>NC_053041.3:289330836-289964996 GCF_002575655.3 Aegilops tauschii subsp. strangulata
AATTTGTGGAGATGCTCATCTTAGCCTGTTATCAAACCATGCCAAATACCAAGAGTCTTTCTCCAAGCCAATCTCTCACCCTTCACATCCAACACTTTGTCGTTCATTTGGTTTCTTGCTATCTGAGGTCACACCATTGCCCACTGTGCTTGGCTCCCTCCTCCTTGGCTCTCTCCGTTGAGTGACCCATCTACCAGACATGGGCTGCATGGCCAGAGCATACCACGTGCGCCTGTTCGTGTGGTGACTGCGTGGCCAGCTTGCCCGAGCTCGCGCTCTAGCGAGTGGAGCCCTCGTGCTTGTCTGTTTCCTCCTGATCTCAAAGCCTCGCCGTGTCCTGGAGCAAGCTCATGACCATGCGGTCATTTACCCTCCTCTGCCCCCTCCTATTTCGCCGTCGTTGAGTCGCCATCGCCGTGCCCGTGACCTGCCCGCCCCTGCCACCGCCATGTTTATTTGCCCGTGGCTTCTCGAGTGCTCCGAGCCCTCCTGCTCCTCCGTGAACCTCCTCTGGACCTCTCTCACGTCACCGTCCAAGCCTCCACGCGAGGGCACGCGTACGTGGCCATGCCAGAGACTCAAACACGCGTCCACGGCAGCCCTTGGCACGGCCTCGATGTCGTGCCTATATAAGGCCTTCCCGAGCGTCTCCGACCTCACCAACCTCCTCACCGAGTTCCTCTAGCCCTCCCTGCTCACCATTTCCACCTCGGTCATTGCCGGCAGCCACTGAAATTTGAGCGCCCCGGCCCCCACCACTCCACCTACCCACCACCATGAGATTCCACCAGCACCTTGGACCATCCCCACCCTTCAGCTCCATCTCCGACGCTCCATGCTCAACTCCGGCCGAAGCTGCCATCCGCGACGGCCAAGGCCACACCCCCTCCCGTGCTCCCCGGAGCTTCTAACACCCCCAGGCGGGTGAGCCTCTTCACCTCAAGCACGCCGATGGCCGGAGCTCGGCCGGAGGCGGTCCGAGGCGTCGGGCAGGCACTGGCGAGCATGCGCCCCTCCTCTGCATCATAGGCGTGTGACCAAGGTAGAAGAAGACGACCTGCCAGCAGGCCCCAGCTCATCGCGGGCCCCACTCGTCGGTCTAACACGCGTTAACCTGACTGCTGACTGGGATAAGTGGAAACATATTCTCTTGAATACGTTTTCCAGGTTAGACAGCGCACTTTCCTCTTTCTTCAGAACATAATACGTTTTCACTAATCTGGAGGTGTATTTGCAGGAAGGCACTTTGTGTTTAAACCGTCAGGGACCCGTTTGTGAATATTTATTTTACCAACTAGTCCCTAGACCTCAGCCGTCTGTAACTTCGCGACTGTAGCTCCGAATTAGGTGATTCCAAAGCCCACGTCTTCATCTTGTCGAGTCCGATCAGTTGGTATCATTTTCACTATGTGTTTACATAATGGAAATGACCATTATGACCTTTCCTTTAATCAGCCCCCTTCAAGAGAGAAGTGTTTCCAGCGAATCCTTCCGCGAGCTTTCCGCACTTCTTCCCGATGGACCCTTACTCTCTAGGAAAGACATGACAACCACTACAACCACTTGCATGATGGCCTTGCAGTAGCCATGGTTTTCTACTTCAATATTTAATAAATATTTGCTCATTTAACTACTATTATTACTGTTTCGTTATGCTTGTGGATCCATGCTTATCTTCATGCTATGCTTTTATGCACCCTGTTAGTTATATGGTTACTTGCTAGTAGTATTGTTCTCATATTCCATGTTGGTATTTATGTCATGCTAGTGATAGTGATGTTCATCTAATGCATGATTATCATCTGTTAGGAAAGTACCTGTGAAATACTTGATCCTCGCTATGCCATGTTCTTTTGCGTCTGGTAGACGTAATGATTTGCTGTTGATATTCATATGGCTATGCTTCACATCCATGTTCATGTTGTTATCATGTTCATATGCATCATGTTACTCTATTATGGCTCAGCTATTTACTCTTCAAGCTTAACCGGATTTTAATTGAACTTGAACACCTGTTGGCTGAGTCATAGTGCCATTGAGATGAGCTGACCAATGCAACCACATTTGCCTTTATGGGAAGGCCCTAATGCAGCCTATTGTCATGCCTCTCGCCGGTGCCTCCAACTAGGGAAGGTTAGGTGTGCGCGCTACCCTGGCCCGGTAGGCAGCAATAACCTTGTGAGCCTGAGTTTGGTAATGTGCACATGTCCTCGTTTGGGACCGTTTTTGTTTTGGCACGACGGTGGCTGTTGGATGTCTAGAGTGGCATTGGGGCCACCCATGACTTAGCCCAAAGGGGAGTTTGTCAGAGTTGCCGAGCGAGTGTCATGTAATAGATTGGTTTTTTCGGAACGCTGTTGGTCCACCCGAATGGGAGCACGAGGCCTTGGGTTCCATAGTGTGGGTACAATGTACTAACCTCTATAGAGTGTATAATCTGTCGATAGCCGCGCCCGCTGATATGGGCCCAGTTCGTAGTAGGTCACACTATGGGTCAACAGTAATAATAACTTGACTAATGAACAACCCTGGTTCGATGAGAAAAGAAGATGGTTGATCTTTATGTGTTCGTGAGAGGATCACAGTGGTATCATGGATACCGAAGTTGGTTGATGTTTATGGTATCATGTGATGATCCCGGGTAAAGATCAAGCTCCTTATGGTCTTGTGGTCACTACAGTATTGTTAATACCAAGCTTGGTTGGTCCTGAGGTGATCGTGTGATGCTCAAGTTGGTAAGTTGATACATGTGGTGGTTACGAGGTAGCCCCAAACATATTAAGTTGAATCATGATAGTTTAAACATGTTGCATGCTAGTATCATCATGCTCATATGTTCATGCCATGCTTATGTTGTCCTAGGGATATCATGTTCATCATGGATGATTAATCTATAAATGCCATACTATTGTTGGTCTTGATTGCTTTTGGTTGCTGCGAGCTTGCGAGTACATTCAAAGTACTCACCTGTCGTGTCATGCCAGTTTGTAGGTCATGCCGTGTTTGCTTGATTGCCGGGGATCCCGAGTTTGCGAGCTAGGATAAGTGTTCCAGCCAGAGTCCCTACGGTGTAGAGTCCATCGTCGTCGTTGTTCCACTACTAGAAGATATTTCGCTGCTCCGAGTTGTTCTATTGCTAGCATGGAGCAACTTGAGCAGGCGTAGTGTCGCCGTGCCAAGGTAATTCGTCTTGATTTCGGAACCCTTGTATCCATACCCTTTGTAATAAGAGCTAATTTGTTCTATGCCAAGCAGTGCCGTATTCTAGAAGACTTGATCTCTAGGCTGGAATACAGGGTGTTCCGGTCTCTCTAAGCCGGGGTGCCACAACGGTTGGTATCAGAGCAGGTCTGACTATAGGACGCCCTAGTCTGCGCGAACATTAGAAAGTGGTAGTCTAGAGTCTAGTCGGTTTGTCGCACTTGATTGTTGCATTTGTTTGTTCATAGCATACATATAGACTCATTATCTTGTTGCTAACTATCAATCTTGTGAGTGTACACTACAAAAAAATACACTTCCATGATGATACGTGTTTGTCACAGTAGGTTACGTTTTCTTTCATGTATGTACATGCATGACGATTTTATGACAGAATCAAGATAGTCATACCTGTGCTGTCGTAGAAGTGTTCCATGACAATACCAAAATTATCATCACGGAAGTGTTCACTTCCATGATGATAAATGACACGTCATGGAAGTGCTTTCATCAAGGGTGTGTGTACAAGTGGCATCCACCGTAACTAGTCGCCCTTAAGCTATCGGGTCCAGTTTTGGATCTGATAACCCATTAACAGCCCGGACCAATGGGGATTTTCCACGTGTAAAATTCTCATTGGCCTAAGGAAACACGTGTCAGCTTGTCATTGGGTCAGATAGGCGCCTATGATATGTCGACACGTGCAACGGCCCAACACTGGCCCATTTAGTTTACAAAGGCTGGCCCATTTGACTTGGTCAAAAGTTAGCGGGCTGGCCCATGAAAAGCCTGTTAACAGTCTGTTCGCATATAGCCCATTTTACGGCCTGGTAACTCACGGCCAGTTAGGGCCTTCCCGAAATTGGCCCAATAACATCATGTGGGCCGTCGAATATAACACCAGCCCGTTTCACTTTCGGCCCATGTATGGTCCACAATGTCTTTGGACCCATATGAGGCCTTTCGTATCTTTAGGCCATTTAGTGGCCCATGGTGACTCTGGCCATAATGAACAGTAAACTTCTTTGTACCCATTAACGACCCATGATTCACATGGGCCATTTCCAGCCCGTGTTAGCTTTCGTCCTACTGACAGCCCATACATTCTTGGGCTCCTTTCGGCCCTCGATTAATTCCGGCCCATTACTAGCCTGTTCCCCTAATGGGCCAAATTCGGCTCATGGTTAGAATCGGCGCGTTTGTGGCCTCTTAACCCATTGCGCCGTTTCCAGCCCGTCCTATATTCTGGCCAATTAATGACCCGTTATGCCAGTGATAGAATTAAGCCTTTGTTGTCTTTTGGCCTGTTAACGGCCCGTTACCGTGCTGGCCCGATACCAATTATGCCCGTTTACGACCCATGTGGGCCCATTTATCCGACGGCCCGAGGCCCACCGATTCTATGGCCCGTTGGAGGCCCATTTATTCGACGGCCCGTAGGAGGCCCATGGATCCTACAGCCTGTAGCAAGCTCAAGGTTACCACGGTCCATATATGGCCCATGGTTGTTGCGACCACTAGCAAACCACAGAAAAAGAAGACTAGGAAATAAATAAGCCAGAAACTAACGCTAGGCTATTAAGGCGATTGCACAGATTACATCCACTAGGCATCAAAGTTCGCCACCAGTGAAATATAGGGAACACCCTACACTATACAAAAATGGCTTGCTGCTTTCTTCAGCCGGTGGCTGCACATTAAGAACAAATTTTGTATCACAACAAAACAAATTACACCATAAAACAAAAGGAATGTTGGCATAAAAGTTAACAGTCCGGCAGATAAATGCACCACCAGAAGTTCAGAAGCTCAGTTCATTTGACTGTTATGTTTTCATGTTGTATTGTCCGATGGAGCACCATAACCTTTGCCTTCATTTCTCCTAGGCTCCTGAACAACATAGCAAATATCTGATAGTCTGGTTTCAAAACCATGCATATCTTGATGACATCGAACAATGGCTGTCCTTGTTTCACAAAGGGTCTCTGTTAGGGAATGGACTTGTGTCTGGAGCGTAGATATAACATTGTTTTGAGCTTGCATATCTTGATCATGAGGCAGTTTAGACGAGATTGCCTTAATAACCAACCCAGTATTATGCAGGAACGTGCTTTTGGCACTATTAGTGGACAGGCACCGACCCACTGCAGCAAGAGGTGACATTGCGGTTATAGTTGCCTCGTCACCTTCAGAAGGTGGAGGTTCCACCATTTTTTCGATAGCTTGCTGAAAAGTTGAGTTTTTACATTATTAGTACTAGAACAGAAGATATTAAGGTGGGAACAAAACCAAACAAAATAGCTTTGGTACATATACATAACTTATTCTAGTGAACCCGTGTAAAATATTAGTTGTATTTTACGGCAAAGTACATAATAAAACCAGGTTCCAAACATATGACCATGTACCATGGCTAATGTATTGTCTATTTATTCACATTGTATTGACAGCTAAGGATAAAGAGACAAAGTTTATAATACGGTAAGCATAGTATGACATCATTCATATCACAAAACAACTAAGAACAGACAAACATGCAATTGTAACATTGTGTGGGCAAGTCCAGCAAGGAACTAGATTACAGATCAAGATCAAAGGAACATCACTCCTCTCTTTTAAACCTTGTAAGGTGCAATGATACGCTAAGACAATTGTGTATGAAATTGAAAAGAGTAATAGACATTGGCTGCAAACCGTGTAGTTCAATGCACAAGTCAGAGTAAGTAGTAGTTAAAATGCATGAGGATTAAGTACTTACAACATCGGCTTTGTGTGCGGACCTCGACTCATAAGTCGTGATCACCGAATGCACGTGTACAGTGATCCCAGAGATCAATGCTCACTGAACACACAGAAGTTGAATAACAAGAGTCTTACATCCATACATACCGTCTTACACAAGTTATGACCATTATGGTCAAGTCTTACATAGATAAAGCCTCAAGGGCTGAACATCAAATAAAACACATGCAACGGAAATCTTCGTTGATAAGTAGAACCCATGCCATCTGCCTTAACCCTATAGGCATTCTGACTGGGGAAACGTCGTAGTTCGCATGTTCGTCACCGAAGAACTCTTCTTCGAACTCCTGCTCTTCCATGCCTGGCCAATTAAATAACCAGTGGCAAGCCAATGAGTACTTTGAATGTACTCGCAAGCAACCCATGTTTTGGTTCAAGATACAACAATGCATGATAGGTAAATTTTTGCAGAAAGCTAGTTTTGAGTGCCATGACATGTTCAACAATTTGTAAAGCATGCATCATAACAATTTAAGTAATCACGAGGACAGGTTACAGATATCAACATAAACAGAGTTTGGATCAACTCCAGCTTTATCAACATGTTAAGTCCCTTGACTTGACCTAAGTAGTTCTTTCCACTCATCCACACACCAGGTTTTGCAAACATTTGGACGTGTCATCCACGACCCGCGGTACCTCAAGTACCCAGGGTAAGCACCTGATCACTACCTTTCCCTAGCCGTGACTAACAAGGAGTCCACTCTATTGGTAGCAGCCCCCGTGCCAAACATTGTCACACAATAATTTTTTTTGTGGAGCCACGCTCCCATATTCATCACATATCACAAGCACGGGGTACCAACGGTGTGTCCGGTGCCCTATGAAAATAGTCATGGCCGCCCTACCTGGCACGACCCCGTCCCAAGAGTGACCACACCACTCTCGTCACTAGTAATGCGGGCATCCATGTTAGCACGAACTAGGTAATCAATAATGTCCTTTCCCATATAAGGGTAGAGTGGTTGCGCATGTAAGGTTGGAGTATCAGTCACAACTTAAACCAATCCGTTTTCGAAAACAACACACTCACTTGCCTCGGTACACCACTTCTTTATCAAGTGGTTACCTAGCTCAACATCTCCCTCGGGCATTAGTGGCACCCGACGGGGTTTTCAAAAAGTCTTTGAGAATACTTTTTTCTCCATCACCATGAATATACCATGTCCCACTTGGGTAGCAACTACTTTAGCATCCTATCTACTCCCACCAGCATAACCCTCATAGGAAGGTAGGGTCATGCACAATGCAAGTATCAACAAGGAAGTAACAAAGACAACCCACCAAAGTGGTTACCATCTCATCATGATTAAAATGAAGCAATAATAAAGTGCTATATGACACGCATAAAAAGGGTTTCAGAGATATGGTCAAAGGGCTACTTGCCTAGCTCAGCAAAGTCTTCGATCCTTCTGGTCCATCTCCAAGTATTCCGTCTACTTCGTCAATTAACGTCGGAAGCAGTCATAATAAGCAACACAACAAGGCAAAAATAAAAGTGCTCTAAAAATGTGAGTTGCACTTTTCTAGGATTCCTTTGGTCATAGGAGGAATGACCAAAGTGGTTTCATTGGGGTTTGATCAATGGATATCTCTGAACATTTCAATATGATGGAATCAAGGGATTAATGGATTTGCAAGAAGTGTACAGGAAAATTATTTTGAAAAATGAGCAAAGGGACCCATTTAACAAGGAATGACTTTAGAAGCATTTAGGAGTTGGTTTTAATGGATTTGGAGTTCAAATGATATTCCTATGAATTTGTAAAGTTGGCAATATAAGGAGAAATGGACCAATATTACATGTGCATATAAAGTATTGTTAAAAATGTTAAGAAACTGGGTTTTAAACTTATAAGTATCTAGGAATTTGAATCATGGCATTTGGATCAAAAAATGGGCTCTATGTGATTTTCTAAAGTTCATCACAAAAATGGAAAAATAGGATTTGATAAATAATTGTGAAGGAAATGCTTCTGTAAAAATGTGCAAATAGCACCACGTGATAGGGAATTATTTATGGAGTTACTAGAAATTTTAATCATCAAATTGGGATATTATTTGGATTGTTTATGGATTTTTGATGTTTACTAAAAAGAAAAAGACAAAGGATTTACCGAAACGGGCCGGATCTGGGCGGTGGCAGCGCGCACTGGGCGAGGTCTAGCGGTAGGGCGTCACTAGGCCGGCCCAGCAGCTCGGCCGCACGCGCGCATGGGCCATCTCGAAGGCGGCTTGGCTGAATTACGTCTTCGCGCGGGGGAGGCGGGTACTACTGAAACCGTCTCCACTTGCCAGCGTGGCCTGGAGGCTGGGCCAGTGACGAACAGGCCCCGCCCGTAGGTTGTCTCCTTCCTCGCGCCAGGAGCAGAGGAGGTTGACCGAGCGTGGCGCCCGCGTGCTCCCCGGCAGTTCTGACCGTCGCCGATGGTGTCCGGCGTACCGGCGGACTCGGGAGGCCGAGCCGCACCCATCCATGGGCCCCACGCAGGCTGGGGAGGTCCAAGGCGACGGCGACACTGACACCGGCGGACGAGGCTTCAGGAGAAGATGGTTGCGGCGGCACGGGGCACCAGAGCAGGAGAAAATGAGCGGGGGAGCTCTGCCTGTCAGTTGTGTTCCTCCTGGTGGCCAAAGGATGGAAGGGGAGGCCCTGGTTTGCCGGAGCCGGGTGGAGGACAACGGCGACCATGGCGGCCATGGAGAGGGCAAGAGGGCACGAGGGGGAGAGCGGGGGTGTTAGAGAGGTTCACGGGAGAGAGGAGGTTTGGATCGACTCGAGAGAGAGACTCGGGTGGTTTAAATGGGCGTGGCCGCGGTGCACCATGGGCGGCGTCCACAGACGCGCTCGGGCGAGCTTACAGAGGGGAGAGGAGAGAGGTTTAGGAGGGGCCCGATATCTTGGCGTGCTACGGACGTCGAGGCGGCCTCGACAGACACACTTGCTCTGCCCAATGCCGCCCGGTTGCCTCGGGAGGGCCAAGCAACAGTGCTCTAGTGCACTGTAGCACGCTCCATAGCGCGACTTTGGACGACATGGGCATGTCTTTTGCGTCTTGGCCGTTTCCTCCTATGTCCAATATCTCTAGAGGTTGTAAACAATAGGGTGGTAGCATTGGATGCCCATGGATGCTCCTGGAGTGAGGAGGGGGTTGAGAGAGAGAGAATAGTGGCTGTCCAGAGGGGTATATGGGGGTGTTTTACCCCTCAATCATTGAGCAATGGCTAGGGGAGAGTTACTGGAGGTAGAAGAGGACTAGGAGGGGCTGTGGTAAAAAATTTAGCCCATGGAGATTAGTGGAAGAGGTGAAGGTGAGGCTTTTGGAAAAAAGGCAGAAGGTGTTTGTTGTTGGTTTGGGCAGGTCCTTGCGGGCTTTTGGTGTGGTAGACCTTTTGGTCCTTGCGGGCTTTCCTCTGCATTTGGAACAAGTTAATATAGATCTGATAATATGGCACATCGAAAAGAGTGAAAGAGCGACTAATTACAAGAGCCTCGCAGTGTGCAATATAGCTACGAGATCCCGTCGTCTGTTGGAATTTCACTTTCGTATGGTTGGCCTTGCTCTTTGAACAGTTCACCTACAAGAAGATAGATTTGTGAGGAAAATGCGTAAATAGGAGTTCAACATGTGATCTGATCACATATATATAACATACTTGATACTTTGGATCAGACCAGTGTTTAACGAGGCCTCTCTAGTCTTCATCTGATATATTTTCCACTGGAGATGTCTGGGCAAGTTCACTGTTAGCCTTGCCTTCAAAGTGAGTTTTCCTCAAGTTATACCGATACTGTCACAGAGCAGACTTGAAAACATGGGTGAAAGTTTGTCTGGTTGCATCATCTTGGCTATCCAACTTGAACCTCATCTGTTGAAAATTATGGGAGTCTCATTATCAGCAACCTAGAAAGTATGGGACAGAGCAAGATGATATTACTAGTTTCCATACATAACCATACTTACAGATAAATGGTCGAGGAAGGTGTTGAGATGGGTTTCGTCTTTGTCATTCCTGTACTGAATCCATGTTGGGAGGATACGTGCATGACACCTAACGACAACCGCTGCCTCTCATACTACTTGGCTGACTCTGTAGCATCACGTGGCCTTTTTAAACCTGCCTAAAAACGGATCTCCATTCTTCATCCTCTAGATTTAGTTAACCTATCGTGCATTATCCCTGATGTTTGTTTCCTCTTGCGCCTAGGTGCTAGTCCAACAACAAACATAGGAAGTGTTAGTGTACATCAAACTGTGAGACTACATATAAAGAAGCATGCAACTGTAACTTGGCTCTAGCAACTACCTTCTTGCTATTGAAGCTCACAAGGTTCATCTGATCTTGCCAACTCGTCTTGTGTCAAGAGTGCTTCGGAAGTAGTGTCAGGTGGAAGGGAGCTTGGGAACATGCTGCTAGCTGAGTTGACAAATGAGTAACTCATGCAGCTGGTGGTACCGTGGAAGGTGTTGCAACAACTAGGGTTGTCGCTGCTTGTTTGGTGGCAGCTATTAGTTTCTTTTTGGATTGTTTTGCAGCTCGTGTAGCACGGGATACTGCGTTTGTACAATTTTCTGGTGGACTTTGACCTTCTATTGCACCATGAGTACCAGCAGAATCTGCATAATTCTTCCGCTTCCATTTCCGTGTGTCCTTAGTACTAACACCATCCCCTGTCATTCTATGTTCCTTCCTCTTTCTCTAGGCCATGTTAAGTCAAGCCGACAAGAAAAAGGAATAAAAATTTAGTTCTTTAGAGCAAATTGATGCGTGATGCAGACGAACTGAACTTTGATGTTAGACAACCACATGATAGGAGGATGTAATATGTACGAAAAGCAGGACGGCATGAGATAATCAGAACTATGATGTGTAAACTAAGCAGAAGGCATTTCAATAAATTTGAAGGAATGCAATGGAAGGTAGACACCATATGAAAGTTGCTACAAATATAGCTCTGCCAAGTTAACAGTGTCTCGCCATAATTGGCATTTAAACAAATGTGAAGCAGTACAAGAAATAAATCATATGCAAGATGCAAACAACACCACACTACCAAGTTAAAGGTCTCTCGTCATTAGTGCCATTGCATATTCACAACATTGCATATTCACAACATATGATGTGTAAACTAAGCAGAAGGCATTTCAACAAATTAGAAGCAATAAATCTAGACACCATATGTAAGATGCAACGAGTATCACTCTACCAAGTTAAAACTATCTCGTCATTAGTGCCATTTCAACAAATTAGTAGTACAATCTAGAAAATAATGAGAGATGTAAACTATATCAGACTCCCAAGTTAATTGTGTCTTGTGAAAAGTGATTGTTGCAGGTTATACAACAGTAGTACTTTGATGTAAGAACATGGTGTGATAGACAGATATTGTATGTTCTAGAAATAGGAACACGTGTCTTATTCACAAGTATAATGTGTAAAGTAGGAAGATGGAATTCAACAAAATTAGAAGCAATAAAAGCTAGACATCATACATAACATGCGACCACATATAACAGTGCCATGTTAGAGGGAGCACCTGTGATGGTGGACAAGGGGGACATGCTCATCATCAACACACCTACTTCGAGTGTGTATGCTTGTGTTGTCTTCCAAATCTTGTTGGGAGGGGGGTGGCCGAGTAGAATGTGTAGAGGCCCTCCGTTTGGAAGAAGCACCTTTATTCCACTACCTTGGTAATTTCCTTTTGCTTTATTGATTTTGCATTGTCAAGTAAAACCGACAAGAAAAAGCAATAAAATTCACCCATCGGAACTCATTCATGCATGATACTGACAGACACTACCTTGATGTAAGGCAAACACATGATACGAGGATGGAATATGTACGAAAAACAGGACGACATGGCATATTCACAACTATTTGTGTAAACTAAGCAGAAGTAATTTAATCAAATTACAAGCAGTACAAGTGAGACACCGTATGCAACACGCAAGATAATATCACACTACCAAGCTAGAGAAAGCACCTGGGATGCCGGTTTCGCCGGAAGACCGCCATCAGTCCCTGCCTTATTTTTTCCTTCCTATTTCTTAATTGTATTGCCTTGTCAAGTCAAACCCACAAGAAAAATGAATAAAAATTTGCTTTTCAGAACTCATTGATGCAGGATGCTGACGAGCACTACTTTAATGTAAGGCGATCGCATGATAGGACGATTGAATGTGTAAGAAAAAAGGACATCATTGCATATTCATAGCTATGATGTGTAAACTAAGCATAAGGCATTTCAACAAATTAGAAGCAATGAAAGCTAAACACCATATGAAAGATGCAATGAATATCACTCTACCAAGTTAAAACTGTCTTGTCTTAAGTGCCATTTCAACAAATTAGAAGTAGTACAAGCTAGAAAAGAATGCGAGATGTAACCTATATCACACTCCCGAGTCAAACGTGTCTTATGATAAGTGATTGTTGCAGGTTACACAACAGTAGTACTTTGATGTAAGAACATGGTGTCATAGACATATATTGTATGTTCTAGAAACAATAACACATGTCTTATTCACAAGTATAATGTGTAAAGTAAATAGATGGAACTCAACAAAATTAGAAGCAATACAAGCTAGACATCATACATCACATGCAACCACATATAATAGTGCCAAGTTAGAGGGAGCACCTGTGATGGTGCACTATGGAAGACGTGCTCATCATCAACATAGCTATGTTGAGTGTCTATGCATGTGTTGTCTTGCAAATCTTCTTGGGGGAGGGGAGTAGAATCTGTAGAGGCCCTCCGTTTGGAAGGAGCACCTTTATCCACCGCCTTTCCAATTTCCTTCCGTTTTATTAATTTTGAATTGTCAAGTAAAACCGACAAGAAAAAGCAATAAAATTCACTCTTGAGAACTCATTTGTGCTTGATACTGACAATCACTACTTTGATGTAAGGCAAACACATGATACCAGGATGGAATATGTACGAAAACAGGACGACATGGCATATCCACAACTATTTGTGTAAACTAAGCAGAAGCCATTTCAACAAATAAGAAGCAATGCAAGACAGACACCACATGAAAGATGCAACCAATATGACTCTGCCAAGTTAAAAGCATCCCGTCATAACTGGCATTTCAACAAATTAGAACCGGCGCATGCTATAAATCATATGAAAGATGCAACCAACATCACAGTGCATATACTAAAGGTGTCTTGTCATATTGATTGATGCGGGATACAAAAAAACAATAGTTTTATGTAAGGACATGCTTAATAGACATATGTAGTATGTACTAAAAATAGGAAGGCATGTCACATTAATAGGTATAATGTATAAACTAAGCAGAATAGACATGCAATTTAACCAGATTGGAAGAATTACAATCTAGACACCATATGCAACATGCAACCACATATCACGCTACCAAGTTAGAGCAAGCACCTGCGATGCTGGTGTAGGGGAAATGCAGTCATCAACTACAAAGTTACGTTCACTATCTTCATCTAGCCTTGTTGTTTCTTGAGAATCATGCGGGGAGGCTGACACTGCATTCTTTAAAAGAGCATATTTTCTCACAGTAACCCACTGGTGTGACTGTCTCATCATAAGTGATTT
The DNA here is from genome assembly GCF_002575655.3 of Aegilops tauschii subsp. strangulata. Classification (NCBI taxonomy): domain Eukaryota; kingdom Viridiplantae; phylum Streptophyta; class Magnoliopsida; order Poales; family Poaceae; genus Aegilops; species Aegilops tauschii. The sequence continues at coordinate 289,344,425 of NC_053041.3, forward strand.
ATGAGGGATACACAAGAACATTAGTTTGATGTAAGAACATGGTTAATAGACAGATGTACTAGTATGTACCAAAAACAGGAAGGCATGTCATATTCAAAGGTATAATGTGTAAGCTAAGCACATGCAATTTAACCAAATTGGAAGCAATACAAGCTAGACATCCGGCTGGAGTGGTGAGCATGATCATCAAGGACTTGAGAGCCTGGTGGGAGGCGGGCTGCTTCGCCACCATCGTGGCTTTTTAGTTGGCTTCCAGGTGATGCCTGTCTATGCTGGGCTTGTCACTGGCTCAGCCAGTGCCCTGACTAGCTATTTGTCTTTTGGTGCTCCCGGGATGGTGGTTCATGTAAAAAATATCTTTCCTTATCTTAATAAAGAACGAATTCGGCCTTTTGAATACAAGTTAGACACCATATGCAACATGCAACCACATATGACACCGCGAAGTTAAAGCAAGCACCTGGGATGGTGGTTCATGGCGAGCGAGATCATCAACTCCAGAGCTACGTTTACCGTCTCCATATGTTGAACATGTGTCGGGGAAAACAGACAGGGGTATATATTCCTTGCTGCACTCAACACATTCCTTGCCGCACTCAACACATTCCTTCCATGCTTCATTCCTTGCCGCTCCATTCCTTGCCGCACTCAACACATTCCTTCCATGCTTCACAAAATTCAAGGGCTTCCTCATCTTGAATCCAACACCAATCCCCTCTCCACTCATCCCACCTCTCGCGCTGCTTCCCAGGGATATAATCGCAGAGCTTCCTCGCCGCCCGTGGCATCCAGCTAATGTATCTGGAGCGGTGACCCTTGTTCTCCACCCGCGGAACAAAATAATGCCGGAACATATCCACATTGGGTTTGACTCCGACGAAATTCTCACACAAGTGTGCGAAAATGGCCATGGTCACCATTGCATTCAGCGTGAAGTCGAGGAGGTGGAATCCATAGATGGTCATGCTCGCCTCAAAGAATTCAGAGAAGGGGGGACAGAGGCCGCAGATAAATTAAGCACTGAAGAATCGATATGAGTCCGACGGATCATCCTTCCCCTCCGCAAAAAACTTTGGGCACCTCGTGTCCTTTCGGAACGGGCCTCCCCCTCAAATACCCATACCTCGCTTGAAGAACTAGGCCGCTCAAGGTCGACGGAAGGAAGACGACATCTCCCCTCCGTTTCTTGTTCAGCTCTGCTGCCCTTTTGCTTCCCTCGGCGGCAACTTCTTTCACCACGGCCGTTTGCTTTCCCTTCTCTGTGGGTTTCTTCCCCATTTCCGCGGTGGCGATGCGGAAGGAGAAAGGATTCAATGGGAAGGGCGGCAGCGGACAACACAAAGGAAGGAGGAACTGTCATTTGGCTTGTGGAAGAAGATGATGGAAGGGTGAGGCGAGCAACAGGTGAACCGTGCCGCTCTGCTTTTCCCTGTTTTTAAGGGAAGAAGTGCGGAACAGAGGCGCGACGCTTCAGAAAGTTACCGTTTTACCATAACTGCAATAGTCTCACGACCTCACGACGCGTAGTAATTGCGCGAAGTGGACGTTGGATTGACTGGTCGCCATGGCAAACCGGCATGCGCAACCCTCTCCTGCCACGTGTCCATGCACTGTTTGGGGCCTAACCCAACGTGTCACGCCAACACGTGTGGTTCAGGCCCGGGGGCTTATGTCGGGGAAAACGGACAAGGGTATATGTTTTCCCCTGACTCATGCACGGACAAGCCAAGGCCGTGCCAAGATGCAAGACACCAAGAGCTTCGAGGGACCAACATGTAGATCAAGAGGACCGAGATCAAGCCAGACAAGCAAGATGCCACCAGGAGAAAAGCCTCCCTTGCCGGGCAGACGAGCTCAGCAAGGATGGGATTGCCCTGGAAGAAAACGTTCAAGACATCCCGGCAGGGCCTGCCGGGACTCACGGAGGCAAAATCACCTCACCCAACCACTCCACCACGACCCACATTGTCAATCAGTGCGGTGTCAAGCCGGAAAGTGACTAAATGGCAGCAATTTGCCACATTGTCGGTGCAACAAACCCTCGGTGTGTTGCCCAACTATGCACAGGCACAAGATCAAGATTGAAGCACCAGCTCAAGCCGAAGATAGAAGAACCAAGAGATTTAAGGAACAAACATGAACCTTAGATAGGCCAAGATCAAGCCAGAGGAGTGAGATATCGGCAAGAGAAGGGCCTCCCTTGCCGGGCAGGCGAGCCCAGCAAGGGGCAAGGCCACCACCACAAACAAACGCCCAAGACTCCCCGACAGAGCCTGCCGGGGCTCACGGGGTTTGAACCACCCCGCCAACCACTCCAACATGATTCACGTTGTCAATCAGTGCGGTATCAAGCCGGAAGGTGGTTAAGTGGCAGCCGTTAGACACATGGCAGCCATTCCCTACAAAAGAAATCCACAGATGACACCCGTCTTGCGACGTGTCAAGGGAACAGGTGCGGAGCTGGCAAAAGAGCACGGCAGGCCTTGTCGGGCGACCAGTGATGTGACACTAAGCGGTGCATTTAATGCACCCTATCAGCCCGCAGAGTTAGGTATGATAGCATTGTTTGCTATCATATTAGTGGATAATTACCACTTTGCCATTGTGGTGACCCCTTAATCTATAAAAGGAGGCCCATGGCACTCATAGAAGGGGGTTAGAGGGTTGGAAGGTTGACAAACCCAAGCCACCATACGCGCGTAGTCGCAGCGGCCCCGAGGCAAACCTTGCCGGGCAAGTGTACTACGCACCACCACACTCATTCCACCATCAATCCACCAAAGCAGGAGTAGGGTCTTACGCCTCGCGGCAACCCGAACCTGGGTAAATTGCTTGTGTGCTCTCTGCCATGCTGTCGTGCGCTGATTTTCTCTTTGTGTAATGCGACGTCCCCCCGCCGAACCAGCAAGGGGCCGCCCGGTCCCATAGGTGGCCGCGGATATCCCGCGACATCTTTGGCGCGCGAGGTAGGGGGCTTGCTTGTGCGAACCTGAAAGCGTGCGCAGCGCGTCATCTTCATCGCCATCTTCATCTTCGATGATGCCGTCGACCATGGCGCCTAAGTAGAAGAAGTCTGGCCCTTCACCCCAGACATCCACCTCAAAGGCTCCGACGCCCGCAGCCTCTAATGCTACGGGGAATGCGGAGACAAGCGAGGATGTGAGCGCCGCCGGAAGGCGTGGTTGGAGCAGGTGGCACCATCACCGCTTCCCCCGCGGCCGACACGGGGGCTGGAGATGTCGGAGGAGAACAACATCAGCAGCGTCTCGACGGGCACGCTCCGCAAGGTGCGGATGAGAGGGTCACTCCGCTCACACCCCCTCCTCCCACCGGCGGGCACAGCCACAACAACGGTGCTCGATCCGGGGTGAGCCATCGCCCTCCGGCCGTCCCTGTCACGGGGGCAGTCACGGCGCATGTGCCTCCTCTCGGGCGAGCCGACCTGACCGCTGTGCCCGACGGAGCCGCAGACCTTCGAGCACCATCGCCGCGCGACCCCGGTGCCCAGGTGGTCATCCCATAGCTGCGCGGGCGCGCCACAGCTGCCGTCACCTCCACAGGCACCGTCAGGAGCCAGGCGACGGTGCGGTCGACGTCATCAACATGTATGCCAAGCACATCCACGGAGCCTATGGCGCGAGCTCATCTAGTACTGAGGTTTCCGCCGGCAGCCGAGCAGATGGACGAGTGGCGTGCTACCATCTAGAGCCTACTCGGTTTCGCCAAGGCTGGGGGCTCGCGACGAGCTGGCCCGCCACGAGCTCCCCAAGCGACGGCAACTGCCCGTACTGCTGGCCGAACAGAGGCGGCTGTCCCCATGGTGCAGTCCCCACCATGGCTGCCGACACGGGTGCCGTAGAATCAAGACCCCGACGACGTCTTGATGGCCTCTTCTGACCCTATAGCACATCCATGCCAACATGGAGCCCCGGAGGATAGGCGGTGGGGATACGTGCGTGTCGCCATAGATCGGCGCCATGACGACCTCCGTGAGACCGACAGGTGCGGTGGCCTCAACGCCGATGAGCCTGCGCTCGATGTTGGCGGGTGCCTTCCTTTCGAGGTCGGCTGCCCTGCCTTTACACGAGAGCTGCGGCAAGTCTGTTGGCCATCCGTTCGTATGTTCAAGCAAGAGATACCTAAGAAGTACGACGGGAGGCTGAACCCGGCAGAGTTCCTGAGCATCTACACCATCGCTGTTCACTCTGCCGGGGGAAGAGATGAGAAGGTGTTTTCCAACTACTTCCCTTTGGCCCTCAAGTCCAATGTGAGGTCTTGGCTGATGCACCTGCCGGAGAACTCCATTTCGTCATGGGCAGATCTGTGCCACGAGTTCATCGGTGCTTTCACCGGTGGTCATCAAGAGCCCTGCAGACCCAGCGACCTTCAGCTTCTCCAGCAGAAGGAAGGAGAAACCCTCCGTAAGTATTTACAGAGATTCAGTAAAGTTCATAGAAATATTCCAAATATTCATCCGGTAGCCGTTATAGCAGCCTTCCAGTCCAATGTGCGCAACCATCGCATTCGTTCCAAGATGAATGTGTGGTTGCCCAAGACTGTGAAGGACCTGTACACATTGGTGGATAAGTGTGCTCAGATGGAGGAAGGAAGGAAGTTGCCTGGAGAGGAGGATTGCATCAACATTGATTCAGAGGATGAGGATGAAGCAACCAGTCAGAGAAAGAACAAGAAGCGCAGCAAGAAGCCAAGAGATAAAGCAGTGATGACTGTAGAAGGTTCAGGCTCACCTAGTACCGGGAAGAAAGCCAATGCTGAGGCCCCTGGCAAGGAAGCTGTCGTGTGCACTGCCTGCCGGGAAGCCGCTGCTGCTAAAAAAGTTGTGAAAGGTGATGGTCCGTACTACAAGATCCACAGGACCAAAGGCCACGACCTTCAGGAGTGTTAGCAAGTTGAGCAGCTCGTCAAGAAACTAAAAGTAGAGTATGATAAGTGTGATAAGGAGAAAGGTCAGAACGCTGCTGGCGGTAAGCGCCGAGGTGGTGAAGCAAATCGCCCCGGCAAGCCCTTTCGGAACCAAAGAAAACCCGCCAGGGGCCAAGAGAAGGGAATCTGTGATGATGTGAGTGATGGAGGTAATGAAGAGGAAACCAGCGAGCAGGAATTTCAGAAGGCCACTGACACCCTATGCATTGACGGAGGTGCATCTTTGCACACCTCTCATCGCCAACTCAAGCGATGGGCACGAGAGGTCAATGCTGTGGAACCAGCACCAAAGGCCCGGAAGCCACTCAAGTGGTCCCGCACGCCCATCATCTTTGATGAGGAGGATCACCCTGGCCACACCACAGCGGTAAGGTGTTTGCCATTGTTGGTCTCCCCAACGATACGCAACCTCAAGGTCACAAAGATGTTAGTGGATGGCGGGGCCGGGTTGAATCTGATTTGCCTGGCAGTCATCAACAAACTTCAGATACGAGAAGAAGAGCTAGAGGTTACCGGCACGTTTCAAGGAGTCAATACCGGCAGGAGCCGTCCTAAGGGAAGACTACGTTGCCGGTGACATTTGGGGAGAACTGAACTATCGGACTGAGAAGATTGTGTTTGATGTGGTTGATCTCCCCCTGCCATACAATGGGATTCTGGGATGCCCGGCCTTGGATAAGTTCATGGCAGCATCCCACTATGCTTATAACACCTTGAAGATGCCTGGGCCGCTGGGAGTCATCACTATCCCATCAGATGAGAAGGATGCAATTATCTGCGTGGACAAGATGTACCGGGATGCTGTCGCGGTAGAGGCTGCGGCAGCAGCAGCTCCCGCTGAGGAAAGCAAAGGAAAGAAGAGGAATTGTAGGGCCCAGGATGCGTGCCCCCTCGGAGTGTACGACACCCGTTGATGACGTGCCGGAGTGTTCCAATAGCTAGAGATACAAGGTTGCTGCACCCCAAGTGAAGAAGGTCTCGACAGGGCTGGCTGGCGTTGATGGTACCTTCACCATCAGCGCCACCCTTGATGACAAATAGGAAAGCGCGCTCGTTGCCTTCCTATGGGCGAATGTCGATGTGTTTGCCTGGCAACCATCTGATATCCCTGGTGTTCCCAGGGAGGTAATCGAGCACCACCTTGCTATCTGCCCACATGCCCGACCCATCAAGCAGAAAGTCCGGAAGCAGTTCTTGGAGCGGCAGCAGTTCATTGCCGAGGAAATCAACAAGCTAGAGGCGGCTGGATTGGTCAGAGGAGTACTGCATCCCACATGGTTAGCAAATCCAGTGGTGGTCCAGAAAGCGAATGGGAAATGGAGGCTTTGCATTGATTTCATAGGTCTCAACAAGGCTTGCCCGAAGGACCCATTTCCCTTGCCGCGCATTGACTAGATTGTGGATTCCAATTCAGGCTGTGATTTGCTCCCCTTTCTGGATGCATACTCCGGGTATCACCAGATATTCATGTCCAAAGAAGATGAGGAGAAGACATCATTCATCACTCCATGTGGTACATACTGTTTTGTCCGCATGCCTTTCGGATTAAAGAGTGTAGCGACCACTTTTGCAAGAGCAGTCCAGATTGGTTTTGAGCCACAGTTGCACAGAAATATAGAAGCTTACATGGATGATATCATGGTCATAACCAAGGATAAGGCCGCCCTTATCCAAGATTTGGAAGAGACATTTGCTAATCTACGCAACAGCAACTTGAAGCTCAATCCGGAGAAGTGTGTGTTTGGTGTTCCCTCCGGCAAGCTACTTGGATTCTTTGTGTCCCATCGGGGGATTGCAGCCAACCCCGACAAGATCAAGGCCATTGAGTAGATCCAAGCACCAAGGACAGTTAAGGATGTAAGGCGCTTGACGGGATGCGTTGCCACGCTAAGCAGATTCATTTCCAAGTCTGCCGAGCATGCCCTGCCGTTCTTCAAAATTTTGAAGAAGGCAGGGCCTATGAAGTGGACCCCAGAAGCAGATACATCTCTGCAAGAATTGAAGGCTTACCTATCGTGTGTGCCTACTTTGGTTGCACCCAAACCCCAGGAACTGTTATTGCTTTACTTGGCTTCAACCAACCAAGTAGTCAGTGAGGCCTTGGTAGCACAGCGAGAGGTCGATGAGGCAGAAAGTGGCCAAGTCACGGCAGGGTCAGAAAAGGATCAGAACAGCAGTGAGCACGGCAACGAGTGCAACCCCAAGGACGCGGCACGAAAGAAAGTGGTGCAGCGCCCAGTATATTTCGTCAGATCCTTGTTACAAGGGTCTAGATCGAGGTATTGTAGCGTGCAAAAGTTGATCTTTGGCCTCATCATGGCCTCAAGGAAACTACGCCACTACTTCCAAGCCCATGAGATCACGGCTGTCACTCGTTTTCTGTTGCAAAGGATACTCCGAAACCCTGAGGCTACTGGCAGAATAGTGGAATGGGCTTTGGAATTATCCAGCGTTGGTTTGAAGTTTGAGAGCACATCAACTATTCAGAGCAGAGCACTGGCAAAGTTTATTGCAGAATGGACACCAACCCCTGATGAGGAAGTGACAGAAACAAAGATCACCATGATGGCGCCTCCCACTCCCCACCCCCACCTAAATCCTAGACCCACCCACCGCCGGCGATCTCCACTTCCCCCCGTGGGTTTTGGAATCTGATCCGGCCATCATCTCCGGCATCTTCTCCTCTTTCTTCTGGTGATCATCTCCATGGCTGTCCACGCGGCCATCTCCCTTAGTTTGGACTTTTCCCCTAGGATTGACATGGCGAAAGCGATCTGGCATTCTTTCCATCGCACGGTGCATTCCTCGGATCGATCTAGGCATTTCATCATGGTGGTATCCTTTGCACGCCACAGGTTTCTTCTAGATGAAGAGAACGTGGCTCTGGCATTGGAATCTGCGATTGGTGGATATTGTTCTTCTCTCAAGGTATCTTGCCTACGTGATCAAGTTTTTGCCTTTCATGTTTCATGCAAGGAAGTGGGGTTTTTCATCTTGCATCAACGCTCCTTTGTTTGTTCTCAATTCAAATTCTACTTCCATCTTTGGGGGCATGGGGGCCCTCATTGGGATAAGGAGTTTCGTGCTTGGCAAGTTGAATGCCAGGAAGAATGCACCCTGGTTAGTCCATCCAAGAGGCGTGCATGCCTTGGCCATGTGGCCATGAAACGTGCACCAGCTAAGTCCTCCTTGCGTTCATCTGCACACACCACTAAGAAATCCCTACGTTTTGCTACATTCTTGAATTATGATGCTTGCAAGGGTTATCGTTATCCGGCATCTGCTGAGGAGATCAATATTGTTTCTTTAGATGCTGGTTATACGGTTGATCCTCAGGAGCTTGCTGATCTTAACCGTGTGGATTTAGTCTCACCGCCGGCGTCTCCTCCGGCGACCACGCCGTTGAGGTTGTTGCATTCTCCGGATGTCACGTTTGGATCAATATCTCCTTGTGATCTTCCTCCGGAGACATCGGGATCGGGTACGTCATCTGGTTTGATTTTCTCCCATGCATCCCATGTTGGGCTTGCCAGCCTCTCTCTCCGGCCTGCCTTGTTGGGCTCAGCCCAAAACCCGTTGGAATTATCGGACGATGACTCTGATCAAGTTTCGGAATCTAGCTTGCTTTATTCACCTGAGTTGCCTAAATCTTCTGGCATGTCTGAGGATGTTTCTCCTAAGTCTCCGCAAGATATCGTGCGTGATTTGCAAGGTCTAGATCAAGTTGTGGAGGAAATTGCAGCCATGTTTTGGGATTGTTCCAACTACCTTGGTATGGGTCATTGTTTGACACGTTGCACCAATAAGGTCAGATGCCGAAAATGTTTCCGGTCCGGTCACGTTAAAAAGGACTGCACCCGGTCTCCTCCTAATATTAAACTCTGTGTTCCCAAAAGCGGAGCGCCTCGCATCGAGCCTCACGCCATCAACAAGCAGCTTGACATTTCGAGCTCCACCGCCCCCTGCCAACCCTGACACATCTCCACCAAAGCTGCTAGACTCCTCTGCTTCCCCACCCAAACCACCAACACCACCACCTACGAATAGCGAATCGCCCCGGGGATCATCGCCACCTCCCTCAATGGCGGTGTATGAACTTGATCCTCGTCGTTTCCTTCCGGCGGGCCACGACATCATCGACGGTGGGCCTTTCCGCATTCCGAGGACGTACTACACTCTAGCTCAGGCTCCTCCCCGCCGCCATGAATCTTACATGGTGGGCATCGTCGAACCTCCTCCTCCCCCTGAAGATGTTGCTATCCGCCGGCAGCAAGTACATGCTTTCATCACCAACCAGCTGGAGTTACCGGTACGATCTGCTCATACATGGTTTCAGGGAGTTGGCCTCTATGAGATGCAAGATCCAGTTATTCGTGTTGTGTTAGTTGCTCACCCTCCTTGGCCGCTTGGTTTAGATCAGCATGGCAATGAGATGTTCGTTAGGTTTACCAGGCATGATGATGGTCAGGGTTATAGAGCTTTGCAAGGACACCGAACTGGTTGGTTGATGTTTGTTGGTGTACCCCTTGAATATCGTAATGAGGTCAATTTGTCTGTAGTTGTGGGAACTTTTGGTCAGTTCACTATTGGAATCATCAAGATGATCGGAAGGTGCGAGCGTTGGTGCTTCTTTCCTGACGACCAATTAGTACCAAGAGATGTGGTTTTCCGTCAGTTTGCGAATGTTGGAGGTGCAGTTGTCTCATGGACCGCGTCCGTCTCAATCCTCACTACTGAATTTGCGGAACAACTTCCACCTGATGAGGACGTCATGCCGATCGATGGTAATCCCCACCCAATGCCAGGCCAGCTCCAGCCACCTGAAAACTTTTGGGTTTTGCCACCGTATCCCGCTCTGGGATGGAATGATGTTCCACAACCTGCTGCTCCAGATGAACCACAACAACCACACCCCCAAGATTTTCATGGCTGGGGCAATGAGGAGAATCTGAATGACATTGAGCAGGTAAACCCACATGTCCAGGAAGCAAACTTGATGGTTTTGAATCCCTCAATGGGCTCTAACAACTCTGGTGATGCTGTCGGCCCAGTTCAGCCTGCTGTTCAGGATGGGCCAAACAATGTTGTGGTCCAGGGCCCAAACTTGTTTGATGAGCATATTCAGGATGTTGTCCCTCATATACCTCAGCCAGAGTAGTTGGTGCCTCAGCCTGAACAGATTGTGCCACTTCAACCTTTGGTTCAACCTGAGCAACCAGTGGCTTTGGATGATCCTCAGCATGATCATGTGATGGATTTGCTTGCTGATGACTTACCTAATGAGCAGAACAATCTTGCCATTGTCCCATATAACCCAATTGTGGTGCAACCTCCTCTGTATGTTGGTCTAGTCAGAGTTGTTATGGGGCCAGCTCTACCCCCTGAGTTTATCTGGAGAAGATCTTTTGAGTCACTCATGCCTACTTTCCTAACTGCTCAAATCCCTAGAGATTTGTCACCTCCTGCCAGGTTTGCTCTACACAAAAGATCTTGGCTAGTGGCTTTTGATCTTCCAGTTTCTCTCAGTCCTTCAGTTCATTGCGATTCTGAGCCCTCTCAACATGTTGCAAGAAAGTTGTTTTTGGAAGACAACACAAGCCAGATCTCTCTGATAGGGACAGCTGACAGTGTCATTGAGTCTTCTCAGGACATTGCCAACAAGAGTTTCACTTTCTTTTCCAACACCAAGCAGAGCAAGCAGCCCCGTGCTAGAAAGTCCAAGGCACCCATTGTTCGTGCTGTTTCAGACTTCTCTGACAGGAGGATGACCAGAAGTGCAGCAAAATCACAAGGTTTTCAACCTACCTCTCCTCTGTCACCCAAGCCTAGGCCTCTCAGGCAGCCTAGAGCTAAGAAACTAAAACCTGACACTTAGAGTGCCACACCTAGCAACCAGAATTAGCCAGAAGATGCAAACCCTCATGGTCAAGTTCCACCATCGAAGCCAATTGCTTTGCTCCAGCAGATTGGGGATGCGCTTGGAGTGCCTCCGGAGAAGATGACAGTGGAGAAGCTTACGGCTTCTTCACATGCTGCCCCACCCTCTTCAGTTTCTAATGATGATTAGTCTTCTTTATTGTCATATAGGGAGGCATGTCCCTTGTCATGCCAGTTATCTGAATGTACTTTCCTCTCTGCTTGCTACCTGCACTTTATCCTGGGATGATACTTTATATATTAGGCTTTTGTTTCGCTGTTATGGAGTGAACTATTATATTTGCCTCTCCATTAATGTTTCTTAATGAATTCACAACAAACAAGAGACTGGAAAGTGCTTTGTTGGAATGTGAGAGGCCTAAATTCTGAGGACAGACAGAGAAGTGTTAGAGCTAAAATAGAGGAAAGTCAATGCCTGTTATCTGTTTGCAAGAAACCAAATGCGATTTTTTGATTAGCAAGCAATAAGAAAGTTTTGCCCAAGACGGTTTGATAACTTTGTGTACTCACCCTCTGTTGGGGCCTCTGGTGGCATTCTTGTGTTGTGGTGTTCCAGTGTTTTCTCTGGCATGCTGGTGGATACAAAGCCATTTGGTGTTATAGTTTCTTTTACATCTGTGCACAATGCAAGTATTTAGACTTTGGTTAATGTCTATGGACCTTGTCATGAACTAGCTCGAGATGACTTTGTTCAGTGGATTTACAACTTAGATATCCCAGTGGATGATAATTCGCTTCTTGTGGGAGACTTTAATTTCATAAGATCCCTTGATAACAGAAATTTGCCAGGTTGAGATATTAATGATATGTTCCTCTTTAATGAAATAATTGGTCATCTTGGCCTTCTTGAGCTGCCTTTAAAAGGAAGATCTTACACTTGGTCCAACATGCAAAAAAATCCCCTGCTTGAACAACTGGATTGGTTCTTCACTTCTTCCACTTGAATCAATGATTATCCCAACACAATGGTCCACCCTCTTGCAAGAACTGCCTCTGATCATGTCCCCTGTGTAGTTTCAATTGCAACAACTATACCCAAGGCAAAAATCTTTAGATTTGAAAACTATTGGGTGGATTTACCTGGTTTCTTTGAATGTGTGGAGCAGTTATGGAATGCTCCCACAATGAAATCTAATTCTGCAGCCAGGTTAACTGAAAAGTTCAAACGACTGAGATATGCTCTTAAGCATTGGTACATCAGTCTGTCTAAGCTCAAGAAGGCCATTGAAGCTTGCAATCAGGTGGTTTTGTTCTTTGATAACATGGAAGAATTGAGGACTCTAACAAGACCTGAGTTCAATTTCAGAAAAATTGTGAAGCTCCATGTTGAGGACCTTCTCCATTTGCAGTTCATTTATTGGAAACAATGATGCATTATCAGATGGATCAAAGTTGGGGAGGAGAATTCAAAATTCTTTCAAGCAATGGCCACTAAAAGGTTTAGGAGAAACTCTATTTCTTCCCTGCAAGATGTTGATGGAAATGTTGTTTCTGATCATCAACAAATGGCTGGTATGTTATGGGGCACTTATAAAGAGCGAATGGATGTTTCTAGATGGATTGATATGAGGTTTGATCTAGGTTCATTGATTGAGCCTGTGGAGGGTCTAGACAACTTGTCTACCCCCTTTTCTGAGGATGAAATAAATGAAGTTTTCAAATCTCTACCCACTGATAGGGCACCTGGTCCCGATAGTTTTATAGGTTTGTTTGTGAAGAGATGTTGGCACATCATCAAGCATGATTTTTTGCAGCTTTTCCAGGATTTTTATGATGGCAAGATTACAATTAGTAACATTAATGGGTCTTTGATCACTTTAATCCCCAAGAAACTCTCACCCGAGGGTCCCAATGACTTCAGGCCCATTTCTCTGACAAACACCTGCTTGAAATTCCTGACAAAACTCCTAGCCAACAGGTTGCAACAGGTTATCCTGAGATGCATTCACAAAAATCAATATGGGTTTCTGAAGTCTAGGTCTATACAGGATTGCATTGCTTGGACTCTAGAGTACATCCATCAGTGCCATAAATCCAAAAAACCCATTTTGATTCTCAAACTGGATTTTGCAAAGGCCTTTGATACAGTGGAGCATGACCTTATCCTCAAACTTCTGCATCATAAAGGTTTTGACAGCAAATGGATTGGCTGGATTAAAGAGCTCTTGTCATCTGGTACCTCTTCTGTTATTTTGAATGGAGTTCCTGGAAAACAATTTATCTATAAAAGGGGTGTGAGGTAGGGGGATCCTTTATCACCCCTCCTGTTTGTTCTTGCTGCAGATCTGTTACAAACTTTGGTGAATAATATGCTGACAAATGGAGTGATTTCTTTACCCATTGAAACACATGATAAAGAATTTCCTATTGTTCGGTATGCTGATGATACTCTCCTCATTGTTCCTGCGGTTGACTCACAACTCCTGGCTCTTAAAGATATGCTGCAGGATTTTCATGCTTCCACTGGTCTTAGAGTCAATTTTCATAAATCATGTATTCTGCCTATTAATGTGGATGAGGCAGAAACTGCACGCTTGGCTGCTGTTTTTGGTTGTCAGGTTGGGACCCTCCCTTTTACCTATCTTGGGCTTCATGTGGGCACCACTAAGACAACGATACAAGATTTGTTCCCAGTGGTGGATAGCGTTGAAAGAAGATTGTCTGCCAGCTAATGTCTCCTTAATCAGGGAGCAAGATTGCAATTGCTCCAATCTATATTATCCTCTTTGCCCATATACTTCCTTTGCAGTTTATGCCTGCCAGCTGGTATCATCAAGCAACTAGAAAGAATCATGAGGCAGTGCTTATGGAGGGGAAACTCTGACACTACCAGACAGTTCGTGGCAGCTTGTCCTTTAGTTTGTAAGCCTAAAGATAAAGGTGGCATGGGGATTATAAACTTGAATATCCAGAACACAGCCCTCCTTACCAAACATCTGTCCAAGTTTTATAACAAAGATGATATCCCCTGGGTGTCTCTCATTTGGAACACTTATTATGATGGAGTGGTGCCCCATGGAACTGTGTTGTGTGGCTCCTTTTGGTGGAGGGATATAATTAAACTAAATGAAAATTTTAGACTTCACTGTGAGGTGACGATCAACATGGGGGACTCTGTTCTCTTCTGGTTTGATGCCTGGTTTTTTTGGGATCTTCTATTCCTCTCAAAGAAAGGTTTCCCAGGCTTTTCTCTTTTGCAATTGATGATAAGGTCTCTGTCAGAGATGTCCTCAACACTCTTGATATGTCAGAGCTCTTCCATCCGCCTTCAATGGAGAAAATGATCACAGTGCAGAATGGCTTGGTTCATATGTATATAGATGATAGTCTCAATGATTCTTGGTCATGGATCCCTGGCAAAGGAAAATTTTCTGCCAACAGTTACTATGCAACGATGCATGCCCATATTCCTGTTGATATGCCGGCCAAATGGATCTGGGAGAGTAGATCAACAATGAAGATCAAGGTGTTCGCGTGGTTGATGCTTAATGATAGACTCAACACCCGTGACCTCCTAGTTAGGAGGCACTGGAGATCGCCGCCGGAGGACAACACTAGTCCCTTATGTCCTGCTCAAGCCCATGAAGACAGAAATCATCTTTTATTCAACTGCCAATTCAGCTCAAGAGTCTGGAATTATTTGCAAATTCAATGGCTTGCTGGCCTGTCTCCTTCTGAGTGTCTCATTGCTGCCAGGAAGAGTTTTGGTCAGCCTTTCTTCAAGGAGGTTGTTTATCCTGCTGCTTGGAATGTCTGGTTATTGAGGAATGGAAGAACCTTCAGAAATGAGAGGCACACCTTCGCAGCATGGAGGAGAAATTTCATCCATGATATAACTCTGCTCTCCCACAGATGGCAGCCTAGTTTAAAACCTTTGCTGCTGCATTGGATTAATTCTTTGCCCTAATTGGCTGTTTGTATTTATGTTGCCCACCTTGTAAATTTGTACATAGGGCCATAGGTAAGTAGCCTGATTCTTTAGGTGAGTAGTTTTAACTTTTCTTACCAGAACCTTTTTGTAACATCCCAAATTTTCAATTTGGAATGTTATACATTAGATCATCGTGCATATCATATTTTATTGCATTTTGATTTGCGATCCTAGAAATTTCACGCAACTCAAGGACCCACGGAGAGAGTTGGGGATTTCGTTATTTTCATATTTGGGTTTTCTCAAATTTGGAAAATAGGATCATTTGTTTTAATTATTTTTCTCTCCGAAAATATTTCATATCAAAATATATGAGAGGGGATAAAATGACTTCTCCACAAATAATGAAATATTGGAGGAAAAATATTAAAAACAAATATTTGATTTTATTTGATTTAATTCGAATTAGGAAAAATACGCGTTTTTCAAAATTGCATTTTAGGCCCAAGTAAATGTTCATCTTGTCCGGATTATTTTTAGAGGACGAGGAAAATTTATTTCGGGATTTTTGGAGTCCGTATAGTATTTCTTTTCTTACTTTTTCTGCACGCCCGTACACCTCAGCCCGGCCGGCCTTTAAAGCCGCGGCCCGAACCCCGCCTCAGCCCAAGTCGCCGCCGCCCCAAAACCCTAGCCGCCGCCGCCGCCCGCCGCCGCCCGCCGGAGCGCCGCCGCCTCTCGCCCGCCGCCGCCACCCGCCGGAGCCGCTTGTCGCCGCCGCCGTCACGCGAACCGAGGTAGCCGAAAAACCGTTCGGTTTTATTTCGAAACCGAGATGCGTTTTTTTATATTAGGTCTGTTTTTTTCTGGTTTAGTTAAATAGCGAACGCCCGTTCGTTCGTTCGTTTTAACGAACGGTTTTCGTTTTTTTACAGACAGCGAACGTTCGATTGTTAGCCTGTTCGTCAGTTTTTCTTTTTCTCGGATTTTCCGCGATTATTCCTGATCGCGATTTTCGATCTGTTTTTCGTTTTAGTATAACTTTTCGCTCGTTTATCGGAATCAGGCGATTCAAGCGCCTAGAGTTTCGACTTGAAACTCTCTTTCCGTTTAACCAACTCAAACAAGTTTTTGCTACTGTAAAATTTGACTTAGATACAAATTACTAAACAAAGCTTGTTTCTTTCGCCGTTTGACCTTCGTTGCTTCGTTTGAATTGATTCTTTTTGCAAACCAGAGTTCTTAAGTTGAACTTTCTGGTTAGATCTCTTATTTTGAGTTTTATTTCGTGCATCGTTGCTTGATTGCTTATGTATGCATGGTTTGTTTGCGATAGAGTACCCGGAGTCCGAAGCGTGCTACTACGAGTCTCTAGGTTTCACGGATCACCAGCAAGGCAAGTAACACTGTGATCATACTTTTCATCACCCAGTTTTATTGCATTAGATAAATCCTTAAATAGTTGCATGATTAGGATCTGATTAATATGTGGGTTTTGGGAAGTAGATGAGGTAGTAGCTATTGTCATGTTTACTATCAAACCTTTGGGAGTTACTTCTACGTTTGCTTATATTGCTATGCTATGCTCGTAGACGTGGATTGGGTTTGAGTGAATTCTTCATGACAGATGTGAGATTATTAATTTATGGTTCAACTTAAGGTGGCTACTTTAATTTACATCTGGGTGGATTGAGGCACCTCGAGAAACCAGTGTTGCCTATATTTTTGGATATCCCGGAGTACCCGTGTGATCATCCTATGGACCGCCACCCAGACTCAAAGGGATCATGAGATTATTCATGATAGAAACTTCCGTGTGCAGCCACAAGCTATTATGGGCTCTAGCATAGTTGAGTAGGTTACATGATCTCCGGTGGGCTAGCAGATGTAGGGGAAAGTAGGTGTAACTGTCCACCCAGAGTAAAGAGTAGTGTTTCTGAAAGACTGTGTCTCGGTCATCCGTTTCTCAAACACCATGTAGTGCGAGAAATCAAGCGGAGGTGATCGAGTCTTGTGGGGAAAAGTGCACAAACCTCTGCAGAGTGTACAAACTAATCATGATTAGCCGTGTCCCCGGTTATGGACATCTTGAGTATCTAGTTCCTGGATTATCATGTGAATCTCATCATCATGTTACTTGATTTAATTTGATTGGGTTAATCACATTCTTAATTGGGGTTGAGTTGGAGGTACCTTCTCAATGTTTAACAACCACCATGATAGTTAAATAAAACTTATTCCTTTGTGGTAGGGAAAAATTGGCTTTTCGCAAAACTGTAACCATAGAGCTTTCCACCAGCCAAATATGCATGTAGTGATAGCATTATTCTGTTCATTACTCTCTATGTGTTACTTTGCCAGCATATTCCATGTGCTGACCCGTTTTCGGGCTGCAACGTACCATGTTGCAGACTTTTCAGACGACGAGTAAGGAGCCTTAGGTCGTGGTCTTATACTCAGTGATGCCGTTGGAGTTGATGGACTCACTTTATCTTCCAAGCCTTTTGCTGGTATTGTATTTTAGATGGCCTTAAGCCATATTTATTGTATTGAGTTCTCTTGAACTATTCAATGTAATAAGTGTGTGATTGCTACTCTGTTATAAATCCTTCAAAGTACTGTGAGTGTCAGCATTACCGATCCAGGGATGACACTGATGCACAGAGACTAGACTGTTTGAGGTCTGGTCGCCGGAGAGATGGTATCAGAGCACACGCTGACTGTAGGACACGACCACTAAGCTAAAGCCCTAGATCACTACTCTCTTCTCATTTCTGACTCCTCTCCTTTCTTCCACTCTTTTAGGATGGCGGATGCAAGGAACAAGTTCGCGCAACCAGATGAGGATACACCTTTTGGACGACACTTGAAGGAAGTTACTAAGTACCTGAACATCGGAATACCAAGCTCCACCGGAACCTACAACGCCACACTACCAGAAGAGGAGTGCTGGATGATTCAAGTTCAAGTTCCAGGAAGGACGTTCACGCCAATCACTGAGCCCATAGAGTTTTCCTTTGATGCACCAATCCGGAGTCTAGGAAAGAGCATGGCAGCCCACATCACCATGGGACGCATTGGAGAAGTGTACCACAATGATCTCAAGGATACTATCTATCAGATTTGTGGGCGCCAAGACGAGGAATGGGAGATGATCAGTACCAGGAAGGATAGATCTATTGCAGCTTTCATCCAGGAGTTAAAACCAGCACATTCGTCGCCAGGAGAACCAGATGTGCGCAGACATGATAGAACTGAAGAAGGCAAAGACTAGGATCATGGATCTGGAGGAAGAACTCAAGGCTACGCGCGAGGATTATATGGAGGAAATCGTCGCAGTGGAGAAGAATGACGACCTGACAAAGAAGCTAGGAGTTTTCATGGGAGACCCAGCACCAGGAGGAGATGATGACGATTCTACTTGCCCAGAGAATTACATCATCATTGACGACACCGACTCGTACCCCAGTGAAGATGATTTGGAGGATGAAGCCGGAGCAGATATCATGGAGTCTTCGAGTGAGCAATTTTTCTAGTAGACCACCAAATTAGTAGTAGTATTCCACCATGTATATATTATAGTCCAAGCACTTTGTAACAATAGTTAGATCGATTGTATGCCTTGTTTGAATTGATTGGAGTGATATGATTGTGTTTGTCTCATGTGCATATGGGTAGTGTTTTCCCTCTAGACCTCATTCTATTCTATTCTCTCATCTTTCCTAAACCATCAGATGCCTCCGAGACGCGACACCAGATTTGTTTTCCCACCGGAGATCACTCAGTTGATTCAGCTGCAGAATGCCCTGATGCAAGTGCTAGTTCCAAACCAAGGCAACAACAACAGCAACAACCCACCACCACCACCACCTGTTGATCACTTAGCCCGATTTCTTAGGCTGAATGCGCCGGTGTTTTCCAGTAGCACCGAGCCGATTGTGGCAGATGATTGGCTCCGCAAGGTTGGAAGGGAGCTGACCACTGCAGGATGCACAGATGCGGAGAGAGTGTGTTTTTCCGCACATCAGCTTGATGGACCCGCAGCATCATGGTGAGAGAATTACACAGCCACTCACCCCATTGACACTGTCACATGGGACCAGTTTCAGCAAGCTTTCCGTACTGCCCATGTTCCAGCAGGAGCTATGGCCATGAAGAAGCGTGAGTTTCACAACTTACGCCAAGGAGGACGTACCGTTGGCCAGTACATGGAGGATTTTAGTAAGTTAGCACGTTATGCCCCAGATGACGTTGCTACGGATGCAACTAAGCAGGAGAAGTTTCTGGAACGACTGAATGATGAGCTGAGCATGCAGTTGATGGTGGCAACTTTTAACAACTACCAGGAGTTGGTAGATAGAGCTCTCATGATTGAAGGGAAGCAGCAGCAGATTGAGAGTCGTAAGAGGAAGTATGGACAAGGAAAGTACAGTACAGGAGCTCACCAGAAGCCTCGTTTTACCCCGAACTCGGGAGGACACCTTCAGCATAACCATGGAGGTCACAATCACAATGGAGGAAGTTCGCACAATCATAGTGGCCCCAAGAATGGCAATGGGGACGGAGGAAGCAACGGACAGAACCGTACCAACCCATCAACCCCAGCCAAGGGGGATCTAAGCCATGTTACCTGTTTCAAGTGCCAGAAGACTGGACATTATGCCACTGATTGTCCAGAAGCAAAGAATGGAAATGGCAATGGAAGCTCGGGGAAGAAGACGAACCCTTTCAACAGGGGACAGGTGAACCACGTTAATGTGGAGGAGGTTGAAGCACAGCCTGATGCAGTAATAGGTAAGTTCTTGGTTAAGTCATTTACTGCATTCGTTCTTTTTCATACTGGTGCATCACATTCATACATATCAAGGGGATTTGTGGATAAGTTTAAGTTGCCCACCAAAGTTCTCAGAACACCTATGTTAGTAACCTCGCCAGGAGCAGAGTATATGGCAAGCCAAGGATTTTTTCAGTTGCCATTGGCCATAGGTAGGCATGTTTTCCCCTCAGACCTAATAGTTTTGGAGTCACAAGGTTTGGATGTGATTTTGGGAATGGATTGGCTATCGATGTATGGGGGAAACATCGATTGCGCCAGTAAGACGATTTTGCTTACTACCCTAGAAGGAAGAAGGATTAAGTATGTATCCCGACATGTGCTGAAGAGGACTCAAGTGAATTCCTTATCAGGTTGTACAGGAGGACGTACCAGTGGTGAAGGAATTCCCTGACGTATTTCCAGAGGAGTTGCCAGGCATGCCACCAGATAGAGACATTGAGTTTTTGATTGAGCTTTTTCCAGGCACTGGGCCAATATCTAAGAGACCATACAGGATGCCCGCTAAGGATTTGGAAGAAATTAAGAAGCAGATTAAGGAGTTACTGGATAAAGGATATATTCGCCCAAGTTCGTCACCTTGGGTATCACCCGTACTTCTAGTGGAGAAGAAAGGTGGATCGTTGAGGATGGTTGTTGATTATCGTGGATTGAATGAAGTAACAATCAAGAACAAGTACCCACTGCCGATGATCAATGAGCTGTTTGACCGACTACAAGGAGCTAAAGTATTTTCCAAGATTGATTTGCGATCAGGATACCACCAGTTGAAGATTCGAGAGCAGGATATACCCAAGACATCTTTTACCACAAGGTATGGGCTATATGAGTACACCGTTATGTCATTTGGCCTGACTAACGCACCTGCCTATTTCATGAACATGATGAACAAAGTGTTTATGGAGTTTTTGGATAAGTTCGTCGTAGTGTTCATTGATGATATTCTGGTCTATTCGAAGAATGAAGAAGAGCATAAGGAGCATTTGCGAATGGTACTTGGAAAGCTCAGAGAACATCAGTTATATGCCAAGTTCAGCAAGTGCGAGTTTTGGTTAAAGGAAGTTGGATTCCTTCCGGAGAAGGAATAGCAGTATATCCCACCATGGTTAATACTGTGACAAGTTGGGAAGCACCCACGACAGTATGTACAGTATGCACCTAATTGATTGATTTAAGGAATAGAAAAATGTAACCTCTCTCCTCTTTCTCCCGTGCTTGGACGCATGTACAGTATAGAGCATAGAGTCTACTCCCCTGTCCCTTCTATCAAAAATCACAAAAGCAGTGAGGCGTCAAATCACAAAGCACGGACGAAGCAACCATCATTTCACTCTTCGCTAACTCCGCTTCTCCATCGTCCTCTTCGATAAACCACCTTACCGTGTCGAGTTGAGCCTCCGCCTCCCGGTCCTCCTTTAGGATCTCCAGGTGGAACCGCTGGTGTGCCTGCACCATAGGGGACCCGGACGCCAGCACGAAGTCGACATCCATCGTCTCATACGCATCGGGAGCCTTCTGCGCCGCGACCTCCACCATGAACATTGGATCGGTTTCCAACTCCTCGGAGCTTGGCTCCAGAGAACTCGGGGATTGGCCCGCCGCAAAGCGAGCTTGGGAACGGAGGTCTGTGGCGCCGACCGCCGCCGCGATTTCTGCGCGGCGCTCCCGCATCAGCATCTTGTAGTACATGACCTTGCGACGCACCATGGCTTTCTGGCAAACTAGTGGACAGTTGATGCGGGCTAGGGGATCGAAAGGTGGGGGAATGGGCTGCAGAGGAGGTGTGATTTTGGGATAGTGGTGACCGGCTGGTAAGTAGCTAGCGTAGGCCGAGCAACGAAGGTTCTGGTGTGAATAGTGGTTCCGGTGATGACCGGTCAATCGGTTTTGACTGTACATTGCTCTTGTCGCGTTTGCGTTGCACCCCGACACACTGGACCCTCCACGTCGCTCACCGAATAGAACTTGCTTCGTCTTGCGTTTTCGCTCGCTTGTGGGACCGCAGTTGAGAACAAACTGACGTCCCTTCCCCTCCCCTGCCCGCGTCATTTATACTACTAGAAGAGAGAGAGGTCGTCCGAGTGTTCTAGTATTCCCTCCGTTTTATGCAGAGTAAATAAAAACAGAGGGAGTATAGTACTAGTACTATGAGCACTGCATACTCTACTGCAGATGTTGTCAGTACTCCACTAGTACTATTGGACATGTAGCTTAAAAAAGTTACTATTGGACTGGCTATCAGTGGAGAAATCCTAGTAGGAAGAGCATGTGCGAGAACAAGTGCATTCACGTGTTTGAAAACAAATTGGAAACCATGTTTGTTTGAATACAAATCTAGGAGTACATACGAATCTAACAATATTGATTGGCCATTGTTGAATGTTGATACTTTTTTCTGTAAGTTTGATCAAAGTAGAGATACTTTGACTACACATAAAACTTATATGTAAACTAGAAAGGATCAGAGGGAGTATATGGTACGTTCAAAAGTGAAACATACATTGAATAACCTTTATATATGATTTGCTGATGCTATGATCACTGGTTCAATATTTTGAATCCGCCTTAGGTATCACACATGCACCCACTCGTTCTATCGGTTTCATATCGGGGTCCGGAGATCGATTGAAAGATGACTAGGGTGGGTACAGTACGTTCGTTTCACTTTTGAACGTACAATATACTCCCTCTGATCCCCACAGACCCCTCGGGGTCATTTCTATCATAGAAACACACCAAACCTTTATCTCCTTGCACGACACGCACTTGATCTCTCAACATCAATCGATCTCATCAAGATGTATCTGGGCATGAACCGAATGGGATGTCAAAACTAAGATGGGAAGCGACATGGAGTGGAGGCAAAGTGAAACTTTAAACGAACCGTTTGTCTGTATGCATGTCGGACAAATTACAACATCGGAAATACAAGCATGGTCAAGGCCCACATGCAAATGACAGGTGGAATGTTCAAATGAGGCATGCGGGAGGATGGACTCGACCGGAGGGCGGCATGATCAATGGAGAAGAGGGTTGGAGAGGAATGAAAAATAAGCAACGCCACATGATTATGCTTGAACGGCTCAAATAGACAGTAAGTTGTCCCATTTTCCCTTCCGTCTTGGTCACAGAGTAAGATACTCTCTCCGTTTATATTTACTCTGCATATTAGGTTTGATTGAAGTCAAACTTCATAAAATTTGACCAAATTTATAGAAAAAATATGAACATTTACAATAGCAAATCTATATGATGTGAAAGTATATTCAATAATGAATCTAATGGTATTGATTTGTTACTGTATATGTTATTATTTCTGTCTATAAACTTTGTAAAAGTTTACAAAGTTTGACTTTGAGCAAAGCTAAAATGCGGAGTAAATAAAAACAGAGGGAGTACGCAGGGACTAGTATAGTTACTACTGTCGGAACATGGTAAGTTGGACCCCTAAATGCGGGCATGGACCGGGCACACCTCAATTATTCCTTCAAACAGTTAGACACCTACATTAGCACACCATCCGGCTACTTAATCAAGTGTTACGCTTCACTAGTTGAAAAGGAAAAGGGTGGTACCGTACCCAAAACCACCACACTTGGGGCTAGGGTAACAACTTGGTAATGTACCACATTTGAACCAGGGCACAAAAACCACCTGTTCTGCGCCTAATGTGCAACGCGGAGCACTGACCCTCGAATTTGGCCAGGAAAACAGGAAAACCGACATGTGGGGCACACCTATTGGGACGATGAGGCGTAGACTAGTCCAATGGAGGAGTTGTCCCACGACCTCCTTGCCACCGGCAACCGTTCATGTGGGTCGTGGGAGCCAGCAACGTGGCGCAGCTCCCGCACCGCCTATCGACACGGCGACCGCGGTGAGCGACACACTCATCATCGCTGGACACAATCGGCTTCAGGGTGCCAAGGGTGGAGTTATGCTGTGGCACCACCAGTAGATCAACACCCATCTCGTTGAGGATGCACGGGGCGCCGAAGTGCGCGCATGCCGCGTCGCGCCCGATGAGTGTTCTAGCGCGGCCAACTGCATCCCCAGGACCTGAGACCATGCGGGGTCATCTTGCTTTTTTAATGACATGTGGGGATCGTATGTGAGCAAAGGGCATCTCCAACGTTGCCACGACTGCAGCTGACTACCCTAGCACACCAAAAACCCTCATCCCGCGCGCCGTCATGTGGTGCGTTCCTAGCCAGTGCAAGCTGCCCGCATTCTTGCCGTCCGTCCGTATGTCGTCATTAAGAGGCTCAGTGCCCGAGGAACCAACTCCGTCGACTTAATGACGCACCCGGACGCTTGGCCTCACCTGAATGCGCTACTTAAAGCGGCAACGCCCAGCTAAACTCCACACCATAGCGCATCCTCCTGCTACCTGGCACCACATCCGCCATGACAGCAAGCACGAACGCTCTGTGGGAGAGCTTGTCTTCGGGGATGAAGCTTGAGGTCGCCGCCCTCGCTCAAGTCGCCTCTCGCAACGCAATAGCCACGTAGCTGGATGTGGACGCGACCGTACAAGCGGTGGCCACGCTGGCGGCCGACGACGGGAGCACCGTCAGCCACGCGTCCTACTTGCCGCCGTCCAACGTTCGGTGGCGCATGTGGCAGGTGAAGCGACGGACCGTCCACGTCCATCATCATTGACACGTCCACCGGCACCGCCGAGGTCGGGGACTCCTCCGAGGATGAGTAGGGCATGGGAGGAGATAGGGCATGGTGTGCCAACTGGCCGGTCCGTCTCCCGTGTTCTACTCTTCCTCGTCAGAGACCGCACCTTCACTTCACGGGTCTTGAACCCCGCCCCCGTACATGGAGATCGCAGATGGAGGACGTCGGTCGCCACTGTCGCATAGGTTTAGGGTCGGGTTTCTTTTAGTTTTTTGTCCTATGAAAGTTTGAAATGTAATGAAAATATGCCGTGTTTGCATGAATCTTGTCTGGCGTATATGAACTTTCACAATAATAGTAAGATATATTGTAGGTGTATGAAAATATATGGAATGATGATTCATTTTTGCGTGTATAAACTTAGAAGGTTTGACCCGAGACAAAGCTAACATGCGAAGTAAATAAACACATAGGCTCTACATACACAATTTATCTTAGGCACTCCAATACTACGTCCACTACACATTCACGCATTTCACATCTTTCTACATCTACGGGAACCTACGAAAGGGTTAACATAAATTGCCTCTCTCTCTCCCCCTGATTTTCATGGTGGTGGGCCCCTTCGTCCACCCAATCTCCAATCAACAGCCCACACATTTCATATTACGTTAATTACGTAACTAGAAGTACGTAGGTGTAGCATTACTCTTCCTTAAAAACCAACTAAGCCAAACTCACAACATATCGCGCGAGAAAAGACCCAGCCGCGTCGTTTAACGCGGGATTACCGGATTACTAGTAGGAGTGTCGATGGTACACTCATAGCACGCCTGTCGCGTTCGCATTGCACCCCTCACACGGTCAGTCCTTCACACGGCTCACGCAAACGGAACACACTTCAGCTTGCCTCTTCACTGACACGTGGGACCGCACTTGGAGAAACCGACCATGCGCCAAATTGAACTGCCTCGCCCACCGCTCGAAAATTCCCCCCAAATCCCAAATTCAACTGACCTTCAGCCAACTAGCCAATAATATTCCCCAAACCCCCTCCCCCCAGCCCCCTCCACTCCATTCGCTCTGCCAAAGCCGCCCTCCCGCCGCGCCGATATGTCGGCGCGCGGTTCATCAAGGGGACGCACGGCGATCCTCTTGCTCCCACAGTACACTCTCGTAGATTGCCATCCTCTAGCCGCGTCGCCAGCGCTGGCGACGTTCTTGTGAAAACGGCTGGCGGTAAGCTTCTGCCATGGTACGCGCATTCTAGACCGAGGCCCCGTGCATGTTGGAGTAGCGCTGAATGTTAGCTGATAGACGTTTTTAATCTCACTGTTTGCCGAAGTAGTTTACAGTCAATATGCTCTGCTTAAGAAGCTTCCTAGCCTTGTTCTGCACTCAATCTGCTTAGCTAAGATGGCATGCCACACCCGATTAGTTGCTAAAATACCCTGCCATATATTTATTGTGACGTAGATTGCCATGGTCTAGTAGCCAATCTGTTAGGCGAAATAGCTCTACACCGTTTTATACTCGATATTTGTTGCTGAGATGGCCTTCGATGGTTGTGTGCTCGGCCTCATTGACTGCTGAAATAGCCTGCCATAATTTAGCACTCAAATTTGTTTGCTGAATTAGCTTTACATATATTTCGTTACTTAGATTTGCTTGTCCAAATATCTTGCCATAGCTTTAGACATCGACCTAGGTTTTTTTTTCTGGACTTCATAAAAAAGCATAAATGTTTTTCCTGTATATCTAGTAGGAGAACTAACACTAGTACAACGACGTGCTAAACAAACGGTTTTTAACCCCTTTCTGCGACGTCATTTGGAACCGTCGCCAAGTGAGTGTGGGAGATAGGGGGTCCTTCCCACACGACCCAGAAATCGTCGGGGATAGGCCCACCTGGGACCCAGGCTGGGGTCGTGTGCGATCTGGCGAGGCATCGAAACCCAATCATTTCCGTAGGTATGTACATCCCACACGGTAATCCGAGAAAACCAATTCCATAGGTATGTACATCCCACACGGTGAATCCTAGAAAATCATTTCCGTAGGTATGTACATCCCACACGGTGAATCCCAGAAAATCATTTCCGTAGGTATGTACATCCCACACGGTGAATCCTAGACAATCATTTCCGTAGGTATGTATATCACACACAGTTCTTTGTGTGGAAACGTTTGTGCAAGGTGGCCTAACGCAAACAGTTCGCTTCCGGAAGCCGTGTGTGATTGTTAGTTGATCGAACACGCCTACTTTCTAGAAACCGTGCGGGTTGTTTGAGTTCATCGCCCACGGTGCTGTCTGAGTATCCGTTTGCAATAGAAAACCCCAATAAGCAGGGTAATTAGCCTATTATTGATAATCCATGTACTAATCAAACAGATATTTATTATAAAACACGCCAGATATTTCATATCCGTATAAAAGCAACCAGGATTTCATAATCAAATTATATCAGATAGCTTCGGCACTCAGTTACGCATTACACAACAGCACCAAGTTTCACATGCAGCATCAAAAAACTTTGGAAAGTAGCATCATACAGGGTTAAATAGACATATGAATCTCATCTGGGAAACTACAGAAGCAGAAGGCAAATATTGAGCCTTCAGTGATGTTGAATGTCCTTGCAACATTAGGCCAGTGGCTATGGATAATTGCCTGCCCAACCTTCATCCTCTTCAGCAAGAGTTCAATATTGTACCGTGGGTGTTGAATGAATACCTTCCTCGCCTCTTGACCATGCAGGTGGTTTGAGAGGTAATCAACGGTGAACTGCTTTGGAAAGTACTGAAAATAAAGCTATGCATAAATCACTGTTGTAAATTTTGAAATGGCGCAAGGGGTAAAAACAAGGTAAAAGAGTTGGTACCATCCTATAGTTGACTGATGTCTTCTTCATTGTGCAAGCAAAGATCTTGCTGTTATTCGTCCCAAGTTTCTTCATCCTAACAACCTTTCTGAGTTTCTTGACTTGACTGATATTCATGGACATCTCATTTCCCCATATGCAAAATGGGTCGAATAGTGGGTCGAAGCCTCTGACAGCAGGACCTACATGTGCAAGAACAAATTGTAAGAAACCTAAATATTAGAATGATTCCTGCAACTACACAATAATGTGCTATTAGCCAAAGGACCCTGCTTGAACAAACCTCGATGGTAAACCGCAGTGTCTCCCATTGTTTCCCTGCAACACACATAAGGAAGGCCTTGATTAGGTTAATTGAGAGTTGCCATACTGTCAGTAGAATATATATTGAGTACAGCCGAATTCGATTGATGTCACATGCATAACAATACAAAATTGTACCCACAACAAATGAAAATCAAATTGTAGAACTGAACCAAACGGTTAAATTTACAGCAAACCAAATGAACCAAAATAGTTAACTGCACAACATTGCAGAATAGAAACATGTACTAGAAGATAAGACAGTTAACAAAACAAAGAATGCTTGAGAACAGTACTACGAAATGTAGCAATTGTTGGACCAAAGTGTAAACTGAACATTACATTTCAGAGGACCAAACTGTTAACTGAACATCAGAGGACCAAACTATTAACTAAACATTACATTTCAGAGGACCTAACTGTTAACTGAACATCAGATTGCATATTAACATTAAAGAGGACAAATCACTAGAAGGCACTGGCGGTGGCCTTGAGAAAACATCACGAACTGTATTTTAAAGTAGACAACCGCGTGGCGGTGTTGACGGTGGCCTCGAAGACGAGGTGCTCTTCCAAGATCTGGCGGTCGACACGCATGGCAGCCATAGCAACCTCGTTCGCGCTTGCGGCCGCATGCTATTGAGCTCCATGTTATACTGCGTGCAAAATGGTTGTGGGTGGTGCTTAATTGGAGGAGGAGGGCAGTGATTTCGGTGGAAGGTGTTGCTCCGTCGGTCGGGGCATGTGGGACGGGAAAGGAGGAGGATGGTGTAAGTGGGGTGTGGATTACCTGACCATATCGACGAGGCCGCGCAACAAGAAGAAGGGGCAGCAGCGAGGAGGCCACGTAGCAAGAAGAAGGGTCGCCGGCGAGGAGGCGGCGCTGCAAGAAGAAGGGTCGCCGGCGAGGAGGCGGCGCTGCAAGAAGAAGGGTAGCCGGCGAGGAGGCGGCGCTCCAAGAAGAAGGGTCGCCGGCGAGGAGGCTGAGCTGCCAGTAAGCAGCAGTGAAGGTTTGAACTTGGAAAGCAAGGAGGAATAGTGGAAATGTGGTTTTTGGTAGGAGGGAGGGGGCGGGGAGATAGATATTTCCGCGGTGGCAAAAAATTCGCCCGGTGCCGCGAGAAACTGGCGCGCAAGTGTGGTTCAAGCGGGGTGCTGGACTATAGACGACGAAGCTTCCTGCGTAAGCGAGACAAGACGGTGTGCTAAGATATTTTATATCGCATCCCACACGATTCTTTCTAGTAAACTGTTTGCGGTATACCTGATTTTTTCATTATGTTTTGAAAGACAAAATGGTGTTACGGAGGGAAAGGATGGTGTTTGAATTGCTAGAACATTTACGTATGTACAGTGAAAATGCAACTAGTACATGAGTGTCGTGTTTAAATTTCGAATTATTCTGGGTTCGTTTGACATTTTCATGCATTAATTGAGTTTCTGGGCATTTAATGTGCACAATTCAAATTTGAACTACAAGCATATGCTCCAATGCACCAAAGTTTGTTGAAAAATCACATGTGTGTCTTTGGGTGAATTTATAGGTCCCATGCAAGAAATGGGAATGAAATTCAAATATCTGGGCGTCGTGGCTCGGCCGGAATGATTGAGAAACTTGGTATTTTAATTCCTGTAAATCCGAAACATGGCTAAAAATCATGAAACTTGGCATGGTGTCATGACATGGCACCAACATGTTTGAGTAAATTTTTTGGCCGAATTGGGACAAGCTTTGGTGTAAGCTTCTTTCAAACCGGAGCTTCCTTCAAGAAGGCTCTTGGTTCCGAGAGGGAACGTGTCACCTCCGTGTGCGAAACGACATACGTACACTGCCTTCTCCCTTCTTAATTTTTTACACTGGCAGAATAGACCAAATAGAAGTATCATGCTAAATTTTGGAATTATTCCGGGTTCGTTTGGCCTTTTTTATACAATAATTGAGTTTCTGGGCATTTAATGTGCATAATTCAAATTTCAACTACAAGCACATGCTCCAGTGCACCAAAGTTGGTTGAAAAATCACATGTGTGTCTTTTGGTGAATTTATAGGTCCGATGCAAGAACTGGGAATGAAATTCAAACATCCGGGCATCGTGGCTCGGCCGGCAAGATTGAGAAACTTGGTTTTTTATTCCTATAAATCCAAAACACACCTAAAAATCAAGAAACTTGCCATGGTGTCATGACATGGCACCAACATGCTGCGGTAATTTTTTTGGCCGAATTGGGACAAGCTTTGGTGTAAGCTTCTTGCAAACCGGAGCTTCCCTTAAGAAGGCTCGTGGTTCCGAGAGGGAACGTGTCACCTTCGTGTGCGAAACAAGATACGTATACTGCCTTCTCCCGCCTTAATTTTTTTACACATGCAGATAGACCAAATAGAAGTATCGTGCTAAATTTTGGAATCATTCCGGGTTCGTTTGGCATTTTTATGCATTAATTGAGTTACTGGGCAATTAAGGTGCATTATTCAAATTTGAACTACAAGCACATGCTCCAGTGCACCAAAGTTGTTTGAAAAATCACATGTGTCTCCTTGGGTGAATTTATAGGTCCCAAGCAAGAGATGGGAATGAAATTCTAACATTTGGGCGTCGTGGCTCGCCCGGAAAGATTGAGAAACTTGGTTTTTTAATTCCAGTAAATCCAAAACACGCCTGAAAATCATGAAACTTGGCATGGTGTCATGACATATGGCACCAACATGCTTCGGTAATTTTTATGGACAAATTGGGACAAGCTTTGGTGTAAGCTTCGTGCAAACCGGAGCTTCCCTCAAGAAGGCTCGTGGTTCCGAGAGGGAACGTGTCACCTTCGTGTGCGAAACGAGATACATATATTGCCGTCTCCCGCCTTAATTTTTTACACAGGCAGATTAGACCAAATAGAAGTATCATGCTAAATTTTGGAATTACTCCGGGTTCGTTTGGCCTTTTTTATACATTAATTGAATTTCTGCGCATTTAGTGTGCATAATTCAAATTTGAACTACAAGCACAGGCTCCAGTGCACCAAAGTTGTTTGAAAAATCACATGTGTGTCCTTGGGTGAATTTCTAGGTCCCATGGAAGAGATGAGAGTGCAATTCAAGCATATGGGCGTCGTGGCTCGGCCGTAAAGATTGAGAAATTTGGTTTTTTAATCCCTGTAAATCCAAAACACTCCTAAAAATCATGAAACTTGGCATGGTGTCATGACATGGCACCAACATGCTGCGGTAATTTTTTTAGCTGAATTGGGACAAGCTTTTGTGTGAGCTTCTTGCAAACCGGAGCTTCCCTTAAGAAGGCTCGTGGTTCCGAGAGGGAACTTTTCACCTTCGAGTGTGAAACAAGATACATATACTACCTTCTCCCGCCTTTATTTTTTTGACACAGGCAGATTAGACCAAATAGAAGTATCGTTGTAAATTTTGGAATTATTCTGGGTTCGTTTGGCATTTTATGCATTAATTGAGTTTCTAGGCATTCAATGTGCATAATTCAAATTTGAACTACAAGCACATGCTCCAGTGCACCAAAGTTGTTTGAAAAATCACATCTGTGTCCTTGGGTGAATTTATAGGACCCATGGAAGAGATGGGAATGAAATTCAAACATGTGGGCGTCGTGGCTCACCCGGAAAGATTGAGAAACTTGGTTTTTTAATTCCTGTAAATCCAAATCACGCATGAAAATCATGAAACTTGGCATGGTGTCATGACATGGCACCAACATGCTTCGGTAATTTTTTTGGCCGAAATGGGACAAGCTTTGGTGTAAGCTTCTTGCAAACCGGAGCTTCCCTCAAGAAGGCTCATGGTTCTGAGATGGAACGTGTCACCTCCGTGTGCGAAACAAGATACGTATACTGCCTTCTCCTGCCTTAATGTTTTTACACAGGCAGATTAGACCAAAGAGATGTATCGTGCTAAATTTTAGAATTATTCCGGGTTCGTTTGGCCTTTTTTATACATTAATTGAGTTTCTGCGCATTTAATGTGCATTATACAAATTTGAACTACAAGCACAGTCTCCAGTGCACCAAAGTTGTTTGAAAAATCACATGTGTGTCCTTGGGTGAATTTTTAGGTCCAATGCAAGAGATGGGAGTGAAATTCAAGCATCTCGACGTCGTGGCTCGGCCGGAAAGATTGAGAAACTTGGTTTTTTTATTCCTGTAAGTCCCAAACATGCCCGAAAATCATGAAACTTGGCATGGTGTCAGGACATGGCACCAACATGTTGCGGTAATTTTTTTGGCCGAATTGGGACAAGCTTTGGTGTAAGTTCTTGCAAACCGGAGCTTCCCTCAAGAAGGCTCGTGGTTCCGAGAGGGAACGTGCCACCTCCGTGTGCGAAACGACATACATACACTGCCTTCTCTTGCCTTAATTTTTTACATGGGCAGATTAGACCAAATAGAAGTATCATGCTAAATTTTGGAATTACTTCGGGTTCGTTTGGCCTTTTTTATACATTAATTGAATTTCTGCGCATTTAATGAGCATAATTCAAATTTGAACTACAAGCACAGGCTCCAGTGCACCAAAGTTGTTCGGAAAATCACATGTGTGTCCTTGGGTGAATTTCTAGGTCCCATGCAAGAGATGAGAGTGAAATTCAAGCATCTGGGTGTCGTGGCTCGGCCGGAAAGATTGAGAAACTTGGTTTTTTAATTCCTGTAAATCCAAAACACGCCTGAAAATCATGAAACTTGGCATGGTGTCATGACATGGCACCAACATGCTGCGGTAAGTTTTTTGGCTGAATTGGGACAAGCTTTGGTGTGAGCTTCTTGCAAACCGGCGCTTCCCTTAAGAAGGCTCGTGGTTCCAAGTGGGAATGTTTCACCTTCGAGTGCGAAACAAGATACATATACTAGCTTCTCCCGCCTTAAATTTTTTACATAGGCAGATTAGACCAAATAGAAGTATCGTGCTAAATTTGGGAATCATTCCGGGTTCGTTTGGCATTTTTATGCATTAATTGAGTTTCTGCGCATTTAATGTGCATAATTCAAATTTGAACTACAAGCACAAGCTCCAGTGCACCAAAGTTGTTTGAAAAATCACATGTGTGTCCTTGGGTGAATTTCTAGGTCCCATGCAAGGGATGAGAGTGAAATTCAAGCATCTGGGTGTCGTGGCTCGGCCGGAAAGATTGAGAAACTTGGTTTTTTAATTCCTGTAAATCCAAAACACGCGTGAAAATCATGAAACTTGGCATGGTGTCATGACATGGCACCAACATGTTGCGGTAATTTTTTTGGCTGAACTGGGACAAGCTTTGGTGTGAGCTTCTTGCAAACCGGCGCTTCCCTTAAGAAGGCTCGTGGTTCCAAGTGGGAACGTTCCACCTCCGTGTGCGAAACAAGATACATACACTGCCTTCTCTTGCCTTAATTTTTTTACACAGGCAGATTAGACCAAATAGAAGTATCGTGCCAAATTTTGGAATCATTCCGGGTTCGTTTGGCATTTTTATGCATTAATTGAGTTACAGGGCATTTAATGTGCATTATTCAAATTTGAACTACAAGCACATGCTCCAGTGCACCAAAGTTGTTTGAAAAATCACATGTGTGTCCTTGGGTGAATTTATAGGTCCCATGCAAGAGATGAGAGTGAAATTCAAGCATCTGGGTGTCGTGGCTCGGCCGGAAAGATTGAGAAACTTGGTTTTTTAATTCCTGTAAATCCAAAACACGCCTGAAAATCATGAAACTTGGCATGGTGTCATGACATGGCACCAACATGCTGCGGTAAGTTTTTTGGCTGAATTGGGACAAGCTTTGGTGTGAGCTTCTTGCAAACCGGCGCTTCCCTTAAGAAGGCTCGTGGTTCCAAGTGGGAACGTTTCACCTTCGAGTGCGAAACAAGATACATATACTAGCTTCTCCCGCCTTAAATTTTTTACACAAGCAGATTAGACCAAATAGAAGTATCGTGCTAAATTTGGGAATCATTCCCGGTTCGTTTGGCATTTTTATGCATTAATTGAGTTTCTGCGCATTTAATGTGCATAATTCAAATTTGAACTACAAGCACAAGCTCTAGTGCAGCAAAGTTGTTTGAAAAATCACATGTGTGTCCTTGGGTGAATTTCTAGGTCCCATGCAAGGGATGAGAGTGAAATTCAAGCATCTGGGTGTCGTGGCTCTGCCGGAAAGATTGAGAAACTTGGTTTTTTAATTCCTGTAAATCCAAAACACGCGTGAAAATCATGAAACTTGGCATGGTGTCATGACATGGCACCAACATGCTGCGGTAATTTTTTTGGCTGAACTGGGACAAGCTTTGGTGTGAGCTTCTTGCAAACCGGCGCTTCCCTTAAGAAGGCTCGTGGTTCCAAGTGGGAACGTTTCACCTTCGAGTGCGAAACAAGATACATATACTACCTTCTCCCGCCTTAATTTTTTTACACAGGCAGATTAGACCAAATAGAAGTATCGTGCTAAATTTTGGAATCATTCCGGGTTCGTTTGGCATTTTTATGCATTAATTGAGTTACAGGGCATTTAATGTGCATTATTCAAATTTGAACTACAAGCACATGCTCCAGTGCACCAAAGTTGTTTGAAAAATCACATGTGTGTCCTTGGGTGAATTTATAGGTCCCATGCAAGAGATGAGAGTGAAATTCAAGCATCTAGGTGTCGTGGCTCGGCCGGAAAGATTGAGAAACTTGGTTTTTTAATTCCTGTAAATCCAAAACACGCCTGAAAATCATGAAACTTGGCATGGTGTCATGACATGGCACCAACATGCTGCGGTAATTTTTTTTGGTGAATTGGGACAAGCTTTGGCGTGAGCTTCTTGCAAACCGGCGCTTCCCTTAAGAAGGCTCGTGGTTCCAAGTGCGAACGTTTCACCTTCGAGTGCGAAACAAGATACATATACTACCTTCTCCCGCCTTAATTTTTTTACACAGGCAGATTAGACCAAATAGAAGTATCGTGCTAAAATTTGGAATTATTCTAAGTTCGTTTGGCATTTTATGCATTAATTGAGTTTCTGGGCTTTCAATGTGCATAATTCAAATTTGAACTACAAGCACATGTTCTAGTGCACCAAAGTTGTTTGGAAAATCACACGTGTGTCCTTGGGTGAATTTATAGGACCCATGCAAGAGATGGGAATGAAATTCAAACATGTGGGCGTCGTGGCTCGCCCAGAAAGATTGAGAAACTTGGTTTTTTAATTCCTGTAAATCCAAAACACGCATGAAAATCATGAAACTTGGCATGGTGTCGTGACATGGCACCAACATGCTTCGGTAATTTTTTTGGCCGAATTGGGACAAGCTTTGGTGTAAGCTTCTTCCAAACTCGAGCTTCCCTCAAGAAGGCTCGTGGTTCTGAGATGGAACGTCTCACCTCCATGTGCGAAACGAGATACGTATACTGCGTTCTCCTGCCTTAATTTTTTTACACACGCAGATTAGACCAAATAGATGTATCGTGCTAAATTTTAGAATTATTCCGGGTTCGTTTGGCCTTTTTATAGATTAATTGAGTTTCTGCGTATTTAATGTGCATTATTCAAATTTGAACTACAAGCACAGGCTCCAGTGCACCAAAGTTGTTTGAAAAATCACATGTGTGTCCTTGGGTGAATTTTTAGGTCCAATGCAAGAGATGGGAGTGAAATTCAAGCATCTCGACGCCGTGGCACGGCCGGAAATATTGAAAAACATGGTTTTTTAATTCCTGTAAATCCAAAACATGCCTGAAAATCATGAAACTTGGCATGGTGTCATGACATGGCACCAACATGTTGCGGTAATTTTTTTGGCCGAATTGGGACAAGCTTTGGTGTAAGTTCTTGCAAACCGGAGCTTCCCTCAAGAAGGCTCGTGGTTCCGAGAGGGAACGTGCCACCTCCGTGTGCGAAACGACATACATACACTGCCTTCTCCTGCCTTAATTTTTTACATGGGCAGATTAGACCAAATAGAAGTATCATGCTAAATTTTAAAATTACTCCGGGTTCGTTTGGCCTTTTTTATACATTAATTGAATTTCTGCGCATTTAATGTGGATAATTCAAATTTGAACTACAAGCAAAGGCTCCAGTGCACCAAAGTTGTTTGAAAAATCACATGTGTGTCCTTGGGTGAATTTCTAGGTCCCATGGAAGAGATGAGAGTGAAATTCAAGCATCTGGGTGTCGTGGCTCGGCCGGAAAGATTGAGAAACTTGGTTTTTTAAATCCTGTAAATCCAAAACACGCCTGAAAATCATGAAACTTGGCATGGTGTCATGACATGGCACC
This sequence comes from Aegilops tauschii subsp. strangulata, assembly GCF_002575655.3. Classification (NCBI taxonomy): domain Eukaryota; kingdom Viridiplantae; phylum Streptophyta; class Magnoliopsida; order Poales; family Poaceae; genus Aegilops; species Aegilops tauschii. Next base: position 289,380,076 of record NC_053041.3, read on the forward strand.
AACATGCTGCGGTATGTTTTTTGGCTGAATTGGGACAAGCTTTGGTGTGAGCTTCTTGCAAACTGGCGCTTCCCTTAAGAAGGCTCGTGGTTCCAAGTGGGAACGTTTCACCTTCGAGTGCGAAACAAGATACATATACTACCTTCTCCCGCCTTAAATTTTTCACACAGGCAGATTAGACCAAATAGAAGTATCGTGCTAAATTTTGGAATCATTCCGGGTTCGTTTGGCATTTTTATGCATTAATTGAGTTTCTGCGCATTTAATGTGCATAATTCAAATTTGAACTACAAGCACAGGCTCTAGTGCACCAAAGTTGTTTGAAAAATCACATGTGTGTCCTTGGGTGAATTTCTAGGTCCGATGCAAGGGATGAGAGTGAAATTCAAGCATCTGGGTGTCGTGGCTCGGCCGGAAAGATTGAGAAACTTGGTTTTTTAATCCCTATAAATCCAAAACACGCGTGAAAATCATGAAACTTGGCATGGTGTCATGACATGGCACCAACATGCTGCGGTAATTTTTTTGGCTGAACTGGGACAAGCTTTGGTGTGAGCTTCTTGCAAACCGGCGCTTCCCTTAAGAAGGCTCGTGGTTCCAAGTGGGAACGTTTCACCTTCGAGTGCAAAACAAGATACATATACTACCTTCTCCCGCCTTAATTTTTTTACACAGGCAGATTAGACCAAATAGAAGTATCGTGCTAAATTTTGGAATCATTCCGGGTTCGTTTGGCATTTTTATGCATTAATTGAGTTACAGGGCATTTAATGTGCATTATTCAAATTTGAACTACAAGCACATGCTCCAGTGCACCAAAGTTGTTTGAAAAATCACATGTGTGTCCTTGGGTGAATTTATAGGTCCCATGCAAGAGATGAGAGTGAAATTCAAGCATCTGGGTGTCGTGGCTCGGCCGGAAAGATTGAGAAACTTGGTTTTTTTAATTCCTGTAAATCCAAAACACGCCTGAAAATCATGAAACTTGGCATGGTGTCATGACATGGCACCAACATGCTGCGGTAATTTTTTTTGGCTGAATTGGGACAAGCTTTGGCGTGAGCTTCTTGCAAACCGGCGCTTCCCTTAAGAAGGCTCGTGGTTCCAAGTGGGAACGTTTCACCTTCGAGTGCGAAACAAGATACATATACTACCTTCTCCCGCCTTAATTTTTTTACACAGGCAGATGAGACCAAATAGAAGTATCGTGCTAAAATTTGGAATTATTCTGGGTTCGTTTGGCATTTTATGCATTAATTGAGTTTTTGGGCATTCAATGTGCATAATTCAAATTTGAGCTACAAGCACATGTTCTACTGCACCAAAGTTGTTTGAAAAATCACATGTGTGTCCTTGGGTGAATTTATAGGACCCATGCAAGAGATGGGAATGAAATTCAAACATGTGGGCGTCGTGGCTCGCCCGGAAAGATTGAGAAACTTGGTTTTTTAATTCCTGTAAATCCAAAACACGCATGAAAATCATGAAACTTGGCATGGTGTCATGACATGGCACCAACATGCTTCGGTCATTTTTTGGCCGAATTGGGACAAGCTTTCGTGTAAGCTTCTTGCAAACCGGAGCTTCCCTCAAGAAGGCTCATGGTTCTGAGGTGGAACGTGTCACCTCCGTGTGCGAAACGAGATATGTATACTGCCTTCTCCTGCCTTAGTTTTTTTACACAGGCAGATTAGACCAAATAGATGTATCGTGCTAAATTTTAGAATTATTCCGGGTTCGTTTGGCCTTTTTTATACATTAATTGAGTTTCTGCGCATTTAATGTGCATTATTCAAATTTCAACTACAAGCACAGGCTCCAGTGCACCAAAGTTGTTTGAAAAATCACATGTGTGCCCTTGGGTGAATTTTTAGGTCCAATGCAAGAGACGGGAGTGAAATTCAAGCATCTTGACGTCGTGGCTCGGCCGAAAAGATTGAGAAACTTGGTTTTTTAATTCCTGTAAATCCAAAACATGCCTGAAAATCATGAAACTTGGCATGGTGTCATGACATGGCACCAACATGTTGCGGTAATTTTTTTGGCCGAATTGGGACAAGCTTTGGTGTAAGTTCTTGCAAACCGGAGCTTCCCTCAAGAAGGCTCGTGGTTCCGAGAGGGAACGTGCCACCACCGTGTGCGAAACGACATACATACACTGCCTTCTCCTGCCTTAATTTTTTACATGGGCAGATTAGACCAAATAGAAGTATCATGCTAAATTTTAAAATTACTCCGGGTTCGTTTGGCCTTTTTTATACATTAATTGAATTTCTGCGCATTTAATGTGGATAATTCAAATTTGAACTACAAGCAAAGGCTCCAGTGCACCAAAGTTGTTTGAAAAATCACATGTGTGTCCTTGGGTGAATTTCTAGGTCCCATGGAAGAGATGAGAGTGAAATTCAAGCATCTGGGTGTCGTGGCTCGGCCGGAAAGATTGAGAAACTTGGTTTTTTAAATCCTGTAAATCCAAAACACGCCTGAAAATCATGAAACTTGGCATGGTGTCATGACATGGCACCAACATGCTGCGGTATGTTTTTTGGCTGAATTGGGACAAGCTTTGGTGTGAGCTTCTTGCAAACTGGCGCTTCCCTTAAGAAGGCTCGTGGTTCCAAGTGGGAACGTTTCACCTTCGAGTGCGAAACAAGATACATATACTACCTTCTCCCGCCTTAAATTTTTTACACAGGCAGATTAGACCAAATAGAAGTATCGTGCTAAATTTTGGAATCATTCCGGGTTTGTTTGGCATTTTTATGCATTAATTGAGTTTCTGCGCATTTAATGTGCATAATTCAAATTTGAACTACAAGCACAGGCTCTAGTGCACCAAAGTTGTTTGAAAAATCACATGTGTGTCCTTGGGTGAATTTCTAGGTCCGATGCAAGGGATGAGAGTGAAATTCAAGCATCTGGGTGTCGTGGCTCGGCCGGAAAGATTGAGAAACTTGGTTTTTTAATCCCTATAAATCCAAAACACGCGTGAAAATCATGAAACTTGGCATGGTGTCATGACATGGCACCAACATGCTGCGGTAATTTTTTTGGCTGAACTGGGACAAGCTTTGGTGTGAGCTTCTTGCAAACCGGCGCTTCCCTTAAGAAGGCTCGTGGTTCCAAGTGGGAACGTTTCACCTTCGAGTGCAAAACAAGATACATATACTACCTTCTCCCGCCTTAATTTTTTTACACAGGCAGATTAGACCAAATAGAAGTATCGTGCTAAATTTTGGAATCATTCCGGGTTCGTTTGGCATTTTTATGCATTAATTGAGTTACAGGGCATTTAATGTGCATTATTCAAATTTGAACTACAAGCACATGCTCCAGTGCACCAAAGTTGTTTGAAAAATCACATGTGTGTCCTTGGGTGAATTTATAGGTCCCATGCAAGAGATGAGAGTGAAATTCAAGCATCTGGGTGTCGTGGCTCGGCCGGAAAGATTGAGAAACTTGGTTTTTTTAATTCCTGTAAATCCAAAACACGCCTGAAAATCATGAAACTTGGCATGGTGTCATGACATGGCACCAACATGCTGCGGTAATTTTTTTTGGCTGAATTGGGACAAGCTTTGGCGTGAGCTTCTTGCAAACCGGCGCTTCCCTTAAGAAGGCTCGTGGTTCCAAGTGGGAACGTTTCACCTTCGAGTGCGAAACAAGATACATATACTACCTTCTCCCGCCTTAATTTTTTTACACAGGCAGATGAGACCAAATAGAAGTATCGTGCTAAAATTTGGAATTATTCTGGGTTCGTTTGGCATTTTATGCATTAATTGAGTTTCTGGGCATTCAATGTGCATAATTCAAATTTGAGCTACAAGCACATGTTCTACTGCACCAAAGTTGTTTGAAAAATCACATGTGTGTCCTTGGGTGAATTTATAGGACCCATGCAAGAGATGGGAATGAAATTCAAACATGTGGGCGTCGTGGCTCGCCCGGAAAGATTGAGAAACTTGGTTTTTTTATTCCTGTAAATCCAAAACACGCATGAAAATCATGAAACTTGGCATGGTGTCATGACATGGCACCAACATGCTTCGGTCATTTTTTGGCCGAATTGGGACAAGCTTTGGTGTAAGCTTCTTGCAAACCGGAGCTTCCCTCAAGAAGGCTCATGGTTCTGAGGTGGAACGTGTCACCTCCGTGTGCGAAACGAGATACGTATACTGCCTTCTCCTGCCTTAGTTTTTTTACACAGGCAGATTAGACCAAATAGATGTATCGTGCTAAATTTTAGAATTATTCCGGGTTCGTTTGGCCTTTTTTATACATTAATTGAGTTTCTGTGCATTTAATGTGCATTATTCAAATTTCAACTACAAGCACAGGCTCCAGTGCACCAAAGTTGTTTGAAAAATCACATGTGTGCCCTTGGGTGAATTTTTAGGTCCAATGCAAGAGACGGGAGTGAAATTCAAGCATCTTGACGTCGTGGCTCGGCCGAAAAGATTGAGAAACTTGGTTTTTTAATTCCTGTAAATCCAAAACATGCCTGAAAATCATGAAACTTGGCATGGTGTCATGACATGGCACCAACATGTTGCGGTAATTTTTTTGGCCGAATTGGGACAAGCTTTGGTGTAAGTTCTTGCAAACCGGAGCTTCCCTCAAGAAGGCTCGTGGTTCCGAGAGGGAACGTGCCACCTCCGTGTGCGAAACGACATACATACAGTGCCTTCTCCTGCCTTAATTTTTTACATGGGCAGATTAAACCAAATAGAAGTATCATGCTAAATTTTGGAATTACTCCGGGTTCGTTTGGCCTATTTTATACATTAATTGAATTTCTGCGCATTTAATGTGCATAATTCAAATTTGAACTACAAGCAAAGGCTCCAGTGCACCAAAGTTGTTTGAAAAATCACATGTGTGTCCTTGGGTGAATTTCTAGGTCCCATGGAAGAGATGAGAGTGAAACTCAAGCATCTGGGTGTCGTGGCTCGGCCGGAAAGATTGAGAAACTTGGTTTTTTAATTCCTGTAAATCCAAAACACGCCTGAAAATCATGAAACTTGGCATGGTGTCATGACATGGCACCAACATGCTGCGGTAAGTTTTTTGGCTGAATTGGGACAAGCTTTGGTGTGAGCTTCTTGCAAACCGGCGCTTCCCTTAAGAAGGCTCGTGGTTCCAAGTGGGAACGTTTCACCTTCGAGTGCGAAACAAGATACATATACTACCTTCTCCCGCCTTAAATTTTTTACACAGGCAGATTAGACCAAATAGAAGTATCGTGCTAAATGTGGGAATCATTCCGGGTTCGTTTGGCATTTTTATGCATTAATTGAGTTTCTCCGCATTTAATGTGCATAATTCAAATTTGAACTACAAGCACAGGCTCCAGTGCACCAAAGTTGTTTGAAAAATCACATGTTTGTCCTTGGGTGAATTTCTAGGTCCCATGCAAGGGATGAGAGTGAAATTCAAGCATCTGGGTGTCGTGGCTCGGCCGGAAAGATTGAGAAACTTGGTTTTTTAATTCCTATAAATCCAAAACACGCATGAAAATCATGAAACTTGGCATGGTGTCATGACATGGCACCAACATGCTGCGTTAATTTTTTTGGCTGAACTGGGACAAGCTTTGGTGTGAGCTTCTTGCAAACCGGCGCCTCCCTTAAGAAGGCTCGTGGTTCCGAGTGGGAACGTTTCACCTTCGAGTGCGAAACAAGATACATATACTACCTTCTCCTGCCTTAATTTTTTTACACAGGCAGATTAGACCAAATAGAAGTATCGTGCTAAATTTTGGAATCATTCCGGGTTCGTTAGGCATTTTTATGCATTAATTGAGTTACTGGGCATTTAATGTGCATTATTCAAATTTGACCTACAAGCACATGCTCCAGTGCACCAAAGTTGTTTGAAAAATCACATGTGTGTCCTTGGGTGAATTTATAGGTCCCATGCAAGAGATGAGAGTGAAATTCAAGCATCTGGGTGTCGTGGCTCGGCCGGAAAGATTGAGAAACTTGGTTTTTTAATTCCTGTAAATCCAAAACACGCCTGAAAATCATGAAACTTGGCATGGTGTCATGACATGGCACCAACATGCTGCGGTAAGTTTTTTGGCTGAATTGGGACAAGCTTTGGCGTGAGCTACTTGCAAACCGGCGCTTCCCTTAAGAACGCTCGTGGTTCCAAGTGGGAACGTTTCAACTTCGAGTGCGAAACAAGATACATATACTACCTTCTCCCGCCTTAATTGTTTTACACACGCAGATTAGACCAAATAGAAGTATCGTGCTAAAATTTGGAATTATTCTGGGTTCGTTTGGCATTTTATGCATTAATTGAGTTTCTGGGCATTCAATGTGCATAATTCAAATTTGAACTACAAGCACATGTTCTAGTGCACCAAAGTTGTTTGAAAAATCACATGTGTGTCCTTGGGTGAATTTATAGGACCCATGCAAGAGATGGGAATGAAATTCAAACATGTGGGCGTCGTGGCTCGCCCGGAAAGATTGAGAAACTTGGTTTTTTAATTCCTGTAAATCCAAAACACGCATGAAAATCATGAAACTTGGCATGGTGTCGTGACATGGCACCAACATGCTTCGGTAATTTTTTTGGCCGAATTGGGACAAGCTTTGGTGTAAGCTTCTTGCAAACTGGAGCTTCCCTCAAGAAGGCTCGTGGTTCTGAGATGGAACGTCTCACCTCCATGTGCGAAACGAGATACGTATACTGCCTTCTCCTGCCTTAATTTTTTTACACACGCAGATTAGACCAAATAGATGTATCGTGCAAAATTTCAGAATTATTCCGGGTTCGTTTGGCCTTTTTATAGATTAATTGAGTTTCTGCGCATTTAATGTGCATTATTCAAATTTGAACTACAAGCACAGGCTGCAGTGCACCAAAGTTGTTTGAAAAATCACATGTGTGTCCTTGGGTGAATTTTTAGGTCCAATGCAAGAGATGGGAGTGAAATTCAAGCATCTCGACGTCGTGGCTCGGCCGGAAAGATTGAGAAACTTGGTTTCTTAATTCCTGTAAATCCAAAACATGCCTGAAAATCATGAAACTTGGCATGGTGTCATGACATGGCACCAACATGTTGCGGTAATTTTTTTGGCCGAATTGGGACAAGCTTTGGTGTAAGTTTTGCAAACCGGAGCTTCCCTCAAGAAGGCTCGTGGTTCCGAGAGGGAACGTGCCACCTCCGTGTGCGAAACGACATACATACACTGCCTTCTCCTGCCTTAATTTTTTACATGGGCAGATTAGACCAAATAGAAGTATCATGCTAAATTTTAAAATTACTCCGGGTTCGTTTGGCCTTTTTTATACATTAATTGAATTTCTGCGCATTTAATGTGCATTATTCAAATTTGACCTACAAGCACATGCTCCAGTGCACCAAAGTTGTTTGAAAAATCACATGTGTGTCCTTGGGTGAATTTATAGGTCCCATGCAAGAGATGAGAGTGAAATTCAAGCATCTGGGTGTCGTGGCTCGGCCGGAAAGATTGAGAAACTTGGTTTTTTAATTCCTGTAAATCCAAAACACGCCTGAAAATCATGAAACTTGGCATGGTGTCATGACATGGCACCAACATGCTGCGGTAAGTTTTTTGGCTGAATTGGGACAAGCTTTGGCGTGAGCTACTTGCAAACCGGCGCTTCCCTTAAGAACGCTCGTGGTTCCAAGTGGGAACGTTTCACCTTCGAGTGCGAAACAAGATACATATACTACCTTCTCCCGCCTTAATTGTTTTACACACGCAGATTAGACCAAATAGAAGTATCGTGCTAAAATTTGGAATTATTCTGGGTTCGTTTGGCATTTTATGCATTAATTGAGTTTCTGGGCATTCAATGTGCATAATTCAAATTTCAACTACAAGCACATGTTCCAGTGCACCAAAGTTGTTTGAAAAATCACATGTGTGTCCTTGGGTGAATTTATAGGACCCATGCAAGAGATGGGAATGAAATTCAAACATGTGGGCGTCGTGGCTCGCCCGGAAAGATTGAGAAACTTGGTTTTTTAATTCCTGTAAATCCAAAACACGCATGAAAATCATGAAACTTGGCATGGTGTCGTGACATGGCACCAACATGTTTCGGTAATTTTTTTGGCCGAATTGGGACAAGCTTTGGTGTAAGCTTCTTGCAAACTGGAGCTTCCCTCAAGAAGGCTCGTGGTTCTGAGATGGAACGTCTCACCTCCATGTGCGAAACGAGATACGTATACTGCCTTCTCCTGCCTTAATTTTTTTACACACGCAGATTAGACCAAATAGATGTATCGTGCTAAATTTCAGAATTATTCCGGGTTCGTTTGGCCTTTTTATAGATTAATTGAGTTTCTGGGCATTCAATGTGCATAATTCAAATTTGAGCTACAAGCACATGTTCTAGTGCACCAAAGTTGTTTGAAAAATCACATGTGTGTCCTTGGGTGAATTTATAGGACCCATGCAAGAGATAGGAATGAAACTCAAACATGTGGGCGTCGTGGCTCGGCCGGAAAGATTGGGAAACTTGGTTTTTTAATTCCTGTAAATCCAAAACATGCCTGAAAATCATGAAACTTGGCATGGTGTCATGACATGGCACCAACATGTTGCGGTAATTTTTTTGGCCGAATTGGGACAAGCTTTGGTGTAAGTTCTTGCAAACCGGAGCTTCCCACAAGAAGGCTCGTGGTTCCGAGAGGGAACGTGCCACCTCCGTGTGCGAAACGACATACATACACTGCCTTCTCCTGCCTTAATTTTTTACATGGGCAGATTAGACCAAATAGAAGTATCATGCTAAATTTTGGAATTACTCCGGGTTCGTTTGGCCTTTTTTATACATTAACTGAATTTCTACGCATTTAATGTGCATAATTCAAATTTGAACTACAAGCAAAGGCTCCAGTGCACCAAAGTTGTTTGAAAAATCACATGTGTGTCCTTGGGTGAATTTCTAGGTCCCATGGAAGAGATGAGAGTGAAATTCAAGCATCTGGGTGTCGTGGCTTGGCCGGAAAGATTGAGAAACTTGGTTTTTTAATTCCTGTAAATCCAAAACACGCCTGAAAATCATGACACTTGGCATGGTGTCATGACATGGCACCAACATGCTGTGGTAAGTTTTTCGGCTGAATTGGGACAAGCTTTGGTGTGAGCTTCTTGCAAACCGGCGCTTCCCTTAAGAAGGCTCGTGGTTCCAAGTGGGAACGTTTCACCTTCGAGTGCGAAACAAGATACATATACTACCTTCTCCCACCTTAAATTTTTTACACAGGCAGATTAGACCAAATAGAAGTATCGTGCTAAATTTGGGAATCATTCCGGGTTCGTTTGGCATTTTTATGCATTAATTGAGTTTCTACGCATTTAATGTGCATAATTCAAATTTGAACTACAAGCACAGGCTCCAGTGCACCAAAGTTGTTTGAAAAATCACATGTGTGTCCTTGGGTGAATTTCTATGTCCCATGCAAGGGATGAGAGTGAAATTCAAGCATCTGGGTGTCGTGGCTCGGCCGGAAAGATTGAGAAACTTGGTTTTTTAATTCCTATAAATCCAAAACACGCGTGAAAATCATGAAACTTGGCATGGTGTCATGACATGGCACCAACATGCTGCGTCAATTTTTTTGGCTGAACTGGGACAAGCTTTGGTGTGAGCTTCTTGCAAACCGGCGCTTCCCTTAAGAAGGCTCGTGGTTCCGAGTGGGAACGTTTCACCTTCGAGTGCGAAACAAGATACATATACTACCTTCTCCCGCCTTAATTTTTTTACACAGGCAGATTAGACCAAATAGAAGTATCATGCTAAATTTTGGAATCATTCCGGGTTCGTTAGGCATTTTTATGCATTAATTGAGTTACTGGGCATTTAATGTGCATTATTAAAATTTGACCTACAAGCACATGCTCCAGTGCACCAAAGTTGTTTGAAAAATCACATGTGTGTCCTTGGGTGAATTTATAGGTCCCATGCAAGAGATAAGAGTGAAATTCAAGCATCTCGGTGTCGTGGCTCGGCCGGAAAGATTGAGAAACTTGGTTTTTTAATTCCTGTAAATCCAAAACACGCCTAAAAATCATGAAACTTGGCATGGTGTCATGACATGGCACCAGCATGCTGCGGTAAGTTTTTTGGCTGAATTGGGACAAGCTTTGGCGTGAGCTACTTGCAAACCGGCGCTTCCCTTAAGAACGCTCGTGGTTCCAAGTGGGAACGTTTCACCTTCGAGTGCGAAACAAGATACATATACTACCTTCTCCCGCCTTAATTGTTTTACACAGGCAGATTAGACCAAATAGAAGTATCGTGCTAAAATTTGGAATTATTCTGGGTTCGTTTGGCATTTTATGCATGAATTGAGTTTCTGGGCATTCAATGTGCATAATTCAAATTTGAACTACAAGCACATGTTCCAGTGCACCAAAGTTGTTTGAAAAATCACATGTGTGTCCTTGGGTGAATTTATAGGACCCATGCAAGAGATGGGAACGAAATTCAAACATGTGGGCGTCGTGGCTCGCCCGGAAAGATTGAGAAACTCGGTTTTTTAATTCCTGTAAATCCAAAACACGCATGAAAATCATGAAACTTGGCATGGTGTCATGACATGGCACCAACATGCTTCGGTAATTTTTTTGGCCGAATTGGGACAAGCTTTGGTGTAAGCTTCTTGCAAACCGGAGCTTCCCTCAAGAAGGCTCGTGGTTCTGAGATGGAACGTGTCACCTCAGTGTGCGAAACGAGATACGTATACTGCCTTCTCCTGCCTTAATTTTTTTACACAGGCAGATTAGACCAAATAGATGTATTGTGCTAAATTTTAGAATTATTCTGGGTTCGTTTGGCCTTTTTTATACATTAATTGAGTTTCTACGCATTTAATGTGCATAATTCAAATTTGAACTACAAGCACAGGCTCCAGTGCACCAAAGTTGTTTGAAAAATCACATGTGTGTCCTTGGGTGAATTTTTAGGTCCAATGCAAGAGATGGGAGTGAAATTCAAGCATCTCGGCGTCGTGGCTCGGCCAGAAAGATTGAGAAACTTGGTTTTTTAATTCCTGTAAATCCAAAACATGCCTGAAAATCATGAAACTTGGCATGGTGTCATGACATGGCACCAACATGTTGCGGTAATTTTTTTGGCCGAATTGGGACAAGCTGTGGTGTAAGTTCTTGCAAACCGGAGCTTCCCTCAAGAAGGCTCGTGGTTCCAAGAGGGAACGTGCCACCTCCGTGTGCGAAACGACATACATACACTGCCTTCTCCCGGCTTAAATTTTTACACAGGCAGATTATACCAAATAGAAGTTCATGCTAAATTTTGGAATTATTCTGGGTTCATTTGGCCTTTTTTATACACTAATTGAGTTTCTGTGCATTTAATGTGCATAATTAAAATTTGAACTACAAGCAAAGGCTCCAGTGCACCAAAGTTGTTTGAAAAATCACATGTGTGTCCTTGGGTGAATTTATAGGTCCCATGCAAGAGATAAGAGTGAAATTCAAGCATCTCGGTGTCGTGGCTCGGCCGGAAAGATTGAGAACCTTGGTTTTTTAATTCCTGTAAATCCAAAACACGTCTAAAAATCATGAAACTTGGCATGATGTCATGACATGGCACCAACATGCTGCGGTAAGTTTTTTGGCTGAATTGGGACAAGCTTTGGCGTGAGCTACTTGCAAACCGGCGCTTCCCTTAAGAACGCTCGTGGTTCCAAGTGGGAACGTTTCACCTTCGAGTGCGAAACAAGATACATATACTACCTTCTCCCACCTTAATTGTTTTACACAGGCAGATTAGACCAAATAGAAGTATCGTGCTAAAATTTGGAATTATTCTGGGTTCGTTTGGCATTTTATGCATTAATTGAGTTTCTGGGCATTCAATGTGCATAATTCAAATTTGAACTACAAGCACATGTTCCAGTGCACCAAAGTTGTTTGAAAAATCACATGTGTGTCCTTGGGTGAATTTATAGGACCCATGCAAGAGATGGGAATGAAATTCAAACATGTGGGCGTCGTGGCTCGCCCGAAAAGATTAAGAAACTCCGTTTTTTAATTCCTGTAAATCCAAAACACGCATGAAAATCATGAAACTTGGCATGGTGTCATGACATGGCACCAACATGCTTCGGTAATTTTTTTGGCCGAATTGGGACAAGCTGTGGTGTAAGTTCTTGCAAACCGGAGCTTCCCTCAAGAAGGCTCGTGGTTCCAAGAGGGAACGTGCCACCTCCGTGTGCGAAACGACATACATACACTGCCTTCTCCCGGCTTAAATTTTTACACAGGCAGATTATACCAAATAGAAGTTCATGCTAAATTTTGGAATTATTCTGGGTTCATTTGGCCTTTTTTATACACTAATTGAGTTTCTGTGCATTTAATGTGCATAATTAAAATTTGAACTACAAGCACAGGCTCTAGTGCACCAAAGTTGTTTGAAAAACCACATGTGTGTCCTTGGGTGAATTTCTAGGTCCCATGCAAGAGATGGGAGTGAAATTCAAACATCTGGGCGTCGTGGCTCGCCCTGAAAGATTGAGAAACTTGGTTTTTTAATTCCTGTAAATCCAAAACACACGTGAAAATCATAAAACTTGGCATGGTGTCATGACATGGCACCAACATGCTGCGGCAATTTTTTTGGCCGAATTGGGACAAGCTTTCGTGTGAGCTTCTTGCAAACCGGAGCTTCCGTCAAGAAGTCCCGTGGTTCCGAGAGGGAACGTGCCACCTCCGTGTGCGAAACGACATACGTACACTGCCTTCTCCCGCCTTAATTTTCTTACACAAGAAGATTAGATCAAATAGAAGTATCGTGCTAAATTTTAGAATTATTCCGGGTAAGTTTGGCCTTTTTTATACATTAATTGTGTTTCTGCGCATTTAATGTGCATAATTCAAATTTGAACTACAAGCACAGGCTCTAGTGCACCAAAGTTGTTTGAAAAATCACGTGTGTGTCCTTGGGTGAATTATTAGGTCCAATGCAAGAGATGGGAGTGAAATTCAAGCATCTCGGTCTCGTGGCTCGGCCGGAAAGATTGAGAAACTTGGTTTTTTAATTCCTGTAAATCCAAAACATGCCTGAAAATAATGAAACTTGGCATGGTGTCATGACATGGCACCATCTTGTTGCGGTAATTTTTTTGGCCGAATTGGGACAAGCTTTGGTGTTAGTTCTTACAAACCGGAGCTTCCTCAAGAAGGCTCATGGTTCCGAGAGGGAACGTGCCACCTCCGTGTGTGAAACGACATACATACACTGCCTTCTCCCGCCCTAATTTTTTACACAGGCAGATTATACCAAGTAGATGTTTCGTGCTAAATTTTGGAATTCTTCCGGGTTCGTTTGGCCTTTTTATACACTAATTGAGTTTCTGTGCATTTAATGTGCATAATTAAAATTTGAACTACAAGCACTGGCTCCAGCGCACCAAAGTTGTTTGAAAAACCACATGTGTGTCCTTGGGTGAATTTCTAGGTCCCATGCAAGAGATGGGAGTGAAATTCAAACATCTGGGCATCGTGGCTCGCCCAGAAAGATTGAGAAACTTGGTTTTTTAATTCCTATAAATAAAAAACACGCCTGAAAATCATGAAACTTGGCATGGTGTCATGACATGGCACCAACATGCTGTGGCAATTTTTTTGGCCGAATTGGGACAAGCTTTCGTGTGAGCTTCTTGCAAACCGGAGCTTCCGTCAAGAAGTCTCGTGGTTCCGAGAGGGAACGTGCCACCTCCGTGTGCGAAACAACATACGTACTCTGCCTTCTCCCGCCTTAATTTCCTTACACAGGCAGATTAGATCAAATAGAAGTATCGTGCTAAATTTTGGAATTATGACGGGTTCGTTTGGCCTTTTTTATACATTAATTGTCTTTCTGCGCATTTAATGTGCATAATTCAAATTTGAACTACAAGCACAGGCTCCAGTGCACCAAAGTTGTTTGAAAAACCACATGTGTGTCCTTGGGTGAATTTCTAGGTCCTATGCAAGAGATGGGAATGAAATTCAAACATCTGGGCGTCTTGGCTCGGCCGGAAAGATTGAGAAACTTGGTTTTTTAATTCCTGTAAATCCAAAACATGCCTGAAAATCATGAAACTTGGCATGGTGTCATGACATGGCACCAACATGCTGTGGTAAATTTTCTGTCCAATTTGCCAAGGCGCACACAATAACAATCAACAAAGTCATTTGGAACAAGTGCTTCATGTTACAAATCGGAAACACAAGTAATACTGAAACCATGGGCATTCTACTTACCAATTACATGCCGCCACACGTCCTCTTTTTTTATTGGCTAGGAGGTGCCGTGCGGGGTAGCTATTTGAGTACGACAGGCGTGCGATCAGACCCCTGCACATGCTCATCGGGAGGAGTGCCCTTTGACCGCTACCCGCCACACACCTCCCTCCTAACGTCCCCATTAATGGCGCCCGAGCACCTGTTCTATGGCGTGGCTATATGTCTCACCGGACTGAGATTTAAGAGAGAAAAATGAAAATCTGAAAAGAAAGTTTTGCATGGATCTTGATGTAAGATCCGACGGACCTATATAGCATCGACTGCGACTTATAGCAGGCATGATGAATATAAGGACGATGACAGTGGATAATAATTGTCTTACATATTTAGGAACATAATTTAAAAAAGCCACATGCGGCAACGCCTGAAGTACACAAGGGCAAAAGAAGAAGGAAAACAACGATCTGGCTCGCTGATATCTACTTTGTTGATGCGTTGCTGCAGGCCGCGGGAACTAGTCTTCGCGGCAAGTGGCGATGAGCTCTTTCTTGTCCTCAAGATGCTGCTTGAGAGCATCCATGGATTCCTCCACCAGCCTTCTGCGCTTGATGTGCAGCATGGCATTCTTGTCCATATGTTTCTCGATGATGACTCCGGTCCTCTTCAACAAGGTAGTGGTCTGCTCCTGCTGCTCCGCACTTCCGATGATCTTCCCCCTCAGCAGGTCGCGCTCGGCCTGGAGCTTCACATTGCTCTCATTTAGTTGCCGGATGACGCCGGTAGACTATTCAAAGGAGGCTTTCAGGTCATCCTGCAACCTCGCCCACCTGGAAATCTGATCCATCTGCCTAAGGACGAGGCCACACATGCGCCTGTAAGAGTCCTCGCCTGCCCGCGAGACATTTTCCCAGGCCGCCGCGGCACAGGAGGACATTTCTGCTGCATTCCCGGCGCGCCGGGACATCTCTTCTGCTTCCGCGGCGCGGCCGGACCAGTCTGTTGCATCGACGGCGCGGCAGGATCTCCGTGATGCTTCGGCGGCGTGGCGGGACCTCTTTGCTGCTATGGCCGCATGGTGGGACATGTTGGCTGCTTTCGCGGCGAGGCGGGACATCTGTCATGCTTCCGCTTCCAGGTTTGCCTCTCCCTGGTGGCAATCTCTCGACCCAGAACTCATGCTGGCCATGGCAGACGCTAGGGAACGATGATGAATGACTTGTTTGTTTTTGTGGATGAGGAGTTGAGGACGAATGTGCAGTCATCTTGGAGTAGTAGTATTTATAACCGAGTAGTAATACGCTCCTAAGTGGGAAACCGTTTAGGTTTTGATCAGTGTGAACAGGTTTGCAATTTGGAATGTGACGGGACGTGGCCTCCCTGTTCTTCTAAAAAAATTGTGATGGGACGCATGCTCAAAATTTACTGACGGTTATAAGTGCGCCACTATTCCCGGAAGGCGTAACGTGGGCACGTACGCCTTCTCGGCCGCGTACATGGCGTTTGCACCATAGGGTGCACCGCAATAGGCAATGTCAGCACACGTCTTGTTCCAGCAACAGTGCGCGCTCGTTATTACCATCATGCATGCTTCTTTTAATTAGAATGTGTGTGCCAGTCTAGCGCACACACGTTGATCTATCTAATTGTTTCAGTTTGTCGTGGCTAATCGCAAATAGTTCATCCATGTGAAGTGTATGCCACCAATCGTAGACAATTTGATCTGGCTGACCCGTTTCTCTTCTGTTGCCTAATCGCAAACAATTAATCCTTCTGTAGCATATGCCCTCAATCACACACACCTTGATCTGGCTGACCATTTCTTTTGTGTTGCCTAATCACAAACAGTTCATCCGAGTGAACCGTATGCTCTATATCGCACACGCCTTCATCAGGCTGCCCGTTTCTTTTGTTCTGCCTCATCGCAAGCAGTTCATTGGACTGAACCGTATGCCCTGGATCACACACGCAACTAAAATCTGAATCGTGTTTGATGGCTCTGCCATCACAAACGTTTTGCACCTTTTTTGACGGTTCTTTTACACAACCGTTTGCGATTATTGCATCGCACACAGTTTCATCGAAGGGTCTCTGATCATAGTGTCATGTTAACAGCATCCTGCAGTAGTGTAATTTGTATGTCTAACAGATGGACATGACTTGGATAACTTCTGCTCGAAGATTCTCCGCTGCATATGTCGAGGGGGTTGAAAACTTCAAGAACTTCATCAAGGCTGAGTACGATGGTCCGAAATCAGATGTGCTCTGCCCATGTAGGAGTTGTATGAATTCAGTTACAAGACCCCACTCAACTGTGCAAAATCATCTACACTTCTATGGGATGTCAGTCACATATACTAGGTGGGTTCATCATGGTGAAGCTGTGAACGTCAATGTTACTAACTATGTGGAAGCAGCAGATCACTGATACGTCCATTTTGCATCATGTTTACCTACTGTTATTTATAGTGTTTTTATGCATAATAATGCTTTTTGGAGTAATTCTAATCCCTTTTCTCTCATAATATGCAAGGTACACAGAAAGAGGGAGAATTCCGGCAGCTGGAAATCTGGACCTGAAAAAGCTACGTCAAGCTACCTATTCTTCACAACTCCAAATGAGTTGAAACTTCACGAGGAATTTTTAAGGAATAAATAAGAAATACTGGAGCAAATAAACACTGGAGGGGGGCTACCTAGTGAGCACAAGACACTAGGGCGCGCCCTGGTGGGTTGTGCTCAGCCCAGCCCACCTCCGGTGCCCATCTTCTGGTATATAAGTTATTTTGACCTAGAAAAAATAAGGAGAGGATTTTCGGGACGGAGCGTCGCTGTCTCGAGGCGGAACATGGGCAGGAGCACTTTTGCCCTCCTGCGGAGCGATTAAGCCGGGGGAACTTCCCTCTCGGAGGGGGAAATCGTCGTCATCATCACCGCTAACAACTCTCCCATCTTGGGGAGGGAAATATCCATCAACATCTTCAACAGCACCATCTCCTCTCAAACCATAGTTCATCTCTTGTGTTCAATCTATGTACCGGAACTATAGATTGGTGCTTGTGGGTGACTAGTAGTGTTGATTACATCTTGTAGTTGATTACTATATGGTTTATTTGGTGGTACATTATATGTTCAGATCCAATATGCTATTTAATACCCCTCTGATCTTGAGCATGATTACCATTTGTGAGTAGTTACTTTTGTTCTTGAGGTCACGGGAGAAATCATGTTGCAAGTAATCATGTGAACTTGATATGTGTTCCATATTTTGATAGTGTGTATGTTGTGATTCCCTTAGTCGTGTCATGTGAATGTCGACTACATGACACTTCACCATATTCGGGCGTAAGGGAATGCATTGTGGAGTAGTTATTAGATGATGGGTTGCGAGAGTGACAGAAGCTTAAACCCTAGTTTATGCGCTATTCCGTAAGGGACCGATTGGATCCAAAAGTTTAATTCTATGGTTATAATTTATTCTTAATACTTTTCTCGTAGTTACGGATGCTTGCGAGGGGGTTAATCATAAGTAGGAGGTTTGTTGAAGTAAGAACAGCACCTAAGCACCGGTCCACCCACATATCAAATTATCAAAGTAGCGAACACGAATCAAACCAACATGATGAAAGTGACTAGATGATATTCCCGTGTACCCTCAAGAACGCTTTGCTTATTATAAGAGACCGTTTTGGCCTGTCCTTTGCCTGAAAAGGATTGGACTACCTTGCTTATCAAAAAGGCTACAATTGATCCCATATACTTGTGGGTCATCAATCACCATCTTGATATGCCCGATGCTCAGGTGGAAGAGAAGGAGGAGGTGGTGGTGGCAGAGCCAGTGAGTTTGACCAACATTGAAACAATGTTAGGAAATGCTCGTGCATTTCGTGAACTTTCACCTGTAGAGGAAAAACGGTGGGCCCACATGTTGGAACAATGCAACGTAGCTGTCACCCCAGGAAATAAGCTGTCAGTATTCTCATTTATGGTTACCTTTCTTCAGGTGAAGACATCTGAGCGGATGACCAACAAATCATTCGATGCGATGTTGGTTTCTTTTCGCAAATCTTTCCCAGATGCGTCTGAGCTGCCACGCACCTATAGTAAAATGAAGAATTTCCTTCGTGCAGTTGGAATTGGATATGATATGACCCATGTTTGTAAGAATAATTGTGTTCTGTTCCGGAAGCATTATGCCAACTTAAGTGAATGCCCAAAATGCAAATCATCAAGATGGAAAGATGGCGATGCTCTGAAGAGGATTCCTCCTAATGTTCTGAGACATTTTCCAATTATACCAAGATTGCAGAGGTTGTTTCATGATGCTGAAACAAGAGAGGATATACTGTGGCATTCTAGCAACCAGGAGTACAGAGATCAGAATGTAATGAGCCATCCATCTCATGGTAGTGACTGGAAAAGCTTCAATCAGAAACACAAGAAGTTTGCTGCTGACCCTAGAAACATTAGACTTGGCTTAGCTTCAGATGGATTTAACCCATTTGGCTACCAGAGCGCCACATATAGCATGTGGCCAGTGCTTGTTATCCCATACAACATTCCTCCAAATCTCTGCACCAAAGAATCAAACTACATGATGGCCTTGCTCATCCCAGGTCCAAAAATTCCTGGAAAGGATTTTGATTTATTCATGGAGCCTCTTGTGGAGGAACTTCAACAGCTATGGAGGGGTGTTCTCACTCGAGACCTATATAGCAGCCCACCAGCTGATTTATTTATGCGTGCTATTATAATGTGGTGCATCCATTATTATCCAGCTTTGGGCACTATGTCAGGGTGAACGACACATGGTTACCATGCATGTGTTCGCTATGACGGGAATCCGCTGTAATACGCAATACTTAGCAAGATCTGTTACATTGGACACCGCCGTTTCCTTGCCAAGGACAATGTCGGCGTTCTGGGAACGGGGGTCCCCAGACTTGCCTGCCTGTGGCCCACGGCGTGGCTCTGCAAGCGGGCCCGTATGACCCATCTTCATCTACAAGGCATTCAAGACCCTCACGAGGGGCCAGGCCTCGCGAGGCGGGCAACACAAGACCTCCTCGGGAGCGGCCTCACCAGGCTGGCTCGCGAGTGGCGGAGAGATCAAGGCAAGGTAAACCTTGCGAGGTTCTCGTGACGTGAGCCATGACGATCATGATCAGGCGGGCGCCAGGCGGGCGCCAACGCGTACAGTGTCGTTGTTTCCTCTTTGGTGCTAAGCAGGCAAGCACAGGCGCGGAGTACCGAGGCGTCAAGCAAAGGTTTCCATATCAGTGCAACGAGACCAATACCAGCGGGACGGCAAGACGGAGGTCACCATGGAGCCCAAGGCGGCGTCAGCACCAGAGCCTTTTGCAGGCGAAGACTACTTTTGTCAGGATAAGCTGTACTAGCTGTCCCCTTTCAAAATGGCCGTTGTTGGCTCCCTTCCCTCTTGATATTTTGGGGAGAGGACCAGGGCCTCTATAAGTAGGACTAGCCACCACCTTATAAGGGGACAGATCATTCAGACCTCCCTAGCTCCCACCAGCTCACCGAGCACAAGACACCTCATCCTGAGGAGGATGTTCTTCCCCTTGTACTGTTCATCCGTAGCCCAAGAGGCAATCCACCACCACCACACTGGAGTAGGATATTATACCACAATGGTGGCCCGAACCAGTATAAATCTTGTGTCCCTTGTGTTGCGAGTTCGTCGAGTTAGTCCGTGAGATCTTAGTGAAGCTAGGACGTGGATCGGTAGGGGGGAATCTTCGTGCACACCCTAGTGTTCGAACCTTGAGGGTTTTGCCAGAACCCGTGATCCAACATTTGGCGCGCTAGGTAGGGGTGCGCCGAAGCTTCCCTTCCGTCGCTCCGCGCCCTGTTGCTTCATTGTCTCCATGGTGGAAGCACGCCGAGCTCGCGCTGAGCGCCGGGCTGCCCTCGCCACCCGCGTCGCCCATACGGCTCCCGTCGGCGGGCCACCCCGTCGTTCTCTATCGCTTGCCGCCAACGCCGCCACCGGCCCGGCGGGGAACGAGCAGCAAGCATCCTTGCTACACCCCTCGGTGCGGCGGGACGGCCGCACCGCCACTCCGTCGCTGACCCCGGCCGGTTCGTCATCTCACGCTCGTCGCGCTCCCACTGACGCGCGGGCCGCACTCCTCATGGCGCACGAGCTCCTGCGCTACCGCCCCGTCGACGACCTCTACGAGGACTAGCTTGACCGCATCGCCGAGCTTGTTCGCGCCGCAGGGGGCTCCCCTGCGCCGTCCCTCTCGCTGCCTCGCCCTCCGCCAGCTACGGGCGACGTAGCTCACGAAGCACCTCCACCACCTCTGCACCAAGACGGCGCCCTAGCGCCAAGGCGCGCGGCTCCACGGCGCGACCCACCGCGTCTGGCGCTCAAGCATGAAGAAAGAAGCTGCCAAGAAGTCCCTCGCCCGCAAGAGAACGCTCCACCGCTTCCCGCACCGCCGCGTCAGGATCGCTTGCTGCGGCAGGGCCCGGCGCCGCTTGCCGTGGCGGCGCGCGGGCGCAAAGACCAAGCTCCACCTCCAAGACGGGCCCCTGTGACCATGACCGGCTGCCGCACCTTCACCCCTGAGCTGCGTAGTGTCGCCTGGCCGGGCAAGTTCAAGCCGGATCTGCCCCCTCGCTACGACATCACTCCCGACAGTCCGGCTCGCACGCAGCTCACCAGAGGGGACATGCGTTGTCTGGCATTTTCAC
Organism: Aegilops tauschii subsp. strangulata; assembly: GCF_002575655.3. NCBI lineage: Eukaryota > Viridiplantae > Streptophyta > Magnoliopsida > Poales > Poaceae > Aegilops > Aegilops tauschii. Next base: position 289,401,039 of record NC_053041.3, read on the forward strand.
TGACATGTGGGACTGCAATTGAATAAACCGTCGATAGCCGAAATCTAATCGCTCGGCGGGCGTCGACTGAGAGGAGAGAGACGGGGGGAGAAAAGATCGCCCGCCCGTCGTGCACGGACTCCAAGAAATATGTGGTGATAATGTGAGGTGGGCCATGCGGGAGTCCGCACCGCTTCCAAGCCCGCTTCTTACCGCCCTGGCCCACTTGAACCCCTCCCCCACCCCACCACCTCCCCGTGCTGCTCCCCCCTCAGAGGCCAGCTGCCCGCATTCATAGCAAGTAGTACCAGTAAAATTCTGGGTTATAAAGGGCATGTACAATGGTTGATAAGATAATCTTATCATAAGTCTTGAGTGTAATTTAGAGATTACAAAAAAACATGTGTAATTGAGAGGAAATAGATAGAGAGAGAGTGAGAAAAAGTTGTAACCTTATAGTCAACACTATGGTAGTATTACATGAGGAAGGAGGGAGTGGTGCACATGCCAAGTTCACTAGGCTGCCGTTTTTCACACTCCTCCGTCGTAACAGTGGAGACAATAGGTTTCATCAAAAATAAACAATGAATACTCGTTGCTTGTCCACTATATCGGAAAGAATACTTTAATTCGCCGACATGTGGGACGTCGACCATCCTGGTCCACCTGCCATGCACAAAATTATCCTGGTCCACGTGCCATGCACAAAGTTAGTCGGACGAAAGAACCATCATGACTTCGTTGTATTCCGCTTGTTCATGAAAACTTACTCTACCCGCAGTACTGCTACCACAGGCGAAGACTGGACGGCACTGTACCACGTCATTTCAAAGTAGCCCACCTAGGATTTGTACTCCCTCCATTTCAAAGTTAGTAGTACAAAGTTGACTCTTCTATTTTGGAATGGAGGGACATCTCTATACTGCTATGATTTTGTGTTGTACGTCTCTGTACTTTTGCTATGATTTTCCTACCCTATTAACCAAATGAGGCCTGAATGTATCCGTGTCGACTATCGTCTGATCGATCGCTAAGCCAACAATTTTAGGAGCTTGGGCTATTGGCAGATCGACGACGGATTAGTATAAGCGTACCACGAACTCATCAGCCCCAACATTTCTCTTCGGTGCGTGTTTTGCAAGTACTATAGCTCGCACAGTAGCTAGCCTACTAACACCAAGAATCATCAAATAAGCCCTGCTGGTATGATAAACAGTTCAAACTTACATCTAAGCATGCCATATATTACATCAAAAGCTGGTGAGGATACATCTGTTTCCATAACTCGGAGAGGGTTCACATGATTCACTATCAAAGAAAAGTAGCAAGTACGGCCCACACAAGAGAGTGCACTAGCCCTAAGATGGTTTGATAACACGCATCGTTCTAGTAATTAAACACAGGGCAATGCAAACTACCCTGAAGGATTAGCGCGACCAACTATTTCTTGTCATCGATCTCTCGGCCAATGACCACAGCACGGATAGCGGCATGGGAATCGATCTCTGGGGCGATGACCATAGGACTGACCGCGACATCGGAATCGATCTCTGGGGTGATGTCCACAGGATGGACAGTGGCATCGGAATCGATCTCCGGGGTGATGCCAACAGGACGGACCGCGACATTGAAAATGATCTCTCGGGTGTTGTCCACATGACGGGCCGTGACATCGGAATCATCAAGGATGTCCACCGGCACCTGCACGACCCTAACATATTAGCAAGCACATTGCAAATAATCAAAAACCACAACTTTCCGTAATAAGCCATTATTTTTTACCTCGTGCAGCTCAGCGGGGGATCCCATCCCTCCGGGGGGCATCTCCTCATCCTCGATGGGGGCCATCACCTTGCCAGGGGAATACTGCTTCTCAACGGCGACGATCTCCTCAAACTCGGCCTTGAGCGCATAGGTGACCATCAGAGTTTCTAGGGTAGGCACGGTGGGGCCCTTGCTGTTCTTCCAACTTTGTTTGAGGAGTTCGTCCGCCAATGTCGTCAACTCTTTGGCCAGTGCTTTTTTCTTGGAGTTCTTTGTCTCCATGGGTTGGCGCGCCAACATGGTCAACTCGTTGGTCGGTGCTTCTTGGAGATCACTGTCTCCAGTGGGTTGTCCTCCGACAACTCTTTGCCTAGTGCTCCAGGATCCATCAATGAACTGACAAACAAAAAGCAATCAAAAGGAAACCACAATCACAATAAAAACGGGAAAAGAATAGGCTATGAGAATCGGTCGGTGCTTCGCAAAAAGAAGATTCTTGGAATGAAAATATAGCTGCATCACTAATTCGCCCTCCTTTCCTTCGTCGGTACAGAAGAAAAATGGCAGAAGTGAGTAGCCTAGAGTGAGGTTTTCTTCAAGAAAGGAGAGAAAGGGCTTCAACGAGCATTCCAGTGAAATGATAGTTGCTTCGTCCAGTCCAACTTCGAGGCCACTTTACCACTGCTGGTAAAGGTGTGGGTTTCGTGATATGACGGGTCATGACGGCCACACCGGGGTGACCGGTGAGTTTTGACTGTAGCACCTCGCTGTGATTTGGTGGATGGCACGCGGGCCCAGATGCTTTGATGTCCCGCATGTAGATAGAGCGGCTAGTCATATAGGAGTGGTTAATATCGTGCACCGCGACCAAGGCGGAGAGGAAAACGAGAGAACTACGTAATTAATGCATGAGTTTAATTAGGGTAGTTTTGTAAAGTACGAGATACATTCCTCCAATCGCAAAATGCCTTGGTTGATGAGATTTGAGATTTGAGCCCTATAAACTGGAAGGGAGATTTGAGATTTGAGATTTGAGATACTGCACGCGGTGTAGTCTAGTCACTTGTTGGAATCTCTAGAAAGACTTATACCGCATGATTCTTTGCTTCTTCTTACTACCATGTACTACTTCACCGACATGTGGGACAGCCAGCAGCATCCAGGTCGACGTAATACGTGTCATGCACCAGATTAGAGTGCGGAACGGAAGGGGGGCATCACCGCGGTTGTACCGCCTGGCCCTGTTTGGATACTCTAACTCAGTTAAAGGTTAGAGTTAGATTCTAATCCTGAACTAACCCTGAAGTAACTCTAGCCAAAGAGGTGTTTGGATGACAGGGTTAGATGGAGCGCGGATACGGCGAGGTGCCTTCATGGGCGGTGCGAGAGGGAGGGAGGGTGAGGACGAGAAGCTTCGAGGAACTGGGGAGGGAACTGCTGCGGGGAGAGCGAGAGAAAAATGCGTTTTTTAGTGTCCCGAGAAGAACTAACCCAAATAAGCACCTCTTGGGTGGGTTAGATTTTTTTGGATTAGTTGAGTTCAAACTAACCCAAACTAACTCTAACACATGGATCCAAACAGTAACCCAAACTAACCCTCCTGTTTGGATATTTTTGGGTTAGTTGAGTTCAAACTAACCCAAACTAACTCTAACACATGGATCCAAACAGTAACGCGCCGTCAAATCGCACAATCCGACCTTTCCAGCAGTAAGTAAGTTGAATCCGCTACACCCTCACCCTCCTCGCCTCTCTGTCAAACCGCCTACGCGAAAACTACCGCGTGTACTGCCCGGGAAAAGCCCCGCCCTCAACTTTTAACTACGCGAAAATAGTTCGAGCTTGTTCGTTCTATATAAATACTAGTACTGTACGTTTATTCACCCGTGGGGTTGTTCAATGAATGGAGGGCCGGGGAGCACAAGTGAACAATACTAGTACTAGTAGTAGTAAGTAGGAGTCATACAGGTAGTCACCTTAAATAGAGAGTTTCTTTTCTTTAATTCCACATACACAAATTGAAATGCTTGTTGTGGAGAGAAAAAGATAATCACTCCAGTATATATGTACGCAGGGGCCTGAGCGCTTGCTTTACTAGGGTTGCTCTCTTCATTCTCTCATCCTCTCGAGATATAAACAAGACAGCGGTAGCGACATTTTCTCTCTGCTCACCGCTGGTCACAGATCCGGCCGGATCCGTTCGGCTGGTGTGTGTAGAGGACTAGGTGCATCGTTCACGCGGTCATCGCCGGCGAGGGAGGAAACCCACAGCTGCCGGAGGGGCCCGATCCTCTGCCCGTGCCGTTTTCTCCGACACAGCGCCGGCTCGGGAGGTCCTCCGACCCTTCTTCCTCCCTGTCGTATTGTCCGCAGATCCGACCTGCCGCCGCCGACATCCCGACAACCCTCAGGTATAGGTTCTTCAAAAGCGGCCTTGCTCTACTGCCCTAGCTCCCCACGTGTCTGCATGTGCATCTTTTTCTACTCCCATATGCTCTTCCAAAGCCACCTAAATTTTTAGTATTATTAGAGGTAAAGCTACTTCATGCATTCGAATCTAGGGCTTTGTTCAAACAACGAAGAAAGGGGGGAAAGTTGTAGCATGAATCTAGGGCTTGATTCAAAGAGGAAATAATATGGTGAAAGTAGTAGAGACCGGATACCCAACCGGTCTCTTGGTTGAAAAGGGAAATAATGGGAAAACATAGTACAAACTGGATAAGGAACAGATCTATTATTGGTTGAAAAATGGATAGAAAGTGGCGGCTGGTGGACAAGTCAACAGAGTATGTCTAGGATTACATTTGTTGCCCTCACATAGTAAAAGGTCTCCAGGATTAGAATTGTTGCCCTCACATAGTAAAGGTCTCAGGATTAGATTTGCTGCCCTCACATAGTAAAAGGTCTCCAGGATTAGATTTGCTGCCCTCACATAGTAAAAGGTCTCCAGGATTAGAGTTGCTGCCCTCACATAGTATAAGGTCTCCATGATTAGGTTTGCTTCCCTCACATAGTAAAAGGTCTCCAGGATTAGATTTGCTGCCCTCACATAGCATGAACAAACTCGACATCACCACTTTATGCCTCCTTGTAGGTACATTGTGCTAATGCGTCCACTGTCGCATGTCCTTATACCAACCTTTTGCTGTTGTTAATGTAAGGGCGCATGTAAAATGAAGCGATCACACTGTTACCTTAGGGACATGTCTAACCAGTGTTATTGTTAATCTAATGCCTCAAGTGATAAGATGCAATTAAACTATGTTACAAATGGCACTCCTGTTGTTTTCCCCAGTATGATAAGTAAGTTGCTCCTTTACGCTGCTGAGTGTCCTGGTGTCCCCACGGTCCCATGCCCTTAAACCAACTCTTTAGCTGCTGTTGATTTACTGTATCTAGTAAACAAGAAATGCCACCATTAAATTAATCCCATATTTGAGGAATCTCATTGTTGATCGTAATGCTTCTGGTAACATGAAGCATTGCTGACGTTTTAAAATTTCTACTGTCCTCCCGCGATTGCCATGAACATAATTAAGATGCTTCTTTTCATTTCGTATATGTTTCGTGTATTCTCATTGACCAGCAACTGTTTACTTTCTATCTTTTTGTGCAGATAGGGATATCCATTTCACCTTGTTGCTATTGTGACCTTTTGGTGAACTGCACAAAACACTTTTTTGGAATGAGTGTCTTGTGCAGTTCAACTAAAATGTCACGTGGGCAACATCTCTCAATTTTGGTGGAACTGCACAAAATGGTGATTGGAGTTTCAAAAATCTCCGTCAAGTTCTGCTGGTAATCTCGTGCAACATTTTATTAGCCTTTGCAAGATGAGTCGTCACTGTCACCACAATGGCACTTTATTTTAGTGGAACAACACAAAAGGATAAGAAAATTATAGTTGCACCTTACATGAGCCGGACAACCAACCTTAATGTTCCTCAATTTTAGTGCAACTACTAAAGAAGAACCTGCCAGCTCACGAGAGCAAGTACTTCTTGCTAGCTGAATGATGCAATCTTTGCTTCATTTCAGGTGAACTACAGAAAAAGGTGCATGAATTGAATCATGGAACTCCAGGCAGGCCTCATCCGAGTGGAGCTGCAGGTTGAGTTCAAGGAGGCCACTATTAAAGTGAAATCATGCTCTTCTTGTTTGTGTTGTGCAAACAGGAATACTCAACTACAGATGTTGTGACGGTCAAGAGCATTCGCCAAGTTCTTCGATTGTATGACATGGCTAGCCAAGATGGATTTAATCCCGATATTCACTTTATCAAAAGGCTCTAATGGGTTGGTTCTAAATCTTGCAAGCTGGGAATCAATGAGATGTGTAGGCATCTTTGTTGTACTTATTATTTGAATCTTATTTGTTGGTTCTAAATCTTGCAACTAGGAATCAATGAGATGTGTAGGCATGCATCTTTGTTGTACTTATTATTTGGATCTTATTTGTTGGTTCTGAATCTTGCAAGCTGGGAATCAATGAAATGTGTAGGCATCTTTGTTGTACTTATTATTTGGATCTTATTTGTTTGTTCTGAATCTTGCAAGCTGGGAAACACGGCATGATGATGCAGAGGACAACAACCATAACAAACAGTTCAAACTTGGTAGTATTATCTTTGTGTAAGTGCGACAAATGTGCTGATCGTGTGTGTCCTGAGAATAATAATTCTAATTGTTGTTCATGTTGATCCTGTGGCACTGAAGAACGAGCCAATGCATTGCTTGTTTTAAGTATAAATTTCTATTAAAGCTAATTAAATTTAAGTAAAGTGACCACTAACTCTTGTTATTACAGTACCAATACAAACCCGCTCGTGAACCGACGTGTGGCCGGAGTAGGTTTCTTAATGGAGGCGTTTGAATGCGCCGAGGGTGCATCTTCTGCCGGGCGTGCAGCGGACGAGGGAGGGGTAGTAACTGTTGTCGCCTGTACACACTCAGTTTACTGTTGAATCCAGTTCCCCAAGAGCTGAAAAACGAACTACTGCTGCCGCCTACACACTCGTTCACTTGAAGAGACTCCAATGGCGATCCGAGGGGTGAGCCTGCTGGATATGGACTTTAGCAAGGAGTTCCCCTTTGAGTTCACCGTTCAGTCCTATGGCTGCACCAAGTTGAATGTGATGCACACCAACGATCCGGACTCGGTGAAGCTCTGCCTCGCCGAGTTCAAGCAGCACCTACAGGACGAGAAAGCACAAGGTTGCAGGACTAGACCTTGTGCCCATCCATTCGCCTCCTGACAGGGACCAGCAGATCGCCGTCGCCTAGGTATGTGTGCGGGACGAGGTTCTCATCTACCACTTCTGTAGGGCCATCACAGGTTCTAGAGCATTCACCCGTTTCATCGGCAGTGCTGACCACACCTTCCCTACAGTGGAGAGAAGGAAGAACGTGATGATTCGGCCATCTGGTGCAACAAGCTTGTCGACATCCAGAAGCAATACAAGATCATCAGCAACGGGCAGGAGAAGGACTCCGTGGTTGACCTCGCCGAGACCATCATCGACCCCCTGATACGCCAACATGAAAGAAGATAACGATACCAAGGACCTGAACACGTGGGAGGTACCTCTAAATCTAGCCTACATAACCTACGCGGGCAAGGACGCATACGCATGCTACGACATGTACAGGCAAATCTTGGACATGAGGGCGTGTCTGCTTCCCGTAACCGACGAGTACACGGACAGCCGCAGCGTCAAGATCAAGCGTGCCAGGAAGGTCTAGATGTTGTACTTTATCTGTTTATAAGAACCTTTATCATCTGAGTGTTTCATGCATTAGCCTATGTGTCGTAATTGTCTGTTTTGTCCAAAATATTTCTTTTAAGAACCCATTAACCTGTTTGCTTTTTTAGTGGCTATTTGCTTATGTATGTAACTAGTTCACTTGTCCGTTAAAAAAACTAGTTCACTCGGCTGTCGTGCTTTGAATATCCTTCCTCCCAACATATTCCCCTCCTCAGGTTGACCCAGCAGGTCTCGTACACAGACATATGGGACCAACCACCTATCCATTTGTATTTCTTTATTTTGTTCAATCTTTCGTCCGCTTCCTATACAGCGGCTGGCCATCATAGCCTATGGCGTTGGCCAGGCCAGCCCTCTACTACCACACATTGTCCGGCGGCGGCAGCTCCACAGGCCCACCCTGCACCCGAACAAGTCAACCCTCGTACTCCCCACCGCCTGCGTCTTCCTCGCTCCGGTTCGTTCGGTCCGAGGTCTCGACGTCGTCCTCTGCCTTGGTGCTCTAGCCGCGGCGCCGCCATCTATCGTTCCCAGCATGGTCAGCAAAACAAAAGGAATCGGGAGACAACTGTTCATCGAGAGGCTGACAGTCCATGGCCTAGGTTTTGTTGTTTAACATGGGCAGCCCACGACATGTTTCAAAATTTTTGGGATCCAGCAGGTATCAAGCGGCCTCTGGGACTCCCAACCTAGCTTGTCTATAACATCAGCAGCCCAAGTTATGTTTGTTTTTTCAAGACGACGCACAGCTCAGTTCTATTTTTGTTTTCATTAATCCTATATCTGAATTTTCACCCACTTTCTTTTTCGATGTAAACTCAGTTTTCTTCGAGTACTTTTCCCTAGAACCAACTCAACTGTCCCACGTCTAGCCTAAAAATAATAATACCCCACGTACTATTAACTCATCAAATTTAAATGATATTTTATTTCATAAGTTGAAAGTTCTTAAAAAATAATAATAATAATTGTTTATATATAACTTGGCAAGTTAACTCCTAGTGATTGCGTACATAAGCTGCAAAGATTTTACTAACCAATGCAGTAATAAACATGCAATCATGTGTTTATGTTTTTATAACATTTCTCCGTCTAGCCCAACATGATATTTTCACCCAGCCCAGCAAGTCCGCGGATTTCGAGAAAAATGCAAATGGGATTTAAATTCTACCATATATATAAACGGGCTGCATAGATGCTACATCATTGTTTCACCCAGCCCACCAAATGGACTAAAAAACAAATGGACTGGCTGACATGTGGGCCAGTAGGTCGAAGCCTAAGAAGGCATTGGATTTACATCCAACGGCCGGCATTCTTCTTTAATCTCTCATCTTCTTCCCCCAGCGTCGCCGGGACCGCCTGCTCCAGCCTCCGGCGTCCAGCGGCGTTGTTTTGCGCTCCTCAGCGAAATGCTACCCCGCCGACGGCCAGGCCATCCCTCCACTCCGCACCTCCTATTATTCTCTGCCGAGTGTAGGCCCACCGCGCACCCGAACCAGTCAAGTTTTCCACTCCTCTCTGTCTGTGACTCCACTGCCGTGTCTTCCCCATCTCCAAGTCGTTCCAGTCTCGGGCCTCACCGTCATCCACCGCCTCGGTGCGCTCGGCGCGGCGTGGTGAACATACGAGAGTCATCGGAAGAGGACTGTACGTGGAGAGCCTGATGGCTGGGATCACGAGGTCCATGGTCGCACGCAAGGAAAGTTCCTCCTTATTACGCACTGTACGTGGACTGTATGTGGGAAGGGCTTCTGTATTTCTCGAAAAAACGTTCCCCCCGCTGACAGGTCGGACCCACCAGCTATATCTTCGCACGCAAGGAAGTGCCTCCTTATTACGCACAAAAAATGAATACCCCCTGCTAGCTGGGACCCACCATAGTGGGTGGCTGACTTGTGGGCCTACTAAGTTGACGGGGACGGAGGGCTTTGTCAAATTACTCAATATGAACGATTCTAGCTCCAGTGACCGTACGATGTCCATCCAACGGCCATAGTGCTTCTTCAGCCTCTGGTCTTCTTGCTCCAGCCGCCCAAAGCAGCGCCGGTCGTGCCGCGTGCTCCTGCCACCCATGGCCGGCTGTGATTCCACGGAGGCCTCACCGCCCCTACTACTCCCACCACTGGCCAGGGCATCCCTCTACTCACCCACACCCCCTGTTATTCTGTGGCGACGGCAGCCTCATGCCACAGCCGAACTAGTGAACCCTCGTACTCCTCTCCGCGTGGGCATCCACTGCCGCGTCTTCCCCGGCTCCGCGTCGTCCCCTTCCTAGGCCTCGCCGTCGTCCACCACCTTGGTGCTCTCGGCGCGGCATGGTCAATGTGGTCAACGACCGACTTCCATCGGAACAGTACTATACGTGGAGAGGCTGACAGCTGGGTCCACGGCCACAGCCCAGTTTTTTTGTGAGATGCCAAGTAAGTCGCTTTGTCACGCCTGTTGGGCTGCAAATCTTTCAAGACGAGGAGAGCTTCATTCGGCTGGCCGAGAAAATGGCCTATCAGTAATGAGAAAATGGGTTGTACATTTTTAAAACACATCAAACTGGCAATTAGTTTCAAATTTCTTTTTTTCATTTCAAGATTTTAAATTGCATTGATTTTTATGCGTGGACAATTTGTTGGATTTTGTATTGATATACATTTATTTTTAAAATCAGTTTAAATGTGACTCGAAATTTTGGGATTAAAAACAGTTTGGACCGCACCGAAATATGCAAAATTTCGTATAATTTTTTAACCGTGGCCACAATATGGGCTGTAATGCTAACAAAAAGAATATGGGCTCCAAAAAACCTTAAGAATTAGCAAATGGGCTGTAAATTATTAGAAATAATGGCAGATGGGCTGTATGCTGTTTTCCACAGATTTGAGGCTTTCCTAAAAAAAGGTTGACGCACAAGCAGTGACTGTTGGATTTCCATCCAACGGCCGTCGTGCTTCTTCAATCTCGGCTCTTCCTGCTCCAACCGCTCAAACAAGCATCAGTGGGACTGCCTGCTCCCTCCTCCCCTCGGTCGACCGTGCTGCCGCGCAGGCCTCACCGCCCCACCGTACTCCCATCGCTGGCCTAGCCATCCCTCCATTCACCCACACCTGCTGTTATTCTCCGGCGACGGCACACGAACCAGTAAACCCTCGTACAGTCGTACTCCCCTCCGCGTGGGAAACAACTGCCGAGTCTTCCCTGCCTCCGTGTCGTTCCCTTCCTAGGCCTCATCGTCGTCCACCGCCCTGGTGCTCTCGGCGCAGCCTGGTCAACGTGGTCAACGACCGACATGCATCTGAAGTGGACTGTACGTGGAGAGGCTGACAGCTGGGTCCACGGCCGCACGCAAGGAAATGCCTCCTTATTACGCGCAAAACAATGATTCCTCCACCTGACATCTGGAACCCACCGAAAGGGCCTCTGTATTTCACGAAAAACGTTACCGCCGCTGACAGCTTGGACCCACCAGCTATATCTTCGCACGCAAGGAAGTGCCTCCTTATTACGCACAAAAAAATGAATATTCCCCCTGCTAGCTGGGACCCAGTATAGTGGCAGGCTGACTTGTGGGCCTACTAAGTTGACAGGGACGGAGGGCTTTCTCAACTTAGTCAATATACACGATTCTAGATCCAGTGATCGTTGTCGGATCACGGGTTCCGGCAAAACCCTCAAGGTTTGAACACTGGGGTGCGCGCGAAGATTTCCTCCCTACTGATCCATGCCCTAGCTCGCTAAGATCTCGCGGACGAACTCGACGAACTCACAGCACATAGGACACGAGATTTATACCGGTTCGGGCCACCGTTGTGGTGTAATACCCTACTCCAGTGTGGTGGTGGTGGATTGCCTCATGGGCTGATGGTGAACAGTAGAAGGGGAAGAACAACCTCCTCAGGTTGAGGTGTTCTTGTGCTTGGTGAACTTCTGGGTGAAATGCCTCTCAATGAGTTATCTTTTATGGTGGTGGCTAGCTCTACTTATATAGGCCCTGGTCCTCTCCCCAAATATTGAGCGGGAAGGGAGCCAACAACGGCCAATTTGAAAGGGGACAGCTAGTACAGCTTATCCTGACAAAAGTGGTCTTCGCCTGCGAAAGGCTCTGGTGGTGACGCCGTCTTGGGCTCCATGGTGACCTCCACCCTGCCATCCTGCTGGTCTTGGTCTTGTTGCACTGATATGGAAACCTTTGCCTGGTGCCTCGGTACTCTGCGCCTGCGCTTGCCTCCTTAGCACCAAAGAGGAAACAAGGACGCTGCACGAGCTGGCGCCCGCCTGATCTTGATTGTCATGGCTCACGTCACGAGAGCCTCGCGTGGTTTACCCTACGTTGATTTCTCCGCTCGTCGCGAGGCAGCCTGGTGGGGCCACTCCTAAGGAGGTCTTGCGTCGTCTGCCTCGCGAGGCTTGGCCCCTCGCGAGGGTGTTGAATGTCTCGCTGATGAAGATGGGCCGTACAGGCCTGTAGCACAGCCACAACATGGGCCACAGGCAGGCAAGTCTGGGGACCGCCATTCCCAGAACGCCGACAGTAGCCCCTGGGCCCAAGGCGCGCTCGGGCTTGGCTTCGAGGCAAAGCCAAAGGTCAAGCACGGAGCACCGCGGGCCCCAAAAGCCTGCGGCCTTGGTCGACGCGTGGCGGTTGATTGGAGGTGGGCGTCTTCGCTTCCCCACGCTGCCTCAGCAACTGCTCGACTTGACAAGTCCCTGCAACATGCAATGAAAACCATCATTACCTGTGATCGTGGGAGGAGCCGGTTGGCCTTCTTCTGCTAGAAATGGGGAGGGGGGCAGAGCCCCCGTCGCCCATCTCTTCACGGTTCGCCTGCTTCCTCCTCCTTGCTCCTCTGCTAGCAACAATGGCGCCATCGAAGAGGTTCTCCGCCGCGGAGAAGGGCAAGGCCTCTCGGGAGGGGCCCGGCTCCCCGGCGCCCAAGCGTGGACGTGGCCGTCCCCGTAAGCACGCCGCGACCCCCGCCGTGGCCCCCGGCCACTGGTTGGCGCCCCTGCGCGTGGCAGGGGTCGCTTCGGTCGCGGCAGCCCCGTCGACGAAAGGGGACGCGTCGTGGTTGCGCGGCCTCCCCGGCCGCGGGTCCATGCGTCAGAGGTGTTGCCGGAGTTTGTTGTCTGGTCAGAGGATCCGGCCGGCAGCTGGCTCCAGCTTCCCCGCTTCTTTGCCGACGAGCTGCTGGCCTCCGGTCCTGGTGGTCTCTGGCTGCAGGCGGATGTGTCAGGACCGGTTTTTCGGGATATTAATTTCCCAGAAAATGGCCCTTGTGCTCACCAGCCCCAGGATTACTGTTAGCTGATGAGACACCAACTTGTTACAAAAATTCCAAGAAAAGTACAAAATATGTAGTACAAGACCATTGTGGCCTATGAGTACAACACTTGGTTTCTAGTGGTTGATGGCGGAAGCGGTTTGTGGTTCAACTGCGTCTATGGGACTCCATTTCCCACAGGAACAGCTGACCAGGATAACTCCTATCTTCGCGAGGCTGCTATCCTCATTGCGTACGTTCCGGGGCTGTCATCGCAATGCTTATCTCCATGCGAGAAATCTGGCCAAGACAATAGCCAGGGACAAGCCAGTGAGTACTTTTGAATGTACTCGCAAACATTATGAACACGGGTATAATATAATAAGGGATAATCATGCTCCGAAACATTCTATGATCATAACGTCCGTCACGAAACAAACGAAATCCATGATACACGCATGCGGGAAAAATATGAATATGCAATACGGGAGTAGAAATAGAATGCACTGATCGAGTGTCTGAAGCGACGCCTCAAAAGGATAATAAGATAAATCATGCCTCAGTCGGGCGTCTGAGCGACACCACATAAAGGGCTTATAAATACTAGAAATAACAAGCATGCCACAGTCGGGCGTCTGCGCGACACCACAAAAAGGGCTTATAATGTAAAAGACATAGCAAGCATGCCGCAGTCGGGCGTCTATGCGACACCACATAAAGGGCTTATAAGAGAATAGTCGCAGTGAGTATCCAGGAGGTAGAACCGTCCCAGGGATACTCAATAATCTCAAATAATGTAAATGGTTAGTCCACAATAATAATAATCATAATCCTCATATGTCATGGGTCATAATCGAAGTTCTGGTTTAGCCGTTTCTCCTCCGAAAACCGTCACTAGACCCATCTCAGACTGTAGTCCTTACCCATGGACATGGCTATCCAAATAGATTTAACCTCTGCAGAGGGTGTACTCTTTACCCACGAGTAACGGATTTATTTAGTCCATCGGGAATAATTCCGCCTACGGCCTTTTAATTGAAAACACGCCTGACCTGCACGCACCAGCTTAACTTACTGGTGTCTGGAATCACCCACGACACCTGTCAAGCAAAACTCTAAGTGGGGAGGCTACAACCTCGACGTAGCATGGGATCAAATTTATATCGCGCGCTCTAAGGGGTGCCCCCCTCTCGGTCCCAACCGGAAACACCCATGCCCCCGGACCAGGTGGCATGCTTACCAGAGGCCCTCCGGTATCTTCCACCATGGCCTCTCTGTACGGTGTGTGCTAGGACAGGGTTGACAACTTACTGAACCGTACCCTACCTGCGGCGGGGATAAGTGGTAGTACGAAACAAGTAGGGGGAGTTACTGAAAAAGACTCGACCTACGGCCGACTCAGGAGGTCCAAGTATTCTCCGTATGATTAGCATGACAAAAATATTTCCATTAACAGATAAACTCACCACTCATCAAGCCTCACCATGCCATACCGTACATACTCGTCTCGACGAGGAACTAGGGACAAGCTCGTGTCTACCCAAGACCGCGACTTTCCCGGCTTCCTTCCGGTATGCATGAGAAGCTTACGAGGATGATTTCCATCACCAGCATATCCATTTCGAACAGCAAAGCATCTCCATTATGCACTCATGCGTATGACTTTATCGTCACATAAAAATAACGTATGCTCCAAGTCAATGTGGTGTTGTAACCGTATCAAAACACCACACAAAAATATTATGCCAGAGTTTAGAATGCTTGCCTTCAGGTTGTGGAGAGGAAGTGCGCATTCCAAAACTTTTTTTGAAAGTTTTCTTCTCTCTCCATTTCCTATTTAAAAAAAATTCAAATAACATACATTTCAAAAACAGTACAAAAAGTTGTACTAAATATTTTTGAAATAAATCTTAAAATAAACTAGATGAAATTTGAGAGAGGTAGGAAAAAGAATCAACTCATTTGGAGTTTTATTTTAAAACATATAGCCAGTCAAAGTTCTGTTTTAAAATAAAACAGAAAAAGAAAACGTTTTGGAGGGGCTTACGCTTTCTGTTTAGCGAAAACGTATTTTGCGAAATACGCCTCCACTTAAAACACACGTTGGCGGGGCTGGGTCGCTGACAGTGGGTCCAGCGGGCCCACTGGTCAGGTTTGACTAGTCCCTTCTCCCTCCTCTTCCTCTGCTCGAGCGGAGGCGGGACTCCGGCGATCGACGCCGGCGAACGGCGGCTCTTTGCGGGCTCCGGAGGGCAGGGATGGATCCGTGGTTCCAGGGCGGTCCTCCCGGTGGTCGCTAGGCAGGTGGGGACGGAGGGAGTCGCCGGCGGTGAGCTCCGCGGCGGAGGAGGCTTCGGGTGGTTTGGGGGTTTGGGCTCTGGTGGTTCTTGGTCGTGTTTGAGAGGCTGGGCGGCTCCGTGAGGTCGAGGGGAGTGGGATGGTGGTACTAGATGGCCGGGGAAGGCTATGACTGCGACGAATTGAACCGGGGGTGAGGAAGGCGATGGTTTCAGACGACTTGAGCGAGGTGGCGCACTACTACGGTTTGCCTGAGGATGCTCGAGCGAGGTTTGGGGCCATTTATAGCCGGGGAAGGTCGGTTCCCGCGGTGGCCGTGGATAAGAACGCCGGCGACCGCCGTTCTATAGCTGCAGGACGACGTGGCGGTGACGAGCGCGTGCCGACGAGCTTGTGGATGAGCTCGGGCTGTTCAAGGGCGCAGCTGGCGCGCGCGGGAGGCTTGGGCGGCGCCGTCCTTGGCAGAGCCTGCTGTGGCCGGCCGCTAGCCGTCGTGGCCGACCTGACGGCGGCACTGTGGGGCTCCAGGGGAGGCTCTACGGCGAGGGAAAGGGCGGGCGTGCTGGCTGCGAGTGGGGGAGGCCAGAGCGGGTGCGGGGAGATGGCCGTGCGACGCGGCGGCTCGGGCGCCCGCACGTGCAAAACGTGCGCTCTGGGCGCGCCCAGATCCCGCACGGGACGTGCTCGACATAATGCCAGGGCAGCCTAGAGTGCCAGAGCGAGGCTGGCAATTAACAGGACTAGGTTAGAGCTAGCAAGGGGGTTAATGGACATGGTGGTTAGGTCAGGGGATCAAGTTCACAATGCAAACTAATAACCCTGCCAAATCTGCCCATGCTCACCAAGTGTTCGATAGAATGCTAAGTGCATCTAGGCAACTCTTGGAGTGGCCAAAAACTCCAGATCAGGGTCTCCCTAGATGTAGGTGATGATGGCAAGATCATTTGGACAAAACCAGAAACTTGCTAGTGCAAGTTTTGCAAACTTTCAGCTTTGGACAGAAAGAAAAAGGCCTTATTGCATGCACTTAAAACCCTCCAATGGGTCCATTCTCCTGGACTTAAGGGTTTTGCAGGGTGGTCTATAAGTAGGAAAAAGCTCAGGGTTACTAGAGCAAGATAATATAGGGTTGCAGTACAAATCACCAAGCTGGACCAGAATGAAAATGAGGTTGATTCACTCAAATTGTTCAAAGAACATCACTGGGTTTTTGCATGAAGTTGGATTATATGCATCTACTGACATCTCCAAACACTTGGAAGAATTTTTAAAGGAATATTTAAATAGGTTGTAGTGCAAAAATACCTACTCGACCAGATTTGAAAATTTGATGTAGAGTTCAAAATCTCCAATGACCAAAAGATATTTTTGCATAAAAGTGACGTGGAAACATCACAGGACATCCCCAAATTTTTGGTGAAAATTTTAAATGCATTAATAAAATGGTTGCAGTGCAACAAAGACTCCAAATTCATCAACAATCATTTTAAAAGAATAAAGCTCAGGAAAAACAATTATGCAAATAAATCCACTGATAAAGAATTGTTTTATTGAGAGGGCATACAAGTCCAATAATACTTTTGGAAAGTTTCCACTTGAGGTAAAAACCCACAATATTAAAGAGAAGAGGGGTTCTGAAATCAAAAGATAAATCCAGAAGAATAGAAAATTTAATTTCCTGGCAAAATTTTAATTAATAAAATAAGGCCAAAATTTTGGAGTGTTACAGGATGGCTGCTGCAGCAGGGCCTCCTGGGTCATGGTCGAGGTCTCCGTCGCGGGCAACATAGCTCTGGCTCGCAGTTGGCAAACATTCGCCCGTGCACGCGGCCTGGGCAGGCGGTGCACCCTCCACTTCAAGTTTGACGGTGACGCGACCCTCTATGTGAGGGTATTTGGGGAAGATGATCGCCGCGTCGGATGCTGCCCCATGGTAAACGATGGCGAGGAGGTTCTCGGCCTTGGCGATGGTCGGTATGAGGAGGAGGCCGAACCTGCCGCCTACTCGTCGTCCGGCTACGGTGGCTCCCCTCTCGGTGACAGTTCCAGCTGTGGCGGCTACGACCAGCCGCCACGCCGCCGCGCCCGCTTCGAAGGTGGTAGTGGGTCGTCTCGTCGCCGCGCATCCGTGAAGCGCGAGGAGGGGTCCAACTAAGCCCGGGACGTCGCCAAGGGCCTGCCCCTGTGGACTGCTGCATGTTTTGTTCCTCTTTTCCTTCCTGCATCAAAATGAAACCAGTATGGGCCCGGGGGGCTTGTATCGAACAATGACTTCTTAATCATTATGCTACGCTTGTTGTTTCCGTGCTGTGTTGTTATTTTGTGCAGAGATAACTTAGCTTGGTGCGTTCGGGGTGGCCTCCTCTTTACGAGGCGTTTGTTTCCTCGTGTCCGTCTTGACCTAGGGGTCTGTGATTGCTCAGGAACTGCAAAAAATTCGTTAGGAAGCTTGCTAGGAGATTTGTCGTTCACCCAAGCCTTGACACGGCGCTTCATATCGCGGTGCCCGAGGGGCACGGATTAGGAGAGATGCGCCAGCTTGCGGGCTCGAACGAGGGTGGCTCGCGAGAAGGCAGAGAGAAGGAAAAACGCTCGCGAGGGCACCTGCCTAGCCCCCCTCGCGAGGTGTGCGAGAGAGAGAACACAAGCGAACCAGAGTCGGAAAAGGCGGCAAAAGGCGAAGGAACTGAATCAGCAAAGAACACCAAAAGCAACTTCGATTAAGAGAAGGCGAGCCAACTGCGGAAAGCAAATGAAAAGCCGCGTCCGGCACCTAATCTAGTCTTCAAGTCTTCTCACCAGCGTGGAGCTAAGTGCTGCCACTAGGCGTGGGAGGGAGCCCCCGAGGCCCGAGGGCGGCACTCCTGAGACTCCGGGGCGTGTACAGCCCCACTCATTATTACGTGAGAGTGTCACGGGCGGCGATTCTTCACAGGCACCAGGCCTTCTTCACAGGCACTGGGCCTTTCTTCACAGGCACTGGGCCTTGCTTTATGGGTAGAACTTCCGGAGGTGCTGGATGTTCCAGGCGTTCTGGATGGGGTTGGCGCTGGCCTCCCGCGGCCCACTTTTGATGATGGCATCAGCCGCAGGAGGGTGTAGACAGGATTCCCCTAAGTTCTCATCTCTTGTTCCCTGCGAGGAACCAAGAAGTGCCCCGTGGGGGCGTGTAACGGTCTGTGATGTCTTTTGTGTATATCTTCCTTATTATGAAAATCTACGAACGCATGTCCTGTTAAGGCTCGGTCTCCCCTTTCCAACCTCGTGACAACTTGTTTCTCTACGCTGACAGGTCCCGGTCCCCAGGCAGGCTGCAGCCGTGGCTGGTATGCCAGGTCGCGTGCCGTGGTCAAGGCCAGGAGGTGAGCGGCCCGAGGTCCAGTAAGAGCCCCTGAGGCGCGATGCACAGGAGGTCCCCTTTAGCGCTCATGCAGCCATGGTAAGGCAAGAAAGGGAGGCGACGTGGCCGCAACAGGGCCGTGGCGAGCATAAACCCTAGGCTCCAACAATTAGTTGGTCCGAGTGCGGGACTTATCTTGATGGTTTGGGGCCGAGTTCTTGTGATGCGCTAGGCTCGTGCGCAAGCTTCCGCAGCATAGCTAGGTCGGGCCCATACGAGTCTCCCTTTCCCCCATGTTCTCCTTCGTGCTCTACGTCCTCAGGTCCCGGCCCTCGAGCGAGCTCAGCCGCCGCTGGTATGCCAGGTCGCGTGCTGTGGTCAAGGGCAGGGGGTGAGGGCTGGAGAGCCAGTAAGACCTCCTGAGTCGCGATGCTCAGGAGCCACCCTTTTAACGCGCAAGCGGATTCCACGGGAGAAGAGGAAGCTTGCGGTGCCGCCTGCTATCCTCCTCCTGAGATCCCTGTGAACCAGCACAAGGAGAAACACAGTTTGCCATTATGGTTGTTAGTCCGCCCAGTTGCTTTGCGAGGAGGCGGCGGCACTGAGGGCCTGGTGAGGTGGCGTGCACGGGGCGTGCCGCGAGCCAGAGCTCGGCCGCTCAAATTTGTCGACGTTGCAGGGACGAACCCATGCACAAGCGTCGTGCCGGCGTGAGCGGCCCCGTGGGAGGCGAGAGTCAGGGAGGTGACGGTGGTAGATAGGTTAGGCATGGGAAGCGAACAAGCTTAGGTAAAAGCAAGGATGATACACGCCACTAGGTCAGGCCCGAGCGGCTTGGGGATGATGCAGCCCGAGGGGCGTCCCCAACAAGGTAGTTAAAGACATGAAGAAAAATGGATACATGCCAGAGGGACGGACCCACGCGGCCTGCGAATGATGCAACCCGAGGGGCGCTCCCAGCCGAACGAACTTGGAAAATGTCACCTGGTTCTGTTGATGAAGAGATGACAAGGCGCTGAAGGTACGTGGCGAAGGGGCTGCTCCTCATGAGCCACCGGGGCCCCGAACCTCGGGAGGCTCTAGGGGTCCAGGCGGTTCCTTGAGGACCGTCTCCATCTTCATCAGCACTGCGTGGTGCCTGGCCTCCTGAGCCGCCAGGATGCGCTGCAAGTTGTGCTGATAGGCTGATGACACGCTCGGCAGACCGAAAGGCATGCGAACGTAGCTATGTGGTGGACCCTCGCAACAGCCCACGCGCGAAGGCCAGAAAAGCTCCTGAGAAGCGACCCTGTTGAGCCCTGGGACATCGATGCAGACGCACAGCCCGGCATCCTCGCCTGGATGGGGAGCTGCACCTCGTGAGCGGCGGTCGCCGCGCATGGCCCTTGCGTCTTGCAGTTCCTGAGTGGTCTTGGTGATGAACTCCTGAGTGGCGGGCGCTCCTTGCCATGTGTCCTTCTGAGGGAAACGTGTTGTGAAGCACGCCTCCAAGTGGTGCCCGAGCGCCTCCCTCATGATGCTGGCAAGGTCTGAGGCCCTCAAGAAGAGAGCCCCTGAGCCCTGCCCGAGGAGGGCGCTGGGCGCGCCTTCCTATGCGATGGAGGGAGGCGCCCCTGGAGCGGGCACTAATCCTGACGAGGTTCCAACCACGACGCCACCCTCCTGAGGTCTGGCACGGCGCAGCTGCTTCTTCTTCTTGGGGATAGTCTCTAGAGGGCCCTCGCCCTTGCTGTCGGGGTCATCGATTGCTGCAGCTTGAAAGGCAGCTCGAGGGAGCACACCGCGTCTCTTTCTCCGCATGGGACCGTGATGGTTCCGCCGCTTCCCGGCATCTTGAGGACATTGTCGCCGTGGTGGGTCACCGCCATGAACTTGGCCTGGGCTGGAAACCCAAGGATGGTGTTGTATGGCAGACGGATGTGCGCAACGTCGAAGTCGATGAGCTCGGTGTGGTAGTTCTTGCGTTCTCCGAAGGTGATAGGGAGGCGGATCTGCCCTATCGGTGTGGTGGAGCCGTCGGTCACTTCTGAGAAATGCTTGGTAGGCTGAAGCTGATCATACGGCACCTGGAGGTTGTCGAATGTGTCGACAGACAGGACATTGAGCCCTGCGCCGCCATCGATGAGGGTCTTGGTGACGGCCACGTTGCAGATGGTGGGCGTGCAGAGCATCGGAAGCATGCCCGAGCTGGCGGTGGTGATGGGGTGGTCCTCTGAGCTGAAGGTGAGGTCGGCCTCAGGCGCAGCCCAACCCGGCGGAGCCCCCGAGCGCTTGGAAGCAGCACCAATCTGGCGGAGGAACGACTTGATGTGGTGATCCAAAGGCGGCGCTTGAGAGCCCCCAAGCAGGTCCGCGACCGCGTGGTGCGCCGGTGCCGCATAGCGCGTAGTGAAGAGGTCGCGGAGTTCCTCCCAGGATGCCACTGTGGATCCAGGGAGGTTGAGTAACCAGGCGTGTGGCTCGCCGGTGAGGGCCATGGGGAGCCAGTTCGCCATGACCTTGTCGTCACCCCCGTCCTCGAGGACGGCCTCCTCATATGCCAGTAGCAAAGCTGACGGGTCCACCGCATCGTCGTAGCACGGCGGCATCTCCGGATTGAACTTGGGCGGCCATCGCACCCGCCGCAGGGCGGGGGCCAGGGCTCGGATCCCCCTGGCCCCGTCGTCAGCGCCGGGCGTTGGAGTCGGTAGCGGGGCGCCTGCCATGAGGGTGAAGTGCAGTGGCGGCGGAGCGTAGATTGGCGGAGAGGATCTACGGCGCACCCCTACCTGGCGCGCCAAATGTCGGATCACGGGTTCTGGCAAAACCCTCAAGGTTCGAACACTGGGGTGCGCACGAAGATTTCCTCCCTACCGATCCACGCCCTAGCTCGCTAAGATCTCGCGGACGAACTCGACAAACTCACAGCACAAAGGACATGAGATTTATACTGGTTCGGGCCACCGTTGTGCTGTAATACCCTACTCCAGTGTGGTGGTGGATTGCCTCTTGGGCTGATGGTGAACAGTACAAGGGGAAGAACAACCTCCTCAGGTTGAGGTGTTCTTGTGCTTGGTGAACTTCTGGGTGAAATGCCTCTCAATGAGTTATCTCATACGCTGGTGGCTAGCTCTTCTTATATAGGCCCTGGTCCTCTCCCCAAATATTGAGCGGGAAGGGAGCCAACAACGGCCAATTTGAAATGGGACAGCTAGTACAGCTTATCCTGACAAAAGTGGTCTTCGCCTGCGAAAGGCTCTGGTGGTGACGCCGTCTTGGGCTCCATGGTGACCTCCACCCTGCTGTCCTACTGGTCTTGGTCTCGTTGCACTGATATGGAAACCTTTGCTTGGTGCCTCGGTACTCTACGCCTGCGCTTGCCTCCTTAGCACCAAAGAGGAAACAAGGACGCTGCATGCGCTGGCGCCCGCCTGATCTTGATCGTCATGGCTCACGTCACGAGAGCCTCGCGAGGTTTACCCTGCCTTGATTTCTCCGCTCCTCACGAGGCAGCCTGGTGGGGCCGCTCCTGAGGAGGTCTTGCGTCGTCCGCCTCGCGAGGCTTGGCCCCTCGCGAGGGTCTTGAATGTCTTGCTGATGAAGATGGGACGTACAAGCCTGCAGCATAGCCACGCCGTGGGCCGCAGGCAGGCAAGTCCGGGGACCCCCGTTCCTAGAACACCGACAACCCTACGATGTCCATCCAACGGCCGTAGTGATTCTTCAACCTTTGGTCTTCTTGCTCCAGCCGCCCAAACCACCGCCGATCGTGACTCGTGCTCCAGCCTCTCGTGGCCGGCTGTGATGCGGCGGAGGCCTCACCGCCCCCTACTACTCCCACCGCTGGCCGGGCCATCCCTCTACTCACCCACACCCCCTGTTATTCTACGGCGGCGGCAGCCTCACATCGCGGCCGAACCAGTGAACCCTCGTACTCCTCTCCGTGCGGGCTTCCACTGCCGCGTCTTCCCCGGCTCCGCGTCGTCCCCTTCCTAGGCCTCGCCGTCGTCCACCGCCCTGGTGCTCTCGGCGCGGCATGGTCAACGTGGTCAAGGAACGACTTCCATCAGAAGAGTACTGTATGTGGAGAGGCTGATAGCTGGGTCCACGGCCGCAGCAAGGAAGTGCCTCTTTATTATGCGCAAAATAAATATTCCTCCACCTGACAACGGGGACCCACTGGACGGGCCACCGTATTTCGTGAAAAAACATTTCCCCCTGACTGCTGGGACCCACCAGCTACATCTTCGGACGCAAGGAAGTGCGTCCGGCAAAAAAAATGATTCGCCCCCTGACTGCTGGGACCCACCAGCTACATCTTCGCACGCAAGGAAGTGCCTGACAGTCGGGACCCACCTGGTCGAAGCGTACGTAGCGTTGTCATTCTGGTCACGAACTTGTACGTACATACTGGTCGATGTAGAGGCGCGCACGTGTCATAGTAGAGGCACGCACGTAGCATGTACACGTACGTAAAGCGGCTAGGGTGCAAGAAAGTAAATACGGCCACATACGTACATACGGGCGGGGTCTCGAACGCCTACTCGCGTGTACGTACGGCCAGGGCTCGTGTACATGGCTGGGTCGGAACGGAGAAACTGCGTTGTCATCGTGTTCATGGGGAGGCAACGGAATGCGCCGTGTTCATCAGGAGGCAACGGAACGCGTGGGAGCCAACCGGCTTGGACGGAACAGCCGATGGAAATGAGGCCTGGCGTACGGCAGAACGAAGGAAACGGCCATGTGTTCGACCGGCCATGTTTCGAAACAGGATCCTGTTCATCGGGAGGGGTCTGGCGTACCGCAAAACGGAGGAAACGGACCTCCTATGGTCGAAACGGGGGTCCTGTTGATCGGGAGGGGTGTGGCATACCGCAAAACAGAGGAAACGGACTTGTGTTGGAGCGCTACGGTCGAAACGGGGGTCCTGTTCATCGGGAGGGGTGTGGCGTACCGCAAAACGGGACTCCATGGGATACTGTTCATCTCCACCGTCGACCCCCTCCAGCCTCCACGGGCTACTGTTCATCCACCGTCGACCTCCTCCAGCCTCCACCTGTGACTGTTCATCCACAGGCTCCTGTTCATCCAGCCTCCACCACGCGCTACTCCACCGGCTACTGTTCAACCAGCCCTCTCCACGGGCTCCTGTTCAACCACCCCTCCGCGGGCTACTGTTCATCCAGCCCTCCACCATCTACTGTTCATCCATCCCTCCACGGGGTGGTCCTGTTCATCCTGCCCTCCATGGGGTCCTGTTCATCCAGCCCCAACCGGCTCGATCGATCGGGGTCCTGTTCATCCAGAGGCAACACCACGGGATCCTGTTCATCCACCCCCACCAGGAACTATTCATCCAACCCCCCCCCCCAGCAACGCTCACTGTTCATCCAGAGGCAGCATCGATCTGCTTCAGTTAGCAGCAGTAGCGAAGGAATCGCTCGATCGGGCTTAATTAACAGCCATCGATCGATCGCTCGGGTTCAGTAACGCGTAGCCTGCAGTGCAATCGCTCGGGTTCAGTTAGAGTCCAACGCCTCGCTCTGGTTCAATTAGAGCCCAATGCCTCGCACCCACACGCATGCGTGTACGAGAGAAACACGCATCGCTCGGCCCTGACCACCCACCGTAACCGGGAACACCCCGATTTTTTTTCTCGCCCTCGTTTCTACCACGGTTTTTTCCATCATGGACGGCCCAAAGAATGTCATGCAGCTGCGTCTCCGGCCCACCCAGGATGAAAAGCCCATTTTCTGTCATGATTTTTTGTCATAGATGTAGGACCCCACCACATCTATGATGATACCGGGTTTTGTCACAATTATCATCATAGAAGTGTCATAAGTATGACAGAAAAAAAATTCGTTCGGCCCAAAATGTCACGGATGTGTCTTTTTTTTGTAGTGCCTCCAGCTTTACGAGCTAAGCATCAAGCCGGCCAACGGCGACGAGAAAGTCATGGCGAACTGGTTCCCCATGGCGCTCAAAGACGGCGCTCGTTTGTGGCTCCTGAACCTGCCTCCAGGCTTAATCTCCTCCTGGGACGAGATGCGCAACCGCTTCGTCGCCAACTTCCAGGGCACTCGCAACCGCCCACCGGCCACGGGTGACTTACGCCGCGTCAAGCAACAACCTGGAGAGACCCTCCAGAAGTACATCTAGCGCTTCAACAACGTTCGCCTCAAGATTCCCAAGGTGACGGACGAGGCCATCATCTCCGAGTTCTCTAATGGCGTCCGCGACATCAAGATGAAGGAGGAGCTCACTATCCACGAGGAGCTATGCACGTCTTTGGAGCTGTTTAACCTGGCGACCAAGTGCGCAAAAGCTGAGGAGGGGTGCCTCTCCCTCCTCGAGCTCCCGACAGCGGACAGGGAGGAGAAGAAATCAAGGCCAAGGACGTGAAGTGCAAGGGAGCAGTCGTGCTCGCGGCGGAGTCGGACACCAAGCGCGACAGAGACCAACCTGAGTCATCCAAGAACAGCCGACCATTCTGCGCCTTCCATAACCTGCATAGCCACAACACCAGCGACTGTCAAGAGCTCAGAGCCATTCAAGAAGAACGCTTCGGTCGACGCCCCGAGTGCAACGACCGTAGCTACGCCCGAGGAGGAGGACGTGGTGGTGGACGCTGGGATGACCGTGTCCCGCGCTAGGAGTGGCGCGAAGGGCCTCGTGAGGGTCGCTGGCAGGATCAGCCTCGCGAGGGTGCCTGGAGGGATCAGCCTCGTGAGGATCATCCTCAGGGCAACACCGGTCTTCCTCCACTACCTCCACCACCAAGAAGGAATGACAACCACCATCAAGACGAGGGGGCTGGGGGCTTCCAGGAGCCGCGTGCTATCGCCTACATCTTAGGCGGAGCTCAAGCCCCAGCCTCGCAGCGTACCTTCAAACAGTTTGCTCATAAAGTGAATGCAGTCCTCCCCAAGCTCGAGGCTACGCGCCCGCTCAGATGGTCCAAGTGCGCCATCACATTCAGTTCGGCAGATCAGCTCAAGTGCGCGGCTACCGCTGGCGCCCTCCCGATGCTTTGTTCGCCAGTAATCAGCAATGTGCAAGTCACCAAGACTCTCATTGATGGTGGCGCGGGGCTCAACGTCGTGTCTGTCGACACTTTTGACAACCTTCAAGTGCCGTAAGACCAGCTTCAGCCTACCAAACCTTTCTCAGGAGTGACTGACGGCTCCACTACCCAGATCGGGCAGGTCCGCCTTCCTGTCACCTTCGGAGAACGCAACAACTACCGCACCGAGCTCATCGACTTCGACGTCGCACACATCCGTCTGCCGTACAATGCCATCTTCGGGTATCCAGCCCTGGCCAAGTTCATGGCGGTGACCCATCACGGCTACAATGTCCTCAAGATGCCAGGAAGCGGCGGAATCATCACAGTCCCGTGTGAAGAAAGAGACGCGGTGTGCTCCCTCGAGCGTGCCTTCCAAGCTGCAGCAATCGACGACCCCAACAGCAAGAGCGAGTGCCCTCCTGAGGCCACCCCAAGAAGAAGAAGCAGCTACGACGTGCAGGACCTCAGGAGGGTGGCGTCGCGAGTGGTACCTCGCCAGGATCAGCGCCCGCGCCTGGGGCGCCTCCCACCATCTCATTGGAAGGCGCGGCCAGTGCCCTTCTCGAGCAGGGCTCAGGGGCTCTCTTCTGGAGGGCCTCGGACCTTGCCAACGTCACGAGGGAGGCGCTCGGGCACCACTTGGAGGCGTGCTTCACGGCACGTTTCCCTCAGGAGAACACAGGGCGAGGAGACCCCACTGCTTAGGAGTTCATCACCAAGACCATTAAGGAACTGCAAGACGCAAGGGCCATGCGTGGCGACCGCCGCTCACCAGGCGCAGTTCCCCATCCAGGCGAGGATGCTGGGCTGCGCGTCTGCATCGACGTCCCAGGGCTCAACAGGGCCGCATCTCAGGAGCTCTTTTGGCCCTCGCGCATGGGACGCTGTGAGGGTCCACCGCACAGCTACGTTCGCATGCCTTTTGGCCTGCCGAGCGTGGCGTCCGCCTATCAGCACAACTTGCAGCGCGCCCTGGCGACTCAGGAGGCCAGGCACCATGTCGTCCCGACGGAGATGGAGACGGTCCTCAAGGAACTGCCTGGATCCCCAGAGCATCCCGAGGCTCGGGGCCCCGGTGGCTCATGAGGAGCGACCGCTTTGCCGCGTAACTTCAGCTGCTCCAACATCCCTTCATCAACAGAACCAGGTGACATTTTCCAAGTTCATTTAGCTGGGAGCGCCCCTCGGGCTGCATCATTCCCAGGCCACGTGGGTCTGTCCCTATGGCATGTATCCCTTTTCATGTCTTTAGCTTACCTTGCTGGGGGCGCCCCTCGGGCTGCATCATCCCCAAGCCGCTCGGGCCTAACCCAGTGGAAGTATCTTCCCTGCATTTACCTAAGCCAGTTTGCTTTCCATGCTTAATCTACCTATGACCATCACCTGCTTGATTGACACTTACCCCGGGAGTCGCTCACTCCGGCACGGCGCTTGTGTTTGGGTCCGTCTCTACAACATCGACAAATCTGAGCGGCCGAGCTCTAGCCACGCGCGCCACCTCACCGGGCCCTCAGTGCCCCGTCTCTGGCAAAGCGATCAGTGGCCGCCCGGCAACCATAATGGCAAACCGTGTCTCTCCATGTGTTGGCTTGTAGGAATCTTCTGAAGATGACGACAGGCGGCACTACGAGCTCCCTCTTCTCCCGTGAGATCCACTTGCGCGTTAAAAGGGGGCTCCTCAGCATCATGACTCAGGAGCTGTTACTAGCTCTCTAGCCCTCACCCCCTGGCCTTGACCACGGCACGCGACCTGGCATACCAGCGGCGGCTGAGCTCGCTCGAGGGCCGGGACCTGAGGACGTAGAGCACAAAGGAGAGCGCGGAGAAGAGGGAGAGGCTCATATGGACCTGGCCAAGCTACGCTACGGACACCTACGCCCAAGCCTGGTGCGTCGCAAGGAACCGGCTCCGGACCGTCAAGATAAGTCTCGCGGCCGTGTTGGCTAAACCGCTAAGGACTAGGAACCACACTAGCCGCAGCCCAGCTACAGCAACGTCACCGCCCTTTCCTACCTCTCAACGGCTTCTTGAGCACGAAAGGGGACCTCCTAAGCATCGCGCCTCAGGGGCTCTTACTGGACCTCGGGCTGCTCACCTCCTGGCCTTGACCACGGCACGCGAGCTGGCATACCAGCGACGGCTGTAGCCTGCCTGGGGACCGGGACCTGTCGGCGTAGAGCACCAAGTCGTCGCGAGGTCGGAAAGGGGAGACCGAGCTGGAGCAGGACTCGCGCTCGCGCAAGTTCATAATAAGGACAATATTGGCAAAAGACATTAGAGACCCTTTACATGCCCCCACGGGGTACTCCTTGAATCCTCGCAGGGAACAAAAGAGAAGAACTTCGGGAATCCTATCTACACGGGCCCTGTGGATGACGCCATCATCAACAGTGGGCCACCAGGAGCAGGCGCCAACCTCATCCAGATCAGCGGCGGCGGCGGCCAGACGTTGCAGCCCTACTCCGGGCTCGGCGAGAACTTGGGGGCACGTAGCTGTCGTAGCTCATCTCCGGGGTCTCGTAGAACTCAGGAGAATCGTTGGACTCCCAAGCGTCGCTGCGACTTCCGGAGGAGCCGCTGGCGACGCGGGCGGCAGACCCCGCCCCGGCTGCGGTGCCAGCCTAATGACTCCACCTGGGGAAACACTCCAGGCGGCGGCCTTCTGCATCAAAGTCCTTGAAGAACAGCATGGAGGTGCCATCATACTCGAACTGGATCGCGAGGGCGCCCTCCGTGCGACACATTCGGGCAACCTCACCCCAGCCTCGGGTCATGAAGATCTTCCCCGAGGAGACGGCCTCAACCTCCGCTCCAGTCGCCGGCGTGTCGCAGTCGGCGTGCTGGAGCCAAAGCTCAAGAGGCCCCTTCGGCGGCATCTCAGCAGAGAAGAAAGAAGGGAAGCAGATCCAAGTGCTCGGGGGCATCGCCGCCCACAGCACGAGCTCGCGTGAGGAGTCCGTGGCGTGGACTCCAGGAGCATCGACGCGCGCCACTGCGGCACGGCGACCATGGCGGTGGACCGGCCTCTTCTTTGGCGGGAGCAGCAATGGCCCGTCGAGGGGAGTCTTTCTTTCTCCACGGCAAAAAACCTCCGGATGGGCGCCATTGGTGTCAGCGATAGAGCAGAGGAGGAGAAGCAAGCGGAATAGGAAGATATGGGCGACGGGGGATCTGCCCCCTCCCCATTTATAGCAGGAGAAGGCCAACTAGCGCCCCCCACGATCACAGGTAATGATGAATTTTCCTTGCATGTCGCAGGGACTTGTCAAGTCAGGCAGTTGCCGAGGCAGCGTGGAGAAGCGGAGACGCCCACGTCCAATCAACCGCCACGCGTCGACCAAGGCCGCAGGCTATTGGGGCCCGCGGTGCTCCGCGCTTGACCTTTGGCTTTGCCGAGAAGCCAAGCCCGAGCGCGCCTTGGGCCCGGGGGCTACTATCGGCGTTCTGGGAACGGGGGTCCCCAGACTTGCCTGCCTGCGGCCCATGGCGTGGCTCTGCAAGCGGCCCATACGGCCCATCTTCATCAACAAGGCATTCAAGACCCTCGCGAGGGGCGAAGCCTCGCGAGGTGGGCGACACAAGACCTCCTCGGGAGCGGCCTCACCAGGCTGGCTCGCGAGGGGCGGAGAGATCAAGGCAAGGCAAACCTCGGGAGTTTCTCGTGACGTGAGCCATGACGATCAAGATCAGGCGGGCGCCAAGCGGGCGCCAAAGCGTATAGTGTCCTTGTTTCCTCTTTGGTGCTAAGGATGCAAGCGCAGGCGCAGAGTACCAAGGCGTCAAGCAAAGGTTTCCATATCAGTGCAACGAGACCAAGACCAGCGGGACGGCAAGACGGAAGTCACCATGGAGCCCAAGGCGGCGTCACCACCAGAGCCTTTTGCAGGCGAAGACTACTTTTGTTAGGATAAGCTGTACTAGCTGTCCCCTTTCAAAATGGCCATTGTTGGCTCCCTTCCTGCTCGATATTTTGGGGAGAGGACCAGGGCCTCTATAAGTAGGACTAGCAACCACCTTAGAAGGGGACGGATCATTCAGACCTCCCTAGTTCCCACCAGCTCACCGAGCACAAGGACACCTCATCCTGAGGAGGCTGTTCTTCCCCTTGTACTGTTCATCCTTAGCCCAAGAGGCAATCCACCACCACCACACTGGAGTAGGGTATTACACCCAACGGTGGCCTGAACCAGTATAAATCTTGTGTCCCTTATGTTGCGAGTTCGTCGAGTTAGTCCATGAGATCTTAGTGAAGCTAGGACGTGGATCGGTAGGTGGAAATCTTTGTGCGCACCCCAGTGTTTGAACCTTGAGGGTTTTGCCGGAACCCGTGATCTGACAGACAAGCCGTGTCCTACAAAATAGCAAAGATATGTGTTCAATGCAAAGCATGAAAACCGTGACGCGCCAAAGAGGCTCACCGTCGATGAGTTGCAAGTGGAATTAGAGAAGTTCAGGCATATTACACCAGGAAACCATCCTGATAATGGTAGCGGGAAAAGAAACCATGGCAGGGCAGAAGAGAGATCATTGTTTAGCCGCAGGTCCACTTTGTGGGACTTGGAGTATTGGAAAGATTTGGATCTGCGGCATAATCTTGATGTGATGCACATCGAGAAAAATATATGTGACAACATTATCGGCACCCTTCTTAATATTGAAGGCAAGACAAAAGATATAGCTTAAAATCTACGATTGATTTGACACACCTGGGGTATCAGAAATGATTTGCAGGTGGAAGATGAAGGTAAACCACGGGATATGGCACCAGCTGTGTACGTCTTGGACAATGTAAAAAGAAAAGAATTCTGCGAGGTGCGAGGTCCTGTCACCTGTGAGATTCCCACATGGATTTGCTTCCAACCCTAAAAGAAGAGTCACACTACTAGGGAAATGCCTATACACAGGAGCTTAGTAGTAGCGCTGGAAAATAGTCACCGCTGCTGGTAGTTAGCAGCAGCGCTTTTCCAGGGAGGAGCTGTCGGTGTCAAAACCGGCAGATCTCAGGTAGGGGGTCCCAAGCTGTGTGTCATGGATCGATGGGTAACAGGAGACAGGGGACACGATGTTTACCCAGGTTCGGGCCCTCTTAATGGAGGTAATACCCTACTTCCTGCTTGATTGATCTTGATGAATATAGAGATTACACGAGTTGATCTACCTCGAGATCATATGTTGTGGTCTAAAACCTTAGGGTATGATGAATAATATCATAATGATCTAGCATATCCCAATCGACTAGCCCGGCCTCGGCTTATATAATGTACCAGAGGCCTAGGATAACAAGAGTCCTAGTCGAATACGTCGGTGGAGAGGAGTCCTTGTCTTGATCACCAAGTCTTGTGGAATCTTCCTCGTGTATACATCGGCTTTCTGAACTGGCCCATGAGTAAACGGCCATGGGGGTCCTCGGCCCAATCCAACTGATCGGGAGACAACATGGTGAGTACCCCCTAGTCCAGGACACCGTCAGTAGCCCCCTGAACCGGTCTTCAAGTTGGGGACGCTCCTCGGTTCTTCCGAACTGTTCTTTGTCTTCGGTCGTCAGTCTTGAAAACTGGTTCAACAAATCTTCCTATCTTCTATCTTGAGGATTGCCGAGCTAAATATGAAGATGTCACATGTCGGGTATCCGAGGAGCCCTTACAGTCTTCGGCCTTTATCAATGCCTTGTTATTTTTATGCCACACCTCGGGTTTGAAGTGTTTGTCGCGCGGCAGTGTCCTCTTGCATCCGAGCTCCAACGTCGGACTGCATTTGAGGTATATTTTGCAGCCGAGCACCAATGTCGGACCGCTTCTAAGCTCCAATGCCGGAATGTATCTAAGCTCCAACGCTGGACTATATCCGAAGAGTCTTGTTACAGCCGAGCTCCAGCGCCGGGCTGTATCCGAGCTCTAGTGTCGGACTACATCCGAGGTGTCATAGATCACCTTGGTTCAAAAAAGTTGAAGGAGTTTAGCCGAGCTTAATGTCAGAAATGCCGTCTATGGAGCCAACCACTTGCATCCGAGCTTTATCCCAAAATGCTTTTGAGGTGGTTCAGCACCTCGGTCATGGGCTGATTGTTTGCGGATTTTATTTCCGATGTGTGTAAATTTATTTGCTGTCAATATGTATAACCAGTAGCCCTCAAGGTGTGTGTCGGTCTAAAACCCGAAATGCACCTGAAGAAAAACATGAAACCGCTGATCCTAGTAGCCCCTGAGACTCAGGTCGATTCACGAAATCGGCCTGAGGATCAACTCCTAGCTCGGCAGCATACGTAGGAATAGAAACACAGTGTAATATATTAGAGGTAATAGTGATCGGTGGATGGGCCCCTGAGAGAGGGTCATTTGAAGTCACCGTGATATATTAGCTTGATGCCGCATAAGTCCCAGATGGTACTTATTGTTGTCCGAAGACGCGCTTGTCCATAGTTCGGTCATGCCGGACAATAATCACTTTGAATTTTTTGCATTGAATAGGCAATGCAGTAGCCCCCGAGCCACTAGTCGGGTGGCAACACCAGATCAGGGGATCGATGTGCCCCTTTAATATTTATAAATAATGAGCGTGAAGCCCAGTAGCCCCCGAGCCTTAATGTGGGCACGGGTGGCCGAATTAAGGATCGATATTCGTTTGACAGAAAAATTTGTTGTGTTTAACACAAACTTCTCAAAAAGAGAGTAAGATCTCTTAAAGGAGCTTAGAGCTGGTCGAAATCTGAGCTCGCCAAGGTAGGCCCCAAGGGGTGTAAAAGATGAGTTGCAGTACATGGATTTTACTTGCAATTTTTATGTGTAATGATTCTATGTATCCAAGTACTTTACATCATTAATGCTCGGATCCGCATTGTACAAAACTTTGTTGACCGACCATCGGCTTCAACCTGCTCGGCCAGTAGCTGGCGAGTATTTGTCCTACTTTATAAAGACTTTACAAGGGCAAAGTTTTATGACAAACATGGCAATCCAGCTATATGATTTTATAAACAAAGGTATGCAGAGAGATACGTTATATGAAGAAACATCTTCCAAAGAAAATAGTTCCGCTATTGGTTCCTTTCTTTGGGTTCTCATGCTGACCATGATCATGAAACCTCATCTCCGATCAATGTGGGAGGAAAATATTGAGGATTTAGTTAGGGGAAAGTTCCCGAACTCTGTGGTCCATGATGAACTAGAATTTTCACTTCCATCGTGCCGACCAATTATATTCTTTAAGATGGCTAGCTTTCGGCTTCTCCCAGTCTGAGGTACGAACACGAATGACCCGGGAGTAACAATCAGAGAGGTGCTCCCTTTACCTCCTAGCCGAACAATCGGGAACGTAGGGGTAATCACATGAGCTAGGCAACCTAGCTTGGCCGAAATCTTAAGTCAAATTGATGCATATTTATGGCTTTATAACGATGATTACGAAAGGCAACGCTTGTATACTGAATACAAATGCTGATGATATGTTTATTTTGACTCCGTTGCGACCGTTTATCAGTTGAAAGTGGCCCATCGTTGGTTTCTACCCCTTTGTAGATACTACGTAGGGTGTTTCCGCAATAACAAGACAACCCTTAGCCGACGTCTCGGTGCCCTGAGGCGGTTGTGTTAGCGGAAACGAGGCAATCAGATATGCGGGCTTTATAACTTTCACTTAGTCATAGGAGCTTAAAATTGGGAGGCCAGCTACTAGCCCCTGGTTAGTGTTCGGCGACAGCCAAGGTCAAGCCGTAAACAGTTCGGCCAATGTTATGAATGGCCTGTCATTTAACATGGGGTGACCTCTATTGATCTTATAGTTTAATACAGTCATTGGATCACTGACCAGTTTACGCTTATTGTGGCAGTCAGTTTTCGGCTTTCTCTACTGAGGCGCTTAACCATGCGAGCTGGAAGCACAATTGAAGTGCTTCTCCCTTGGCACTCCTAGACGAACAAAGCGGAATGTAGGAGGCAAGCACAGGAGCTGGGCAATCCATCTATTGACTGAAGACACAATTCAAAACCGATGCATATAAAGCAATGCCCGAGAATGCTTTGCCGACGACTCTATGGGGTACCTTAGTTTTGGTGGGTTCGGCTGCAATATCAGCCCCCCATGAATATTGCCAATGCTTTAAAGGCGTCTGGTGTTGCACTACTCGGGAACTAGTCCCAATATGGCATGTGTTTTGTCAACACCGAGGTGTAGTTCAGCGGGAAAGATGCCAAGTTGTGGGTCGAAAAAGATCTCCCAAGCTGAATTATTATGCAGGGCACCTCGGTCATGAGGATGTACCGCTTCCTAAAAGAAAAACATTCAGATAGCTAAAAAGTGCCATAAGCTCGAAAAGTCAAAAACTTATGTAAAAGCTTGACGTCCGGACTAAACCGAGATTTTGGTGCCAATCCGGAAATTGGTCTTAAAAAAATTGTGCTTCTGTCATGCTTTAGCATGACACATCCGATCTCAAAACTTCAAGCGGTCAGCCTACGGCTTCAAGCTCCTTATCCTGAAGGCGGAGTGCTTCTCAGAGGCCAGTTTAGCAAACAAAACTCAAGCGGCTTTAGAGAGAAGCTAGGCTATCCGGTTAATGAACATATACTCGAGTCGAAAAAGGAGTGGTAGAAAAAGACTTTGCAACGACCAAGAAGAAAACACATTTACTAAAAAATGGCTCATCCAATTTGAAGAACCCCCGGTTAACTTGGGCAAAGAAAATTGTTTTTAACAAACACCATTTGTAATAAACATTGTTTTAGCAAAATGCTTTTTTTAACACAAATATAATGTTTGGTCGAACAGAACAAAAATTAAACATTAAAAAGAAACTTGAGCACGAAAACGACTTAGCTGGATAATGTGCTCATCGTTGGTGACATGGCCCGAGCTTACGGCGGGACAAGGTCCCAGCCACCAAACCGGTCCCGAGGTGGCCAAGCGAAGAGCTCGGCAATCCGAAGAGGTGAAGCCCCCATTCTAGCCGAGGTGTGGCGGATGACATCGCAGTCTCTGGCTGAGTAGGTTGATGAAGCGAAAGGCGCGGGGTTGCCAACATGGGGCAGCATGCCAAGGCGACGACACAATTTTGTCGACGGAGGTGGGACGACGATGTCGGCACGCCGAGGTGACAGCGCGGCCCGGTCTGAACCAATCGCCTGCACACATAAAATAGTGCAAGCCAGAAATAATAACAATAATATGCTTAAAAAATTCTTCTACTTAATTAATTTAAGTGAAGTAAATAATTAAAGAAATATGGCCTGAATGCCGAGGTGACGGAGCAGGTCGGTAAGGTGATGTTGCAGGCACCATGCCAGCCGATGTGTCGAAGCTGGTCGGCCGGTGACGCCGAAGTCACCGGAGCATGTTCATGAAGAAATAGCGGAACCCCCGGTCCAGCCGAGGTGTCGAAGCGTCCATGTCAGCCGATGAGTCAAAGTGGGTCGGCGTGATGTACATTGTCTTGACGTAGCAATAGTGCGTCCATGCCGATGTAGGTCGTAACTCGTGACGTGGTCAATGCCGACTTGATGAAGTGACCGTGGGGCGATGCCGGTGTGCCCGCTCCATGTAATCCTTGGGGCGGCGATGTTGGTGATGATTTATCCTTCACAATGCCGAACTCTTATTCGGCTCGCCGAGATGATGATCCGAAGAACTTGAGCTCGGCTCAACAAAGCGACGACGTGTCTAGCACAGGTCGGCCGTCGTGGAGCAATGTTACTGGACTGGTTTGACACCAGCGTGATGGTGAAGAGTAACTCAAGGAAGGCTTCAAATTTTATGGGCATGTGTTCAGAACAAAGCACAATACCCTAGAAGAAAATTCTTTTAAAAAGGTTTTCCAATATCACGTTCATAAAGAAACATGAACTCGAGTCGGATTCGTATTCGCGCAGAAAACAGATCCAAAAATTGGTCCACTCATCAGAAGGTTCCTGGAGTTTGAACGGTCGGATCGAGCTGAAATTTTGAGGGGTGGTAGATATGGGAATTCCGCGGCCGATCAACGGTTGGCTCTTCCAAAAGACTTTTGAGCTAGACGCTGGACCCCTCACCCTAAATTCGTCTGGATTCCCGTCCAGATTTGACAGGGCTCCGGTATATCGTAGATCGCCAGAGATTCCTCTATCGGAACGCGGCAAAATTTTACAGGCTTGTTATAGACACAATTCCGCTCAATTCCATCAAAGCAATCGTTAAAGCGACACTCGAGGAGGTGGTGGCGGCGGATACAAGTTCGCTGTCCAGAAAAATAGCACAATCGCTCAAGGGCAATGTTGACGTTGAGCCCCCGGATTCCATGAATGATTCCTCCATGAACATGAGAGAGATCAGAGTTGATGTTGATGAAGGTCATCGTCCGAACATGACAATCTGATGTGGAGTGCGGTCCTCGTTTGAGCCAAGGTGACCAGTCGAGCCAGTGACAAAGATGCCGACGTCACAGTTAATCTGCAGACGAGCCATTGATCATTCGTTGATCTCACAGCGAAACTCTCAATGAAAGCACCATTGTCGGTGTCAAAACTGGCAGATGTCGGGTAGGGGTCCCAAGCTGTGTGTCATGGATCGATGGGTAACAGGAGACAGGGGACACGACATTTACCCAGGTTCGGGCCCTCTTAATTGAGGTAATACCCTACTTCCTGCTTGATTGATCTTGATGAATATAGAGATTACACGAGTTGATCTACCTCGAGATCATATGTTGTGGTCTAAAACCTTATGGTATGATGAATAATATCATAATGATCTAGCATATCCCAATCGACTAGCCCGGCCTCGGCTTATATAATGTACCAGAGGCCTAGGATAACAAGAGTCCTAGTCGAATACGTCAGTGGAGAGGAGTCCTTGTCTTGATTACCAAGTCTTGTGGAATCTTCCTCGTGTATACATCGTCTGTCCGAACTGGCCCATGAGTAAACGGCCATGGGGGTCCTCGGCCAAATCCAACTGATCAGGAGACGACGTGGTGAGTACCCCCTAGTCCTGGACACCGTCAGGCGCTAGTAGTAACTCTATAGCAGTAGTGCTGGAGAACAAAACAACACTACTACTATGTGGGACCAGACGAGGCCACCGACGGTAGCTGTAGTAGCAGCGCTGTAAAGAAAACAACGCTACTACTAACAATTTAGTAGTAACGCTTTATTTTATTGAGTCTCTACTGCTAATGGGCCCCACTTAGTAGTAGCGCTTTTCCTGGAGAGCGCTACTACTAAGTCCCATAGCAGCAGCGCGTTTTGCTAAGCAGCGCTACTGCTAGTTGCGGCTGGTGCCACCTTTTCACCCCCCTCCCCCTCCTCTCCCCCACTTTGCCCTCTCTCTCCCTCCTTTCCCCTCTCCTCTCTCTGCCATTGTTGCTCTTCTTCTCTCTTCCTCCTACCTCTCTTCTCTCCTCATTAATGGCACCCTCCACCATAACTCTCCTCCATAAATGGCCTCTCTCACATCTCTCTCTTTCTCCTACCTCTCTTCTCTCCCCATTAATGCTCCCCTCCACCATAAATCCCTCTCCATTAGTTAGCTAGCTAGATTCACCTCTCCTCCCCAACAACTAGATCTAGCTAGCTATTTAGCCATCCACGTACTCTCTTGATCGGTCTCTCTCATCATCTAATTAACCGCGTGCTCTCGATTGGTCTCTCTCGGGAGATATATATAGGTGAGTAAAAAGTTGTTCATTTTAAGAATGTGAATATGTGGGTGAATGAGAATATGTGTGTTTGGGATACATGGACAGATTTGTGTGAGTGACATGCCCTCGAGTTGCTTATGTTTTGCCAAAATGTCGATTTATTTCCGTTTTGGTGAATTTCGAGCAAACTCAATATGTCCTATTTTTAGGCAAGGTCATGACAAAATTTTATATGACTTTGAAGCATGCATGCATTATTTTTTATAACCCTGTTGGTTGTTATACCGTGCAGTCGGTCATGAAGGTGATTGTATGGAACGTGGAGCGGTACATGCAATCCGCGGTGATGGACATGTATGCAAATAATCGGACTAGGAGTCCTTTCGGACCCTTTTGATCATGGCACTTTGAAGGCGCACCTACTGATGAATGGTTTCATGGATGGCTATACTCGGTGGATAAGTGAAGAAGAAGATGATGACGAGGACGTCCACATGGCAGGGAATAACGACATGGCGGCAGGGCTAGACGATGAGATGACCGATCGACACGAAGACAATGGCGCCGGACATGGCGGCGGAGAAGAGTCTGGAAATGACGGCGGCGGAGAAGATTCCGGACACGGCGAAGAAGAGTCTAGACATGGCAGAGAAGAGGCAGTGGTCACGCCGCAGTCTTCGACGCTACTAAGTGCAGTCATGTAGGACCCTCATGTTCGAGACCTCCTTCGCAAGAGTACGACTAGCGAGAGAGCTGCTTCTAGATAGGAGGCCAAGCTGGCGCAACTTGAAGTAGACTAGAAGACTCCATTGTATGACGGTTGCGATCCCGAGGTGAACCGATTGAGATTCACGCTCGGACTTCTAAAGACGATGGCCAAAAAACATGGACAGACCAAAGTCTCGATGAGCATTTGAAGTATGTACATAATAAAGTTCTTCCTGCGGGGAACCTGTGTCCTACTAGTGTTGAGGAGGCCAAGAAAATCGTTTGCCCTTTTGATTTGCCGGACATTAGGTACCACACATGCATTAACGATTGCATCATTTATCGGGGGGGGGGGGGGGCACGCGGAAAAAACCAGCTCTCCAGTGTGCAATGCTTCTTGATACAAGAAGGCAGGAAAGAAAGCTCCTCAGAAAGTTCTATGGTACTTTCCGATCGCTCCCCGTCTGCAGCGGTATTTCGTAGAATCTAAGGAAGCAAAGCTCATGCGCTAGCACGCGGAGAGGAAGAAGTCCGACGATGGAGATGATCCGAAGCTGAGCCACCTCGTAGATAGTAGCCAGTGGAGAGCATTCAACGCCGTATATGGATTTGCTATAGAAGATCCAAGGAACATCATGCTTGGTGCGTGTACCGATGGCATGAATCCGTTTGGAAACCAGAACACCAACCACAGCACATGGCCCGTGTTTGTATGGATGTACAACCTCCCCCCATGGAAGTGCATGAAGACAAAGTACATACACATGAGCATGCTGATTCAAGGGCCGAAACAACCGGGTAATAGTATTAACCTGTATATGGGACTTCTGCAAGAGGAGCTAGACATGTTATGGAAAACACCGACATGGACATGCGACGCCAGCAAAGTAGAGTATTTCCATATGAGAGCCGCGCTGATGACGACGGTGCACGACTATCTCGATTACGGGTACACCTTAGGCCAGGTGTGCCATAGATAATGCGGATGCACGAGGTGCATGGATGATACAACGTCTCAGCAGCTTACGTCAACGAAAGATGGTGCGGGGAAATCGTGTACATGGGGCATCGTAGATGGCTTGAGAAGGATGACCCGTGGAGAAAGCGTGGAGATCTATTCAATGGGTTGGCTGAGCATCGAGGACCTCCACGTAAGAGGAGTGGCGCCAAAATCAATGAGCTGTTGAGAAACTAGAAACAATGCCCCGCGCCAGGAAAGATCAAAAAGGCGCCGGAGCCACTGCTGAAGGTATGGAAAACAAGGTATGTTTTTTGGGACATGGATTACTGGCCCAATCACGACACGCCTCATTGCCTTGATCAAATGCATATCACGAAGAATGTCCTCGAGAGCTTGCTTGGCACATTGATGAACATGCCGGAGAAGACCAAGGATGGGCCGAAGGCAAGGAAAGACTTGGAAGATTTGAAGATCAGAAAAGATCTCCACCGTAAAAAGCCGACGGAGGAGACGGAGACGGAGGCGGAGGAGGGGTAAAGGGGCAGAAAAGTCGACAAGAAGGAGGAGAATTATTTCCCCCCTTCTTGCTCCACCTTAAGTGCGAAGGAGATCGATCAATTCATCAAGTGCCTTATGGGAATCAAAGTCAGTTCCGGTTACCGTGGGAAGATAAGCAGATTTCTAGACCCCAAGAAGAAGAGGTTCAGCGGGATGAAGTCTCATGACTGTCACGTGATGATGATGCAGATACTCCCGGTTGTCATTAGAGGGATAATGGAGAAGCACGTCCGTCACATGCTTACTGGTCTCTGCAACTTCTTCAACATTATCTCCCGAAAGTCCATAAGTGTCAAGCAGCTCCGAAGGGTACAGGAAGAGATCGTTGTCATACTATGTGAGCTTGAGATGTACTTCCCACCCGCGTTTTTTTACGTCATGGTGCATCTGTGTGTCCACATCGTGCACGACATCATCGACCTCGAGCCGACATTCCTTCGCAGCATGATGCTGTTCGAGAGGATGAATGGGGTCATCAAATGATTCGTTCGTAATGATACGTCTCCAACGTATCTATAATTTTGATTGTTCCATGTTGTTATATTATCATTCTTGGATGTTTTATAATCATTTTATATCATTCTTTGGTACTAACCTATAGACATAGTGCCAAGTGCCAGTTGCTGGTTTTTGCATGTTTTTACATCGCAGGAAATCAATACCAAACAGAGTCCAAATGCAACGGAACTTCACGGAGATTTTTTTTGGACCAGAAGACACCTAATGGGCCCTAGCTGCGCCTGGCTGCTCCGAGGAGAGCACAACACACCAGGGCATGCCAGGAGGCCCAGGCGCGCCCTGGTGGGTTGTGCCCACCTCGGGTGCCCCCGGACCGCCTCTTTGCTCTATAAATACCCCAATATTCCCAAAACCCTAGGG
Source organism: Aegilops tauschii subsp. strangulata (assembly GCF_002575655.3). Taxonomy (NCBI): domain Eukaryota; kingdom Viridiplantae; phylum Streptophyta; class Magnoliopsida; order Poales; family Poaceae; genus Aegilops; species Aegilops tauschii. The sequence goes on from NC_053041.3 coordinate 289,441,198, forward strand.
GAGTCGACGAAATATCGATCCAGCCGCCGCAGGGTCCAAAACCACCAGATCCAATCTAGACACCATCTCCGATGGGGTTCACCGCCTCCATTGATGTCTCTCCGATGATGTGTGAGTAGTTCTTTTTAGACCTTCGGGTCCATAGTTAGTAGCTAGATGGCTTCCTCTCTCTCGCTGAATTCTCAATACAATGGTCGCTTGGAGATCCATATGATGTAACTCTTTTATCGGTGTGTTTGTTGGGATCTGATGAACTTTGAGTTCATGATCAGTTATATATTTTTACATCCATGAAAGTATTTGAGTTTATTTGATCTCTTTTATGCATGATCTCTTATAGCCTCGTATTTCTTCTCCGATATTTGGGTTTTGTTTGGCCAACTTGATCTATTTATCTTGCAATCGGAAGAGGTGCTTTGTAGTGGGTTCGATCTTACGGTGCTTGATCCCAGTGACAGAAGAGGAACCGACACACATGTATCATTGCTACTAAGGATAAAACGATGGGGTCTATCTCTACATAGATAGATCTTGTCTACATCATGTCATCGTTCTTATTGCATTACTCCGTTTCTACATGAACTTAATACACTAGATGCATGCTGGATAGCGGTCGATGTGTGGAGTAATAGTAGTAGATGCAGGAAGGAGTCGGTCTACTAATCTTGGAAGTGATGCCTATATAACGATCATTGCCTGGATATCGTCATGATTATTTGAAGTTCTATCAATTGCCCAACAGTAATTTGTTTACCCACCGTTTGCTATTTTTCTCGAGAGAAGCCATTAGTGAAACCTACGGCCCCGGGTCTCTTTCTCATATATTTGCCTTTGCGATCTACTTTTCCTTTGCATTTATTTTCAGATCTGTTAAACCAAAAATACAAAAATACTTTGCTGCACTTTATTTTATTTGCGATCAATTTATTCAATCTATTACAACTTTCTTCCGTCCACGCACCGTTACCCGAAAGGGATTGACAACCCCTTTAACACGTCGGGTTGTGAGTGGTTGTTATTTGTGTGCAGGGGATTGTTACGTTGTGTTGCTTGCTTCTCCTGCTGGTTTGATAACCTTGGTTTCATCACTGTGGGAAATACCTACCGTCGCTGTGCTGCATCATCCCTTCCTCTTTGGGTAAATACCGACGTAGTCCTAGCCGACATCAAAAGGAATTTCTGGCGCCGTTGCCGGGGAGGATCTTCAACATATACCAGGTTCCTAATCACAAATCTCATCTCCTCACAATTTACATTATTTGCCATTTGCCTCTCGTTTTCCTCTCCCCCACTTCACAAAAATTTGTCGTTTTATTCGCCCCTCTTCCCTGTTCGTCGTTTTCCTTCCGGATCTGTTTTGTGTGCAATCTTGCTTGCCATTATTATCATGGATAGTCCTTCCTCTATTGTGTGCACTCCCGAGAACGAAGTTCTCAACTTTAAACAAAGGGGAGTAGAAATTCTGAAAGATGCTTAGTATAGAATTTGCAATGCTCATAATATATCTTTCCGTAAGCAATCTACCGTTGTTCTTCTTCGTTGCTTTTATGTGGGCATCACCACTTGGTATAGATTCATCATTGATACGATTACCAGTGGAAATTTCTTGATGTGTCCCTCTCTTGATGCTTTTAATGCTATGGGAAATTTAGTGGGCTCACCACCTATTATCATTAATGAAACAACTTTGACTCTTGAGCATGTTATGGAAAGATTAGATGTTATTGAAAAGAAAATGCTTACTGAATAGCATATTGAAAATTTGGACAAAAAGATGCATAATGTTGCCACTAAAATTGGGTTAAAGACGGCAGAAGTTTTTATGTTGTTAAAAGAAAAGGAACCATAATGCACGAAAGAATTGAAGAAAGTCTGCCTCAGATTGATAAACTGGAAGAAATCTTTAGTAATTTGAGCACGACTTTTGCTTCCGCTAAAAATATTGAAAAAACTCCCGTAAAAATTGGTAAGACCCAAGTTACCAAGAAGGGTGCAACCTCTAGTAATAATAATGGAGATCTTAAGATGATTAGCATTCACTCAGATTTTATTGAAGTTATAAGGAATCCCTTTGATAAAAATGAATTCTTTAAAGTTGTCCCTAGAAGTATTATCATTGAAAATCTTTATGCTAAATCTCTGAAGGATCCTAAGTGTTTGATTGAGGAGTTGGACAAAGGTGACACAACTTAGATCCTTGCTTTATGCCTAGCTAAGGGCATAAAACTATAGCGCTTGTTGGGAGGCAACCCAATAAATAAAATTTGTTTTTGCTTTTTGCTTTCTGTTCTTGAGTGTTTACACAATTATGCTACTTTTATGATTGTGTTTTATGTGTTTAATTAGTGTCTTTGCCAAGTACAGCCTTTAGGATCTTCTTGGGTGATAGTTGTTTGATCTTGTTGAAAACAGAAACTTTTGCGCTCACAAAAAACTTCTTATTTTTAACTAGAGTGTGATAAAATGCCAATTCTTTCTGCGGAAGATTAATATACAAATTACCCAGGTCGTACTATTTTTTCAGAATTTTTGGAGTTCCAGAAGTATTCGAACAAATCAGATTGCTACACACTGTTCTGTTTTGACAGATTCTGTCTTGTTTGCATTGTGTGCTTATTTTGATGGATCTATGGTTTTCTTTGATGATTTTTTGCCATAGAAAAGTTGGAATACAGTATATATAATGAAAAAATAAAATATTAATTGGTTTGATACAATACTTATACTAGTGACTTATTTTTCTTACACTAACGCATCTCATGAAGGTTTTGGTGAGTTATGTGTGATTGAAGTTTTCAAGTTTTGGGTTATCTTACGATGGATGAAGGAATAAGGAGGAAGAAGAGCCTAAGCATGGGGATCCCCCGGCATCCCAAGCTATTATCCAAAAATGAGCAAACAACTAAGCTTGGGGATGCCCCCGAGTGGCATCCCCCCTTTCTTCTAACGACCATCGGTATTTTACTCGAAGCTATATTTTTATTTGTCACATACTATGTGTTTTGCTTGGAGCGTCTTGTATTATATGTGTGTTTGCTTGTTTTTTTTTTGAAGTCTTGATTCCTTGCTGTACACACCTATTTGAGAGAGCCAAAATTATGTCATAACTTGTTAGAATTGCTCTCTATGCTTCACTTAAATTTTTTATGAGCTATGGACTTGCTCTAGTGCTTCACCTTTATCTTTTTGAGCACGGTGTGCTTTAGTATTTTTTAAGAAATGCTTTCTTGCTTCAATTAGATTTATTTGAGAGTTAATAAAATTTTCAAGAAATTCTCTCTTGCTTCACTTAAATTATTTTGAGAGAAAGAAAAATTATGCTCATGATCTTCACTTATATTTGTTCGAGCTTGTCAAAAGAAACAAATGAAAATTAGTTCCAAAGTGATAGATATCAAAGAAGGATATAATAAACACTTTCATGAAGATCATTGGACAAAATAAACCTGATTCCTAGTAATAGTTTTGAGATATGATGATGTGATATGGGAGTTATGTTGATGAGTAATTATGCTTTAGTAAGAATATTGATGTTAAGGTTTGTGATTCCCTATGCAAGCATGAAAGTCAATAATAATGCAATTAAATTATATCCTACTTGTGGTGCATTATTAGGCATTAATTATGCTTAATGCTCGATTATGAGATTATTCGTTTCTTGGTTGGTCGCTTCTCAATCTTTTGCTAGCCTTCATTCTGCACTAAGTATGATCTCTACTTGTGCATCCAAAAACCTTTAAACCAGTTTTGCCACATGAGTCCACTATATCTACCTATATGCGGTATTCTCTACCGTCCTAAGCAAATTTGTATGTGCCATCTCTAATTTTCAAAATAAACTTCTCTTTTGTGTGTTCGTTCCGCTCGCGGAGTGGTGAGGGGTGGCTAATATTTTCCATGCTAGATGTGTTATTCTCATGATGAGTGTTTATTTACTTGTCTTTGCTCGAGAGTAAGGAAAAGGTATTAGGGATGCCCAGTCCCGAAATGAAAAATGAATTTACTTTATGTTGTCAAATAATAAATTCCTTGGAAAGTGTTGGTATGGATGGCAACCGTGGATACGGCTAGCCATGGAAAGTGAAAGTATGGTTGAAAAATGAATAAACTTTATTTTCTGTTTGGGAACCACCTATGATATATCTACCATGAAAAGTGTTGGGAACTCTAAGTCGTTTTCGTTGGTGGGAAGGATACACCTCCCAAAATGTTTTTATCTCTAATTTTTTCACATTGAGCTCTAGCACCTCTACAAATCCCTACTTCCCTCTGTGAAGGGCCTTTCTTTTACTTTATGCAATTTTTATTTTTGAATTTGAGTCTCCATCTTCTCTTATAAAAGCACCAACTAGGAGGCAATATGATCGTACTTGCGTATTGGGTGTAGTTAATATGCGAGTATGTTTCATGAATGGATCAATGGTTGAGCATGATGGGCTAGGGATAACTTATTTAGCGTTGATATTTTGAAAGGCATGGTTGGTTGTTGATATGCTTGAATATTTAAATTATCATGTCAAAACTAGACTATTGCTTTGAATCACATAAAAGTCCAAATGTCCATGCTATAAAGAAAAGATTATGATATGACATGATAGGAAGCATTCCACATCAAAAATTCTATTTCTATCACTTACCTACTCGAGGACGAGTAGGAGTTAAGCTTGGGGATGCTGATACGTCTCCAACATATCTATAATTTTTGATTGTTCCATGCTTTTATATTATCAATCTTGGATGTTTTATAATCATTTTATATCATTTTTTGGTACTAACCTATTAACATAGTGCCAAGTGCAAGTTGTTGTTTTCTGCATGTTTTTTACATCACAGGAAATCAATACCAAACGGAGTCCAACTGCAACGAAACTTCACGGAGATTTCTTTTGGACGAGAAGACACCTAATGGGCCCTGGCTACGCCTGGGGGGTGCTCCGAGGAGAGCACAACCCACCAGGGCGCGCCAGGAGACCCATGCGCGCCCTGATGGGTTGTGCCCACCTCGGGTGCCCCCGGGACCGCCTCTTTGCTCTATAAATACCCCAATATTCCCAAAACCCTAGGGGAGTCGACGAAATATTGATCCAGCCGCCACAGAGTCTAGAACCACCAGATCCAATCTAGACACCATCTCAGATGGGGTTCACCACCTCCATTGGTGCCTCTCCGATGATGAGTGAGTAGTTCTTTGTAGACATTCGGGTCTGTAGTTAGTAGCTAGATGGCTTCCTCTCTCTCGCTGAATTCTCAATACAATGGTCTCTTGCAGATCCATATGATGTAAATTTTTTGCGGTGTATTTGTTGGGATCTGATGAACTTTGAGTTTATGATCAGATATATCTTTTTATATCCATGAAAGTATTTGAGTTTCTTTGATCTCTTTTATGCATGATCTCTTATAGCCTCGTATTTCTTCTCCGATATTTGGGTTTTGTTTGACCAACTTGATCTATTTATCTTGCAATGGGAAGAGGTTCTTTGTAGTGGGTTCGATCTTATGGTGCTTGATCCCAATGACAGAAGGGGAACCGACACGTATGTATCGTTGCTACTAAGGATAAAATGATGGGGTCTATCTCTACATAGATAGATCTTGTCTACATCATGTCATCATTCTTATTGCATTACTCCATTTCTCCATGAACTTAATACACTAGATGCATGCTGGATAGTGGTCGATGTGTGGAGTAATAGTAGTAGATGCAGGAAGGAGTCGGTCTACTAATCTTGGACGTGATGCCTATATAACGATCATTGCCTGGATATCGTCATGATTATTTGAAGTTCTATCAATTGCCCAACAGTAATTTGTTTACCCACCGTTTGCTATTTTTCTCGAGAGAAGCCATTAGTGAAACCTACGGCCCCGGGTCTCTTTCTCATATATTTGCCTTTGCGGTCTACTTTTCCTTTGCATTTATTTTCAGATCTGTTAAACCAAAAATACAAAAATACTTTGTTGCACTTTATTTTATTTGCGATCTATTTATTCAATCTATTACAACTTTCTTCCGTCCACGCACCGTTACCCGAAAGGGATTGACAACCCCTTTAACACGTCGGGTTGTGAGTGGTTGTTATCTGTGTGCAGGGGATTGTTACGTTGTGTTGCTTGGTTCTCCTGCTGGTTTGATAACCTTGGTTTCATCACTGTGGGAAATACCTACCGTCGCTGTGCTGCATCATCCCTTCCTCTTGGGGGAAATACCGACGTAGTCCTAGCCGACATCAAAAGGAATTTCTGGCGCCGTTGCCGGGGAGGATCTTCAACATATACCAGGTTCCTAATCACAAATCTCATCTCCTCACAATTTACATTATTTGCCATTTGCCTCTCGTTTTCCTCTCCCCTACTTCACAAAAATTTGCCGTTTTATTCGCCCCTCTTCCCTGTTCGCCGTTTTCTTTCCGGATCTGTTTTGTGTGCAATCTTGCTTGCCATTATTATCATGGATAGTCCTTCCTCTATTGTGTGCACTCCCGAGAACGAAGTTCTCAACTTTAAACAAAGGGGAGTAGAAATTCTGAAAGATGCTTAGTATAGAATTTGCAATGCTCATAATATATCTATCCGTAAGCAATCTACCATTGTTCTTCTTCGTTGCTTTTATGTGGGCATCACCACTTGGTATAGATTCGTCATTGATACGATTACCAGTGGAAATTTCTTGATTTGTCCCTCTCTTGATGCTTTTAATGCTATGGGAAATTTAGTGGGCTCACCACCTATTATCATTAATGAAACAACTTTGACTCTTGAGAATGTTATGGAAAGATTAGATGCTATTGAAAAGAAAATGCTTATTGAAGAGCATATTGAAAATTTGGACAAAAAGATGCATAATGTTGCCACTAAAATTGGGTCAAAGACGGGAGAAGTTTTTATGTTGTTAAAAGAAAAGGAACCGTAATGCACGAAAGAATTGAAGAAAGTCTGCCTCAGATTGATAAATTGGAAGAAATCTTTAGTAATTTGAGCATGGCTTTTGCTTCCGCTAAAAATATTGAAAAAACTCCCGTAAAAATTGGTAAGACCCAAGTTACCAAGAAGGGTGCAACCTCTAGTAATAATAATGGAGATCTTAAGATGATTAGCATTCACTCAGATTTTATTGAAGTTATAAGGAATCCCTTTGATAAAAATGAATTCTTTAAAGTTGTCCCTAGAAGTATTATCATTGAAAATCTTTATGCTAAATCTCTGAAGGATCCTAAGTGTTTGATTGAGGAGTTGGACAAAGGTGACACAACTTAGATCCTTGCTTTATGCCTAGCTAAGGGCGTAAAACTATAGCGCTTGTTGGGAGGCAACCCAATAAATAATTGTTTTTGCTTTTTGCTTTCTGTTCTTGAGTGTTTACACAATTATGCTACTTTTATGATTGTGTTTTATGTGTTTAATTAGTGTTTTTGCCAACTAAAGCCTTTAGGATCTTCTTGGGTGATAGTTGTTTGATCTTGTTGAAAACAGAAACTTTTGCGCTCACAAAAAACTTCTTATTTTTAACTAGAGTGTGATAAAATGCCAATTCTTTCTGCCGAAGATTAATATACAAATTACCCAGGTCGTACTATTTTTTCAGAATTTTTGGAGTTCCAGAAGTATTCAAACAAATTAGATTGCTACACACTGTTCTGTTTTGACAGACTCTGTCTTGTTTGCGTTGTGTGCTTATTTTGATGGATCTATGGTATTCTTTGATGATTTTTTGCCATAGAAAAGTTGGAATACAGTATATATAATGCAAAAATAAAATATGAATTGGTTTGATACAATACTTATACTACTGACTTATTTTTCTTACACTAACGGATCTCACGAAGGTTTTGTTGAGTTTTGTGTGATTGAAGTTTTCAAGTTTTGGGTTATCTTACGATGGATGAAGGAATAAGGAGGAAGAAGAGCCTAAGCATGGGGATGCCCCAGCATCCCAAGCTATTATCCAAAAATGAGCAAACAACTAAGCTTGGGGATGCCCCCGAGTGGCATCCCCCCTTTCTTCTAACGACCATCGGTATTTTACTGGAAGCTATATTTTTATTTGTCACATACTATGTGTTTTGCTTGGAGCGTCTTGTATTATATGTGTGTTTGCTTGTTTTTTTTTTGAAGTCTTGATTCCTTGCTGTACACACCTATTTGAGAGAGCCAAAATTATGTCATAACTTGTTAGAATTGCTCTGTATGCTTCACTTAATTTTTTTATGAGCTATGGACTTGCTCTAGTGCTTCACCTATATCTTTTTGAGCATGGTCTGCTTTAGTATTTTTGAAGAAATGCTCTCATGCTTCACTTAGATTTGTTTGAGAGTTAATAAAATTTTCAAGAAATTCTCTCTTGCTTCACTTAAATTATTTTGAGAGAAAGAAAAATTATGCTCATGATCTTCACTTATAATTGTTCGAGCTTGTCAAAAGAAACATATGAAAATTAGTTCCAAAGTGATAGATATCCAAGAAGGATATAATCAAAACTTTCATGAAGATCATTGGACAAAATAAACCTGATTCCTAGTAATAGTTTTGAGATATGATGATGTGATATGTGAGTTATTTTGATGAGTGATTATGCTTTAGTAAGAATATTGGTGTTAAGGTTTGTGATTCCCTATGCAAGCACGAAAGTCAATAATAATGCAATTAAATTATATCCTACTTGTGGTGCATTATTCCGTGTTAATTATGCTTAATGCTTGATTATGAGATTATTCGTTTCTTGGTTGGTCGCTTCTCAATCTTTTGCTAGCCTTCATTCTGCACTAAGTATGATCTCTACTTGTGCATCCAAAAACCTTTAAACCAGTTTTGCCACATGTGTCCACTATATCTACCTATATGCGGTATCCTCTACCGTTCTAAGCAAATTTGTATGTTCCATCTCTAATTTTCAAAATAAACTTCTCTTTTGTGTGTTCGTTCCGCTCGCGGAGTGGTGAGGGGTGGCTAATATTTTCCATGCTAGATGTGTTATTCTCACGATGAGTGTTTATTTACTTGTCTTTGCACGGGAGTAAGGAAAAGGTATTGGGGATGCCTAGTCCCGAAATGAAAAATGAATTTACTTTATGTTGTCAAATAATAAATTCCTTGGAAAGTGTTGGTATGGATGGCAACCGTGGATATGGCTAGCCATGGAAAGTGAAAGTATGGTTGAAAAATGAATAAACTTTATTTTCTGTTTGGGAACCACCTATGATATATCTACCACGGAAAGTGTTGGGAACTCTAAGTCATTTTCGTTGGTGGGAAGGATACACCTCCCAAAATGTTTTTATCTCTAATTTTTTCACTTTGAGCTCTGGCACCTCTACAAATCCCTACTTCCCTCTATGAAGGGCCTTTCTTTTACTTTATGCAATTTTTATTTTTGAATTTGAGTCTCCATCTTCTCTTATAAAAGCACCAACTAGGAGGCAATATGATCGTACTTGCATATTGGGTGTAGTTAATATGCGAGTATGTTTCATGAATGGATCAATGGTTGAGCATGATGGGCTAGGGATAACTTATTTTAGCGTTGATATTTTGAAAGACATGGTTGGTTGTTGATATGCTTGAGTATTTAAATTATCATGTCAAAACTAGAGTATTGCTTTGAATCACATAAAAGTCCAAATGTCCATGCTATAAAGAAAAGATTATGATATGACATGATAGGAAGCATTCCACATCAAAAATTCTATTTCTATCACTTACCTACTCGAGGACGAGTAGGAGTTAAGCTTGGGGATGCTGATACGTCTCCAACATATCTATAATTTTTGATTGTTCCATGCTTTTATATTATCAATCTTGGATGTTTTATAATCATTTTATATCATTTTTTGGTACTAACCTATTAACATAGTGCCAAGTGCAAGTTGTTGTTTTCTGCATGTTTTTTACATCACAGGAAATCAATACCAAACGGAGTCCAACTGCAACGAAACTTCACAGAGATTTTTTTGGACCAGAAGACACCTAATGGGCCCTGGCTACGCCTGGGGGGTGCTCCGAGGAGAGCACAGCCCACCAGCGCACGCCAGGAGACCCAGGCGCGCCCTGATGGGTTGTGCCCACCTCGGGTGCTCCCCGGACTGCCTCTTTGCTCTATAAATACCCCAATATTCCCAAAACCCTAGGGGAGTCGACGAAATATTGATCCAGCCGCCACAGAGTCTAGAACCACCAGATCCAATCTAGACACCATCTCAGATGGGGTTCACCACCTCCATTGGTGCCTCTCCGATGATGCGTGAGTAGTTCTTTGTAGACATTCGGGTCCGTAGTTAGTAGCTAGATGGCTTCCTCTCTCTCGCTGAATTCTCAATACTATGGTCTCTTGGAGATCCATATGATGTAAAAAAATTGCGGTGTATTTGTTGGGATCTGATGAACTTTGAGTTTATGATCAGATATATCTTTTTATATCCATGAAAGTATTTGAGTTTCTTTCATCTCTTTTATGCATGATCTCTTAAAGCCTCGTATTTCTTCTCCGATATTTGGGTTTTGTTTGACCAACTTGGTCTATTTATCTTGCAATGGGAAGAGGTGCTTTGTAGTGGGTTCGATCTTATGGTGCTTGATCCCAGTGACAGAAGGGGAACCGACACGTATGTATCGTCTCTACTAAGGATAAAATGATGGGGTCTATCTCTACATAGATAGATCTTGTCTACATCATGTCATCGTTCTTATTGCATTACTCCGTTTCAAATAAGATTTTATTTTGGAGTTTTTCGCTATTTTATTTGGATAAGAAAAATATTCACGTTTTTCAAAATTGCATTTGGGCCCCAAATAAATGTTCATCTTGTCCGGCTTCATTTTAGAAGTCAGGGAAAATTTATTTCGGGATTTTTGGAGTTCGTTTAGTATTTCTTTTGTTTGTTTTTCTGCGCGTATTTATTAAAAAAAACGAAACCTACTATGGGTCGTGTTCGGCCAGGACTCCCCTGGCCGGGTCCTTTATAAGTCGCGGCCCGACCCCGCCGTTGGCCCAAGCCGCTGCCCCCGAACCCTAACCCTAGCCGAACCCGCCGCCGCCCGACGCCCGACCCCGCCGCCCGTCGTCCCGCCGCCGCCCGTCGTCCCGCCGCCGCCCGCCGACCCTGCCGGAGCTGCCGCCCCTCGCCGAGGTAGCCGTCGGCGGTTTTCTCTAGAAAGCCGCCCGGTTTTTTTTATAAAAAAACTGTGGTTGTTTTATTTTTTTAGATTGGTTTATTTTTCTTTTTCTCGGTTTAGTTAATTAGCGAGCGTTCGCTCGTTCGTTCGTTTTAACGAACGTGTTCATCGTTTAGTTACAGTTAACGAACGTTCGTTCGGTAAACTGTTCGTCAATTTTTTCTTTTTCTCGGATTTTCCGCGATTATTCCAGATCACGATTTCTGATCCGATTTTCGTTCTGGTATATCTTTTCGCTCGTTTATCGGAATCAGGCGATTCAAGCGCCTAGAGTTTCGTCTCGAAATTCTCTTTCCGTTTAACCAACTTAAACAAGTTTTTTCTACTGTAAAATTTGACTTAGATCCAGATTAGTAAACGAAGCTTGTTTCCTTCGCCGTTTGACTTTCGTTGCTTCGTTTGATTTGATTCTTTTTGCAAACCGGAGTTCTTAAGCTGAACTTTCTGGTTAGATCTTTTATTTGAGTTTTACCTGTGCATTAGTTGAGTGCTTACTGTATACTTGTTTGTTTGCGATAGAGTACCCAGAGTGCGCCGCTTGCTACTTCGAATCTCTAGGTTTCATGGATCATCAGCAAGGCAAGTAACACTTTGATCATACCTCTTTACTACCCAGTTTTATTGCATTAGACAAATCCTCAAACATTGCATGATTAGGATCTAATTAAATTGTGGGTATTGGGAAGTAGATGAGGTAGTACCTACTACCTGTTTTGTTATCAAACCCTGGGAGTTACTTCTACGTTTGCTCATGTTGCTATGCTATGCTAGTAGACATGGATTGGGTGAGTGTATCCATGACAGATATGAGATTGTTAATTTAATGGTTTACTTAAGGTGGCAACTTAAACACACATCTGGGTGGATTGAGGCACCTGGGTATTTCCAGTGATTGCCTGTTTTCTTTTGGACCGCCACCCAGGCTCAAAGGGATCATGAGATTATTCATGCTAGAAACATCCGTGTGCAGCCACAAGCTATTATGGGCTCTAGCATAGTTGATTAAGTCGTGTGAACTCTTACAGTGGTAGACTAGCAGATGTAGGGGAAAGTAGGTGTAACTGTCTACCCAATCGTAAGGTGCAAACGCTTCTGAAAGACTATGTCTCGGTCATCCGTTTCTCAAACACCATGTAGTGCGAGAAATCCAACGGAGGAGATCGAGTCTTGTGGGGAAAAGTGCACAAACCTCTGCAGAGTGTATAAACTAATCATGGTTAGCCGTGTCCCCGGTTATGGACATCTTGAGTATCTAGTACTTGGATTATCATGTGAATCTCATCATGTTACTCAAATTAATTTTGTTGGGTTAAGGATTATACTTAATTGGGATTCAGATGCTGTCAACCATTCTCAATGTTTAACAACCACCATGATAGTTAAATAAAATTTATTCCTTTGCAGTAGGGAAAAATTGGCTTTTCTCAAAACTGTAACCATAGAGCTTAAACACCAGCCAAATATGCATGTAGTATAGCTTTATTCTGTTCATTACTCTCTATGTGTTATTTTGCCAGCATATTCCATGTGCTGACCCGTTTTCGGGCTGCAACGTTTCATGTTGCAGACTTTTCAAATGACGAGTAAGGTGCCTTAGGTCGTGGTCTTATACTCAGTGATGCCGTTGGAGTTGATGGACTCACTTATCTTCCAAGTCTTCCGCTGTTATCGTTTTGGCTGGCCTTAAGCCATATTTGTCATACTTATTTCTCTTTTGAGATACTCGATGTAATAAGTGCGTGGTTGCTACTCTGTTATAATCCTCCATGTACTGTGCGTGTCAGCATTACTGATCCAGGGATGACACTGGTGCATGGTAGATCAGACTGTTTGAGGTCTGGTCTCTACATACCATTGATATGAAAAGTGACATTGCTATTATTGCAATCAATAACAGCCCCTGCAGTATTCAAAAAGGGTCTACCAAGGATAATCGACATGTTGTCGTCCTCGGGCATCTCAAGTATAATAAAGTCTGTTAAGATAGTAACATTTGGGACAACAATAGGCAAATCCTCAGAAATACCGATAGGTATGGCAGTTGATTTGTCAGCCATTTGCAATGATATCTTAGTAGGTGTGAGTTTATTCAGATCAAGTCTTTTATATAAAGAGAAAGGCATAACACCAACACCAGCTCACATAAAGCAGTTTTGACATAATTTCTTTTAATAGAGCAAGGTATAGTTGGTATTCCTGGATCTCCAAGTTTTTTAGGTACTCCATCCTTAAAATAATAATTAGCAAGCATGGTGGAGATTTCAGCTTCAAGTATTTTTCTTTTATTAGTGACAATCTCTTTCATGTATTTAGCATAAGGGCCCATCTTTAAAATGTCAGTCAAACAAGTGCGCAAAAAGACTGGCCTAAGCATTTCAGCAAAGCTTTCAAATTCTTCATCATCTTTTTTCTTAGATGGTTTAGGTTGAAATGGCATGGGTTTCTAAAACTGATGGCTCTCTTTCTTTACCATGTTTCTAGCAACAAATTCTCTTTTATCATAACGTTTATTTTTAGGATGTGGGTTATCAAGATTAATAGCGGGTTATTTCAACATCATTATCTCGTTCTTTATCATTTTCTGGTTGAGCATCTACATGAGCATCATCATTGTCATTTTCATTAACACTAGGTGAATGTTCATTACCAGATTGAGTTTCAGCATCAGAGATAGAGACATCATTGTTATCTTCATAAGGTTTTTCAACCTTAGGTTCACTAGAAGTATGCAAAGTCCTATCATTTTCTTTCTCTTCTTCCTTTTAAAAGGACTAGGTGCATCCGTATTAATTCTTTGAGAGTGTTGTTCAATTCTTTTAGGGTGTCCCTCAGGATAAAGTGGCTCCTGAGTACCTCCTCTAGTTGCTACTCTAACAGCATAATCATTCATATTATTGTTCATTCCACTAATCAATTCTCTTTGAGATTTAGCAACGTGTTCTAACTGGGTTTGAACCATAGAGGCATGTTTTCCTACACCTCTAACATCATTACTAATTCTAAAAAACAAGTCACTCAAGCGAGCAATGATATTAGAATTTTGCTTTAGTTTTTCATAACATAGGCATTGAAGTGATCTTGTTTCATGATATAATTGTCAAATTCATACAAGCATTGACGAGGAGATTTATTATGAGGGATATCACCTTCATCAAACTTTAAAAGAGAATTTACCTCCACCACCTGTGGTGGTGTGTCAAGCCATGTATTTCTTCAATAGGTGGTAAGTTCTTAACATCTTCATCTTTAATACCTTTTTCCTTCATACATTTCTTTGCTTCTTGCTTATCTTCAGGACTGAGAAATAAGATGCCCCCGTTCATTGGAGTGGGTTTAGGCGGTGGTTTAGGAAGTGTACAATCATCATAATTCTTCAATATATTATTCAATAATTCCTCACCTTGTTCAACGGTTCGTTCCCTGAAACCACAACCAACACAACTATCTAGGAAGTCCCTAGAAGCATCGGCTAGTCCATTATAGAAGATATCAAGTATTTATTTTCTTAAGAGGATGACTAGGCAAAGCATTAAGTAATTGGATAAGCCTCCCCCAAGCTTGTGGGAGACTCTCTTATTCAATTTGCACAAAGTTAAATATTTCCTGTAAGGCAGCTTGTTTCTTATGAACATGAAAATATTTTTCAGAGAAGTAATAAATCATATCTTGGGGACTACGCACACAACGAGGAGCAAGAGTATTGTACCATATCATAGAATCATCCTTTAATGAGAACGAAAATAACCTAAGAATATAGTAGTAGTGAATTTTCTCATCATGAGCAAAATGGGTGGCTATATCATTTAATTTAGTAAGATGTGCCACAACAGTTTCAGTTTCATAGCCATGGAAAGGATCAGATTCAACCAAAATAATTAACTCTGGGTTGATAGAGAACTCATAATCCTTATCAGCAACAAAGATAGGTGAAGTAGCAAACTTAGGATCACATTTCATTCTAGCATTCAAGGATTTTTCTTTCAACTTGCATAATAACTTCTTAAAATCATCTCTAACCTTGCAAGCAAGAAAGTCTCTAGCTACCTCTCCATCCATAACATAACCCTTAGGTATCTTAGGCAATTCATATCTAGGAGAGCTAGGTCTAATAGGTGTTTCATAGTTCTCTGTTTCAAAGACTTCATCAGTTGCAGCAATTTCATCAGTTTCAGCATTCTCAATATCTTTAGCTCTTGCAAGTTGTTCATCAAGAAATTCACCTAGTGGCACATTATCATCTAGCAAGGTACTAGATGGCATCATTCATAGAAGAAGTAGCATCATCAATAAGTTGCGACATATCAGAATTAATAGCAGGTGGTGGTGTTGCAAGTCTATTCAAAACAGAAGGTGAATCAAGTGCAGAACTGGATGGAAATTCCATACCTCCCCTCGTCTTAGAGGGAACGATCTTAGTTCTGGTATCTTTCAGATTCTTCATTGTGATCAATAGATATAAATCCCAAGTGACTAACAAATATAGCTATGCTCCCCGTCAACGGCGCTAGAAAAAGGTCTTGATAAACCACAAGTATAGGGGATCGCAACAGGTTTCGAGGGTAGAGTATTCAACCTAAATTTATAGATTCGGCACAAGGGGAGCCAAAGAATATTTGTAAGTATTAGCAGTTGAGTTGTCAATTCAACCACACCTGGAGATTAAATATCCGCAGCAAAGTTATCAGTAGCGCAGTAATATGATAGTTTGATAGTAGTAGTATCAATAGCAGTGGTAACAGTAACAACAGTAACAGTTGTGTAGTAGTTGAAATAGTAGCAATAGCAATAGTAACTTAGCAAGAACAATATATGAAAATCTCGTAGGCATTGGATCGGTGATTTCATTGTATAATATTCTTCATATAACAATCATAACCTAGGGCGATACAAAACTAGCTTCAGTTCATAAATATAATGTAGGCATGTATTCCATAAATAGTCATACATGCTTATGAAAAGAACTTGCATGGCATCTTTTGTCCTACCCTCCCGTGGCAGTGGGGTCCATAAGGAAACTAAGGGATATTACGGCCTCCTTTTATTAGAGAACCGGAACAAAGCATTAACAGATATTGAATACATGAACTCCTCAAACTACGGTCATCATCGGAAAGATCCCAATTGTTATCACCTTGGGACTTACGGATCATATCACATAATAGGTGCATATAACTTGCAAGATCGGATCACGAACATAGATATAATGGTGAAAACATAAATGGTTCAGATCAGAAATTATGGCACTCGGGCCCTAATGACAAGCATTAAGCATAGCAAAGTCATAGCAACATCAATCTCAGAACATAGTGGGTACTAGGGATCAAGCCCTAACAAAACTAACTCAATTACATGATGAATCTCATCCAACTCCTCACCGACCGGCGAGCCTATGAAGGAATTACTCACTCCCGGCGGTGAGCATCATGAAATTGGTGATGGAGGATGGTTGATGATGATGAAGACCGAAGATCCCCCCTCTCTAGAGCCCCGAACCGGCTCTAGATCTGGCATCCCGATGGAGAATAGGAGGTGGCAGCGGCTTTGTATCGTAAAACGCGATGAAACTTTCTCTCCTATTTTTTCTGGAAAAATAGGATTTTATAGCGTCGGGATTAGGGTTAGCGGAGCCTCGTGGGCCCCGCTACCCACCAGGGCGCGCTAGAGGGGGATGGCGCGCCCAGGTGCCTAGTGGGCAGTTGGGCCCCCCTCTATTCTGCCTTGTTCCAGTATTTTTTATTTATTCCACAATAATTGTCCAAAAAGTTTCGTCCAATTCTGAGAACTTTTATTTCTGCACAAAAACAACACCATGCTAATTCTGCTGAAAACAACGTAAGTCCAGGTTAGTTTCATTGAAATCATGCAAATTAGAGTCCAAAACAAGAGCAAAATCATTAGGAAAAGTAGATACGATGGAGATGTATCACGCGTTGGCGAGAACCAAGGTAGCAGGAGGCGCGTCGATTCCTTCAAGTTCATCATCATCACTACCCATGGCGCCCGAGAAGAAGGGTTCCATTGATGTCAAGCCTTCTATGTCCCAACACCTATCTCCTTTGTCTGTAGGCTGGGTAGGCGATGTTGCCGCCGCGGACGGAGCAAACGTTGAAGTGGGCACGACCGGCCCGGGCAGGGCGGTTGTCGAGCCCACCGTAACGGGAGCAGGTGGTGGGGATGCTAGAGGCGGACGCCTACCTCAAAGCTTAGGCGAAGACGATGTTCATGGCGCGAGTGACGCGGGTCTTTTACCCCCGCCTCCTCCTGGTGCCCGCGAACCAGCGGCGTTGTTGTGCCTCCACAGCAACGCCCGCATGGCAAATCGCCCATCGACAAAGCTCAAGACCCACGGGCGTGGCTTCCACCACAGCAACTCCATGTTGCCCCCACGACACGATGACAAGAGTGCAACGATGCTACTGCTGGCTCCGCCAGGAGTCGAGCGATGTTGCGCTCTTCGCGTTCCAACATGCCCTCAACAGCAACGGAGGCAATGGCGCGAGCACAGATGTTGCTGGATTTTCCTCCAGTAGCTCACAAGATGGATGAGTAGAGAGCCACCATCCGCAGTTTGATCGAGTTGGCTGATGCGAAGAGGTCCCTGTTGGCAGAGTCTTCATGGGGGGCAGCCAACTGCGTCTACGCCTCAGACTGAAGGCCGTGTGGTGGGCGGTGCGCCTATAGTGCAATCACCTACTCGGCAACAATCTCAGTGGCAGCACCAGCACTCACAATGGGCTCAACAAGATGCACATCTGAATGACGCGTCGATGGCTTCCTCAGACTTGCAGATGCAGCAAGATCAGAGGCAAGTGTTGCTGGACAGACAAGCGGAAGATGCCCGCACCACCATCCAGCGGTGCCAGGAGGAGCTCCATCAGTCAGATGAGCACAACGGCTAGTTGTCAATGAGCCAGCACCATTGTTGGCGGGTTCTTACCTTATGAGGTTGGGTGCCCTACCTTCACGCGTGAGCTGCGACAAGTCTGTTGGCCGTCCGTCCACGCGTTCAAGCATGAGGTCCCAGAAAAGTATGACGACAATTAGAGCCCAGTAGAGTTCTTGGGCATTTATATGATTGTTGTGCAAGCTACCGATGGAAGAGACAAGAAAATCCTAGCCAACTACTTCCCATTGGTGCTCAAACCCAATGTGAAGTCTTGGCTAATGCACTTGACGGAAAACTCCATTTCCTCGTTGTCAGATATTTGCAATGAGTTTGTTGGTGCTTTTCCCGGAGGGCAGAAAGGTACAGGGTTATCCCACAGAAGGAAGGAGAGATCCTACACAAGTATATCCAGAGATTTAGTAGTGTGCATCGTAGCATACCGGATATCCACCCCGCCACCATGGTTGCCGCATTCCACACGACTGTGCGCAACCGCAAGATGCGGGAGAAGATGCATATCCGCTTGCTGAAGACCGTCAACAAACTCTATAAGTTGGCGGACAAGTGTGCACGTGCTGAAGAATGGAGAAGGCTTCCCAGGGAGGATGATGCTGCCGAAGTTGATTCCGATGATGACAGCGCGATTTCCCCGGGAAAGAAAAATCGAAGGCGTAATAGGAAATGCAAGGGTAAGTCAGCTATGGATGTGGAAGGATCTGGCAACTCCAACCCCGCCAAGAAATCCAAAACATAAGGTACTGGCAAGGAAGTAGCTACATGTGCTGATTGCCAGGTCGCTACGGTAGGATAGAAAGGTGGCAAGTCGGATGGGCCATACTGCAAGATCCACCATACCACAGGCTACGACCTCCAGGAGTGCCGTCAAGTAGAGCAACTGGTTGAGAAACAAAAGGCTGAGTATGAGAAGCGGCACAAAGAGAAAGGTCAGGATGGTACAGGTGGGTCTGGCAAGAAGGGCCGTGGTGGACGAGGAGGACGCCGCGGCAATGCTGGCCAGAAGAAAGAAAAGCCTGCCAGGGGTAGAGAGAAGAAAGAAGAAGACAAAGAAAGTGAGGATGAGGATGATGAGTCTAGCGAGCAAGAATTCCAGAAGACAACATAAGCCATGTGCATTCACAGGGGTGCATCTCTGCACTCCTCCCACCGCCAGCTCAAGCAGTGGGCGCGGGAAGTCATTGCGACGGAACCAAGACATATGCGGGAAAGCCCCTCAAGTGGTCCCACACACCTATCATTTTTGATGCCGTGGATCACCCTAATTTCACAACTATGGTCGGGCGTTCGCCATTGTTGGTCTCACCAATGATACGCAACCTCAAGGTCACAAAATGTTAGTTGAAGGTGGGGCCGGCTTGAACTTGATCTCCCCTGAGGTGATCAAGAGGCTGCAGATACCCGATGAAGAGCTCAAGAAAACCGGGACATTCCAGGGAATCAACCCGGGAAGGAGCTAGCAAAAGGGAAAGATCATGCTACCGGTGACTTTTGGCGGAGACCTAAACTACCTAACTGAGAAGATAGTGTTTGATGTGGTTAAGATCCCCTTGTTGTTCAATGGAATCTTTGGCCGCCCTGCCTTGGCCAAGTTCATGGCGGCATCTCATTATGCATGTAATACATTGAAGATGCTAGGGCCCATGGGTGTCATCTCCATTAACTCTGACCAAAAAGATGAAGTCATTTGTATGGACAAGCTCTACAGAGATGTGGTTGCAGCAGAAGTTGACAAGGAAATAGCTCCCGCCAAGCTGAAGAATAGCAAAAAGCCCGGCAAGACATCCAGTGGGACTTCTGGGAAGCGCGCCTCTTTGGAGTGTTGCGCACCTGTCGAGGACTTACCGAAAAGCTCTATCAGCAAGAGATCCAAAGCCGTGCCACCTGCAACGAGGAAGGTGCCGGCAAGGGAGGATGGCACTGGTACCTTCACCATTAATGCCACCCTAGACAGCAAATAGGAAAGCGCACTCATGACCTTCCTTCAGGCGAATGCAGATGTGTTTGCATGGTAACCATCTGACATCCCCGGCGTTTCTAGGGAGGTAATTGAGAACCACCTTGTTGTCTGCCCCCATGCTTAGCCTATCAAGCAGAAGGTCAGAAAGCAAGCTTTGGACGGCAGCAATTCATAGCAGAGGAGATCAAGAAACTCAAGGCAGCCGGCCTGGTCAGGGGAGTGCTACATCCAACTTGGTTGGCGAATCCGGGCGTCGTACGCAAGGCAAATGGGAAATGGAGACTTTGTATTGATTACACTGATCTCAACAAAGCATGCCCAAAGGATCCTTTCCCTTTGCCACGCATCGACCAGATTGTGGACTCCACCGCCGGCTGTGATCTGCTCTCGTTCCTTGATGCCTACTCCGGATACCACCAGATATTCATGTCCAAGGAAGATGAAGAGAAAACCGCATTCATTACTCCATGTGTCATGTACTGCTTCGTACGAATGCCTTTCGGACTAAAGAGTGCGGGCTCAACTTTCACAAGAGAACTCCAGGTCAGTTTTGAACCACAATTGCACAGAAACATAGAAGCCTACATGGATGATATTATAGTCAAGACCAAAGATAAGTCCACCCTGATTCAGGATTTGGAAGAAACTTGCTCTAATTTGCAAAAGATTAACATGAAGCTCAACCCTGATAAGTGCGTATTCAGTGTCCCCTCTGGCAAGCTCCTTGGATTCTTCATATCTCAGCATGGGATTGAAGCGAACCCTGACAAGATCAAGCCTATTGAGCAGATCCTCTAAGTGCATCTAGTGCCCCTTAGTGATTTTGGTGTATTGAAGACTTATAGGTTAAGGGACTAATGTGTTTGTGAGTGTACACAGGTCTATAATACTATGAGGAGTTTGATATTTATAGAGAAAGTCGACCACTAAAAATGAATGTCTTCAACTGAAGACTTTGGCTTCCTGAAGACATTGAAAGTGAAGAAATTGGTGTGACCGTGAAGACTTGATATTCATGCGAGGAACATGAAGCGTGAAGACTTTTGTTTTCGTAGTTTCATTTTCTCTTTCTTGAGTCATAGGAAACACCGTACTATTAAAGGGGGTCGAAGAAAAACTAAGGAAAAGTTTCCAAGTGATGTTCATCTCAAAATAGTACACCTACCAATCCTTTCGAGTGAAGTTATTGGAAATCTCATACAGCTCAGTCAATTTGTTCAGTGACAGAGACGAAGTTCTTCTGGTCTCTAAGGAATTTGTTCTGACTGAGGAGTTAGGAATTCGCTAGTGCGGATTGCCTACAAGTGAGGAACATGATAGCCCTGAGGAGTTTGAACCTCAAATTTCCGACCGTTGTTGTGCTATGCGCCAGCTGTCCCAAAATATCTTATCCACCTAACGGTCATATCATTGAAGGGCATTTATGTCTTATCATGTCGGGCTGCTCCCTAGGCTATAAATAGCCACCCCCAACAACTACTAGCTAGTTGGCTGCTCCGAGAAAAACTGACACTTGTCATTGAGAGTATCCCATCCTCCGAGGACTTTGAGCGAAAATCATCAAGTGAGGAAAATCCAAACCCAAACACCTACAAACCCAAAGTGATTGAGCATCACTGAAGAAATTGTTCCTATGTGGATCCAACACTTTTTACCTTTGAAGACTGTGCATCTTCCAGACGGTTAGGTGTCATGGTCTTGAGCATCCAAGAGGAAATTGTGGATCGCCGAGTGACCGAGTTTGTGAAGGTTTGGAAGTCACCTGAAGACTTACCACGAGTGATTGGGCGAGGTCTGTGTGACCTTAGCTCAAGGAGAATACGGTGAGGACTGTGTGTCCGGGACTGTGTGTCCTCAGGTTTAAATACCTAGCCGCTCCAACTAGACATACAACTGTCACAACACTTGGAACTAGTCTACCAAATCACTGTCTTCACCGAGCTAACTGGTTCTATTTCCTCAACCCTTTCATTTCCTCTTTACTGTGTTGTTGTACCTGATCATTATAGTTTGAAGACTTTGACTGAAGACTTTCTCAATTTCCTCGGTTCAATTTCTTCAGTTAGTTTGTCTTCAGCCTGCTTATCTTGTATTTGTTCTTTCTGTACTCTGTGCTTGTTTTCATTTCATCATGATGACTGTGCTTCTGTTCTTTTATGCTTGCATCTGAGTACTTATTCCGCTGTTAGTCGTTCGTGACTTAGGAATTTCCTCACCCTCAAATTCCTAAGTGATGAATTTGTAAAAATCGCCTATTCACGCCCCTCTAGTCGACTTAACGCACTTTCAATGTGTATCAGAGCAAGGTACTCCCTTGTTCTGTGTGATTTTGGTTTAACCGCCTGGAGTTTTAGTTATGTCGACCGCAAAAAATAAGACTGTGTCATGCCCCATCTTTGACGGTCATGACTATACCAAGTGGAAGGCCATGATGAAGAAGCGCCTCATGGCGATGAACAGCGAGCTATGGACCGTCACTGAGATTGGTCTTACCGATCTGTGCAAGATGGCGGAGGCTGATGACATTCGCAAGTACACTCTTCTTAACCTCACGCCGAAGGACATCATCTGCTCCTGTGTGTCTCAAAATCTGTTCATGAACATTATGCATCTCAGCCATGCGAAGCTTGTCTGGGACCGACTCCCTGAGGTCTATGAAGGTCATCAAACTCGTCACGATCCATGTTTTGAGGATTTCAAGGAACCGCTCAAGGCGATGACTTTTGATCCAGAATCATCATCCTCTGCACCATGCCTTATGGCAAAAGGTGCCAAGGTAACTGAATGCTACCTATCTGAGTCTAGTGATGATGAATCTGGTGATGAATTTGGACCCAGCTATACCAAACTTGCTTCCCTTGCCACTAAACAACAAAGAGCTTTGGA
Source organism: Aegilops tauschii subsp. strangulata (assembly GCF_002575655.3). Classification (NCBI taxonomy): domain Eukaryota; kingdom Viridiplantae; phylum Streptophyta; class Magnoliopsida; order Poales; family Poaceae; genus Aegilops; species Aegilops tauschii. The sequence continues at coordinate 289,464,114 of NC_053041.3, forward strand.
AAAAGTTCAAAACATGCTTAATGAGAGTGATGATATGTTGGGCGAAGAAATGGATCGCACTAAAACTTTGACTGAAAATCTTCAGAGACTTCAGTCCAAGTTTGATAACCTTCAGAGTCATCATAACACTCTCTTCTCTGATCATGAGAAGCTTTCTTATGAATTTCTTCAAAGAAAGCAAGATCTTGAGAAGGTAAGGGTGAGTTATGAAGATCTTCAGAAGGAGGGTGATTCATTGCTTGCTCAACAGATCAGTGCCTCTCAAGAAGAATTCATTCCACCATGTTTGAAATGCATTGAACGGGAATCTGCTAATTCTTCACCTGAAAGTTCAAATGCTTCTATTGCTGCAAATTCTTCACCTGTCTCAGCTATCACTAATTCCTCATCTGAGGATGCTGCAAGTATCACTAACAATGCAGGGCTGAAGGAATTGTATGTGACAGGCATGTACAAAAGCCTCAAAGGGCATCAGGCACTTTGTGATGTGCTTAAAAAGCAGATCCTCAACAGGAACCCTAGGAAAGAGGGTATTGCCTTTGAGAGGAAACTCAATGCTGATGGAACATACTGGAATCCTGAGCAGTATCCCAAAACCTCATGGGTTGTTGCAAAGGGACCTCCGGTAGATCCATCTACTTTAGCTGGCTTTACATGTTAATCTTCATATTCTTCTGATGAGTCATTTGACTCCAACTATAAGCTGTTCAAAAATCAGAATGGTGAAGTATTAGCTAGATATGTTGGCACTAACTGCAGGAATGGTCCCCCTATGAAGAAAATCTGGGTTCCCAAAAGGTGCCTTGAAAGTCTTTTGGTGAATGTCATCATGACACCACCTGTGAAGAATAGGAACCCCAGATCAAATTCTTCATATGGACCAAATTCTTCATATGGATCCAACTCCTCATATGGACCACGTTCCTCACGTGGATCAAATTCCTCATATGGATCAAAGTCCTCATATGAACATCATAGTGCTAACACTTCTGTTTCGCAGGGAAAGACTAAGGGTTATGAATATGTGCATTATTCTTCAAATTATTATGTTCATAAGTCCTCGAAGAATTTCTCTGCTTATTCATATGCTTACTCTAACCCCTCTTATGTGAAACGAAGTGGACTGGCATCTATGCCACCTTTCTCTTATAGAGCTCACAGAATGATGAACTCTTTGCCAACCCTCCAGATGTGGGTGGTGAAGAAAAGGAACTAATCTCTTATGCAGGGTCAGGTCTCCAGATGAACTTAAACGTCTCAAGAATTTGCTGGAGACCTGAATATGCTTGAAAGGACGCAAACTAATCATGAAGAAATGTTTTTTCTATTTCTCACATCCTCATAGTGCTATATCTGTTCTATTGCTTGATGAAATTGATCTGATGAATTTGATGTCATATTCTCCACTGATGAAGTATATGACTTCGTAAGTTACACTAATTCATCTGCAGGATGATCAACCCAAAGCCACTGAGTGGGTCCTTGATAGTGGATGTACAAATCACATGACTGGTGACAAGAACTTATTGATGGACACTGCTTTATCTCCATCGCATCTGAAGCATATCACCTACGCTGAAAAGGAAAAAGCAAGGTATTGGGTCTAGGTAAGGTTGCGATCTCAAAGGATCGACACATGGACAAAGTCATGCTTGTCGAGTCCTTAGGTTTCAACCTCATGTCAGTCTTAATGCTTTGTGATCTTGATATGGTTGTTATCTTTGGCAAGTATTGTTGTGTTGTGATCATGGAAGCTGGCCATTCCAAAGTCTTCGAAGGCTTTAGGAGAGGAGATCTATATATTGTTGATTTCTCTACAGGACCACAACCTGCTACATGCCTACTTGCAAAAGCTTCAGAAGGCTGGCTATGGCATCGACGATTGGGTCATGCTGGCATGAGGAACTTGCACACTCTCGCAAAGAAGAAGCATGTCATTGGCATCAAGGATGTCAAATTCCTCAAGGATCACCTATGCGGAGCCTGTGAAGCTAGAAAGATGACCAAGGCCAAGCATCCCTCAAAGACTATCATGACTACCACTCGTCCATTTGAATCGCTTCACATGGATCTCTTTGGCCCTAATCATTATTCCTCATTCACCAATGAAGCATCTTTATATGGCTTTGTTATTGTTGATGACTATTCTCATTATACATGGGTGCATATTGTCACTTACAAACGTGAAGTGCAGGAAGTCTTCAAACGATTTTCCAAGGGCTTCAACCAACTTTGGTGTGATGATCATGCACATCAGGAGTGACAATGGGACCGAGTTCAAGAATACTGGTCTTGATGATTATCTTGATGATCTTGGTATTACTCATGAGTTATCTGCTCCTTACACTCCTCAGCAGAATGGCGTCGTGGAGTGCAAGAACAGGACTCTTGTTGAGATGGCTCGCACTATGCTTGATGAATACAAGACGCCTCGTCACTTATGGATTGAGGCAATTGATACTGCGTGCCACATCATCAACAAGGTATATCTTCACAAATTCTTCAAAAAGATCTCATATGAACTCCTCACTGACAAGAAACCCAATGTGAGTTATTTCAAAGTATTCGGTGCTAAATGTTGGATTAGGGATCCTCGTCACAATTCTAAATTTGCACCGAAAGCACATGAAGGTTTTATGCTTGGTTACGGAAAGGACTCGCACACCTACAGAGTCTTCCACTCCTTTCACCACAAGGTTGTTGAAACTGTAGATGTGCGGTTCGATGAAACTACTGGCTCGCAAAGAGAGCACCTACCTCCTGTGCTAGATGAAAAGTCACCTGAGGAAACCATCAAGTTCAAGACTACTGAGGATGTAATTCCTATCGAAGAATCTGCTGAAGATGTCATTCAATAATGTGAAGAACATCATACTGATCCACCTGAACAAAATGGCTCTGAAGAAATTGCTGAGCCAAATATTCGTGGCCAACCCGCTCATCCTCGGGTTGCAAATGAAGTGCAGATCAACAAAATCATCAGCGACATCAACGCACCAGGTCCCCCCACACGCTCAAAGGCTTCACATTTGTCTTAACTTTTGTGGGCACTTTGCTTTCGTCTCTTGAAAGTGCGTTATATCGACTAGAGGGGGTGAATAGGCGATTTTTATGAATTCTTCACTGAGGAATTTGCGGGTGAGCAAATTCCTTAGCGAAGAACTACTTGCAGCGGAATAAGTACTCAAAAGTAAACATAGCAGAACACAAGCATGGTCATCATGATGAAATGAAGACAAGCACATAGTACAGAAAGCGTAAACACAGGATAACACAGGATGAAGACAAACATACTGAAGAAATTGAACTGAGGAAATTGAGAAAGTCTTCAGTCAAAGTCTTCAAATAGATATGAACAAGCACACAACACAGTTATGAGGAAATGAAAGAGTTGAGGAACTAGAACCAGTAAGCTTGGTGAAGATAATGATTTGGTAGACCAGTTCCAACTGCTGTCTCAGTTGTACGTCTGGTTGGAGCGGCTAGGTATTTAAACCTGAGGACACACAGTCCTCACCATATTCTCCTTGAGCTAAGGTCACACAGACCTCGCCCAATCACTCGTGTCAAGTCTTCAGGTGACTTCCGAACCTTCACAAACTCGGTCACTCGGCGATCCACAATTCCTCTTGGATTCTCTAGACCTTGCCTAACCGTCTGGAAGAAGCACAGTCTTTAAAGGTAACAAGCATCGGATCCACGCAGGATCAATCTCTTCAGTGATGCTCAATCACTTTGGGTTTGTAGGTGTTTGGGTTTGGGTTTTCCTCACTCGATAATTTTCGCTCGAAGTCCTCGGAGCAGCCAACAAGCTAGTGGTTGTAGGGGCGGCTATTTATAGCCTAGGGAGCAGCCCGACATGATAAGACATAAATGCTCTTCAATAATATGACCGTTAGGTGGGTAGATATTTCGGGACAGCTGGCGCGTAGCACAGCAACGGTCGGAAATTTGAGGCTCAAATTCCTCAGGGCTATCATGTTCCTCACTGTGTAGGCAATTCGCACTGGCGAATTCCTTACTCCTCAGTCAGAACAAATTCCTCAGAGACCAGAAGAACTTCGTCTCTGTCACTGAAGAATATGACTGAACTGCATGAGATTTCCAATGGCTTCACTCGAAGGAATTGGTAGGTGTAGGATTTTGAGTTGAGCATCACATGGAAATTTTTCCTTAGTATTTCCTCGACCCCCTTTAATAATACGGTGTTTCCTATGACTCAAGAAAGAGAAAATGAAACTACGAAAACAAAAGTCTTCACGCTTCATGTTCCGCAAATGAGTACCAAGTCTTCAAGGTCACACCAATTTCTTCACTTTCAAAGTCTTCAGAAAGTCTTCTGAAATCCAAAGTCTTCAGTCGAAGAACTTCATTTTTAGGGGTCGACTTTCTCTGTAAATATCAAACTCCTCATAGACTTATAGACCTATGTACACTCATATACACATTAGTCCCTTAACATATAAGTCTTCAATACACCAAAATCACTAAGGGGCACTAGATGCACTTACAATCTCCCCCTTTTTGGTGATTGATGACAATATAGGTTAAGTTTTCAACAGGGATAAACATATGAAGTGTAAATACTGATATTGAGAAGTTTGATTGCAAGATATGGAAGAACTCCCCCTGAAGATGTGCATAGTGAGGAATTTGCTTTTGAAGCAATGCACACTTGAAGAGTAGAATCATGGAGATCTCCCCCTATATCTTGTACTTCATACACGCATTTGACATATAACATGAAGAATTTGAAATGCATGATGAAATATGGTGACTGATGTAATTCAGCATGCGTGCATAAACATTAATGAGGAATAAGCATGCAGAAAAACCATAGCAAAAGTATCAGCCACCATAGAGTTTAAGTTTACAACTCGATCCAGCAAAGTCATCAGAAGAACGAGAATGTAACTTAGCAAAAAAAGCCCATATAAATAGACCCGCTTGAAGACTAACTCAAATTTCTCCCCCTTTGTCATCGAATGACCAAAAGGATCGAAAATGAGGACTAACGCCCCTGAAGAATCTCAAGATGATGAAGGAGCGCCAGCGTTGTTGGGGTCGTTTGTTGATGTAGGGCCTGCCGCAGTGTCGTCCAAGTCTTCATGCTCATCGGTGTCGCGCGATGAAGAATAGGAGCTAGCCACCAAGGAAGGAACCTTGACCTTCTTGTATTTCTTCGGTGGAGGAGCAGACCAATCAAAATCTTCCTTGAGACCCATTTTCTTCAGATCTTCTTCGCTATTAATGTGAGACAGAACAACCCAGGTACGGTTGAAGGTTTCATGGAGGTAGTAATGGTTTTTCTTCACTACATTGTGGGTAGCAGTCATGTTGTGAAGAATTGAACAAAACAGACGCTTGACCCTATGTGATTGCGATCAACCTTCTGGTGAAGATTGTGGAGAAGCTCATGATCAGTCATCACCCTAGGAGCTGTGCCTTGAGGATTTTGCTTGGGTGCGTTGGTGGCAGTGTCATGGGTAGCAGAGTCGTCATTGGTGGACTAGGATGCAGCTTTGCGAAATTGACCATCCAATGGACGAATGCCTTCATCAATAACAGCAGAAGCCTTGCCCTTGTCATCAGCTGAGGAAAATGTCCGTTTGAGGACTTCAATCGAGGGCATGTAGCTGCAATGGTTCAGTGTATTAGCTTTGTAGTTGAGTGAAGACCTTGTTCTGATGAATCTCATAATCCACGGAGCATAAGGCTTCAACTCAAACAGTGACATTTCAAAATTGGCCAGAGTCCTCATGAAGAAGTCATGAAAGTTGATGGGGACGCCATGAATGATATTGAATAGCAGATTCTTTATGATGCCAACGACTTCTTCTTCATTTGAGTCGTGGCCCTTGATAGGACTCAATGTCTTCGTCAGAATGTGATAGACAGTCCGAGGCACATATAGTAATTCCTTCATGAGGAATTTGGTTCTTGGGGCCTGACCTAGCTTCAATGGCTTCCTCAGCACTTGCATATAGTGATCTGTAAGCTCAGGCTCTTGGTACATGCAACGAGCAGCTTCAAGGGGAGGACTGATAGGCAAAGCACGAAGCAATTCAGTAGCTGGTGCCTTGTAGTGAGTATTTTCAGTCATCCAGTCCAGCACCCAGGAATTCACATCTTCAGAGTCTCCGGTGATGTGCAGTGTTGCATAGAATTGAAGAATGAGTTCTTCATTCCAATCACAGATGTCAGTGTAGAAATTTAACAGTCCAGCTTCGTGAAGAACACTAAGGACTAGCACGAAGCACGGCAGAGATTCCATATCCACGTGAGGAATGTGCTCATGATCAAAGACTTTGTCTTTGTTGAATAGCACTGAGGAATAAAAATTTGCCTGGCTGGCAGTCCATAAACGCCTCTTCCTAATGCGAGCAGAGTCATAGGGGTTGTAATCAGTGAAGAATACGTGCTCACCGAAGAAATCAGCAGTCTTTTATTTTTGCTTCCTTGAGAATGGATCCTTTGGCTTGGGTTGAGGAGTGTCAGTCAGTTGCATCACAACCTCAGGACTCGCAATCTCAGGTTCTTCAGGTTGAGGAATTTCTGGTTCCTCTTCACTGGCAGTCTGTGTCTTCAACGATTCAGCAGCAGCAGTTTCTTCAGCACTAGGGGCTGGAATTTCTTCATGTACAGACGGAGTGGGGTAAGTTTCTTCAGAGCCCAATGGAACAGTATGTGCTGGGGACTGAGGGATTTGTTGCAATGGCGTGAACAGAGGGGAGTTGGGATGCTGACTATCCCAAAAATCACCATTCATCAATGGAGTAGCACTCCCAATGTCCATGTCAGAATTTTGTTCATCCAATTCCTCAACGCCGGCCTCTTCAGCAGTGAACTGGGGCATAGGCGAGGAGACAATTGGTGTTGAAGGGATTGCATCCACTTAAATTTCTTCATCCATCTGCTCTGAGGAAGCAGCAGAGGGAATGTCTTCATCGGATTCACTTGGAATCACATAATCTTCATCAAAAGGAACAAGGTCCTTTGATGGCATGGTTGAGATAGGAACAACATCAATTGGGTTGTCAAATGAGCTAGTCAATGGCTTCATCTTCTTCGGGGCTGAAGAATCTGATGAAGTTGATGCCTTCCTTTTCTTCACAGCTGCACGCTCTGCAGCCTTGGTCTTCTTCACATCTGATGTAGATGGAAGGATTGGAGTTGGGGTAGGCGCAGGAGGAGCAGAGGAATTTGGTTGAATTTCTTCAGGCACAACTGATGCAGTTGCCCTGACTTCTTCATTTTCTTCAGGCGCACCACTAGTGGATGCCCTGGCAATTTCTTCAACGGCTGGAATGCAGTCATCAGCCCTGGAACTCACATTTTCTTCAGCAGCCTGATTTTCATCAGCGGTGCTGGCGTGCTCTTCTGTTGGTTGAGCAGAGGCTTCGGCTTGAGGAATTTCTGGTTGCGATGGAGCTGCAACCTTTGAAGTGAATTTCTCAGTCAGTTTTACAAACCTAACCTTGGCTCCTTGCCAATCAGCATAGTAAGCATTGAAGTCATTGCTGAGGCCTTTGATTTTAGCCTGGATCTTCACTAGTTCTTCAATTGTCATAGAGACAATGTTTTTCTTCAGGAAGCGCTCCTTCCTGTATTAAGCTTTCTTCAGCTGCCTGGCCTTCTCAAATTTCCATTTCTCTTCTTCAATGAAGGCAGTCAAAACATGACTTTGACCAGGTGTGAGGTTCATATCAGGCAAAGGTGTGTTGGGATCCTTGTGCCGGAGATCGATGAAGTCTAGGATCAGCTTCGGATCCAAAAGCAGTGGCACATTGCTTCCTTTGTCTCTAGCGGCCTTGACTTGTCTGTCTCTGATGATTTCGGCTAGTTCTTCATCATCAGCCTCATCATCATGAGAGGGCACGTGGAAGGCAACCTGCTTCTTGTGAGGACTTGGTCGAGGACCTCGTCCAGCAGCGGCCTTTTTCTTCAGCAGAGAGGGCCAGCTGAGGAACTTGCAGAGGCTCCTGAGGCAATAGATATGCCAGTAGTCCTTTGGCACGTGGCGAGATGCACTGGTGCAGAGGATTTGGTCGGAGCAGCCGAAAACTTTGGCGGAGGAGCTGAGGACTTTGGAGGAGTAGGAGCAGTTTGAGGAGTTGGCCGTGAGGGCTTCGAGGAATCTGGTCGTGAGGGCATTGCTGAGGAACTTGGCCTTGAGGGTATTGAAGGTGAAGCACTTGGCTTATGCGCAGGCTTCTTTGCCATGGCCTTCTTCGGCTTGCTAGAAGAGGCCTCAGCAGTGGCAGCAGCAGCAGCAGAGTCTTAATTGAATTTCCTCACTGCTTCTCTGGCTTGTCTAGCCAACTTGGCCTGGCGCTTGGCCCATTCATCAGGATAATCCTCACTGTGCTTGAGTCTAGTGGGATCTGCTTCTTGGCCAGGTGCCAATGGAGGTCTTGGGCATGGAGGATTGAGTGCGAATTTCTTCATGTACTTGGGAGTTACATACCTGTACTCCCTCCACTCCCTTGCCCATCTCCTCTCTATCCTCTGTATGCGCACCTTGCGTTGATTTTTGTCCTCTTTTCCAAACTTGGCCTCATCAGGAGTGCAGTAATCCGCATATATGTCATCAGGGATTTCAAAAGCAGTGTTCATCTCATGCCTCTTTCCTCCCTTTTGTGGCTTCTTTCCATCAGCCATTTTCTTCAGATGAGGAATTTGAACAATGGAATTCTCTGAAGAAGTATGCAACTTTTCTTCGAGGAATGCTGCAAATGAGTTAAGTTGATGAGAACCTAGTGATTCAGCAGCGGACATGAGTACCTATGAATAGAGTATAGTTGCGAGGAATTTCGAGAGGTCATATGCGTTCTCAGAAGGTTTTGTAAAAAGAACAAGTTTGAGGAAATTGACCAGATGAGTCTTGAAGAATTTCACTAAGAGTTCTTTGTCTTAGGTTCCAGAGTTGTATAGATTGAGAATCCACACAATTGAGGAATCTTGAAGAAAAACATAGCTTAGAAAATGAATCAAGAACAGATGACACGTGAGGTGTTTAGTGTGTGAAGATTTGAAGAAAAACACCTTTGAGGATTTTGTAGAAATCATTTGAATCAAAGAGGGCAGTAAAAGTAAATTTTAATTACCCTGGATGTAGAACACGACGAACTGGGAAGTGGAGATGTGAAGTTCGTCAGTGCTGATCTTCCACGCCCTAGCTCGGCTGAGAAAGACAGCTACGGCGGCGGCGGAGTGAACAAATCTGCGGCCGGCGCGAGTACGACGGCGACGAGGTCGAGGCAATGAAGCTCTTCCTCACCGGCGATGATGAAGTAGCGGCGACGCTAGGGTTTGAGAAGCTCGAGCGGGAGTGAGATCGAGCGGAGTAAAAGAGAAGTGAGGAAGGGTAGGGGTATTTATAGCCACGGTGAAAAATTGTTCGCCCGAAGAAATTGGACGAACGTGCCCCTGACCCTTCTCATTCGCTTGACATGTGTCACCCACGTACTGAGAAGTAGAGATCGTGTGCGATCGTGGGTGAATAGATAAGTATTATCGTGGGATGCGGAACGATTTGAGCGGCAAAACCGAAAATTTTGGATAAGATAAGTTTTAACATTGCGTTCGCAAATTCTTTAACTGACAAGGACACAGTGAAGATTTTCAACGAGTTTCAAATAGAACGCACATGAATAATTTGTGAATAGAATGGGTTGAGTTTAGCATAGAGGGGGAAGGCTCCGATCACATTCACTTAGCAGGAAAAACAACTTGAAGAAATAGCAATAAGTGAATGCTGTAGAGGACATAAACTCATATATATATACATACATACATACATACATACATACATACATATATATAGCCAATGAAGCAAAACGACGGAACCAATGAAGACAATGCAAAGTTGAAGAACATGAACAACAGAGGAATTTCAAAACTGAGGAAAAAATCAAATTGAAGATCTTCAACTTTTGGTGGTGGCGTGACCCACCGTATAAGAATGATGATTTCAGACACCGCGTACAATTGTCGTAGGGCTCTGAGAATCAAATTCTTCGTTAATTTCTTCACACTTAGAGTGTTATTCTTCATTGATTGAAGAAAAACATTTCTTCATGTGTTGCACATCTAAGTCATCAATTTATGCATAAGTGTTAGGATGAGTGTCCTATTCAAAGAACATTCGAAGATTCTAAGATATTTAGCTCACACCGCAAATTGCTAAATCTCTTCTCATCCAAGGGCTTTGTGAAGATAGCGGCTAGCTGTTCTTCAGTCTTCACATGCTCAATAGAAATGTCGCCCTTCAACACATGATCGCGAAGAAAATGATGACGAATCTGAATGTGCTTTGTCTTCGAGTGCTGAACTGGGTTGTGAGCAATCTTGATGGCACTCTCATTGTCACAGAAGAGAGGCACATTCTTCACGTTGACACCGTAGTCCTTGAGAGTTTGCTTCATCCACAGCAATTGAGCACAGCAAGAACCAGCAACAATGTACTCAGCTTTAGCAGTAGACAGTGATACACAGATCTGTTTCTTCGATGACCAACAGACCACAGATCGTCCGAGGAAATGACATGTACCAGATGTTGACTTCCGGTCCACACGATCACCAGCATAGTCAGAGTCTGAATATCCAATGAGATCAAAAGTCGAGCCCTTGGGGTACCATAATCCAAGTGTTGGTGTGTGAGCTAGATATCGAAGAATATGTTTCACAGCCTTATGGTGTGATTCCTTCGGTGTAGCTTGAAATCGGACACACATGCAAACACTAAGCATTATATCTGGCCTAGATGCACATAAGTACAATAAAGAACCAATCATGGAGCGGTATACCTTATGATCGAATTCAGTACCATTTTCATCAGTGCACAGATGGCCATTTGTGGGCATAGGAATTTTGACGCGTTTGCAATCTTGCAAGCCAAATTTCCTCCGTACATCCTTGAGGTATTTCCCCTGAGATATGAATATGCCATTGCGTTGTTGATGAATTTGAAGACCTAAGAAGAATTTTAGTTCTCCCATCATAGACAATTGATATTCTTCACTCATCATATAGGCAAATTCATCACTGTAATGTTGGTCAGTATAGCCAAAGATAATATCATCAACATATATTTGGCACACAAACAATTCACCATCATAAGACTTAGTGAAAAGAGTTGGGTCAAGTGAACCGGGTTTGAAGCCTTTCTTCATGAGGAATTCCTTCAAAGTATCATACCACAGCCGAGGGGCCTGGTTGAGGCCATAGAGGGCCTTATTGAGTCTGAAGACTTTGTCAGGATTCTTTGGATCTTCAAAACCCGGGGGTTGAGAAACATATACTTCTTCCTCAAGCTTCCCATTGAGGAATGCACTTTTCACATCAATTTGATATAGAGTGATATCATGATGGTTAGCATAAGCAAGTAATATGCGAATAGCCTCAAGTCTAGCAACAGGTGCAAAAGTTTTATCGAAATCAATTCCTTCAACCTGTGTGTAGCCTTGAGCTACAAGCCGTGCCTTATTCCTTACCACAAGGCCATTTTCATCTTGCTTGTTGCGGTATATCCACTTTGTGCCAATGATATTGTGCTTGCGAGGATCTGGACGTTTGACCAGTTCGTAGACGTTGTTGAGCTCGAACTGATGTAATTCTTCTTCCGTAGCTTGAATCCACTCAAGCTCCAAAAATGCTTCATCTACCTTAGTGGGTTCTGTGATAGAGACACCTTCAAAAAAGGGTATCAAATGAGGAATCAAGTGCTTGAAGCTTGATTCCTCAGTCACACCTTCAAGCAATTTCTTCACCACCTCATGGTCGGTGATGTCAGTGGCACCAAGTGCTTGAAGCTCATTTGAGATGTCAGTGAGGCGATCGAAGGTTTGTTGAACATTTTCATTGTCGAGTCTTTTGAAGCGGTTGAAGAGATTGCGAAGAACGTCAACTCGAGAGTCACGATGTGTTGAGACTCCTTCATTCACTTTGGACAGCCTATCCCAGATAAGCTTAGCAGTTTCCAAAGCACTCAGTCTTCCATACTGTCCTTTGCTCAGATGGCCACATATGATATTCTTCGCTTGAGAATCAAGTTGCTTGAATCTCTTCACATCAGCAGCATTCAGAGAAGGTGTGACTGAGGGAACACCATTTTCCACAACATACCAGAGATCGTTATCAATTGCCTCAAGATGCATTCGCATCTTATTCTTCCAGTAGGGGTAGTCCGTCCCATCAAAGGTAGGACACCCAGCAGAGACCTTGATCATACCTGCGGTCGACATAACTAAAACCCCAGGCGGTTAAACCAAAATCACACATAACAAGGGAGTACCTTGCTCTGATACCAATTGAAAGTGCGTTATATCGACTAGAGGGGGGGTGAATAGGCGATTTTTATGAATTCTTCACTGAGGAATTTGCGGGTGAGGAAATTCCTTAGCGAAGAACTACTTGTAGTGGAATAAGTACTCAAAAGTAAACATAGCAGAACACAAGCATGGTCATCAGGATGAAATGAAGACAAGCACAGAGTACAGAAAGCGTAAACACAGGATAACACAGGATGAAGACAAACAGACTGAAGAAATTGAACTGAGGAAATTGAGAAAGTCTTCAGTCAAAGTCTTCAAACATATATGAACAAGCACACAACACAGTTATGAGGAAATGAAAGAGTTGAGGAACTAGAACCAGTAAGCTTGGTGAAGACAATGATTTGGTAGACCAGTTCGAACTGCTGTCTCAGTTGTACGTCTGGTTGGAGTGGCTAGGTATTTAAACCTGAGGACACACAATCCCGGACACACAGTCCTCACCGTATTCTACTTGAGCTAAGGACACACAGACCTCGCCCAATCACTCGTGGTAAGTTTTCAGGTGACTTCCGAACCTTCACAAACTCGGTCACTCGGCGATCCACAATTCCTCTTGGATGCTCTAGACCATGACGCCTAACCGTCTGGAAGAAGCACAGTCGTCAAAGCTAACAAGCGTCGGATCCATGCAGGATCAATCTCTTAAGTGATGCTCAATCACTTTTGGGTTGTAGGTGTTTGGGTTTGGGTTTTTCTCACTCGATGATTTTTGCTCAAAGTCCTCGGAGCATGGGATGCTCTCAAATGACAAGTGTCAGTTTCTCTCGGAGCAGCCAACTAGCTAGTGGTTGTAGGGGGCGGCTATTTATAGCCTAGGGAGCAGCCCGACATGATAAGACATAAATGTCCTTCAATAATATGACCGTTAGGTGGGTAGATATTTTGGGACAGCTGGCTCGTAGCACAACAACGGTCGGAAATTTGAGGCTCAAATTCCTCAGGACTATCATGTTCCTCACTGTGTAGGCAATCCACACTGGCGAATTCCTAACTCCTCAGTCAGAACAAATTCCTCAGAGACCAGAAGAACTTCGTCTCTATCACTGAAGAATATGACTGAACTATATGAGATTTCCAATGGCTTCACTCGAAGGAATTGGTAGGTGTAGGATTTTGAGTTGAGCATCACATGGAAATTTTTCCTTAGTATTTCCTCGACCCCCTTTAACAGTACGGTTTTTCCTATGACTCAAGAAAGAGAAAATGAAACTATGAAAACAAAAGTCTTCACGCTTCATGTTCCTAAAATGAGTACCATGTCTTCAAGGTCACACCAATTTCTTCACTTTCAAAGTCTTCAGAAATTCTTCAGTCAAAGAACTTCATTTTTAGGGGTCGACTTTCTCTGTAAATATCAAACTCCTCATAGACTTATAGACCTGTGTACACTCATAAAGACATTAGTCCCTTAACCTATATGTCTTCAATACACCAAAATCACTAAGGGGCACTAGATGCACTTACATCTCTATTACAGAGCCCACTAAGGTAGATGAGGTATTTCTGGAGGCTGAGTGGATTCAAGCAGTGCAAGAGGAATTACATCAGTTTGAGCTCAACAATGTGTGGGAACTTGTCAAGCGACCAGACCCGCGCAAGCACAATATCGTCGGCACCAAATGGATCTACCGCAACAAGCAAGATGAAAATGGCCTTGTGGTGAGGAATAAGGCACGGCTTGTAGCTCAAGGCTACACACAGGTTGAAGGAATTGATTTCGATGAAACTTTTGCAACCATTGCTAGACTTGAGGCTATTGGCGTATTACTTGCTTATGCTAACCATCATAATATCATCTTATATCAAATGGATGTGAAAAGTGCATTCCTCAATGGTAAGCTTGAGGAAGAAGTATATGTTGCTCAACCCCAGGTTTTGAAGATCCAAAGCATCCTAACAAAGTCTTCAGACTCAATAAGGCCCTCTATGGCCTCAAGCAGGCCCCTCGGGCGTGGTATGATACTTTGAAGGAATTCCTCATGAAGAAAGGCTTCAAACCTGGTTCACGTGACCCAACTCTTTTCACCAAAACCTATGATGATGAATTATTAGTGTGCCAAATATATGTTGCTGTTATTATCTTTGGCTGTACTGACCAACGTTACAGTGATGAATTTGCCTATATGATGAGTGAAGAATATCAAATGTCTATAATGGGAGAATTGAAATTCTTCTTAGGTCTTCAAATACGTCAACAGTGCAACGCCATCTTCATATCTCAGGAGAAATACCTCAAAGATGTATTGAGGAAATTTGGCATGCAAAATTGCAAAGGCGTCAAAATCCCTATGCCCACAAATGGCCATCTATGCACTGATGAAAATGGTATTGACTTCGATCAAAAGGTATACCGCTCCATGATTGGCTCTTTATTGTATTTATGTGCATCTAGGCCGGATATTATCCTTAGTGTTTGCATGTGTGCCCGTTTTCAAGCTACACCGAAGGAATCACACCATAAGGCTGTGAAGCATATTCTTCGATATCTAGCTCACACTCCAACACTTGGATTATGGTATCCCAAGGGCTCGGCTTTTGATCTCATTGGATATTCAGACACTGACTATGCTGGTGATCGTGTGGACCGCAAGTCAACATCAGGCACATGCCATTTCCTCGGATGATTCTTGGTATGTTGGTCCTCGAAGAAACAGAACTGCGTATCACTTTCTACTGCTGAAGCTGAGTACATTGTTGCTGGTTCGTGCTGTGCTCAATTGCTGTGGATGAAGCAAACCCTCAAGGACTACGACATCAATGTGAAGAATGTGCCTCTCTACTGTGACAATGAGAGTGCCATCAAGATTGCTCATAACCCAGTTCAGCACTCGATGACAAAGCACATTCAGATTCATCATCATTTTCTTCATGATCATGTGTTGAAGGGCGACATTTCTATCGAGCATGTGAAGACTGAAGAACAGCTGGCCAATATCTTCACAAAGCCCTTGGATGAGAAGAGATTTAGCAAGTTGCGGTGTGAGCTAAATATCTTAGAATCTTCGAATGTCCTTTGAAAAGGACACACATCATTACACTTATGCAAAATTGATGACTTAGATGTGCAACACACGAAGTAACGTTTTTCTTCAATCAATGAAGACTAACCCTCTAAGTGTGAAGAAATTAACGAAGGATTTGATTCTCAGAGCCCTACGACAATTATACGCGGCGTCTGAAATCATCATTCTTATACGGTGGGTCACGCCACCAACAATAGTTGAATTCTTCAATTTGAGTTCTTCTTCTGTTTTTGAATTTCCTCAGTCGTTCAATTTCTTCAACTTTACAATGTCTTCCCTCTTTCCGTCGTTGTTCTTCATTGACTATATATATATTTGAGTTTTAGTCCTCTACAACATTCACTTGCTGCTAGTTCTTCAAGCAGCCTTTTCTGCTAAGTGAATGTGATCGGACCCTTCCCCCTCTATGCTAAACTCAACCTAATCTGTTCACAAATTCTTCATGTGTGTTCTATTTGAAACCCGTTCAAAATCTTCACTGTGTCCTTGTCAGCTGAAGAATTTGCGAACGAAATGTTAAAATATACTTATCTAAATTTTCGGCTTTTGCCGCTCAAACCATTCCACATCCCATGATAGGATTTATCTATTCACCCACGATCTCACACGATCGCCACCGCTCTGTACGAGGGTGACACATGTCGCTAGGATGAGAAGAGTCAGGGGCACGTTCGTCCATTTTCCTCGGGCGAGCGGTTTTTCACCTCGGCTATATATACCCCTCACCCTCCTCAGACTGCATTTACCCCGCTCGTTCTCACTTCCCTCGCTCGAGCTCTCAAGACCTAGCGCCGCCGCTACTTCCATCATCAGCGATGAGGAAGAGCTTCACTGCCTCGACCTTGTCGCCGTCGTACTCGTGCCGGTCGTGGATTTCTTCTCTCCGCCCCAGCCGTAGCTGTCTTCCTCTGCCAAGTTAGGGCATAGAAGATCTGGATTGACGAACTTCCAATCTATACAACTCTAGAACCTAAGTCAAAGAACGCTTAGTGAAATTCCTCAAGACACCTCTGGTCAAATTCCTCAAACTTATTCATTTTGCAAAAACTTCTGAGAACGCATATGACCTCTCCAAATTCTTCGCACCTATACTCTATTCACAAGTACACATGACCGCTACTGAATCACTAGGTTCTCATCAACTTAACTCATTTGCGACGTTCCTCGAAGACAAATTGCATACCTCTTCAGAGAACTCAATTGTTCAAAATCCTTAGTTGAAGAAAATGGCAGATGACAAGAAACCTCAGAAGGGAGGCAAGAAACTGGAAGTAAACACAATGTTTGAGATCCCTGATGACATTTATGCATAATATTGCACTCCTGATGAAGCCAAACATGGAAAGGAGAACAAGAATCAGCGCAAGGTGTGCATACAGAGGATTGAGAGGAGATGGGCACGGGAAGGGAGGGAGTACAGATATGTTACTCCTAAGTACATGAAGAAATTCGCTCTACACCCTCCTTGCCCAAGACCTCCATTGGCACCTGGCCAAATTGCTAATCTCACCAGCCTCAAGCGTGGTGAGGACTATCCTGATGAATGGGCCAAGCGGCAAGCGAAACTGACCAAAATGGCTAAGGAAGCAGTGAGGAAATTCAACGAAGACTCTGCTGCTGCCGCTGCTAAGGCCTCTGCTAGCAAGCCTAAGAAGGCTATGCCCAAGAAGCCAAAGGCACATATGTGCCTTTTCTGTTGGATCCCAAGCTGATCCTGGACTTCATTGATCTCTGGCGCACAAGGACCCCAACACACCTATGCCTGATTTCAAGCTCACACCTAGCCAAAGTCACATGTTGACTGCCTTCATAGGCAAAGAAAAATGGCGATATGAGAAGGCGAGGCAGCTGATGAAAGCTCAGTACAAGAAGGAGCGCTTTCTGAAGAAAAATGTTGTCAAAATGACAACTGATGAACTTGTGGCTGCACAAGCTGAGATCAAAGGACTCAATGATGAATTTGACGCCTACCGTGCAGATTGGCTTGGAGCGAAGGTCAGATTCGTCAAGTTGGTAGAAAGATTCACCTCAAATGTTGCAGCCCCAACGCAACATGAATCTTCTCAGGCTGAAGCATCTCCACCGCCAACTAAAGAACATGCCAACACCGCTGATGAAAATCGGGCTGCTGAAGAAAATGAAAGCACCAGGGCTGATGAAGACATTCCAGCCTCTGAAGGAACTGCCAAGGCAACCTCTAGTGTTGCGCCTGAAGATCAAGCCAGGCTAGCTAAAGCATCTGCTGCTGCGCCTGATGACTCTGAACAAGCCAGGGCAACTGCAACAGTTGCGCCTGAGGAAACTGCACCAATTTCCTCTGCTCCTCCTGCACCAATGCCAACTCCTATCCTGCTTTCTGCAACAGAAGCAAAGAAAACCAAGGCTGCAGAGCGAGCAACAATGAAGAAAAGGAAAGCATCAGCCGACTCAGAGTCTTCAGCACCAAAGAAAGTGAAGACTTTGACAAGCTTTTTTGAAAATCCAATTGATGCTATTCCTGTTTCAAGCATGCCATCAAAGGAGATTGTTCTCTTTGGTGAGGACTATGAAATTCCAAGTGGATCAGATGAAGAAGATCCTTCTGCTACTTCGTTAGAGTAGTTGGATGAGGAAATTGAAGTGTACAACATCACGTCCACTCCATTGGTATCATCGCCCTTGCCTCAGTTCACAGCTGAAGAGGCATGGGTCGAGGAAATTGATGAAGAAGATGAAGACGTGGACATTGGGTGCTCCATTCCTATTCTGCATGATGACTACTCGAAAAGTCGTCACCCCAATTCACCACTATTCACTCCTCTGCAACAAATTCCTCAGTCCCCGGTTCAGACTGAAGAAATTCATACATGATCTGATGAACCTCAAGCTTCACTGCACACTTCCTAAAGAAGTTCCAGCCACTAGTGCTGATGTGAATGCTACTGAAGAAATGGAGACCCAGGCTGCTAATGATGATATTGCTACTGAAAATCCTCAGCCTGCGGCTCCTGAGTCTATGATTCCAGAGGCTGTGAAGACATTGACTCATACTCCTCAGCCCAAGCCGAAGAATCCCTTCTCAAAGAAACAGTAGTTCAAAGCTGATGACTTCTTCCATGAGTATGTATTCTTCACTTATTACAATCCTTATGACTCTGCCCGTCTTCGAAGAAAGCGTTTCTGGACAGCAAGTTAGATGAATTTCTATTCTTCTCTGCTATTCGATAAAGACAAGATCCTTGACCATGAGCATATTCCTCATGTTGATATGGAGTAGCTGCCCTGCTTCACCCCAGTCCTTAGTGCTCTTCATGACGCTGGGCTGCAAAATTTCTGCACCGACATCTGTGACTGGAATGAAGAGCTAATTCTTCAGTTCTATGCTACGTTGCACATCACCGACAATGCTCAAGATGTGAATTCTTGGGTGTTGGACTGGATGACTGAGAACACACACTACAAAGCACCGGCCTCTGAATTACTTCATGCCTTGCCAATCAGTCCTCCCCTTGAAGGTGCGCGGCTCATCTACCATGAACCTGAGCTATCTGATCATTACATGCAAGTGTTGATGAAGTCTCTGAAGCCTGGTCAAGCCCCAAGAACCAAATTCCTCGTGAAGGAATTGCTCTATGTGCCAAGGACTGTTTATAGGATATTGACCAAAATCCTCAGTCCAATCAAAGGCCACGACTCTAATGAAGAAGAGGTCATTGGCATCATGAAGAATCTGCTATTAAACATCATCCATGGAGTTCCTATCAACTACCATGATTTCTTCATGCGGACTATGGCCAATGTTGCTCTTTCCCCGTTTGAATTGAAGTCTTATGCTCCTTGGATCATGAGATTCATCAGATCAAGGTCTTCAATCAACTACAAGGCTGATACTCTTAACCATGGCAGCTACTTGCCCCATATTGAAGTCCTCAAACGGACCATTTCCTCAGCTGATGAGAAGGGCAAGGCCACTATTATTGATGAAGGCATACATCCATTGGATGGACAGTTTCGCAAAGCTGCATCCTACTCCACCAATGATGACTCTGCTACTCATGAATCTGCCGCTAATGCTTCAAATCAAAATCCTCAAGGCACAACTCCAAGGGTGATGACTGATCGTGAGCTTCTCCTCAGTCTTCATCAGAAGGTCGATCGCAATCACAAATGGGTCAAGCGTCAGTTTGGTTCAATTCTTCAGAACATGACAATCACTCAGAATTCAGTGAAGAATAACCACTACTATCTCCATGAAGTTTTTGATCGCACCTGGGCTGTACTGTCTCATCTCTATGGTGAAGAAGATATCAAGCAGATGGGCTTCAAACAGGACTTTGACTGGTCTCAGCCACCTTTGAAGAAATTCAAGAACGTCAAAGTTCCTCACTTGGTGGCCAGCTCTTATTCTTCATCGCGCAAGACTAATGAAAACGAAGACTTGGATGACACTACAGCAGGCCCTACTTCAACAACCGTCCCCAACAACGCTGGCGCTCCTCCATCGACTTCGTGATATTCTTCAGGGTTGTTAGTCCTCATTTTTCGTCCCTTTTGGTCATTCGATGACAAAGCGGGAGAAATTTGATTTAGTCCTCAAGCGGGTCTATATATGGGCGTTTGTTTTGCTAAGTTACAACTCTCGTTCTTTTGAAGATTTTGTTGGCTTGAGTTGTAATCTTAACTCCGATGGTGGTATGATACTTTTGCTATGTTCTTCTGCATGCTATTTCCTCATATATGTTAATGCGCGCATGCTGAATTACATCAGTCACCATATTTCATCATGCATTTCAAATTCTTCATTTTATATGTTAAATGCGTGTATGAATTACAAGATATAGGGGGAGATCTCCATGATTCTACTCTTCAATGTGCATTGCTTCAAAAGCAAATTCCTCACATATGCACATCTTCAAGGGGAGTTCTTCTATATCTTGCAATCAAATTCCTCAATATCTGTATTTACACTTCATATGTTTATCCCCGTTGAAAACTTAACCTATATTGTCATCAATCACCAAAAAGGGGGAGATTGTAAGTGCGTCTAGTGCCCCTTAGTGATTTTGGTGTATTGAAGACTTATAGGTTAAGGGACTAATGTGTTTGTGAGTGTACACATGTCTATAAGACTATGAGGAGTTTGATATTTACAGAGAAAGTCGACACCTAAAAATGAATGTCTTCAACTGAAGACTTTGGCTTTTTGAAGACTTTGAAAGTGAAGAAATTGGTGTGACCGTGAAGACTTGATATTCATACGAGGAACATGAAGCGTCAAGACTTTTGTTTTTGTAGTTTCATTTTCTCTTTCTTGAGTCATAGGAAACACCGTACTGTTAAAGGGGGTCAAGGAAAAAATAAGGAAAAGTTTCCAAGTGATGCTCATCTCAAAATCCTACACCTACCAATCCTTTCAAGTGATGCCGTTGGAAATCTCATACAACTCATTCAATTTCTTAAGTGACAGAGACGAAGTTCTTCTGGTCTCTGAGGAATTTGTTCTGACTGAGGAGTTAGGAATTCGCCAGTGCAGATTGCCTACAAGTGAGGAACATGATATCCCTGAGGAGTTTGAACCTCAAATTTCCGACCGTTTCTGTGCTATGCGCCAGCTGTCCCAAAATATCTTATCCACCTAACGGTCATATCATTGAAGGGCATTTATGTCTTACCATGTCAGGCTGCTCCCTAGGCTTTAAATAGCCGCCCCCTACAACCACTAGCTGGTTGGCTGGTCCGAGAGAAACTAACACTTTTCATTGAGAGCATCCCACCCTCCGAGGACTTTGAGCGAAAATCAACAAGTTAGGAAAACCCAAACACCTATAAACCCAAAGTGATTGAGCATCATTGAAGAAATTGTTGCTGTGTGGATCCGACGCTTTTTACTTTGAAGATTGTGCATCTTCCAGACGGTTAGGCGTCATGGTCTAGAGCATCCAAGAGGAAATAGTTGATCACCGAGTTACCGAGTTTGTGAAGGTTTGGAAGTCACCTGAGGAATTACCACGAGAGATTGGGTGATGTCTGTGTGACCTTAGCTCAAGAAGAATACGGCGAGGACTGTGTGTCCTCAGGTTTAAATACCTAGCCGCTCCAACCAGACGTACAACTGACACAGCAGTTGGAACTGGTCTACCAAATCACTTTCTTCACCGAGCTAACTGGTTCTATTTCCTCAACCCTTTCATTTCCTCTTTACTGTGTTATTGTACCTAATCGTTACTGTTTGAAGACTTTGACTGAAGACTTTCTTTAATTCCTCAGTTCAATTTCTTCACTCAGTTTGTCTTCAGCCTTCTTATCATGTGTTTATGCTTTATGTACTCTGTGCATGTTTTAATTTCATCATGATGACTGTGCTTCTATTCTGTTATGCTTGCATGTGAGTACTTATTCCCCTGTTAGTCATTCGTGACTTAGGAATTTCCTCACCCTGAAATTCCTCAGTGACCAATTTGTAAAAATCGCCTATTCACCCCCTCTACTTGACTTAATGCACTTTCAGATCCAAGCACCCAAGCCCGTCAAGGATGTGTGACGCATTGCCAGTTGTGTCGCGGCTCTGAGTAGGTTTATTTGAAGGTCTGCTAAGCGCACCCTGCCTTTCTTCAAGATGTTGAAAAAGGCAGGTCCGGTAAAATGGACTTCGGAAGCTGAGGCTGCGCTGCATGACCTAAAAAAGTACCTGTCTTCTGTGCCAACTCTAGTCGCGCCTAAACCACAAGAGCCATTACTTCTATACTTGGCGGCGATGTATCAAGTGGTCAGTCCTGCACTAGTTGCGCAGAGGGAAGCTGACAATGAGGAAACCACAGTGGCAGAGCCATCCTTTGATGAGATAACATCTTCCCTAGCAAGGCTAGATGGAACATATCAGAGTGGCACAGTTGAAGCATGGTATCCAATATATGTACTTATGAATATTTTAGATTGGTTTGACCTTGCTTATAAAACATTTGATCATCGATCTTTTGTGAGGACTTTGCATTTAATACTAAACAATAAGACATTATACATGTTTGTTCCTCATTCTAATCATGACATTATGTACTTCACTTGCAATTATGATTGCCTATTCTTGAGATATTATTTGCTTCCATATGAACATCTTGTCTTTTATATATGCAATTTAAGTTGTAATTGCATATTGGGAATCATTTTCATGACAACAAAAATGATACAAGATGTTATATATACATATTAATGTAGGGTAGAATCCTACATGCCCGATCTTTCACGATTGGAGTGGATCCCGCGAAGAACACGAGGAACACGAGGGGAAAACATGAGGGGAAACACGAGAGAAGTCACTCAAACCAACAAGATTCTCTTACACATGTGCTAGATCCTTGAAACACAAAGAGATACACGATCCAGGAACAACAAGGGACGATACAAATAGCAAGTTCTTCCCCATGAGGAGGTCTTCCCGTGAGGGGTCTTGAATCCACTTGGGGGATCTTCTCCGTAGAGGTCGTGAACTCCGATGGAGAAGGGATCAAGTGGAGAGCAAAGCTTCTAAAATGAGCTACTACTTTGCTAACCCTAAAACGTAGGTAGGAGAAGACTATATATAGTCTAGGGAGGAAAAGGTTACATGGGCATCGGCCCAAGTCACTGCACGCAGGCAGGGACAGAAGCTCCGGGCAAGGACGGACGTTCCGGGCGCCAGAGTTTCTGGGCCAGGTTCCGGGCTGGTTCTGGCCTAACCCGAGAGTTGGCACGGTGGGAGCTAAGCTGGCGTCCGGGGGCCGGAAGGTCCGGGCAAGACGGAGGTTCCAAGGGCCAGAAGGTCTGGGCCAGGTTCCGGACTAGTTCCGGGCTAACCAGAGAGTTGGTGCCCCCGGGCTTGTCTGGGTCGTCGGTGGCCAGAAGTTCTGGGTCGGCCGGTGGTCCCGGGGCCCGGAAGTTCTGGCCGCTGGCCGGAAGTTCTGAGCTGAGCAGTGAGTTGTTGCCTGTTCCTTCTTCCTTAGCTCTCGGCTCCGTGGCTTGTGCATTGTACCTGACCACACATAGTGTTTCGACTTAGGCAGTAGCCATGTCTCACTTGAATGTAAGGGAAGCTCAAATAGGAAAGATGTCACCTCGGATTGAATAGCACGTGCTCTTGCTCTTTTCATGGGTCCACTTGGAGCATGGGTAGTGTCCATGGGGATGACCGTGGGATGCTCTACATCATCTCCCCCCCCGGGAAAGATCCAACCTCGGATCGAAATCCTCATCACCATGTTAGGGAGAGAGAGATCTTTGATGTTGAAGATATCACTCATGGAGTACTTGTCGCGTGGTATGTCGATCTTGTAGGCGTTGTTGTTGTTGTAGCGCTCAAGCACGTTGAAGGGTCCATCGGCTCGAGGTAGGAGCTTTGACTTGCGTTCGTTGGGGAAGCGGTCCTTGCGAAGGTGTAGTCACACAAGCTCTCCAATGTTGAATATCATGGGTTACTTGTTGATGTTGAGCTTGGTCGTGAGTTGTTGTATTTGGCGCTCGATGGTGTGCCTTGTATCTTCAGGCATGTTCTTGAGGTAGCTTGCTCGGGCGCTTGTGTCCATATTGACTCGCTCTTGTACTGGTAGCAGTAGAATGTCTAATGGGGACAACGGTTGAAGCCGTAGACGATCTCGAAAGGGGACTTGCCGGTAGCAGAGTGTCTTGCGTGGTTGTAGGCGTACTCGGCGATGGGTAGACACTCCTCCCACTCCTTGATGTTCTTGTTGATCAACACGCGTAGTAGAGTGGAGAGCGTTTGGTTTGTCACCTCTGTTTGACCGTCGGTTTGAGGATGGTATCCCAAAGAGAACGAAAGCTTGATTCCGAGCTTCACGCATAGAGTCTTCCAAAAGTAACTCATGAACTTGACGTCGCGGTCCGAGACAATCATCTTTGGAACTCCATGGAGGCGCAAGATTTTTCTACAAAAATGATTTGCAACATGTGAAGCATCATATATCTTGTCGCAAGGAATGAAATGAGCCATCTTAGGCAATCAGTCCACAACAACAAACACAGAATCTTTGCCATTTCTAGTTCTAGGCAAACCAAGCACAAAGTCCATACTAATATCTTCCCATGGGTGATAGGAATTGGAAGTGGCATATATAGGCCATGGGACTGAGCTTTAGACTTAGCTTTCCGACATGTAGAGCATCGGTTTGTGAAGCGTGAGACGTCGCAGAACATCTTGGGCCAATAGTAGTTCTTCGATAGCTTGGCGAATGTCTTGTCGCGTCCGAAGTGTCCCATTAGTCCTCCTCCATGAGATTCTTGCAAAAGGAGCAAATGAAGAGAAGACTCGGGGATACATAGTTTGTTAGCTCTCATAAGATAATCATCTTTCATGTAATATCGTTCCCAAGACGTATGCGTCAAACATTTGGCAGGAATAGCAAAAGTAGGATCATGCACATACAACTCTTTTATGTGCTCAAAGCCAATGACATTCAATTCAACTTGGGTAAGAAGCTGTTGGAGATATGCCCTAGAGGCAATCATGTATGATGATATTTCCTATGTGTTTATGAATAAAGATAGTCCTTGGACATTATCAAGTATGTGTATCAGCAAGTACGTGACTTGTTTGTGGGACTATTCATTGTATGATGACTGTCCTAAAAGGTCCCTACTCGAAAGGGCTGTGTGGACGCGCAACCAACTAGACTAGCATATGACACGGTCGATGGCTTGGTCTCACTAGACATGGGGCATTGGATGCTAACCGGATAATATGGACTTGGAAAGGATCTGGTCGGATTCGATGTAGTCGGATCCGAGTCGAGATAAGGTCCGAGTCGGGCAGACCCAACTATGAGACGCAGCGATATGTCACCTGTGAGTCTCTAGTACAACATACATTGTATATCCTAAGACCTGAGCTGGCGCATGTACTCGGGATGGTAATTGACCTGCTTTGGGCCGACCAAACGCTACTCCGTGACTGGGTAGTTACAAAGGTAGGTTTCGGGCTTGTCCAGACCCATGCTGCAAGACATGGTCGAGCAAGATGGGATTTGCCCCTCCGATCAAGAGAGATATACTCTGGGCCCCTCTTGTGATCCGACCAGGATAAGCATGGCCACGCGACAAGGATTATGAGATAATATGGTTTGTGGTCGGCATCACTGGAATGAGAAAGAGGTCGGGCTAGCACAAGGATGACAGACTCGCCTTGAGACCGACAACATATATCGTGTGGCAAAAGGAATGGAAGTATGATGTACAGGTTCCCCTAACCTGCTTCATAGTCTGCTTGGTGTTAAGCATGCCTTGCTAGGGGCAGCTACCAACCGTGCAGTTCGAAGGTGATCCGAACTACGACCAAGCCGGCTTGAACCTAAGGGGTCGTGCGCTTAAGGGGGGAACCTGCGAGGTCGGATCCGAGGACACTGGTCGGATGTGATCCGAGCTGTATTCGGATTGTGGCCGAGTAGACTTATGGGCTTTAGGGTCCGTGCGAGGCCCAAGTGTTGAGCCCGCGACGGACGCCTATATAAAGTGGAGGTGCCGCACACTCATGCGGTTGATCGCTTCGGCGCTGTCACTAGGGTTTGCATGTGTTGCGAATAGACACCTCCACTCACCGCCGGTTGTGGTTCGGACCTAGCAGTCCGCCGCATGACCTTCCTCCTGCATGCGCGGATACCGTTAGAGGCGGTGCACTTGTGCCGCTTCATCGAACCTGTACATGGGAACCGACGACTGTTCGAGGGAGATCGGACGAGGAGGAGATGATCCACACGGACGCGCTGCCCCAACTCTTCTTCCGCTACACAGCACTGCGCGTCAAGTGGTAACGATCTGTGATTCATCTCCCATAGCATTTTCTTGGTTGTTCTGCGCATAGGAAATTTTAATTTGCTGTCGACGCACCCTACTGTAGAGCCCAAAAGAAGCATGCATCTACGGGAAAGCGCATCCACCACAACATTCTCGTCGGCTTTGATGTACTTGATGGCATAAGGAAATGACTCAATGAGTTCACTCCACTTAGCATGATGCTTGTTTAACTTAGTTTGACCCTTAAGGTACTTAAGTGTTTCATGATCCGTGTGAGGAATGAACTCATGAGGGCGGAGATAATGCTCCCAAACATGCAAGACTCTCACTAAAGCATATAGCTCTTTGTCATAGATGGGATAATTGACTTGCGCTCCGAAAAGTTTTTCACTAAATTAAGCTATGGGGCGCTTCTCTTGCATTAACACACCTCCTATGCCATAACCGCTAGCATCGCAATGTATCTCAAAAGGTTTATCAAAGTTGGGTAAAGCAAGCAAAGGAGCATGTGTAAGCAAATTCTTAAGCTCATTGAATGCGGTATCTTGGGATGGTCCCCAAACAAAGGGTGCATTCTTCTTACTCAAAGCATGTGAAGGTAAAGCAATGGTGCTAAAATCCTTCACAGCCCTACAGTAGAAACCTGCTAAACCAAGAAAA
The DNA here is from genome assembly GCF_002575655.3 of Aegilops tauschii subsp. strangulata. Taxonomy (NCBI): domain Eukaryota; kingdom Viridiplantae; phylum Streptophyta; class Magnoliopsida; order Poales; family Poaceae; genus Aegilops; species Aegilops tauschii. The sequence continues at coordinate 289,490,890 of NC_053041.3, forward strand.
CTACACACTTCTTGCAAGTTGGTTGGTTGGGGCCAAGTTTTAATAGCATTGATGTTAGATTCATCGACATGCACACCCTTAGAAGATACTATAAAACCCAAGAAAACAAGCTTATCAACACCAAAAAGGAATTTTTCCATATTAGCATAAAGGCGCTCTTTCGTAAGGGTTTGCAACACGGTTCTAAGATGGGTGACATGATCTTTAAGAGATTTGCTAAAGATAAGAATATCGTCAAAATTGACCAGAACAAATACGTCAATATAGGGTCGAAGAACAAAATTCATGACTCGCATGAAAGTACCGGGTGCTTCGAATAAACCCATTGGCATAACAAGCCATTCATATAAGCCAAATTTTGTCTTACATGTGGTTTTCCATTCATCACCTTCTTGGATGCGTATTTGATAGTAGTCACTTTTAAGATCAATTTTAGAGAAAATTGCGGCTCCGCTAAGCTCATCTAGCATATCATCTAGGCATGGAATGGGGAAACGATAACGCACGGTAATAGCATTGATAGGACGACAATCAGAACACATACGATATGTACCATCTTTCTTGGGAACAAGGATTATCGGGACAACACAAGGGCTCAAGCTTTCACGTACATGGCCGTCGTCGATGAATTGTTGTACTTGCCGTTGGATCTCCTTGGTTTCCTCGGGGTTGACGCAGTAGGGAGCCCTGTTAGGAAGAGGTGCTCCGGGGATGTGGTCGATGCGGTGTTCAATGCCTCGAAGAGGAGGTAGACCCGGAGGTAGCTCGTCGGGGAATACATCTTGGAATTCCTGCAATAGAGAAGATAACACTAAAGGTAGATTGTGAGAGGTGTTAGTTTTTGGTGCCTCGTCCTTGCACAAAAGGACATACTGCATCACACTTGATGGGTTCTCACACACTTCTCGCATCTCACTTTTGGTGGCAAATAGTACTAAGTTTTTCTTGTCGCTCATCGTGGAGGTGCTCATTTTGGGCTTGTGGCTCTCACACCCTTTTGGGTGGCTCACTCTCTCACTATTCTCTCCGTGATGGGTGGCTTGCTTGTCGGTGATCACTTGTCTTGGAGATATAGGCCATAGCACGTACTCCTTTCCGTTCATCTTGAAGCTATAGTGATTGGTACGCCCATTGTGGATGACGCCTCTGTCAAATTGCCATGGTCGTCCAAGAAGGAGGTGGCAAACAGACATCGGAATGACATCACACTCCAAAGTGTCTTCGTATGCTCCGATCTTGAAGGAAACTTGCACCATATGCTCGACTTGGATGCTGTCGGACTCGATTAGCCATTGGACCTTGTAGGGGTGTGGGTGCTTTGTCTTGACCAATTGGAGCTTGGAGCATAGCTCTTCACTTGCCAAGTTATGGCAACTTCCTCCATCAATGATGACCTTCACGAACCTTCCATTGATGCCGGTCTTGGTGTGGAAGATATGGCATCTTTGGTCTTCGTCTTGTTGATGTTGAAGTGTCAAGACCTTGGAGACAACGAGAGCAGGGCTTGAATCTTTGCCACAAAAGACTTGATCATCTTCATCTTTGTTCATGCGCCGGTGCATGGCCACTTGCTCAAGGGATTCCTTCTCCTCTTCACTCATGGAGTCGTATGTGCCATCATTGTTGAGGATCATGGTGCGCTTGTTGGTACACTTGAAGGACTTGTGGCCTCGGCCGCCGCATGTGAAACATTTGATTGAACTTGTCTTGATGGTCTCATCGGTTGGAGTAGATGAGGATGAAGCTCTCGGCTTGAAGTTGCTTGTAGTAGGAGGACCACTTGAAATTGTCGAAGTTTTCTTGTAACTTGACTTGTCGCCGGTGCTTGTAGAAGGCATTGGAGTCGTTGAAGCTTGGTTGTAGGAGCCGTATGTCTTGGAAGAGAACTTGGCATATTTGAAGTCATCTTGCACTTGTCGCTCTGCCTAGGTGGCTTGATGCACTAGCTCGATGAGATTTGAGTAAGGTTGGAAGTCAGCGATCCTCTTGATAGGATGATTGAGTCCATTCAAGAAACGTGCCATAGTTTTCTCATCATCTTCCATGACATTAGCTCGTATCATGGCGATCTCCATTTCCTTGTACTACTCTTCAACGCTCTTTGTTCCTTGGTTGAGGAGTTGGAGTTTCTTGAAGAGGTCGCAGTTGTAGTAGGTTGGTATGAAACATGCTCTCATGACATCCTTCATTTGTGCCCAAGTAGTGATGGGTGGTTCACCTCCTGCCTCACGGCGCTCAATGACTTGTTCCCAGCAAATGAGGATGTCGTCTTGAAACTCAAGGGATGCCATGGCGATCTTCTTCTCTTCCTCATAATTGTGCAAATGAAAGATTTTGTCAACATTCAATGCCCATGAAAGGTAATCTTCGGGATCATTGCTTCCGGTGAACTTGGCCATCGTGAACTTTAGCTTGCCGTAGCGTTGCTCTTCATTGTGTTGGGGTCGGGGATGATGGCCCCCTTGATGTGGAGGGTTGTCCACCTCATGTTGCTCTTGGTGAAGTGGCGGTTCTTGTCGAGCTTGTTGTTCATGTCTAGCTTGAAGAGGAGCTTGAGGAGCTTGGCACTGCGAGCGTGCTTGATAGTTCCTCTCTTGAATTTCCTCGCGAAGTGCTTGTTCTTGCTCACGAGTTTGCCGGTTGCGCACGGCTACGTTGCGACTTGTGTCTTGGAGGGCACGTTGCGCCTCAAGTGCTTGAGCTTCATGTCGTTGTTGTTGAAGACGTTGTGCCTCGACATCTTGTTCTTCTTGGTGTTGTCGTGCTCGCTCTTCCTCTTGTTGGCGTAGAAGTTGCCTTTCTTGTGCTTGCGTGAGGGTAGCTTGATTTTGGCGATGTCGACGTTCTTGCGCTCGAAGTTGCTCTTGATGATGAGTGTCGTGTAGAGGATTGCGGTTTGCATGATGGTCTTGGTGCGCAGCTTGGCGAAGAGTGTTTGCCGTCGGTGTACTTGAGTTGTCGGAGGAGTGTCAACTCGAGTGGCTCCGCCTTGAATAGGACAAAGTGGTAGAAGAGCGGTTGACCAACATGCACGAATCTCGTCCATTCTTGCATTGTTCTCTTGTTTTTGTTCGTCGAGCTTGTTGTCGAAGTAGTCTCTTGTACGTTGCTCGAAGAGTCGCAAGTCGGTGGCGAGATTGTCGATGCGGTCGCTCAATACTTGTTGTTCTTGATGTAAAGCTCGTTGTGCACCGAAGAGGTGGTTCTTGGTGACGTAGTTGTTCGGGTCCTCGTCTTGCTCGATGAATAGTGGGTTGGTAGAAGAACTTGGCATATCCATCATTCAAGCATATATGTGAGTGGGAGAAGGAGAAGAACTATACCAAATGTATCTTGACCAATGTTGAGGGTGGATCAATGATCACTCAAATGTGTAACAAGGGAATAGCATAATTGGTACCAATTCTTGTCAGTTCTCACACCTACACAAATAAAGCTTATAGTGGATCTCGGTTAGGATGGTGGCACAAAATTTATGCAATTGTTAGTAAGACTCAATAATGTTGGAAAATATTCGCAAATTTGCAATGCAACAAGTAGACCAATAGCAAGATATGGTACGCGGAAACACACACGCAAATAGATAATGGGGTCGTGCAACCAAGGAATGAGCCAAAATGTGGAATCCACGAAAATGCTCTTGTTGCACAACTCTAGAGAGACGCTAGCACGATTGCACAATAGGCGGATACGGAACTTGTGCACAACCTACTAAGCAATAATGCAACGACTTCTATCCCAAATATGCTATTTGTATGGTATTCCTATGATATGATCCAGTATGATCAAGTATGACAATGTTAATGTAGAATGATGCTATGGTTCTTGATTAAAAGCTCTTTGCTTATCTTTCCTTATTGCTTAAAAGCTTGTTTGGCTCTTTCTCTTTTGAGCTCTTTCTCATGCAAAATGTTGATGAACCAAGATAGCAATTGTGTATATGCTATGGCAACCTTGTGACACAAGATATGGTATCAAGATATGAATACCAAGATGATATGTTATATGCAACAAGAAGATGATCACTAATTTGCACAAGTAGTGTTGCCAGCAATACTCAAAGGCTAGTCTCGATTGGAAAGCGACGCAAAAGGAAGGCTATGGGGTTATCAATGCAATGGCAAGGAGTATACCAAGATGTCATCGAAGTTACCGTCGAGGGTTACTCGTATGTAAGCAAAGGACAGATGATGGTGAAGTGGTCGGTGTCGTAGTGCACGGTCTTCAGTACGTTGGCGAAGATGCCGCTGCACCGTAGTCGGAGTTTTCGAAGTAGCAGAAGTCATCAAAGAAGCGCATACTTTCTGTCTAGGCCGGATGTTCCGGGCAAGACGGAAGGTTCGGGGTCCGGAAGTTCCGGGCGGGGCCAGAAGTTCCGGTGGTCGCGATTCTGCCAAGAACAGGAAACTTGTGGATCGTGGATTTGGGGGGGAAACTTTGGGAAAAACCCAAATCCGAGGGGGAAAAGAAAATGTTTTAGTGGATGGAAGGGTGGGAAAGCTAGATCTACGTGCCACACGCGAAATCCACGGCTCAAATCCAACAAAACTTCATCACACCAACAAATCACAAAAAATTTGGGAAGGCTATTTTTGTGGGGATTTTCAAAATTGGGCCGAATCAAAACAAAATTACGCTAGAAAACAAAGAGGGAGGCTCCAAAATCATGATCAACGTGGCTCATGATACCAAGATGATGTAGGGTAGAACCCTAGATGCCCGATCTTTCATGATTAGAGCGGATCCCGTGAAGAACACGAGGAACACGAGGGGAAAACACAAGGGGAAACACGGAAGAAACACAGGAGAAATCAATCAAACCAACAAGATTCGATTACACATGTGCTAGATCCTCGAAACACAAAGAGATACACGATCCACGAACAACAATGGAAGATACAAGTAGCAAGTTCTTCTCCGTGAGGAGGTCTTGAGGGGTCTTCCCGTGAGGGTTCTTGAATCCACTTGGGGGATCTTCTCTGTAGAGGTCATGAACTACGATGGAGAAGGGATCAAGTGGAGAGCAAAGCTTCTCAAATGATCTACTACTTTGCTAACCTTAAAACATAGGTAGGAGAAGAGTATATAGTCTTGGCGGCGAAAGGGTACATGGGCCTCGCCCAAGTCACTGCGCGCAGGCAGGGCCGGAAGTTCCAGGCAAGGACGGAGGTTCTGGGCGCCGGCGGTCTCGGGCCAGGTTCCGGGCTGGTTCTGGCCTAACTAGAGAGTTGGCATGATGGGAGCTGGGCTGGCGTCCGGGGGCCAGAAGGTCCAGGCAGGCCGGAGGTTCCGAGGGGCGGAAGGTTTGGGCTAACCAGAGAGTTGGTGCGCCCGGGCTTGTCTAGGTCATCGGAGGCCGGAGGTTCCAGGGGGCGGAAGTTCCGGGCACTGGCCGAAAGTTCTGGGCTGAGTAGAGAGTTGTCGCCTGTTCCTTCTTCCTCAGCTCTCGGCTCCGTGGCTTGTGAGTTGTACCTGATCACACAATGTTTCTGACTTAGGCAGTAGCCATGTCTCACTCGAATGTAAGGGAAGCTCAAATAGGAGAGATGTCACCTCAGATTGAATAGCACGTGCTCTTGCTCCTGTCATGGGTCCACTTGGAGCTTGGGTAGTGTCCATGGGGATGACCGTGGGATGCTCCGCATCACATATACTACGCGTACACATTGTTCTTTTTGTTTCTACCATTTTTCAGTTTACACAAAGCCACGAACGGCTTTTCTTGAAGAAAGGGAGGATGATGAAAATATATTAACGAAATATGATGATTCTACTTGCTTAAGCTGGAAATAAATATTGAGTCTCGTTGAAAAATATCACAAGGTGAATTCATTCCTAGCTAAACATGCTACCTTGATTCGGAAGAATTGTATATTGCCTAAGTCTTTGCATGTTTGTATGATCAGAGTTAAAGAGAAGACAAGCGTGGCACATGGAGATGAAGAATTGCAGCAAGAAGATCACCTACCATTGTCTAATATCAGCAATCGCACAAGGGAGGAGAGGGAGGCAGGTGCACAACATAAAAAGAAGGAAAATTAGAACCAGACTGGGATTGACTGCAGGAAGCCCGAAATTGATATATGTGCAGAATCCATGTCCGTCCAAATAAGGTGTGTAAATACAATTGGAAAGCTTGAGTCGTGTGCTTTCCAAACTGTATACCCCCAGCCCATGAATCACTGTAACCGAGTCGCGGTCGTGAAAACAATATGGCGGTTGTTTCTGCCAGTTTTCCAGATAGAGTCGCTTAAGTTAGGAAAGTTAGAGATATAGTTGATTTCGACCCCAACACTAGGTTGGGCGTCTAGGGGTATTTATATACCCTTGTAAGTTGTGGCTTTTAGGGTTAGACCATATTTTGATTAAACTCATTCCAGACTGAAATGCTTTAAGCATTCCTCTATATTCATATTCCTCTTTGCATTGATCAGGAATATTTACCTACACCAAAATCGTTTCAATACGGTGTATTTGCTACTGAAAGTCAAGTGCTACCTGTCATTCCATTGGGAATTGGGAGATTGCAAAAACGCATTGTGGTCAATAGCTACGTGCACAAGTGTGTGGTGTTGCGAATATCCATAGGGCTGAAGATCCGTCGCATTGGAAACGGGGGAACAGCTGGAGAGTTCGAGAGCATCTCACAAGTTATCCATCAAGCTCATTACCAACATCATCCGCTCATTGAGAAGATTGGGCCACCCCTTATCATTGTGCTTGGCCATCGAGGCATAGAGGATTGATGAGGCTACTTTTCAAGCGTATGTGCAGTTCTGTTCCAAGCCATTATCTGAGGCACATATCGTGGCGGTGCTTGCTCTCTTTGGTTGGGAGCCATCCATGCTGCTGATCATTGATGCCACAGATGGATTTTGTGGAGCGGCATAGTGCCATTGTTACGGTGGACATTACGGCGGGATCTACAAATGGCTGCGCAACCAATAAAAGCGTCGGTGTGGAACGTACATGGATTAAATGCACCGACTAGGTGCAATGCGGTTTGCCAGGTGGTTAGAGTCGCAAGTCCGGCCATTTTGTGTGTGCCAGAAACAAAAGTGCAAGTGGTTACCGATCCCCTTGTAAAACAATGCTTTGGTAATAGATTAGAGAAGTACTATTACTTGCCGGCGGTCGGGACCCGTGGTGGTATCATTCTCGCATGGGATGCTACCCTGGTTTCGTTATCATGCCCACATGATACCATGAACACGGTCACGACCCTGGTACAATCGGAAGGGGTCCCACACTGGTGGAGTCTATGGCCCACAGGCGGATGCGGATAAGATAGAGTTTATGGAAGAGCTTGGCGAGATACGTGATCTTCATCCAGGACCATGGGTGGCGCTTGGGGACTTCAACCTCCTTGTAAACCCAGAGGACAAGAGCGACAATGCAATAAACCGCCGGATGATCTGTAGATACTGTGCACAACTAAACAGGCTTTAACTCAAGGAGTTATATCTCAATGTGCAGAGGTATACGTGGTCTAATGAGAGAAAGAATGCCACTTTGGAAAAAATTGATCATGTCTTCGCGATGGTATCATGGGAGGAGAGCTATCCTTCATGTTTTATCTCGGCCTTGGGAACAGTGGTGTCTGATCATTCCCCACACTTCTACTGGATCTAAACACGGTTTGAATTCGAGGCCTTCTAGACAAAAAAAGAAGATTTCAAAGAGGTGGTTGCGGAAGCTTGGGCTTCAATGTCTTTGAGTGGCAACCCATTCGCAGTGCTAGATGCCAAGTTACGGGCCATGGCTAAGAGATTGCAGCATTGGAGTGACAAATGGATTGGTAACATCAAGTTGCAGATTGGCATTTCCCTTCAAGTGATCCAGTGGTTAGATATAGAAGACGAGTCGGGGGACCTCTCATCCATCGAGGAGGCCCTAAGACGCTACTCAAGAATAAACTGCTAGGCCTCTCATCTCTTAGGAGATCGATCGCTAGGCTATGATCGAGGATGTTGTGGTTGCGGGAAGGAGATTCTAGTACACAATACTTTCATCTACAAGCCTCTCACCGAAGACGGGGGAACATGATCACTACGATGAGACATGGAGATAGAATCCTCTCCAGACATGAGGAAATAGCGGTGGCAGTAGATGAGTATTATACGGAGCTCCTCGTAAATGCTCCGATGCGGGAATATGGTCTGGATATCGCTGAGTTGGGACTACCGTGAAGGGACCTATCTCATTTGGACACGATTTTCACAATGGATGAAAGACTTAAGGTGATCAAATCGATGCCCCTGGACAAAGCACCCGCACCCGATGGTTTCAGGGGATGTTTCTTCTATGTATGCTGGGACATTATCCGGGATGATTTCATGCAGACAATGCACTCTTTCCACTGTGGCGATATGCGAGGTATGCACAAGATCAACAAGGCTTTGATAACCCCAATACCCAAGGTGAATGGAGCAGTCGATATACGAGACTTCAGACCGGTCAGCCTTGTTCATGTTGTGGTCAGGATCTTTGTGAAGACACTCTTTGTGCGTCTAACGGAGGACTTACAGGAGTTAATTGGCATTCATCAAAGCACATTCGTGCGTGGCCAGTTCATCCATGATAACTTCATGATGGTCCAGGGCACGAATCGACGACTACATGCTCTCAAGATACTAGCGGTCTTGCTGAACTTAGACATCTCCAAGGCGTTTGAGTCCGTTTAGTGGCCATTTCTAGTTGAAGTACTCTCGGCGGTGGGATTTACCTAAAGTGGATTGGCTGGATATGTGGTTTCCTAGCTACCTTTTGACATCCCCGACTCAATAGTGCACTAATCATACACGCAAATGCGCACGATCAAGATCGGAGACTCGCGTGAATATATCACAACACAACTCTAGACACACAAAGTCAAACATAAAGCTTTGTATTACAAGCCAGGGCCACGAAGGCCTGAATACATAAGTCAGCGGAAGCAACAACACGTGAGTACATACATAATTAAGCAAGTCTGCCTTAAGAAGGCTGAGCAAAACAACAATATCTAATAAAAAAAGGCGAAGGCCTCCTGCCTTGGGCCTCCTAACTACTGTTGGGCCCATGGGACTGGGGGTACCCAGGCCCGTCTGCCCGCGGCTCATCGCGTGGCATTGTCAATGGGACCGGTGCGGCCCAGCATCAAGACTTCACGAGTAGGGCCCTCGTGGGGGCCCCCGCCTCATGAGGTGAGCGTCGCCACGAGTCGTCAGGCGCCCCGAGGGCTTCATGCATGAGGGGCGGGCTCCTGAGGCTGCCTCCCGTGGCCCTTCGCAGGGCAGACATCTCTAGGCTCGCCACCCCGCCTCGCGCTGCACGTGGGTGATGCGAGCCACAACGAGCGTCGCCAGGACTATTGTCAGCGGGCGTGCACAACGAGGCTTTCCTCTTTGGTGCTAAAGGGACACCGCCAGCGCGGGGGTTCCTGAGGTAGCCCCAAAGGTTACCTCTTTGGTGCAACAAGACCAGGACGTCGGGCTCGTCAGGACGAAGGCCATCGCCGAGCCCACCCGCGCGTCATGCCCAGAAGCTTTGCAGGCGGAGACCACCTTTTGTCAGGATAAGATGTACTACTATTCCCCCTCAAAATTGGTCATTGTGGAATCCCTTCCCACATAGAGCTCTCAGGGAAGGGGACCAAGGCATTGTAAGTATAGGTTGGATTCCACCATAGAGAGAGGTCGATACTCGAGCCCTCCCGAGGAAGTTCATCCTCGTACACTCATTCTCGTCCTCCTCGTGAGACAATCCACCACAAAGCAGGAGTAGGGTCTTACACCGCAAGGTGACCCGAACCTGGGTAAATCATCGTGTTCCTACCTTCTTCCCTATCGCTCCAACATGTCGAAACATAGCCGTGAGGCAGTGAGCAGTGAGCAGTAGCCTAGTGGAGTCCTCCGCGCACACCCCAGAGTTCGAACCTTTCCTTGGGTCCCCGGAGCCTCGATTTCGACATTTGGCACACTAGGTAGGGGTGTGCCAGAGTTCTTTTGCTTCGTTCCAACCCCGCTCCACCGTCCCGATGGCTAACGCTCATCATTTTCGTGTCGAGCGCCATGCGGCTCGTGTCGCCTAGATGGAGCCACTACAAAAAAATATCCTTCCGTGATGATAGGTGTTTGTCACGGTAGGTCACGTTTTCGGTCATGCATGTACATCCATGACGATTTTATGACAAAATCAAGATAGTCATACCTGTGCTGTCGTACAAGTGTTCCGTGACATTAAAATAATCATCATGGAAGTGTCCACTTCCATGATGCTAAATCGCGCGTCATAGAAGTCCTTTCATCAAGGGTAACCGAAAGGTGGCATCCACTATAACGGGTCACCGTTAAGCTATCGGGTTCCGGTTTGGATCCGATAACCCGTTAACAGCCCGGGCCAATGGGGATATTCCACGTGTAAAATTCTCAATGGCCAGAGAAACCACGTGTCGGCTCACCGTTGGGATAGATGTCATCCACACATTTGACCAAAGGTGCCTATGATACGTCGACATGTGGCATGGCCCAACAGAGGCCCATTCGGGTGATAAGGCCGGCCCGTTTGACTTGGTCAAAAGGTAGCGGGCTGGCCCACGGAAACCCTGTTAACGGCCTATTCGCATATAGCCCATTTACAGCCCGCTATGTCACGGCCCGTTACGGCCTACCCGAATTAGTCCCAGTAGCGTCATCTGGGCCGTCCAATATGATTCTAGCCTATTGTAACTTCCAGCCCATTTATGGCCATGACGTCTTTTGGCCCATAGGAGGCCCTTTGTAACTCTGGGCCCATTAAAGGCCCGAGATGAAACTGCCCATAATTTTGTCAGTCGATTCCAGCCCGTGTTAACTTTCGGCCTTCTAAGGGCCCATTTATGCTTGGGCTCATTTTCGGTCCGTTACTGGCCTGTTCCGTTTGTGGGCGAAATTCAGCCCGTGGTTACAGTCGGCCCGTTTGTGGCCCGTTAACCCGTTGGGCTGTTTTCATAGCGTCATCAAATACGGCCTATTAACGGCCCATTATGGTCGGGCCATAAAATAGACGATTTCCACTCTAGCCCGTTTACGGTCCAATTTGCGGACCGTTATTGGCCCACGAATAGTACGGCCCATGTTTGGCGAAATGATTATACGGCCCGTAGAAGGCCCATAAATTAGACGGCCCGTAGAAGGCCCATGGATCTTACGGCCCGTAGAAGGTGTTGGGGAATGCAGTATTTCAAAAAAAATTCCTATGCTCACGCAAGATCTATCTAGGAGAAGCATAGAAACGAGCAGGGAGAGTGTGTCCACGTACCCTCGTAGACCGAAAGCGGAAGCGTTCAGTAACGCGGTTGATGTACGAACGTCTTCGCGATTCAACCGATCCAAGCACCGAATGTACGACACCTCCGCGTTCAGCACACATTCAGCTCGATGACGTCCCTCGAGCTCTTGATCTAGTTGAGGCCGAGGGAGAGTTCCGTCAGCACGACGGCGTGGCGACGGTGATGATGAAGTTACCGGCGCAGGGCTTCGCCTAAGCACTACGACGATATGACCGACGTGTGTAACTGTGGAGGGGGGCACTGCACACGACCAAGAGAAGGCTTGGTGTGCCTTTGGGGTGCCCCCTCCCACTTATATAAAGGGGGGAGGAGAGGTGGCTGGCCCAAGGGGGGAGCTCCAAGGGGGGGAGTCCTACTTGCACTCCCGGTCCAAGTAGGATTCGCCCCCCCTTTCCTGTTCCCACTAGGAGAAGGAGGGAAGGAGGAGGAGAAGAGAAGGAAAGGGGGGCCACCCCCCAACCCTAGTCCAATTCGGTTTGGGCTTGGGGGGCGCGCGCCACCACCTGGCCGCCGCCTCCTCTCTCCACTAGGGCCCATGAAGGCCCATTAACTCCCCCGGGGGGTCCGGTAACCCCCGATACTCCGGAAAATGTCTGAACCTCTCCGAAACCATTCCGGTGTCCAAACACAACCTTCCAATACATCAATCTTTATGTCTCGACCATTTTGAGACTCTTCATCATGTCCATGATCTCATCCAGGACTCTGAACAAACTTCGGTGCATCAAATCACATAACTCATAATACAAATCGTCATCGAACTTTAAGCGTGCGGACCCTACGGGTTCGAGAACTATGTAGACATGACCGAGAGACATCTTCGGTCAATAACCAATAGCGGAACCTGGATGCTCATATTGGTTCCTACAAATTCTATGAAGATCTTTATCGGTCAAACCGCATGACAACATATATTGTTCCCTTTGTCATCGGTATGTTACTTGCCCGAGATACGATCGTCGGTATCATCATACCTAGTTCAATCTCGTTACATGCAAGTCTCTTTACTCGTTCCGTAATGCATCATCCCGCAACTAACTCATTAGTCACATTGCTTGCAAGGCTTATAGTGATGAGCATTACCGAGAGGGCCCAAAGATACCTCTTTGATACACGGAGTGACAAATCCTAATCTCGATCTATGCCAACTCAACAAAAACCATCGGAGACACCTGTAGAGCATCTTTATAATCACCCAGTTACGTTGTGACGTTTGATAGCACACAAGGTGTTCTTCAGGTATTCGAGAGTTGCATAATCTCATAGTCAGAGGAACATGTATAAGTCATGATGAAAGCAATAGCAATAAAACTAAACAATCATTTATGCTAAGCTAACGGACGGGTCTTATCCGTCACATCATTCTCTAATGAGGTGATCCCGTTCATCAAATGACAACACATGTCTATGGTCAGGAAACTTAACCATCTTTGATTAACGAGCTAGTCAAGTAGAGACATACTAGGGACACTCTGTTTGTCTACGAATTCACACATGTACTAAGTTTCCGGTTAATACAATTCTAGCATGAATAATAAACATTTACCTATCTACTACCCCTATAAAAGAAAGAGAGGGGGAGATCCAAACAATTATACCCATCCATTTACAATATCTGATGGCCCATAATCCTTCCCTGGTTAACACACCAAGCCACGCATTAATCTCTACTCTCGATCTCCCTGGCTCCCTCACACGATTTCTCCGTGAAAAAAATATTAGCCACGACCCCTCCCCCGTCTTCTCCCAACCCCTCGCTCCCAATCCCCTTGTGATGCCCACCCACGATCTTCCCTCTCCGGTGCCAGCCCACCCGATCGTATGGAGTCTACGTAGCAGTTTCCTCTTCCACGGTTCCACCCGATCAGCCACTTCCCGACCACATCCCTCATCCCATCTTCTCGCGACTCTCGTCATCCACCGCCTCTCATGGCCGCCACCATCTCCAGTACAAATCTTCGGCTCCACCCCCCGCGTCCCCATCACGGTGGTCGACTGGTCGCCATCGGTGGTCGCCGCCCTGCAGCTGCTGCTCCGGGCGTGGAGCGCCCTCTCCGTGCCGCGAGGCATGGTGATGTTCAGTGGCGAAGCCAGGAAATTTGTATCACTGGGCCCGAAGGCTACTAAAACAGGCTGGGGAGGGCCAAGACATTGAAAAATAGGCTTTTAACAGTACATAATCACTGATTTTTGCACTGTTCATCAACAAATTAGCAATACATCCATATTGTTAGGTGGGGCCAGGGCCCCTGCTGGTCCCCCTGTCTCCGCCACTGGTGATGTTATGCATGGCCATGTCGGTTATGGTGCTCGCCCAGATGGTCTTTCTCGGGACTGTTAGCGCCGCAGATGAGACGAGCCGCCTGCGGCGGCGACCGGCTATTCTGCCGCGAGACAAAGAGGCTGGCGGCTCTGCGTCATGCTACCCCATGGTGTTCGTCTAGATCCCGATGGAGAATGAGAGGTATGTACACACGCATGGTTGCTTAGTTAACATAGGTTGTTTTGGGTAAAGACGATTGATCGAACGACCTCAAGTGTTGAGAGAGTCAGAGAGTCCAGCTAGCTAATCTCATGTCATGGCGTCCATGGAAAAATAAAGGTGTATCAGCTATCGATAGGGGCAGCCTACAGGTTCACGTTGTCGGCTGACCGATTAATTGTGCAGGTCCTTCGACGACTCCGCCCACCGGTCGCCCAGGTAGGTGCCATTTCAAGTCTTCAAGTTTATAAATGATGCATCTGCATGCATGCAGCATCTCGTGAGGGAGGAGTGTGAATGTTGGGCCAGGAGCGGCATGGAAGTGTGGTACGAGGCCCCCGCAGGACAAGGTGTGTTACGCCTACACCCGCCGCTGCGACTTCGTTGCCATCTTCGATGTATCCCTCGCCGGAGTTCCTCGCTGACACCATGCCGCTCCTCATCCTCAACCCAGGCCTCGCGCTCATGCAGGCATGCTGGGAGTTCAGTACGTTCAACTCCTGTCCAATTGCATATGCATCCCTCGAAGGGTCGTTGCTAATAGTACATGCTCCTGCTATAACTGTATGTAGTGAACACAAACGAGTCGAGTGTCTGCTGATGAGGACGCAAGAGATGTCCATGGACTACCATTTCAAGGTGGAGCAGCAAGCAGGGTCCTCACTCTGCAACTTCTTCGGGTACAACTGGAGCCTCGCATGTGCTTGTTGATCTCTAATTTTAGGTCTTGGTATTTAATTCTGCTTGGTTTGTTTGGAAGTACAGGTGTTTGTCATAGACATGAGCTAGACTAAAGACAATACGTAGTTAACCGTGAGTCAGACTGAAGAGTGAAGACAACATGCAGTTAACTGAAGTAAGCAGAGACAAACATAAAACAGTCAGGTACTTTGTTTCAATATATCTCAGATGTTGAAAGAATATTAAAAGAGGTAAGACTTGTGCCTGTACTAAACAGTTTTAATTGTCTCTTGAGAATCTCTGAAAGTGGAAACCATGATGTTGATATATAGTTCATGCGGTGCTGCACAATGGTAAATATATATGCTCTTGCCAAGCACAACATCTTTAGTAGTCACACTTCACTAAAAAGGACAAAAATATAACAATAGTTCATCATCTCTTGACTGACTTTAAATCTAGGCCAATAGCTCAACATCTTTTTTCACAAGTTTTAAAAGAAATAATTCAAAATCTAAAGATGATCACCACAGCGTCAAACGCAGATGCCCTTTGACATCTTATGGGTGAAACTGCACTGTAAAAAGTAAATCATATTAGCGATGTCCCAACCCTCAATTTGAGGTTTTTATACTGATGTGCAGACTTCCAAATTGGGAAATTTTCGATCATGATATGATTTGGAGAGTTGATGCATGATTGCAGATGGCTACCAAATTGGAAAATTTTGAACCTTCACCAATATACAGGTATTTCACACGTGCAGGTTTGATTCATGATTGCAGGTGCTTGTAGGATTCAGTTTGTGCATGAAAAGTATGTATATGCGTATACCAATAATGATTACTTTATTTTCAAATTCAAATGCACCTGTTGTGCGTATGATAAGTGCATGAATAAATTAGTATCATGTTGCCTGCACATTGGGCTTATAATTTCATTATGAATAATGTGTCATATTTTGATTCTTGTGTACGAACATTGATGTATGCAGAACTACTTCCCGTAGTAGTGAGCCAGAGCGCATGACGTGTTCTCATAGCCTACCACCACCAGTTAAGTATCAAGATGGTTCTAGATCGATATCAAGCTTGATGAGTACTTCCTCTCTCATTGCGTCACTGATCCAGGCCCCATCTGTATGGAAGCTACTATTTTTTTGATAGATTGGAAACGTAGATGCTTTAATAGGAGAAATGGAACTTGAAGAGCATGACATATAAAGACATCGAACGGGCATAACAAAAGAACCTTTCATTCAAATGTCATTATGTACATTTTCGCTGTTATATGTTGAGAACCTGAAGAATACACACACATTTATATATTTCCTGTGATGGTAGTCTATTCTCATAATTTTCTGTTAACCAGGCATGTCGGTTTTCCACCTTAATGTTCGTGTGAGTCTGAACTCATCACATGTTCTCGATTTTCAGTCATACTTACGTACATTACAAAGTAAATTTTCTTAATTATACTAGCTTTTTTGAAACTTAACTTCAATTACAAATTCTTTGGTCATAATTTTGGCTACTACAATTGAATTTTTTTCTATATACGTGAATTTTCACGTGCAAGCTTACTAGTCATGATATAAGGAAATACAAATAACAACTTTATTAGTGCCTCCAGGGCATATTTCCTACAGTCTCCCACTTGCACTAGAGTCCATAATCTAGATTACATAGTAATGATTCTAACACCCATGGAGTCTTGGTGTTGATCATGTTATGCTCATGAGAGAGACTTAGTCAACGGGTCTGCAACATTCAGATCCGTATGTTTCTTGCAAATCTCGATGTCTCCCTCCTTGATTTGATCGCGGATGGAATTGAAGCGTCTCTTGATGTGTTTGGTTCTCTTGTGAAATCTGGATTCCTTCGCCAAGGAAATTGCTCCAGTATTGTCACAAAAGATTTTCATTGCACCCGACGCACTAGGTATGACACCTAGATCAGATATGAACTCCTTCATCCAGACTCCTTCATTTGCTGCTTCCGAAGCAGCTATGTACTCCGCTTCACACATAGATCCCGCCATGACGCTCTGCTTGGAACTTCACCAACTGACAGCTCCACCATTCAATATAAATGCATATCCGGTTTGTGACTTAGAGTCATCCGGATCAGTGTCAAAGTTTGCATCGACGTAATCATTTACGACGAGCTCTTTGTCACCTCCATAAACGAGAAACATATCCTTAGTCCTTTTCAGGTATTTCAAAATGTTCTTGACCGCTGTCCAGTGATCCACTCCTGGATTACTTTGGTTCCTCCCTGCTAAACTAATAGCAAGGCACACATTAGGTCTGGTACACAACATTGCATACATGATAGAACCTATGGTTGAGGCATAGGGAATGACTTTCATTTCCTCTCTATCTTCTGCAGTGGTCGGGCATTGAGTCTGACTAACCTTCACACCTTGTAACACAGGCAAGAACCCTTTCTTTGACTGATACATTTTGAACTTTTTCAAAACTTTATCAAGGTATGTGCTTTGTGAAAGTCCAATTAAGCGTCTTGATCTATCTCTATAGATCTTGATGCCTAATATATAAGCAGCTTCACCGAGGTCTTTCATTGAAAAATTCTTATTCAAGTATCCTTTTATGCTATTCAGAAATTCAGTATCATTTCCGATCAACAATATGTCATCCACATACAATATCAGAAATGCCACAGAGCTCCCACTCACTTTCTTGTAAATACAGGCTTCTCCAAAAATCTGTATAAAACCATATGCTTTGATCACACTATCAAAGCGTATAATCCAACTCCGAGAGGCTTGCACCAGTCCATAAATGTATCGCTGGAGCTTGCACACTTTGCTAGCACCTTTAGGATCGACAAAACCTTATGGTTGCATCATATACAACTCTTCTTTAAGATATCCATTAAGGAATGCAGTTTTGACATCCATTTGCCAAATTTCATAATCATAACATGCGGCAATTGCTAACATGATTCAGACAGACTTAAGCATCGCTATGGGTGAGAAGGTCTCATCGTAGTCAACTCCTTGAACTTGTCGAAAACCTTTCACAACAAGTCGAGCTTTGTAGCCAGTAACATTACCGTCAGCATCAGTCTTCTTCTTGAAGATCCATTTATTCTCTATGGCTTGTCGATCATCGGGCAAGTCAACCAAAGCCCACACTTTGTTCTCATACATGGATCCCATCTTAGATTTCATGGCCTCAAGCCATTTCGCGGAATCTGGGCACATGATCGCTTCCTCATAGTTCGTAGGTTCGTCATGGTCAAGTAACATGACCTCGAGAACAGGATTACCGTACCACTCTGGTGTGGATGTTACTTTGGTTAACCTACGAGGTTCGGTAGTAACTTCATCTGAAGTTTCATGATCATCATCATTAGCTTCCTCACTAATTGATGAACTACTTTCCAATAAGGGGCAGGTACAATTACCTCATCAAGTTCTACTTTCCTCCCACTCACTTCTTTTGAGAAAAACTCCTTCTCTAGAAAGGATCCATTCTTAGCAACGAATATCTTGCCTTCGGATCTGTGATAGAAGGTGTACCCAACAGTCTCCTTTGGGTATCCTATGAAGACACATTTCTCCGATTTGGGTTCGAGCTTATCAGGTTGAAGCTTTTTCACATATGCATCACAGCCCCAAACTTTAAGAAACGACAACTTGGGTTTCTTGCCAAACCACAGTTCATATGGTGTCGTCTCAATAGATTTAGATGGTGCCCTATTTAACGTGAATGCAGCCTTCTCTAAAGCATAACCCCAAAACAATAGCGATAAATCAGTAAGAGACATCATAGATCGCACCATATCTAATAAAGTGCAGTTACGACGTTCGGACACACCATTACGCTGTGGCATTCCAGGTGGCGTGAGTTACGAAACTATTCCACATTGTTTCCAATGAAGACCAAACTCGTAACTCAAATATTCACCTCCATGATCAGATCGTAGAAACTTTATCTTCTTGTTACGATGATTTTCTACTTCACTCTGAAATTCTTTGAACTTTTCAAATGTTTAAGACTTATGTTTCATCAAGTAGATATACCCATATCTGCTCAAATCATCTGTGAAGGTCAGAAAATAACGATACCCGCTGTGAGCCTCAACGCTCATCGGACCACATACATCAGTATGTATTATTTACAACAAGTCTGTTGCTCGCTCCATTGTTCCGGAGAATGGAGTCTTAGTCATCCTGCCCATGAGGCATGGTTCGCAAGCATCAAGTGATTCCAAAAGTCCATCAGTATGGAGTTTCTTCATACGCTTTACACCAATATGACCTAAACGACAGTGCCACAAATAAGTTGCACTATCATTATTAACCTTGCATCTTTTGGCTTCAATATTATGAATATGTGTATCACTACAATCGAGATTCAACAGAAATAGACCAGTCATCAAGGGTGCATGAACATAAAAGATATTACTCATATAAATAGAACAACCATTATTCTCTGATTTAAATGAATAACCGTCTCGCATCAAACAAGATCCAGATATAATGTTCATGCTCAAAGCTGGCACCAAATAACAATTATTTAGGTCTAAAACTAATCCCGATGGTAGATGTAGAGGTAGCGTGCCGACGGCGATCACATCGACTTTGGAACCATTTCCCACGCGCATTGTCACCTCGTCCTTAGCCAATCTTTGATTAATTCATAGCCCCTGTTTCGAGTTGCAAATATGAGCAACAGAACCAGTATCAAATACCCAGGCGCTACTACGAGCACTAGTAAGGTACACATCAAAAACATGTATATCAAATATACCTTTCACTTTGCCATCCTTCTTATCTGCCAAATAGTTGGGGCAGTTCCGCTTCCAGTGACCAGTCCCTTTGCAGTAGAAGCACTCAGTCTCAGGCTTAGGTCCAGACTTGGGCTTTTTCACTTGAGCAGCAACTTGCTTGCCGTTCTTCTTGAAGTTACCCTTCTTCCCTTTGCCCCTTTTCTTGAAACTAGTGGTCTTGTTAACCATCAACACTTGATGCTCCTTCTTGATTTCTACCTCCACAACCTTTAGCATCGTGAAGAGCTCGGGAATTGTCTTATCCATCCCTTGCATATTATAGTTCATCACGAAGCTTTTGTAGCTTGGTGGCATTGATTAAAGAACTCTTTCAATGACACTATCAATAGGAAGATTAACTCCCAGTTGAGTCAAGTGATTGTGGTACCCAGACATTCTGAGTATATGTTCACTGACAGAACTATTCTCCTCCATTTTACAGCTGTAGAACTTATTGGAGACTTCATATCTCTCAGTACAGACATTTGCTTGAAATATTAACTTCAACTCCTGGAACATCTCATATGCTCCATGACGTTCAAAACAACGTTGAAGTCCCGGTTCTAAGCCGTAAAGCATGGCACACTGAACTATCGTTTAGTCATCAGCTTTGTTCTGCCAGACATTCATAACTTCCGGAGTTGCTCCTGCAGCGGGTTTGGCACCTAGTGCTGCTTCCAGGATGTAATTCTTCTGTGCAGCAATGAGGATAATCCTCAAGTTACAGACCCAGTCCGTGTAGTTGCTACCATCATCTTTCAACTTAGCTTTCTCTAGGAACGCATTAAAATTCAAAGGAACGGTAGCATGGGCCATTGATCTACAACAACATAGACATGCAAAATACTATCAGGTACTAAGTTCATGATAAATTAAAGTTCAATTAACCATATTACTTAAGAACTCCCACTTAGATAGACATCCCTCTAGTCATCTAAATGATCACGTGATCCATATCAACTAAACCATGTCCGATCATCACGTGAGATGGAGTAGTTTTCAATGGTGAACATCACTATGTTGATCATATCTACTATATGATTCCCGCTCGACCTTTCGGTCTCAGTGTTCCGAGGCCATATCTGCATATGATAGGCTCGTCAAGCTTAACTCGAGTATTCTGCGTGTGCAAAACTAGCTTGCACCCGTTGTATGTGAGCGTAGAGCTTATCACACCCCATCATCACGTGGTGTCTCGGCACGACGAACTGTAGCAACGGTGCATACTCAGGGAGAACACTTGTACCTTGAAATTTAGTGAGAGATTATCTTATAATGCTACGGCCGTACTAAACAAAATAAGATGCACAAAAGATAAACATCACATGCAATCAAAATAAGTGATATGATATGGCCATCGTCATATTGTGCCTTTGATCTCCATCTCCAAAGCACCGTCATGATCACCATCGTCACCGGCTTGACACCTTGATCTCCATCGTAACATCGTTGCCGTCTCGCCAGCTATTGCTTCTACTACTATCGCTACCGCTTAGTGATAAAGTAAAGCAATTACATGGCGATTGCATTTCATACAATAAAGCGACAACCATGAGGCTCCTGCCAGTTGCCGATAACTTTTACAAAACATGATCATCTCATACAACAATTTATATATCATCACGTCTTGACAATATCACATCACAACAAGCCCTGCAAAAACAAGTTAGACGTTCTCTACTTTGTTGTTGCAAGTTTTACGTGGCTGCTACGGGCTTCTAGCAAGAACCGTTCTTACCTACGCATCAAAACCACAATGATTTTTCGTCAAGTGTGCTGTTTTAACCTTCAACAAGGACCGGGCGTAGTCAAACTCGATTCAACTAAAGTTGGAGAAACTGACACCCGCTAGCCACCTGTGTGCGAAGCACGTCGGTAGATCCAGTCTCATGAACGTGGTCATGTAATGTCAGTCCGGGCCGCTTCATCCAAAAATACCACCGAATCAAAGTAAGATGTTGCTAGTAAGCAGTATGACTATTATTGGCCATGACTCATTGTGTTCTACTCGTGCATATAACATCTACGCATAGACCTGGCTCGGATGCCCCTGTTGGGGAATGCAGTATTTCAAAAAATTTGCCTACGATCACACAAGATCTTTCTAGGAGATGCATAGCAACGAGCGGGGATAGTGTGTCCACGTACCCTCGTAGACCGAAAGCGGAAGCGTTTAGTAACGCGGTTGATGTAGTCGATCGTCTTCGCGATTCAACTGATTCAAGCACCGAACGTACAACACCTCCGCGTTCAGCACACGTTCAGCTCGATGACGTCCCTCGAGTTCTTGATATAGTTGAGGCCGTGGGAGAGTTCCGTCAGCACGACGGCTTGGCGACGGTGATGATGAAGTTACTGGCGCAGGGCTACGCCTAAGCACTACGATGATATGACCGAGGTGTGTAACTATGGAGGGGGCACCGCACACGGCTAATAGAAGGCTTGGTGTGCCTTTGGGGTGCCCCCCTCCCACGTATATAAAGGGAGGAGGAGAGGTGGCCGGCCCAAGGGGGGCGCGCCATGGGGGGAAGTCCTACTTGGACTCCCGGTCCAAGTAGGATTTGCCCCCCCCCTTTCCTATTCCCACTAGGAGAAGGAGGGAAGGAGGAGGAGAAGAGAAGGAAAGGGGGGCCGCCCCCCCCCCCAACCCTAGTCCAATTCGGTTTGGTCTTAGGGGGCGCGCGCCACCACCTGGCCGCCACCTCCTCTCTCCACTAGGGCCCATGAAGGCCCATTAACTCCCCGGGGGGTTCCGGTAACCCCCAGTACTCTGGAAAATGTCCGAACCTATCCGAAACCATTCCGGTGTCCAAACACAACCTTCCAATATATCAATCTTTATGTCTCGACCATTTCGAGACTCCTCGTCATGTTCGTGATCTCATACGGGACTCTGAACAAACTTCGGTACATAAAATCACATAACTCATAATACAGATGGTCATCGAACGTTAAGGGTGCGGACCCTACGGGTTCGAGAACTATGTAGACATGACCGAGACACATCTTCGGTCAATAACCTATAGCGGAACCTGGATGCTCATATTGGTTCCTACATATTATACGAAGATCTTTACCGGTCAAACCGCATAACAACATACGTTGTTCCCTTTGTCATCGGTATGTTACTTGCCCGATATTCGATCGTTGGTATCATCATACCTAGTTCAATATCGTTACCAGCAAGTCTCTTTACTCGTTCCGTAATGCTTCATCCCGCAACTAACTCATTATTCGCATTGCTTGCAAGGCTTATAGTGATGAGCATTACCGAGAGGGCCCAGAGATACCTCTTCGATACACGGAGTGACAAATCCTAATCTCGATCTATGCCAACTCAACAAACACCATCGGAGACACCTGTAGAGCATGTTTATAATCACCCAGTTACGTTGTGACGTTTGATAGCACACAAGGTGTTCCTCCGGTATTCGGGAGTTGCACAATCTCATAGTCAGAGGAACATGTATAAGTCATGATGAAAGCAATAGCAATAAAACTAAACGATCATTTATGCTAAGCTAACAGATGGGTCTTGTCCATCACATCATTCTCTAATGATGTGATCCCGTTCATCAATTGACAACACATATCTATGGTCAGGAAACCTAACCATCTTTGATTAACGAGCTAGTCAAGTAGAGGCATACAAGGGACACTCTGTTTGTCTATGTATTCACACATGTACTAAGTTTCCGGTTAATACAATTCTAGCATGAATAATAAACATTTATCATGATATAAGGAAATATAAATAACAACTTTATTATTGCCTCTAGGGCATATTTCCTACAGAAGGCCCATGGATCCTACGGCCCGTAGGAGGGCCATGGTCACTACAACAGGTAGCAGGACCATGGTTACAATAGTCCATGTGTTGCCATGGTTATTGTGGCCTAGTTATAAAAATAGATTATTGTGTCCACTAGAAAAACGAGGAAAAAGAACTGAAGTGACTACAAGCAAACAACTAAACAAGACAATATGGAAATAAATAGGCAAGCAACTAACGCTAGGCTATTATGGCTATTACACATATTACATCCACTGGGCATCAAAGTTCGCCACCAGTGCAAATATTGGGAACAAAGCACCATATTACATACACTGGCCGTCTAAATTGACCACCAGTGCAAATAAACGCGGCAGCAAAACAAGTCCATAACTGAAACAACTTCAGAAGAGCTCAAGAATTGTTATCCTGGGTATCCACCATGCCGGCAATAAGCTTAGCAAGCTTATTAGCTTTCTCCTGTTTGTCGTTAAAATCCTACAACGCTTGTTGTTGCACCAGAAAGTATGCATCTGAATGCTCTAGGGACTTCCGCAGTCCTTCGACTTCCTGTCGCAGCACAGTTGATCGATTTCTTTCAGCTTGTAGTTGAGACTCAAGAAATTGAACTGATTCAGACAGTGAGTTTGAACAGCTTGTGCTAGCAGTAGTGGCCAGTAACTCGAACACTACACCAAGACAGGACTTTGGGGTTGTCTCACTGTCTTCAAGATAGTTTTCCTTAGCTGTTTTATCAGCTTTGTTGGAGACCAACAAGGATGTCTCACTATCCTAAACCTTATCTGCATTACTTACTTTACCATTGCTTAATAAGGCACTCTTCCCCAATATTCTGTCAGCATTCTAAAAGAAGAAACAAGCAGACACAAAACAGGTTTAGCATGTACTAGTATATGAAACTCATTTCGGTGAACCAGTTCATTAGTAAGGTGGACATGATTAAACTACCAAGTCTTCTATTGCCAAGTAGTACATAATAAAAGCATCAAACAAACATATATCTATGTCCTATGGTCACTGCATTTTCTTGCCAAATCAAAATAGAGACACGGTTCAAACCATATCAGTTCAAGACAAAGCAGCACTGAAAGAATACAAAGCGTGGGAAACTACACGGCACAACAAGATTTCAGATGGGTACCACGGGTCTACATGTACAACATCACTATTGGCTCCATTGTGGTGCTAGTAATGTGCATGATATGATAAGTCAACTGTATACACAATTGAAAATGAAATCAACAGAGCTATTTATAAGAGCAAACCTGTTAATGAAACATGCGTAAACATACCTGTTGTGCCATTGGAGTTTCGATTGGATCCTTCAATTCAAAAATAAGTTTGTCTCAGTAAATACAATGATACAAGAGCAAAGCCGTATGCACGATAGCAATGGAATCTTAAATGAGAACATTTGTTCTTCAGGTTTAAGGACTTGTTCTACATGAATAGAGTATAGTAATACGCAGGCATATAGTACTTAAAAAAATGAGCTCATAGACCTTACCACATTCTTGGTTCGGGACCAGTATAGAACAAGGCTTTCCCAGTCATCGTCCAGTAAATGTGTCTCAGGAGAACATAAGGGAATTTGATGAGTTTCTTTGCCAGTGAAGTACGTTTTCTTCAGGTAATTCCGATACTGCCACCAAGCATTCTTGAAGATAGCAGAGGTATTAGCACATGTTACCTCATTCTGAGTTTCCAAATCGGTCCTTCTCTATATCTAAAAATGGGAAAATTTGTTGTATTATAACCATCATGGAGGTAGAATGTATGGGACAAAGCAAAGTAATTGCCGTGAATACCATTACTTACACATAACTCCTGGACAAACACCTGCAACTGGCATTTTCCTTCATATTCAGTATAATATTTCCATGATGGGAGGATATGCACATAGGATTGAACAACATCAAATGTGATAGATGCTAAACTACGAATGGTTGGTTGTGCTTCCTCCACAGGAATAGGTGTACTAACTAGTGGAGTTGGGGTTCGTCATGGTAGTACTGGCGCTTTGGGCACTGGAGCTGCCTTACTAACTGCTCTTGTTTAGGAGCTCTGTTGTGGATATGGTGTTGTGTCAATAGGAACTAGGTTACTATCTTCTGGGGTTGGGGTTAGATTGGGTGAAGCTGGTTCTCGGTCCATTGTAGTAGGGATACAATCAACGAGAGTCCGGGTTATGTGTGGTAGGGCTGGTTCTCGTGGATGTACAACCGAGGTGTTATCTCCACCAAGAGGTAGCATTGTTTCATTTGAAGACCGTGTTTTTACTCCGCTAGATACTTCCATCACTTGCTCCAATTCAAATGGTTGATAAATAGGAAACATAGTTGAATGTACACACATTGTATGAGAGACAGATGCAATAGATAGTGTGGAAAAAAGAGGGCATGAAATAGTTGACATGTATATTGTTTAACTAAAAAGGATAGCATGACATAATTTCACATATATGATGTCTATCTAAACTGGATAGCATAGCATGACATAATTAAAATATATGATGACTAACTAAACAGGATGGCATGAGATAATTATATGATGTCTTTCATAAACAGGTTCACATGACATAATTCACATACATGTTATCTAAGTAATCAAGATCGCATGATATAATTCAAATATGTGATTTATATGTTGAGCAGAGGGCATTCGCATATATGGTGTCTGAACTAAGAACATGGTGTTGAATATTGTGTATATGATGTCTAAACTATGCAATGAAAGACACCATATGCATGATATGAGCAGTATAACCGTGCCAAGTTAGAGCATACACCTCGGTGGGGGAATAGGACTGGTCATCTGTCTCTGAATCCATCTCCGAAGAGCTATCGGGACCCAGCAAGAGATCTGCTTCGACAAGTAGCACTGTCTGCTCTGAAGACCTTGTTTTCACTCCAGATTTTTCCGTTACCCACTCAAATGGCTGAGTCACAGGAAGAGTAGTTTAATGTACAAACATTGTCGACAAATGGAAATGTAATGAAGAAAAGGATGGGCAAGATATCCTTCAAATATATGAAGCCTGGTTAAACAGGATGGCATTGCATATTTCACATATATTATGGCTGGCTAAAAGAGATGAGACTGCATAATTCCCATATATGATATAGAAACTAAACATGTGGCATTACAGAACATGTCTAAACTAAGCAGATGACATATATGATGTCGAAAGTAGGCATTGCAAGGCAACATATACATGATATGACCAACATCATCATGCCAAGTTAGAGCAAACACCTTGGGGGGTAAATAGGAGTGGTCAGCTGCGTCTGAATCCGCCTCAGAACAGATATCTTCCTCTGAATTACAATCTGGAGAGATGGGGGTGGGGAGGGTTTTCCATTGAACCCACCATGGAGCGATGTCTGCATGTCATTGTTGTCGGATGTGGGGTTCCGGCAAACCCTTGAGGTTCGAACACTGGGGTGCGCGCGAAGTCTTTCCCTCCTACCGATCTACGCCCTAGCTCGCTAAGATCTCGCGGACGAACTCGATGAACTCACAACACAGAAAGATACGAGATTTATACTGGTTCGGGCCACCGTTGTGGTGTAATACCCTACTCCAGTGTGGTGGTGGATTGCCTCTAGGGCTGATGATGAATAGTACAAGGGAAGAACAGCCTCCTGAGTTTGAGGTGTTCTTGTGCGTACGAGCTTGTGCGCATCTCTGGATCCGATGGCTACTACTGTGGTGGGTAGACCTATTTATAGAGGCCCTGGTCCTCTTCCCAAATATCGAGCGGGAAGGGAGCCAACAACAGCGGGCCAATTTGAAGGGGGACAGCTAGTACAAGCTATCCTGACAAAAGCGGTCTTCGCATGTGAAAAGCTCTGGTGGTGACGCCGTCTTGGGCTCCACGATGACCTCCGTCTCGCCGTCCTCCTGGTCTTGGTCTCGTTGCACCAATATAGCAACCTTTGCCTGATGCCTCGATACTCTTCGCCTGCGCTGGCCTCCTTAGCACCAAAGAGGAAATAAGGACGCTGCGCGCGCTGGCGCCCGCCTGGCGCCCGTCTGGTGCCGTTCGTCATGGCTCACGTCACGAGAGCCTCGTGAGGTTTGCCCCGCCTTGATATCTCCGCTCCTCGTGAGCCTGCCCAGCTCGGCCACTCCAAAGGAGATCTTGCGTCGTCCGCCTAGCGAGGGTCTTGGATGCCTTGTTGATGAAGATGGGTTGTATGGTCTGCTTGCTTAGCCACGCCGTGGGCCGTAGGCAGGCAAGTCTGGGGACCCCCGTTCCCAGAACGCCGACAGTAGCCCCCGGGCCCAAGGTGCGCTCGGGCTTGGCTTCGCGGCGAAGCCAAGGGTCAAGTTTGGAGCACCGCGGGCCCCAAAAGCATGCGGCCTCGGTCGACGCGTGGCGGTTGATGGAACGCGGGCGTCTCCGCTTCCCCATGTCGCCTTGGCAACTGCACGACTTGACAAGTCCCTGTGACATGCAAGGAAAACCATCATTACCTGCGATCGTGGGAGACGCCGATTGGCCTTCTCTTGCTATAAATGGGGAGGGGGGCGGAGCCCCCGTCGCCCATCTCTTCCCCGCTTGCTTGCTTCTTCCTCTTTGCTCCACTGCTTGCAGCGCCACCGATGGCGCCACGAGGAAATTCTCTACGGCCGAGAAGGGAAAGGCTCCTCGCGAGGGGCCCGGCTCCCCGGTGCCCAAGCGCGGCTGCGGCCGCCCGCGCAAGCATGCCGCGACCCCCGCCGTGGCCCATTGTCGAGACGGCGCCACGGCACGCGGAGTGGGTCATCCCAGCCATGGCGGTCCAGTTGATGAGGGGAGGCGTGCTATGGTGGCGTGGCCTCCTCGTCCGCGCGTCCACACGGCGGAGGTGTCGCCGGAGTTTGTCATCTGGTCGGAGAACCCGGCCGGCAACTGGCTCCAACTTCTGCGCTTCTTCGCCGGTGAACTGCCAGCCTCTGGTCCAGGCGGACTCTGGTTGTAGGCGGATGGCTGCTGCAGCAAGGCCTCTTGGGTTGTGGTTGAGACTTCCGCCGCGGGCAACATAGCTCTGGCCCACGGCCGGCAGACATTCGCCCGCGCATGCGTCCTGGGCAGGCGGTGCACCCTCCACTTCTGGTACAATGGTGGATCGACCCTCTATGTGAGGGTGTTTGGGAAAGATGGTCGCTGTGCCGGGTGCTGCCCCGAGGTGAACGACGGTGAGGAGGTACTCGGCCTTGGGGACGGTCGCGACGAGGACGAGCGCGAGCCCGCTCTCGGCAGCGACCATGTCTCGTCCAGCTACGGCGGCTCTTCCTCCGGCAACAGCTCCAGCAGTGGCGGCTATGACCAGCCGCCGTGCCCATTTTGAAGGCAAAAGTGGGTCGTCTCGTCGCCGCACCTCCGTGAAGCGTGAGAAAGGAACCGGCTAGGCTCGGGGTAGCGCTAGGGGCCTGTCTTCGCGGATCGCTGCAATGCTACTTTTGTTTTACTCTTTTCCTGCATCAATAATGAAACCAGTATGGGCCCAGGGGGCGTGTATCGAACTATGGTTCCTCGGTTATAACAGTATGTGTGTTGTTCTTCGTGATGTGTCATTATTTTGCGCAAAGATAACTTAACCTGGTATACTCAGGACGCCCTCTTCCTCTCGAGGCGTTTATTTCCTTGCATCCATCTTGCCTCGGTGGCCTACATTCGCTCAGGAACTGCGAAAAACTCGTTAGGAAGTGCGTTAAAAAATTTGCCATTCATCCTGGCCCCGACCTGGTGCTTTGTATCGCGGTACCCGAGGGGCACGGACTAGGAGAGGTGCGCCAGCTTACGGGCTCGAACGAGGGTGGCTCGCGAGAAGGCAGAAAAAAGAAAAAATGCTCACGAGGGCACCTGCCTAGCCCCCTCGTGAGGCATGCGAGAGAGAGAACACGAGAAAATTCGAGCCGGAAAAATGCAGTGTGAGGCGAGGGAACCAAATCAGCAAGGAACGCCAAAGGCAAACTTTGATTAAGGAAAAGCAAGCCAACTACGGAAAGCAAATGAAAAGCCGCGTCCGGCACCTAATCTAGACTTCAAGTCTTCTCACCAGCGCGGAGCTAAGTGTTGTCCACTAGGCGTGGGAGGGAGCCCCATGGCTTGAGGCCGGCGCTCCTGAGACTCCGGGGCGTGTACAGCCCCACTCATTATTACGTGAGAGTGTCATAGGCGGCGATTCTTCACAGGCACCGGGCCTTCTTCACAGGCTCTGGGCCTTTCTTCTCAGGCTCTGGGCCTTGCTTCTCAGGCTCTGGGCAATGCTTCATGGATAGAACTTCTGGAGGTGCTGGATGTTCCAGGCGTTCTGGATGGGTATCCCGTGCTGCGTCTCCAGGCGCGCTGCACCCGGCCTGGAGACATGGACGACCCTGAACGGGCCCTCCCACATGGGCGAAAGCTTGTGCAGCCCTTTTGTGGAGAGGACCCGCCTCAGGACGAGGTCGCCCACCTCGAGCGTCCTGGAGCGGACATTGCGGCAGTGGTATCGCTGCAGCGCTTGTTGGTACATTGCCTCCCTCAATGCAGCTTCGCGACGGTGTTCCTCCCCCAGCACGAGGTCCATCACCCGCATGGCCTCCTGCCACGTTTCATCGAATGCCAGGACCCGCGCGGAGCGATGCTTGACCTCGTGAGGGAGGACTGCTTCAGCTCCGTAGACAAGGAAGAATGGAGTCTCACCCGTTGGCTTGGTGGCGGTGGTTCGGATGGACCACAGCACGGACTGGAGCTCGTCGTGCCAGCCCCTGCCGCAGGCCTCCAGCTTCTTCTTGAAGGTCCTGGTCTTGATGCCCCTCAGGACCTCCGCGTTAGCGTGTTCGGCCTGACCGTTACTCCTGGGGTGGGCCGCCGAAGCGTAGCAGATCTGCGTTCCAAGGTTAGCACAGTAGGTTTTGAAGAGGTTGCTAGTAAACTGCGAACCGTTATCTGTGATGATGCAGTTAGGGACCCCGAAGCGGCTCACGAGGCCCTTGATGAACTTGACAGCAGAGCCGGCTGGAATGGTACGGACGGCTTCCACTTCCGCCCACTTGGTAAACTTGTCGATGGCGACGTAGAGATAGTGGTAGCCCCCTGGCGCTCGAGGGAACGGGCCTAAGATGTCCATCCCCCAGACCGCAAACGGCCACGTGAGTGGGATGGTTTGGAGGCCCTGAGCAGGCTGATGGATCTGCTTGGCGTGGAATTGGCAAGCTTCACAGGACTTCACCAGCTCGGCCGCGTCGTTGAGTGTTGTAGGCCAAGAGAACCCAATGCGGAACACCTTGCCGACAAGGGTCCGTGACGACGAGTGGTGTCCATAGTCACCGCCGTGTATGTCAATCAGCAACTCCCTTCCTTGATCGCTGGAAATGCAGCGCAGCCTGACATCGTTCGGTCGTTTCCTATATAACTCGCCGTCTTGGATACAGTATGTCGTGGCTTGCCGGGCCACGCGCTCCGCGTCCTCTTCCTTCTCCGGTAGCGTCCCGTGCATCAGGTACTCTTTGAATTCCTTGGTCCAGCACTCCTCCTGGGGCTCGAGCGCCAAGAGCAGCCGAGCTCCTGAGGTCGGGCCACATGCTGGGGCTCCCGTGGCCGGGGGCTGTGGGAGCTCCTCCCGAGGCTGAGTCGTGCTTGAAAGAGGTGGCGTAGCTGATGGCTTGAAGAGCCGCTCTTCGAAGACACCGGCTCTTGCGGTCGCCACTTGGATGCTCTCCTGGCGACGTCGTCGGCTTCCTTGTTGGTGCCCCGAGGCACGTGCTGCAGCTCCTGGCCCAAGAACTGCTTTCCATCTTGCGCACCTCCGCGAGGTAGGCCTCCATGTGCTCGTCCTTCGGCTCGTACACCTTGTTGGAGAAGTTGACGAGGAGCTGCGAGTCACCTTTGACGGTGAGGCACTTCACCCCTAGAGCCGCCGCAGCCTTCAGGCCGGCTATGAGGCCTTCGTATTCTACGATGTCGTTGGAGACCTTCTCGCCGTGCTGAAAACAGAGTTGCACGGCGTAGTAGAGCTTGTCCTAAGTGGGCGAGATGACCACTGCTCCAGCCCCCGCGCCCTGGTGTGCGAAGGCGCCATCGAAATACATGACCCAGCCGTCTAGTGCCTCGCTTCCTGGGGAGGTGGACCAGTCTTCTCCTTCCTCAAGAGCTGGGGCATCTGTACATTCTGCCACAAAATCGGCGAGCGCGGCTCCCTTGAAGACCCTGGTAGTGCTGAACTCCAACTGGAATGCTTGCTACTCGATGTTCCACTCAGCAACCCTTCCGGCTGAGTTAGGGCTCCAGAGTACCCTCTCCAATGGGTAGGCTGAGACGACCTTGACGGGGTGGCCCTGGAAGTAGTGCCGCAGCTTGCGCGAGGCCACCAAGAGTGCGAGTAGGAGCTTTTGCGGCATGGGGTAGCGCGCCCTCGCGTCCCGCAGTACGGTGCTGACGAAGTACACCGGGTGCTCGACGAGGGCTGGCACACTGTCGAGGCCCGGGCCCTGCAGAGATTGTGGCATATCCTGAGGTGGTGGGTTTGCTGAGACCTGACCATCCTCAGGAGCTTCTGCGATGTTGCCCTGCTGAGCTTGGTCTCCCGCCGCTGATGGCTTTGCTGCGCCTTCCTGGCCCTGCGCTGCATCAGCTCTGGCTTGGCGCAGCACACCCTTGTCTTTGCGCTCCTCCCGAACCGCCACCAGCGCCGTGCTGGCGGAGTACGGGGTGGCGTCAAGGTAGAGTACCAGGGGCTCGAGAGGCCGCGGTGCCACCATCACCTGGGGGCTAGTGAGGTATTTTTGAGGTCTTAGAAGGCCCGGTCGGCCTCTGGGGTCCACTCGAACGGACCCTTCTTCTTCATGAGATTAAAGAAGGGTAAGGCGCGCTCGCCTAGCTTGGAGATGAAACGCCCTAATGCGGTCACCCGCCCCGCTAGCTTCTGCATCTCCTTGAGGGTCTGTGGTGGGCTCATGTCTTCGAAGGCCTTGATCTTCTCCGGGTTCACCTCGATCCCTTTGTGGGATACGAGGAACCCAGTAGCTTGCCGGAGGGGACACCAAACACGCACTTCTCCGGGTTAAGCCTCATGTTCACTTGGCGCAAGCTCTCGAAGGTCTCCTCCAAGTCTTGAATCAATGTCCTCGCCTCACGAGATTTGACCACTATGTCATCAACGTAGGCCTCTGTGTTTCTGCCGAGCTGCTGCCCCAAAGCGATGTGCATCAACTGCTGAAAGGTTGCGCCCGCGTTGCGCAGCTCGAAGGGCATGCAGGTGTAGCAATACACCCCGCATGGTGTCAGGAAGGCTGTCTTCTCCACATCCTCCACCGCCATCTTGATTTGGTGGTATCCTGAGAATGCATCCAGGAAACATAGCAAGTCGCACTCGGCGGTGGAGTCGACGATTTGATCGATGCGTGGAAGTGGGAACGGATCTTGGGGGCAAGCTTTGTTAAGGTTGGTGAAGTCGACGCACATCCGTTCCTTCCCGCCTTTCTTTGGTACTACAACGGGGTTCGCCAGCCATTCGGGGTATCGAACTTCTCGGATGGTACCTGCCGCCTCCAGCTTGCGTGTCTCTTGGACGATGAAGGCCTACTTCTCAGTGGACTGCCGTCTTGCTCGCTGCTTCACGGGGCGTACGTTGGGGCACACCCTTAGATGATGCTGGATCACCTCTCTCGGGACCCCCACCAGCTGATTGGGCTCCCACGCGAATATCTCCTTGTTCACGTGCAAAAACCTCACTAAAGCTTCTTCTTGTCCTGGGTCAAGGCCGGTTCCTATGGTGAAGGTGGCTCCTGAAGACCCGCCCTCGTTGACCGGCACCTGCTTGGTCTCCGCCTTGTCTTGGATGAACAGCTGCTTCTTCTTGGTGGGCACGGTCTCCTTGGCCTCGGGTGTACCGGCGCCAGCTGGCTGTGCTGCTGTCGCGGTCTTGAAGGCGAGCCTGAGCGCCGTCACGGCCTCCTTAGTGTCCCCCTTGATGGTGAGGACGCCCTTGCTCCCTGGCATCTTCATGAGGTGTAGGCTGGGTGAGTCGCCGCCATGAACTGAGCGAGAGCCGGGTACCCGAGGATGGCATTGTACGGGAGACCGATGTGGGCGATGTCAAAGTCCACCAGCTCGGTGCAATAGTTGTCTCGCGTGCCAAAGGTGACAGGGAGGCGGATCTGCCCCAGAGACTGGGCAGCTCCACCACCCACTCCCGTGAAGGGCTTGCTGAGGCCGAGCCGCCCAAGCGGCACATGAAGAAGGCTGAAGGCTTCTACGGAGAGCAAGTTGAGGCCGGCGCCGCCGTCGATGAGGGTCTTGGTAACGGCCACGTTGCAGATAGTGGGCGTGCAGAGCATCGGGAGCATCCCGGAGCCGGCGGTGGAGTCGGGGTGGTCTTCCGAGCCGAAGGTGAGGTCGGCCTCCGGCGCAGCCCAACCCGGCGGAGCCCCCGGGTGCTTGGAGGCTGCCCCAATCTGACGGAAGAAAGGTTTGACGTGGAGATCTGAAGGCGGTGCTTGAGAGCCACCCAGCAGTGCCGTGACTGCGTGGTGCACCGGCACCGCGTAGCGCGCGGTGAAGAGGTTGAAGAGTTCCCCCCAGGATGCCACCGTGGATCCCGGGAGGTTGAGCAGCCAAGCGCGCGGCTCGCCGGCGAGGGCCATGGGGAACCAGTTGGCCATGATCTTGTCGTCGCCTCCGGCTTCGAGGACAGACTCCTCGTACGCCAGTAGGAACGGCGCCGGGTCTGCCACGCCAACGTAACACGGCGGCATCTCCGGCTTGAACTTGGCTGGCCACTGCACTCACCGCAGGGCGGGGGCCAGGGCTTGGTACCCAGACTCCCTGCTGCTGGTGTCGGCCGCAGAGGTGTGTGGCGGCGCACCTGCCATGGGAGCGTCGTGCGGCGGTACGGGGCGCAGGTTGGTGGAGAGGAGGTCCGGCGCATGTCACGACCGGTTTTCCAATAAAAATATTTATTGAGAAACCGATCCCTTTTACGGGCCAGTAGAGAAGAATCCTTCTCACTGGTAGACAATTTCTTGATCACAGAAGAAAAACCAGGAGTACTAAATATGATACAAGGTTGAGCGGAGACTGCTCAACAATTTATTACAAGCACGCCGATAATACATAAAGGCGGATAGGGTGGCATAACTACTGACTCATAATAAAAGCGGTAGTGGATATGTCACAGTGAAGTGGGTGACATGACTCCTGAATCTAACAGCTCTTCGAGCGTCGGAGCGAGGCTCGAGGATACTTATTGTGGGTGGCGGAAGCGAATATAATACAAGTGATCAATATCCAGGATCGCACGGGACTGACTGGGACTCCTCTAGGCGTCGGACTCACTATCAAACTCTTCATCCAGGAGATCGCCTTCGTCAACATCTGGTCAAATCAACAAGCCGGGTGAGTACTATGAAAGTACTCGCAAGACAGTTCGGACATAAGATATAACAAATGTAAACATGATGCATATGAACAGGTAAATGGAGCGCACTCAGACAATGAGATAGCCATGCATGGGAAATAAAAGGGAAATCGGGCGGTAGTCCTTCCGAAATCCCAAAGTAATACTGAAGGCCAAACGAGTGTCTGAATGACTCCTCGAAAGGATACAAATGAAATAACAATGCCGCAGTCTTGCGTCAAGGCGACACCACATAAAGGGCTTATATCAAAAGTAAATGACAAGAGTGCCACAGTCGGACGTCTGAGCGACATCACATAAAGGGCTTATATCAAAAGTAAATGACAAGAGTGCCACAGTCGGACGTCTGAGCGACATCACATAAAGGGCTTATATGAAAAGTAAATGACAAGAGTGCCACAGTCGGACGTCTGAGCGACATCACATAAAGGGCTTATATCAAAAGTAAATGACAAGAGTGCCACAGTCGGACGTCTGAGCGACATCACATAAAGGGCTTATATTACATAACTTGGTATTTCAGCAGCTCATGAATTTAAATCATTTCAAGGAAATATTCAGGTACGAGATAAACAAAAGGTTAGTCCATCCACAGGAATAACAATTCAGCCGGGTTTACCACTCAAGCTTGTTCACCGGGGATTTACTATGGAGACTGGCATAGGGACTGACATGGATACGGATATACTGGCCATGGTCCTTGACCATGGACACGATGACTCGGAAGGATTTGACTCTGCAGAGTTTGTACTATTTAACCACAGCCAACGGATTTCAGTAGTCACAAGGGACTAGTTCTATTTACGGTGTTTTAGGAGAAACACGTCAATCCAGTACACACCCATTCAACATTCCGATGCGAGGAATCACCCTCGGCAACGTTCAAGAAAAACCTTGAGACGGGGAGGCTACAACCTCGCGTAGCATGGGATCAAATTTATACCGCGCGCTCTAAGGGGTGCCCCCCTCTCGGTCCCAACCGGAAACACCCATGCCCCCTGGCCGGATGACTGGCTTTAATCCAGGGCCATGGAACCCTCATCCCGGCCCCTCTATTTGGTGTGTACAAGGAAAGAGGTTAGCAACTTACTAAACCGTACTCTTTGCAGAAGACATGTGGCAGCACGAAAGGGGAAGGACGGTAACGTGACTCATTCCACGTTAACGTCGGAGTTTATCGGATGACGTAAGACTGGCATGCTACAACAATACCATCTTACTACCTTTCATGTCACCACATGATCAGGTCATCTCTCATCAAAGATCACAGTAACTTCGGAACACACGGTTAGTTGCCTTGCATGCAACGTAATACTCACCGATGCTCATATGCCATCCACAAACCATTCAAGCAAACATGCAAAACACCTATCATATCAAAGGTTCAAACATGCTTGCCTGGTTCGGAGAAGTCGGAGTCTAGCTCGGCGAAGTTCGCGGCTCCGTCACCTCCTCCGGAACCTACGGTATAGCGAAACCGTATACTAACGTGAAAATCGTTGCGTGCATAAAAATTATTCCAAATTTTTTCCAAATAAATACTAAAAAAACTAGACAAAAATATAAGACTGACAAAAAAAGAATCAATCAAAAATCATCTTTTATTAAAAAGATATAAGGGTTTTAGTCCAAGGACTGATCTATGATGAAACAGAAAAGATCCAGGGACTTGTTTGAGAAAACAGAAAACGGTTCGGTAGGAAATGCGCCATCCCAAAGAGAAAACGCATTTGGCCCGAAGGCGCTTTCAGAAAACGGTTTGAGGGGGGAAAAGAAGAGAGGCTGGCGGGGGGGTCCCACCCGTCAGGTTTAAAACTCCAACGAAGCTCGCCGGCGCCCGAAGGCTGCGGTGGTCGCCGGCGTTGAACCACGGCGAGGCAGAGAGATCGGAGGGTACCAAGAGGTTCAGGGTGTTCTTCCGCGTCGGTGGGTGGTGGACTTGGCCGTCGGAGAGCACCACGTCGACGGCGACACTTTCTCCGGCGGACGGTGGTTCGGGCGATGTTGGAATACTCCGGTGGGTGCTGCAAACTCCAAATTGAAGCGCGGGTCAGAAGAGTGGAAGCATTAGAAGACTACTGGCAAGAGCTGAAGGGTAGGGGTGCACGCACGGGGGTGAATCGAGCTGGGTCCCGAAGCGGGTCGACGCGGCCGGAGTTGGGGAAGAAGACTCCCTCGGGGGCTGCCCAGTGGCTTGGCGTGGTACTGGTGGTGTGTAGAGGTGGTGTGGGTTCGAGTTCGAGCTCGGGGCCTCCTTTTATAGGCGATCCGAGGGGGTGGCCGTGAACGGGATAGCTCCGGCGAGCGATTACGGCGAGGCAGAGGTTGGGCAGGGGGTTTAGGCGGCTAGGCACCATCAGGGAGGATCACTGGTGCCGTTCCCCCGCTAAACCTCGGTCGGGCTAGGCGTAATGCGCCGATCCTCGACGGGGCGGCCGTACGGGCACGGCGGCGGCAAGGAGCGCGCTCCGCGCCTAGCAGTTCACGACGACGGACCGCAGCGTGCACAGGTGAGTGGATGGCCACGCGATGGCCTCTGGTGGCTTGGGCGGTGCTGGACGGCGCCGTCCAACGCTGCGCCTCTCTGGCAGCCGCAAAGGCCGCTGCTGCCGTCGCTCACGGGGTGGCGCACCTCCTCCTGCTCGTCGCCGACGCCCGCAAGCTTCCAGGCGATCGTGCGGCGCAGGGATAAGAAGGAGGGAACAGGGAGCAAGGCGCCACCGTGGTACTGGCGAGATCGAGGAAAGGTTCTGAAGAAAACGACAGCAGTTTCTGAAACTGTTTACTGAACCTCTGAACCTGACAGAAACAGTGCCCTTCAGGTGTTCGACGAAATGATTTGGCATGAAGAAAAAAATTTCTGGAGCTGGGACTTGGTGAGGTGACCTCTCAATGCATCCAGAGGCTGCCTGAATTTTCTCAGATTTTTAGGAGGAGAAAACAATTGAATTTCATCAAATTTGGCAAATAAGGTCCAAACTTGCAGCAAGTACAATTTGAAAAATTTGAACTGGAGACCAGTGGATCTTCATGGGTCTTGGTTGAGGGCTCTAAGGACTAGCCAGGGGAATTGGTTTGGATGCAGAACTCAAAGGAGAAAAGGTAGTTCCTTTGTAAATCTCCAAGAGCCAAAGTAGAAGGCAAAAAATATTTTTGATAAGGATTAAATGGAAGAAAATTCATGGGGAGGTCCAACCTACTGGATTTGAAGTATAACTTGACACAAAGATGGGGAATGGATTTGGGGAGGGGATTTCCACTTAGGTCATGGCAAGAGGAGATTTTGAAGAGGGGAAAAAGATCACTCCAAATGCCATAGGGCTATTTAAAAGATTTTGTCCAAAAGTTTAATTTCCCAAATGAAAAACATTTGGTGTTGAGTCCACATAAGATTGGAAAAACCTCCAAGACCAAAAATCAAGTCTTGGGTGAATCCAAACAAAACACTTGCCATAAAAGAAAACTTTTGAGAGGGAGAGTTCTTTAGAAGAAAATTTTAAATAACAACCCTCAAATCAAATAAAAGTTTGAAAAAAAGCCAAATAAAATTTTTGGGTGTCACAGCGCACCCCTACCTGGCGCGCCAAATGTCGGATGTGGGGTTCCGGCAAACCCTTGAGGTTCGAACACTGGGGTGCACGCGAAGTCTTTCCCTCCTATCGATCTATGCCCTAGCTCGCTTAGATCTCGCGGACGAACTCGAAGAACTCGCAACAGAGAAAGACACGGGATTTATACTGGTTCGGGCCACCGTTGTGGTGTAATACCCTACTCCAGTGTGGTGGTGGATTGCCTCTAGGGCTCATGATGAACAGTACAAGGGAAGAATAGCCTCCTGAGGTTGAGGTGTTCTTGTGGGTACGAGCTTGTGCACGTCTCTGGATCCAATGGCTACTACTGTGGTGGCTAGACCTATTTATAGAGGCCCTGGTCCTCTTCCCAAATATCGAGCGGGAAGGGAGCCAACAACGGCGGGCCAATTTGAAGGGGGACAACTAGTACAAGCTATCCTGACAAAAGCGGTCTTCGCCTGCGAAAAGCTCTCGTGGTGACGCCGTCTTGGGCTCCACGATGACCTCCATCTCGCCGTCCTCCTGGTCATGGTCTCATTGCACCAATATAGCAACCTTTTCCTGATGCCTCGGTACTCTTTGCCTGCGCTGGCTTCCTTAGCACCAAAGAGGAAATAAGGACGCTGCGCGCGCTGGCGCCCGCCTGGTGTCGTTCGTCATGGTTCACGTCACGAGAGCCTCGTGAGGTTTGCCCCGCCTTGATATCTCCGCTCCTCATGAGCCTGCCTGGCTTGGCCTCTCCAGAGGAGATCTTGCATCGTCCGCCTCGCGAGGGTCTTGGATGCCTTGTTGATGAAGATGGGCCGTACGGCCTGCTTTCTTAGCCACGTCGTGGGCCGCAGGCAGGCAAGTCTGGGGACCCTCGTTCCCAGAACGCCGACAATTGTATTGCCGCGGAAAACTCTTCTCTTTTTCTCTACATGTTCAACATGACTGTGTACAATATTTGACATGCATACGAAAAAAATATAGTGAGATTATGTAAGGAGAGCATGCAGAAATCTAGAGTGATGGTAACAACCAATGGATGGATCCAAAAATAACGATAGCAGGCTGATGATAGCTTTAATTTAATAAAAAGAAAGATGATGATTGCTTTACTATTTGTTTCCCACCCAAGATGAATAACATAGGCATACCCTAGGTGAACCAGATAATAGATAGAGATACTATTCATTAGCTGCCTCGATATGTGCCTCACAAATAATTTTAAAACTCAAGTTTGAACATTAATTTGGACCTTACTTGGAGTTTAAGTGGTGAACATGATGATAAAGTAGCAGGTAATATTAAGCAATGCATAACATAAGAAGAAACGAAGGAGTGCGACCTCTCTTGTGGACCCGTGTACTCCTCAGGTTCATCTGCTGAGTCGATGATGGTGATGCAGTTGCGGTGGGTGCAGGCGGAGGGAAGGAGATCTGAGGCGGCGAAAGACGGTCAGGAGTCGTGATGTCTAGTTTGGTGGATGCTTCTGTCGATGGAGCAGCTCAGGTGAGGTGGACAACGTCGCGGTAGGAGCAGGACAAACCACACAAAGTTTTCTTCGACACCTACCTATAACTGAAGTAATTCTGTAAGGGCTCCTTTGGCTTCAAGGATTCTAAAAACACAGGGATAGGAAAAACACAGGAATAGGATAGGAATGCACGTGGGAAACAGAGCATTTGTAAACACAGGATTTCTGCCAACTTGTGTGTTTGGTTCACAGGAATTGGAAGAACAGAGGAATGCAAAGAAACATGGCCAAATTAAAGTGCAACCATAGGAAAGCGTGTACAGTTAGAATGTTATTCTCCCACTAATGCACTTGGTCTTGTTTTCATGCATAGGATTTTGAAAAGTACGTCCAGGTGGATGTTTTGCTCCATTCCTTTCAACAAAATGCATGAATAATTGAATAGTAGAGTGCCATAGGAATATTTCTTATTGCTATGTTTTTCCTTTGAACCAAAATAGCCCTAATGGATCGACATGAATGTAGAGTAATAAGTGATACGAAAAGTGTACAACCTCTTTGCCGTAGCCCTGTCGACCTCAACATCATTGGATTGGTCGCTGAAGAAGTTGAGGCACTGGTGGCTGTCGGAGGTGTGGAGGAAGATCTGAGGAACCTGCAAACGGCGTCCAGGGCACTGCTTTGTTGTGATGGATGGTTCCGCCGTTGGAGCAGCTCCGGCGAGCCGTAAGACGTCGAGGCTGAAGCAGTACAAGACACACATCGTTAATCTCAAGTTGGATTCTAATAGCATCTCCAATAGATGATGTAAAATACATTACCAAAAAGTGATAGATGTCAAATTTACATCACCAAAAAACACCTGAGTACAACATATGA
The DNA here is from genome assembly GCF_002575655.3 of Aegilops tauschii subsp. strangulata. Taxonomy (NCBI): domain Eukaryota; kingdom Viridiplantae; phylum Streptophyta; class Magnoliopsida; order Poales; family Poaceae; genus Aegilops; species Aegilops tauschii. The sequence continues at coordinate 289,531,256 of NC_053041.3, forward strand.
GGTAAAAACTATTGACTCTGAACTTAACTGTCGAAACTGAAATTTACTATGGAATCTGAATGTTACTGTCGAAACTAAATGCACTGGCAGCAGAGAGGCATTTCACATGCAGTTTAGGCCGCTCGAGTACTAGTAGTAGAGAAACAGTGATCTAAATCAGCAGGCGGTCGACGGGGAACACAGTAGCAGATAGCAGCCGGAGCAGCAGCGCCTGGAGGAGCAGCGCGAACTAGTGCCAGAGCAGCAACTCGTGTAGGTGCAGCAGCCCGTGTACCAGCATCAACAGCGCGAGCGAGAGCAAGAGCAGAGCAGCAGCATGAGTGAGGCGAAGAGCAGAGCAGCAAAACAAGCTAGGGGGAGAGCAGAGCAGTAGCACGAGCGAGCGAGAGCCAGAGCAGCAGCAGCAGCGCGAGCGAGCGAGGGAGGGAGAGCCGGAGCAGCAGCAGTAGATCTGGCTGGTATGGACACCACCGCCGAAGGGGCCTCACACTAGGGGAGAGCCGCCGTGGAGATGCCGCCCGCGGCGCCGGCTTCGACATAGCCGCGCCATTGGGGGTGCGGGATGGAGCACCGTCAGCGCCGGGAGGTCGAGTTAAGGAGAAGGTGTGATGCGATGACTGTACAACCTCTTTGGTGGCGCTGGGTAGGCCTCGGCTTCATCCAAGGAGTCGGTGAGGATGCTACGGTTTCGGTGGAGCAGGTTAAAGCGGCCTTGTGGGGATGGAGTAGCAGCGATAGATGAGGCGATCGTCGGAGCAACTCCTTGGAGGTGGAGGACGGGGCGGCTGAACCGGCGGGACAACGAGATGGATGACGGATCCTTACCCGAGGAGGTGGATGAGGGACGTCGAGTTGTTGCGGTGGACGACATCATCGGGGAAGAGGGTCCGGCTGGGCAAGGTGGCGGACGGAGGAGGGTGGGGTTTTGCTGCTAGCGCAGAGAGGTTATGGCGGCCCGGGATTTTGAATGGCGAAAAGGAGGCGATGGGAGGGGGAACCATGACTTAGGGACGCGCTTGTCCAAAATGTAGGGTGTGTTACAAATGTACCCCCACCGATTTGAACTAGCAGCCCTTTCGGCTTAGGGTTAGAAGGGGGATTTCACGTGTCGGGTTTGGCAGCTGGAGGGAGTTTTCGCACGCATTGTAATTTCGGGATAGCAAGGCGTTCCCGACCGAGAAGTGGGTGAGGACCGTTCCCTCTCGCCCGGAAATGAAGCACCGAATGGTTGGGTCATGTACTTCGATGGTGCATTCGGGCGTCAGGGTGCGGGGGCTGGAGCCGTGCTCATCTCGCCCACCCAGGACAACCTCTACTACGTCGTGCATATCTACTTTCTGCAAGGCGAGAAGGTCTCCAAAAACATTGCGGAATACGAAGGCCTGATCGCCGGCCTCAAGGTTGTGACAGCTTTGGGGGTGAGGCGCCTCACCATCAGGGGCGACTCCCAGCTCCTCGTCAACTTCTCCAACAAAGCACACAAGACAAAGGACGAGCACATTGAGGCATACCTTGAGGAGGTACGCAAAATTGAGAAACGATTCTTGGGCCTGGAACTACAGCACGTGCCACGCGGCACAAACAAGGAGGTGGACGACATTGCCAAGAGGGTGTCTCGGCGACTACCACAGGAGCCTGGTGTCTCTAATGAATGGCTTTTCAAGCAATCTGTCAGCGTCCTGGGAACGGGGTCCCCAGACTTGCCTGCCTGCGGCCCACGGCGTGGCTCTACGAGCGGGCCCATACAGCCCATCTTCACCAGCAAGCTTTCAAGACCCTCATGAGGGGCCAAGCCTCGCGAGGCGGACGACACAAGTCCTCCTCGGGAGCGGCCTCACCAGGCTGGCTCGCGAGGGGCGGAGAGATCAGGGCAAGGCAAACCTCGCGAGGTTCCAGTGACGTGAGCCATGACGACCAAGGCCAGGAGGGCGCCAGGCGGGCACCAGCGCACAGTGTCCTTGTTTCCCCTTTGGTGCTAAGGGGGCAAGCACAGGCGAGGAGTACCAAGGCGTCAAGCAAAGGTTTCCCTATCGGTGCAACGAGAACAAGACCAGCAGGATGGCATGACGGAGGTCACCGTGGAGCCCAAGACGGCGTCACCACTAGAGCCTCTTGCAGGCGAAGACTACTTTTGTCAAGATAAGCTGTACTAGCTGTCCCCTTTCAAATTGGCCGTTGTTGGCTGCCTTCCTGCTCAAATATTTGGGAAGAGGACCAGGGCCTCAATAAATAGGACTAGCCACCACCGTAAGGGGTAACTCATCCAGGGGCAAAGAGGGCCTGAGCTGAACAGATCCTCACACCCGCAAGTTCACCAAGCATAAGAACACCTCTCCTCAGGAGGCTGTTCTTCCCCTTGTACTGTTCATCCCTAGCCCAAGAGGCAATCCACCACCACCACACTGGAGTAGGGTATTACACCACAATGGTGGGCCGAACCAGTATAAATCTTGTGTCCCTTGTGTTGCGAGTTCGTCGAGCTAGCCTAGAGATCGCGAAGCGTGTGAGGGCGTGATCTGTGAGAGAGAGATCTTCGCGCACACCCCAGAGTTCGAAACTTAAGGGTTTTGCCAGAACCCGAGATCCGACATTTGGCGAGCCAGGTAGGGGTGCGCCGGAGTTTTTCCTTCCGTTGATCCGCATCCCATCGCTTCGCCGCATCGATGGCGGACGCCCGCTGAGCCCGCGCTGAGCGCTGGGCTGCCCTCGCCACCCGCGTCGCCCAGAAGGCCCCCGTCGGCGGGCCACCTCGTCGTTCCTCATCGCCTGCCGTCAACGCCGCCACCGTCCCGACGGCGAACGAGCAGCAAGCCTCCTCACTGCACCCCTTGGTGCGGCGTGACGGCCACACTGCTACTCCATCACTGACCCCGGCCAGTTCGTCGTCTTATGCTCCTCGCGCTCCTGTGGACGCGCAGGCCGTGCTGTGCATGGCACGTGAGCTCCTGCGCTACCGCCCCATCGACGACCTCTACGAGGACTGGCTGCACCGCATCGCCGAGCTTGTTAGCGCCACAGGGGGCTCCCCCACACCGTCCCTCTCGCTGCCTCGTCCACCGCCAGCTATGGGCGACATAGCTCACGGAGCACCTCCACCACCTCTGCACCAAGACGGCACCCTGGCGCCAAGGCACGCAGCTCCGCGGCGCGACCCACCATGTCCGGCGGTCGTGCGCGAAGAAGGAAGCTGCCAAGAAGTCCCTCGCCCACAAGAGAACGCTCCACCGCTCCCCGCACCGCCGCGTCAGGATCATTTGCTGCGGCAGGGCCCTGCGCCACTTGCCGTGGCGGCGCGCAGGCGCCAAGACCAAGCTCCACCTCCAAGACGGGCCCCTGTGACCATGGCCGGTTGTCGCGCCTTCACCCCCGAGCTGCATAGCGTTGCCTGGCCGGGCAAGTTCAAGCCAGACCTGCCTTCGCGCTACGACGGCGCCCCTGACCCCGCGGAGTTCCTGCAGCTCTACGAGCTGAGCATCGAGGCGGCCAACGATGACGAGAAAGTCATGGCGAACTAGTTCCCCATGGCGCTCAAAGATGGCGCTTGTTCGTGGCTCCTAAACCTTCCTCCAGGCTCGATCTCCTCCAGGGACGAGATGCGCGACCGCTTCGTCGCCAACTTACAGGGCACTCGCGACCGCCCCCCGGCCGCGGGTGATCTGCGCCGCATCAAGCAACAACTAGGAGAGACCCTCCAGAAGTACATCCAGCGCTTCAACAACGTTCGTCTCAAGATCCCCAAGGTGACGGACGAGGCCATCATCTCGGCGTTCTCCGATGGCGTCCGTGACGTCAAGATGAAGGAGGAGCTCGCCATCCACGAGGAGCTGTGCACATCCCTGGAGCTGTTCAACCTGGCGACCAAGTCCACAAGGGCTAAGGAAGGGCGCCTTTTCCTTCTCAAGCTCCCAGCTGCCGACCTAGAGGAGAAGAAAGCCAAGGTCAAGGACGTGAAGCGCAAGGGAGCAGCCGTGCTCGTGGCAGAGCCGGACTCGAAGCGCGGCAGGGACCAGCCCGAGTCATTCAAGAGCAGCCGACCGTTCTACGCCTTCCACAACGTGCACAGCCACAACACCAACGATTGTCAGGAGCTCAGGGCCATTCGCGATGGGCGCTTTGGTCGACACCCCGAGCGCAACGACCGGGGCTACGGCCGAGGAGGAGGATGTGGAGGAGGACGCTGGGACGACCGTGGCCCACGCCTGGAGTGGTGCGACCAGCCATGTGAGGACCGCTAGCAGGATCAGCCTCGCAAGGGTGCCTGGAGGGATCAGCCTCGCGAGGACCATCCTCAGGGGAATGCTAGGCTTCCTCCGCTGCCGCCACCACCAAGAAGGAACGACGACCACCATCAAGACGAGGGGGTCGGGGCTTCCAAGAGCCGCATGCTATCGCCTTCATCTTGGGCGGAGCTCAAGCCCCAGCCTCACAGTGAATCTTCAAGCAGTTTGCCCGCGAGGTGAACGCAGTCCTCCCCAAGCTCGAGGCCACACGCCCGCTTAGGTGGTCCAAGTGCGCCATCACTTTCAGTTCGGCAGATCAACTCAAGTGCGCGGCTACCGCTGGCGTTCTCCCAATGCTTTGTTCGCCCGTCATCAGCAACGTACAAGTCACCAAGACCCTCATCGACGGCGGCGTAGGACTCAACGTCTTGTCCGTCGAAATGTTCAACAACCTTCAAGTGCCCTACTACCAGCTTCAGCCTACCAAGCCTTTCTCAGGAGTGACCGACGGTTCCACCACACCGATAGGGCAGGTCCGCCTCCCTATCACCTTCGGAGAACGCAACAACTACCGCACCAAGCTCATCGACTTCGACATCGCGCACATCCGTCTGCCATACAATGCCATGCTTGGGTATCCAGCCCTGGCCAAGTTCATGGCGGTGACGCACCACGGCTACAACGTCCTCAAGATGCCAGGGAGCGGTGGGATCATCACAGTCCCCTGCGAAGAAAGAGATGCGGTGTGCTCCCTCGAGCGCGCTTTCCAAGCAGCGTCAATCGAAGACCCCGACAACAGTGCGGCTCAATACCCTCCTGAAGTTGTCCCCAAGAAGAAGAAGCAGCTACTCCGTGCAGGACCTCAAGAGGGTGGCATCGCGAAAGGTACCTCATCAGGATCAGCGCCCGCACCTGGGGCGCCTCCCTCCCTCGCATAGGAAGGCGCGCCCGGCGCCCTCCTTGGGCAGGGCTCGGGGGCTCTCTTCTGGAGGGCCTCAGACCTTGTCAATGTCACGAGGGAGGCGCTCGGGCACCACTTGGAGGCGTGCTTCGCGGCACGTCTCCCCCAGGAGGACACAAGGCGAGGAGCGCCCACCACTCAGGAGTTCATTACCAAGACCACTCAGGAACTGCAGGACGCGAGAGCCATGCGCGGCGACCGCCGCTCGCCGGGCGCAGCTCCCCATCCAGGCGAGGATGCCGGGCTGACGCACCACGGCTCCTGTTCGTTCCCATCCGAGGCCTCATCGTTGTTCTCCGCCTTGGTTCGCTCGCTGTGCCCACCGCCGTCTGGCGTTGTCAACATGGTCAACAACCAAGAGGAATTAGTAGATGAATGTACGTGGAGAGGCTGACAGTAGGGACCCGCCAAGGTCATTGCGTTACGCAAGGAGGTGCCTCGTTATTACAAGCCAAAAAATACTTCCTCCTAATTGTTTGATAACTAGGTCCCACGCCATTGTCAATGTAGTCAATAAACGAGAAAATTACACAACAAGCGGATAACACCAGGGACGCAGTAGCTTTCCCAATTGTTTTTTAGTTTTAGAGATGGAGCTCAACTGCGCGCTGTGTGGGGGCTGTGGCCCATCTAGCCCACGCTTATGATTTTATTTAAGCACATGACAAGCCCAGTTGATATCTTTTTTCTTTCTGAAAATGGCCAGCCCGTTTTTTGGAGAATACCCAACCGAGGAGGGATGTAAGTAGTAAGAAATGGGCTTCCCTAGTAAATGGGCTATAAATAGTAAGAAATGGGCCGTAAATTTTTAAACCAAAGCCAACCGGCAATTACATTCAAATATCATTTTTTCTGGATTTCTCTACTCTTATAAAAAGCAGAGTTGGTGATGGTGGTGTGCCTGCCATCCTGCAATATAGGCCGTCCGATATATATATATATATATATATATATATATATATATATATATATATATATATATATATATATATATATATATATAACGGATAGGAAGGAAAATATGACAATTTACCCACACTCCTCTCCACATTTGCAGATAAGGCCTTCCCTGGGTCATCCTTTTCTCCCACAAGATAAACTACTCATACAAATGATGTTCCATGCAACGCACGAGCATCTTGCTAGTCAAGATTTTAAATTTCATTCCTTTCTTTTGCGGAGATTTTTTATGAATTTTATTTTGACTTAATTTTTTAAAATTATTTTTAGCATGACTCGAAATTTCGTGATTAAAAGAGTTCGGACCCCACCGAAATATGCGAAATTTCATTGAATTTTTTAGCAGTGCCCAAACATATGGTCGGTAATGCTAATAAAAAGAATATGGGCTTCAAAATATCCTTAAGAATTAGCAAATGGGCTGTAAATTATTCAAAATAATGGCTAATGGGTTGTATGTTGTTTTCCACGGATTTGGAGGCTGACTTCTGGGCCTACTAGGTTGACGATGACGTTGTCCAAAAAAACATTTTGACGCGTACGCAAGGCTTTGTCAACTTAGTCAACACAGAGCAGTGATTGTTTGATGTCCATCCAACGGCCGTCGTGCTTCTTCAATCTCTGATCTTCCTGCTCCAGCCGCCCAACCAGCGCCGGCGGGACTGCCTGCTCCCTCCTCCCATGGCCGGCTATGCTGCCGCCAGGCCATCCCTCTACCCAACCGCACATCCTGTTATTTTCCAGGGACGTCAGCCTCACCCTGCAGCCGACCAGTTAGCCCTCGTACTCCCCTCTGCGTGGGCATCCACTATTGTGGCTTCGCCGGCTCCAGGTCGTTCCCTTCCTGGGCCTCGCCCTCGTCCACCGCTTTGTGCTCTCGGCGCGGCGTGGTCAACATGGTCAAAAATCGTCCACCGCTTTGTGCTCTCGGCGCGGCGTGGTCAACATGGTCAAAAAACCACAGCCATCGGAAGAGGGACGTAAGTGGAGAGGCTGACAGTAGGGACCCACACAAGAAAGTGTCTCCTTATTACGAGAAAATAGTGGGGCTTCTCGGGGTCGTTCCAGTCTAGGGCCTCACCGTCGTCCACCGCCCTGGTGCTCTCGGCGGCGTGGTCAACGTGGTCAACGAACGACATCCATCAGAAGAGGACTGTACGTGGAGAGGATGACAGCTAGGTCCACGGCCGCACGCAAGGAAGTGCCTCCTTATTACGCGCAAAATAAAGATTCCTCCACCTGACAGCTGGGACCCACCGAAAGAGCCTCTGTATTTCATGAAAAAACGTTCCTCCCGCTGACAGCTCGGACCCACCAGCTATATCTTCGCACGCAAGGTAGTACCTCCTTATTACGCACAAAAAAATGAATACTCCCCCTGCTAGCTGGGACCCACCATAGTGGGAGGCTGACTTGTGGGCCTACTAAGTTGACGCGGACGGAGGGCTTTGTCAACTTAGTCAATATGAACAATTCTAGCTCCAGTGACCATACGATATCCATCCAACGGCCGAAGTGCTTCTTCAACCTCTGGTCTTCTTCCTCCTACCTCCCGTGGCCGGCTCGGCTGCAGCGCATGCCCGACCGCCCCACCCTACTCCAACCTCTGGCCAGGCCATCCCTCTACTCACCCACAACCCCTGTTATTCTGCGGGGATGGCAGCCTCACACCGCAGCCGAACCAGTCAACCCGCGTACTCCTTTCCGCGTGGGCGTCCACTGTTGTGTCTTCCCCGGCTCCGCGTCATCCCCTTCCTAGGCCTCGCCGTCGTCCACCGCCTTGGTGCTCTCGGCGCGGCGTGGTCAATGTGGGCAAGGAATGACTTCCAGCGGAAGAGTACTGTAAGTGGAGAGGCTGACAGCTGGGTCCACGGCCACAGCAAGGAAGCGCCTCCTTATTACAAGCAAAATAATGATTCCTCCACCTGACAGCAGGGACCCACCGAACGGGCCACCGTATTTCGCGAAAATAATGTTTCCCCCTGACTGCTGGGACCCACCAGCTACATATTCGCATGCAAGGAAGTGTGTCCATATTACGGGCAAAAAATATGATTCTCCCCCTTATAGCTGGGACCCACCAGCTATATCTTCGCACGCAAGGAAGTGCCTCCTTACCTCCCTGATAGCTGGGACCCACCCGGTCGAACCATACGTAGGGTTGTCTGTCTGGTCGCGAACGTGTACGTACATACTGGTCGATCAATCTGTCTGCAGGCTGCAGCGATGAACCGTGGCCGAGTAAGGAAGGGCACGTGACATAGTAGAGGCCCGGATGTAGCATGTCACACAGTCCCATCAATATCGTGTACACGTACGTACAGCCAGGGTGCAAGAAAGTAAATACAACCACGTACATACATACGGGCTTGGTCTTGAACGCCTACTCGCGCATACGTACGGCCAGGGCTCATGTACATAGAGAGGTAGCGGAGAGCAGCGACGCCGTCCTGTTCATCGGCAGCCAACCAGCTGGGTCGGAACGGAGAAACTGCGTCGTGTTCATCGAGAGGCAACAGAATGCGTCCTATTTATCGGGAGCCAACCGGCATGGAAAGAACAGCCGAAACGAGGCATGGCATACCGCAGAACAGAGGAAACGGCCTTCTGTTCGACCGCCTACGGTCGAAACGGGATCCTGTTCACCGGGAGGGGTCTGTCATACCGCAAAACGGAGGAAACGGACTTCTCTTCGACCTCCTACGGTTGGAATGGGGTCCTGTTGATCGGGAGGGGTGTGGCGTACTGCAAAATGGAGGAAACAGACTTCTCTTCGACCTCCTATGGTCGAAACGGGGGTCCTGTTCATCGGGAGGGGTGTGGCGTACCGCAAAACGGGACTCCATGGGCTATTGTTCATCCACCGTCTACTGCCTCGCTCCAGCCTCCACGGGCTACTGTGCATCCACCGTCGACCTCCTCCAGCCTCCACCTGCGACTGTTCATCCACGACGTCTCCCTCCTGCCTCCACCGGCTACTGTTCATCCACGGGCTCCTGTTCATCCAGCCTCCACCGGCTACTGTTCAACCAGCCCTCTTCGTAGGGTCCTGTGCAACCAGCCCTCCACGTGCTACTATTCATATAGCCCTCCACCGGCTACTGTTCAACCGGCCCTTCACGGGGTCCTATTCATCCATGCCCAGCCGGCTCGATCGGGGTCCTGTTCATCTAGCGGCAACGACCTCTACTACCACGGGGTCCTGTTCATCCAACCCCCACCGGGAACTATTCATCCAACCCCCAACAACACTCACTGTTAATCAAGAGGTAGCAGCTTCGATCGGCTTCAGTTAGCAGCAGTAGCGAAGGAATCGCTCGATCGGGTTTAGTTAACAGCCAGGGACCGATCGATCGCTCGGGTTCAGTAACGCGTAGCTAGTGCAATCGCTCGGGTTCAAAAGGCGAACGCCTCGCTCGGGTTCAGTTAGAGCCCAACGCCTCGCACCCACGTGCGTACGTGTCACGCCCTGATTTTCATGCCACGACACTTAAGCTAATAAATTATGATAAAATGTGGTTTGACAAAAACTTTTGAGTGTTTTGGACTTTGCTTCGATGGGATTTTGTCTGTTGTTTGCATGTGCTCTAAAAATCAAATAAATCCTCCAACTCTTATACTCGCTCTCCTTGATCCAAAACTTTGCCCAATGATCATGCCATGTGTACATGACAGCGTAGTATTTTCTTTCAAAAATAATTTGGCCAAAAAGTATTTTCTAAATTAGGTTTTCCAAAAACCCCTGAGTTAAGGCTTGAACTACAAGTACTTAATTTGGGATGTGAAAAATCTTTCAAATTTTATATTTGAATCCTATTAGATATAGGACTCCCTAAAACCACAAACATATTATTTTAAAAGTTATTTTGCTATTTTATTTAAAGGCTTTTTTTTTGGCCAGAAATGGTCTTTAATAGGTTAAAATAATTTTAAAGGTATAAAAATATTTGAAAAAATTGAGGGGAACTCAGTGGACATATATTTTCCATATATACGAGTTTCATCACATGGTCATGTTCAAAATGTTTGACAAAACCCTCCAAAACCATTTCTGTTCATTTCAAGTATTTGAAATATTTCTATAAGAAGTATTTTCAAATAAATCCAGGAAAATTCTAGCAAGTCAGATATGCATAATGTGATGATCTTGCAAAGTTTCATCTCAATCAAAATCATTTGGCTCACAAAAGTGCCCCAAAACCCTCTCTGTCCAGAACCAAACTTGAACAACTTTACATTGCCCACTTTCTCCATTTAATCCCAAACTTTTTGGACATGCTCAAGTACCCAAATGATGACACTACACCCAGTGGTGCACCAAGGGGAAGACTTTAGCTTAGTTAGATCTAAGAAAATCCATTTCTGTTGATTTGTAGGATTTACCAAAGATGCATTGGCAACTTTCTTCAAATGAGCTCAAACTTGGTGGTACACCTTATTTATATATGCCATGTAATCCTGGTAAATATCAAGTCAAGTGGAATCCATTTACTTGCCCAAATTTGCATCAAACACCTCTGCCATATTTTTGTGATCATTGTTTGGAGCCCCAAATGAATTCCCCTTTAGTTCAAATTTTTACCAGAGCTTATCCTAGTCACCTTCTACCTTCAGTACCACACACTCATCCAGGGCTCAATTATTTGGGGGTAAAAACTCCATTCTTGCCCTTTGTATAACCCGAATTCACCTCTCTCTCAACCCATCTCTTATTCCAGAAGCTCTCCGGAGCATCCTATGCCTTCCCCCTATTGCTTACTCCTCCCTAGCAGTACCAGACGTCAGTGGCCATGCCCACGGCCCCTAAACAATGCCTATGCCAGCCATAGACATGCTCTGGAGCATGCTACAGTGCGCTCCAACACTGTAGCTGCCCATTTCCGAGGCCATACAGCGACCTAGGGCGGCGGGGTGGTGTCCTCCGAGGCCGCTTCGGCATCCGGGACACGCAAGCTGGTCGGCCCCCTCCTCCTTCTCTCTCCTTTGAGCTTGTCGTCATGTGCCCAAGCACCGCCCAGCTCGGCCACTCTCTGGCCACGCGGCTGGCCCGCCTCTGACCTCACCCCGCTCCCCCTCTCACCTCCCTCGCTCCTGGACGACCCCCATGAGCACCCTAGACACGACCCAGAGCAGAGATTTAGCCTCTGGCATTGCCTAGTCCTTGGCCGTGGACGCCATCCATAGTGCACCATCACCCCAACTTAAACGACCGTCCCGAGCCCCTCCTCTAGGCGCCATTCGCTCTCTCTCCCTCTCAGCTGTCCCCTCGACCAACCTACTCCTCCTCCCGTGCCTCCCTCCTCCTCCTACCACCGCATGGTCGCCGCTTCGGCTCGCTCAAATTCGAGCAACGCCGAGCTCACCTCCCTCCCATTCCACCACCAAAAGGATCCCTGTAGTTCGACGATCCTCCCCACCTCCCCAAACCTTCGCTAGGACGCCCGAGCGTTTGGAGCCACTGACGGCCAACGACCTCCCCCTGCCGCCGTCGAAGCCGCGGTCGCCTCGGTCCCCTCCGGTGGCCCTGACCTACCCCAAGGGATTCGCTGCTCCGCGCTCAGCTCGCCCATAGGTGGAGCGTCACGGGAGATGGCCAGAGGCACCGGCAATCGCCGGGATGAGTGCCGGCCAAGCCTAGCCTCGCCTCTGTCCTGCCCCGACGAGAGGAAGAAGAAGATCCAGTCGGCGGGCCCCTCCTCCCCGCGGTCCCCACAAGTCAGCCGCAGAGGGCGTTGACCCTGACCACCGACGTGGATAAGTGGAGACGTTTCCCATGAAGCCGTGTCCCACCAGCGAAGACGTACTACCGGTGTACGCCATCGATGTCACCCCTCCTCAGCGCATGCGGCCGAGCTGTTGGGCCGGCCCAGTTCCTATCCGGCGCCTTGTGAGCATTTTAGTTCATTAGGTAAAAAACATTCCCTTTTCTTTTCCAGACAGATTAAAAAATTCATAGAAAATTCATTTCAACTTCAAAATTGATGATTCAAAATTCTAGCAGTTCATAAATTCATGGTCTATCACATGGTGCTATTTGCACATTTTTCCAGGAACTTTCCCTTCACAAATAATTATGAAATTCCATTTTTGCATTTTTGTGATAAACTTTAGAAAATCACAGAGAGCCCGTTTTTTGATCCAAATGCCATGATTCAAATTCCTAGATAATAATAAGTTCAAAGATTAGTTTTTGAACATTTTTACCAATACTTTATATGCCATATGAAATATTGGTCCATTTTTCCATATATAGCCAACTTTGCAAATCCCTAGGAAAATCATACTTTGTTAAATAGGTTCCTTTGCTCATTTTTCAAAAATATGTTTCTGTCCATTTCTTGCAAAGCCACAAATCCCTTGTTTCCATCATATTGAAATGTTCAAAAATACCTACTGATCCAATCCCAATGAAATCACTTTGGTCATTTTTGATATGACCAAGGGTATCCTAGAAAAGTCCAACTCACATTTTTAGAGCACTTTTGTTTTTGCCTTGTTGTGTTACTTATTGTGATTGCTTTCGACGATAGTTGACGAAGTAGATGAAGTACTCAGAGTTGGACCAGAGATATATGAAGACCTCAAAGACTTTCTTGAGCCAGGCAAGCAGCCCTTTGACCATGCCTATGAAACCCTTTTTATGCATGTCATATAGCACTTTATTATCGTTGCATTGGAATCATGATGAGATGGTAACTACTTTAGTGGCTTGCCTCCGTTACTTCCTCGTTGATACTTGCATTGTGCATGACCCTACCTTCCTATGAGGGCTATGCAAGTGGGAGTAGATAGGATGCTAAAGTAGTTGCTACGCAAGTGGGACGGGTATATGCATGGTGTTGGAGACAAAAGTATTCTCAAAGACTTTTCAAAAACCCCATCGGGTGCAACTAAAGCCCGAGGGAGATACTGAGCTAAGTAACCACTTGATGACGAAGTGGTGTACCGAGGCAAGTGAGTGTGTTTTTGTCAAAAACTGATTGGTTTGAGTTGCGACCGTTACTCCAACCTTACACGCGCAACCACTCTACCCTTATATGGGAAAGGGCATTATTGATTACCTAGTCCACACTAGGATGGAGCACACATTACTAGTGACGGGAGTGGCGTGGTCACTCTCGGGACGGGGTCGTGCCAGGTAGGGCAGCCATGACTATTTTCACGGGGCACCAGACACACCGTTGGTACCCCCGTGCTTGTGCTATGTGTTGAATATGGGAGCGTGGCTCCATCGAATTAAACATGTGAGCACGATTGTGGCACGGGGGGTTGATATCAATCGAGTGGATTCCATGTTGGTGGCGTCTAGGGAAAGGTAGTGATCGGGTGCTTACCTCGGGTACTTGAGGTACCGCGGGTCGTGGTGACACGAAGGCTTCTCGGATCCTGTGGGTAAAGTGTGCAACCTCTGTAGATTGTAAAACTATTTGAATAGCCGTGTCCATGGTCAAGGACAGTTGGGTAACCGCTCTTGGGCTACGTCTAAATGTTTACGAACCTGGTGTGTGTGTGTGTGTGTGTGTGTGTGTGTGGATGAGTGGAAAGAACTACTTGGGTCAAGTCAAAAGACTTGACTTGTTGATTAAGCTAGAGTTGATCCAAACTCTGTTTATGTCAATATCTGTAACCCGTCCTCATGGTTACTTAAATTCCTATGACGCATGCTTTACAAGTTGTTGAACATGTCACATCACTCAAAACTAGCTTTCTGCAAAAATTTACCTAAATCATGCATTGTTGTACCTTGATCCGAAACATGTGTTGCTTGCGAGTACATTCAAAGTAATCATTGGCTTGCCACTGGTTATTTTATTGGCCAGGCATGAAAGAACAGGATACAATGAAGAGTACCTTGATGATCAACATGCGAGCTAGGAAACTTCCCAGTCATAATGCCTGTAGGGTTAAGGCAGATGGCATGGGTCCAAGTTGTCGACGAAGATTTCCGCTGCGATGATATACTCAAGACCTGGCCATAATGGTCACAATTAGTGTAAACCGGTATGTATGGATGTAAGACTCTTGTTATTCAACTTCTGTGTGTTCAGTGAGCATTGATCTCTGGGATCACTGTACACGTGCATTCGGTGATCATGACTTATGAGTCGGGGTCCCCACAGAGTTGGTATAAGAGCCATCCTGACTATAGGAAGCCTTAGTTAGCATGGTCTTGTACCGCCCCAGACACATCCGCCGGTGGTCGTTACTCCTGGCGGGATCTATACTGGCCCCACAGATAAATACTAGTCTTTTCTGCGCACTTTTTCCTCACTCGTGCGCACCCGAGAGCAATTTCCCGGTCGATCACCCATCCTAAAATTACTCCAAGCTGAGCACGCTTAACTTTGGAGTTCTGTCCGAATGGGTTCCCGAAAAAGAAGGAATTCCTTATTGATATGAGTAGTCTATCATCCCTATTAAGCCAGGCTATCAGATAAACCCCCACTCAGAGGAACCGACGTCCTCGTCGGGCCACGTGAACGTTCTCTCTTGGCACATACGTGTGTGCTTCCAGTCCGGCACATGTGCCATGCCGTGTGCCACGACAGGTCAAAAACTTCATGCACAACATGACCGCTCACCTATCCACAAACATCCATGTAACCGCGAGGGTCGGCTCTGATACCAACTTGTAACGCCCCGGACACACCCGCCGGTGGTCGTTACTCCTAGCGGCATCTAGACTGGCCCCATAGATCAATACTAGTCTTTTCTACACACTTTGTTCTCACTCGTGTGGACCTGGGAGCAACTTCCCGGTCGGTCACCCATCCTGAAATTACTCCAAGCTGAGCACGCTTAACTTTGGAGTTCTGTCCGAATGGGCTCCCGGAAAAGAAGGAATTCCTTATTGTTATGAGTAGTCTATCATCCCTATTAAGCCAGGCTATCACAGGTCGTTAGTTAGGGTAGGACTATTTTCAAAACTATTACTAATTTGCAAAAAAAACTATCTATACTTCTCTTCCCCTTATCAGTTTTTTGAAAACTAAGATATACTTTCCTTATTGATCCTTTCCCCTTCAAAATTTTAAATGGTCGCTAGAATCCTTATGCCCCTGACCACGGGATTCCTTGTAATCCTCGTGGATAATCTGGAGGGAAGACGCCTTACCAGACACTCACCCACCTCTTTTGAACACAAGATTGGCGACACCATAGCAAGACGATGCCAACAGAAGATACACCCTCGAGGAATGAGGACATGAAGACCCAGAGGATGGTGACACCTTTGAATTTGCCCCAGGATGATGCAACCTTGGCCTACGATGATCAGGGCATAGGAAATGCAAGATCATGATATACGTCGCTAGTGGAGCAACCCTGTCCTTATCAATGTTGTGTCGGCAGCCACCGGTGGGTGAGAACGTCGACATTTGGTCCGCCTCAGTATAGTGAGCAGGAAAAGCAGTTCTCGGCATCCCTTGCTCTCGGTGACGGTATTGTCAACAGTGTGTCCGGCAGATTGGACCTCTACTATGCCTTGTTAGTGTCATTACATAAAGGATTGCCTACCTGGTACCCTTGACGCCTTAGAAGGCAAAAGGAATCATCATGATTAAGAAGACAAGAGAATACCAAGTCAATGCCAGCTACGAGGAGCCACCTTCACCCCATCACTACAACATGCGAGAAGTTGTTGAAGACTCTTCAGGCTCAACCCAGATCATTTCATCAAACAACTACAAGAGACGTACACCTGAGGAAAATCCAGAAGATTGCACGAGACATGGAGCAAAGCACGACTACTAAGTTCGAGAACCCCTAGGGTAGGATGGGTCATTTACCCCCTATGCGCAGTCGAGTCCGTATGATGGTTCGAATAGAACCATGATTGTGTGTTGCTTGTTTTTATTTGTTTGTGCCTTGGTATAAGTCACACTTTTGCCCTAGGCAACAAGTACGCGACTATATCGCGTTCCTTATCTTAATGCTTGTGTTTGGCCCTTTCAGCACTTGTTTGTTTGCACTTGCACTATAGAACCCCCTTTAGGCATCCCACGTCCTCTATGCTACTTTTTCCTCTCATCTCTCTCCTCAACTTAAGACCGGCTAGACAAGATACACCAAGGATTACACTTCGGCAAGCAACTAGCACTGAGGACTTTTCTACAGCCTCCTAGACCAAGTGCAACCCCGTAGAGATATGTTTACCCCTCAAGAGTAGAAACCCATCCCTAGACCCTTCAAGACTTCATGGGATACCCCATCTCGAATCCTTAACCATGTGCTTAATCCACATAATTGCAAGAGAACCAATTAAGCCTCCGAAACCTTGCCCAGCACTGGGTTCATTATGGAACTAGTGGACATAGTGAACGAGCACATTATACTATTAATATAGCACCAAAACTAGCGGTGCCATAGGGAAGACCAATTCGAGGATATAGGAATAGAGGACAAATGACTTGATGAGTTTATATCAGTGACCTTGAGGAATTATCTGATACTCTTTGGAGGATTATGAGGCTTTCATGTTGGTAGATTAACTTGGTGGGATTGTGTTAATAGAGTAGCATAACTTTCCTTTCCCCTGAGTAAATTGGATTTAGTAGGAAAATTATGATCGCAAGCTGGAATTCTTGAAGGTATGGGGATTTGTCTTAACCAGGGGATATTGATACGAGATACTTGACATCACGATGACGACTTAGGGGAAACATGTAGGATTTCTTGTTGGATGTGAGATTTGGATTAAATAGGTGATCCTCGTGGAGTCTATATGCTGAGTAAAGTCTACATGGTTCGGAGTAAATTGGATTTAGACTGATGATCTCGTTCATGATACTATGTTTCTCGGTGGACAATAAACTAGGAGATTGGATTAATTGTCGGAGTATATTTAGGGATCTATATAAGCCTGACCTTGGAGTTTACTTGACCCCGATAATGGGAATTAGTGGACTTACTATAATAAAGATAGCCCATTCAAGTATTCAGGGATTATAGGACATTAGTAGATCATGTGGAACACCATAGACATTGCATTTGTAGAATTAATGGATTATGTAGTGATTGATGGAAGTTAATGGGCTGTTGGGGTTGATTCATAGGAAGGAAACACTACCTTGGAGTGGCATACGACGTGTTTCCTTAGGATAGAAATGCACTATCTTTGACCTTGGAAGAATAGGCTGAACACTTGGATTGTGGTGTTTAATTCAAGCTTAGCAGCTTGTATGTTCTACCCATGGATTTTTGCATAGATGTGAGTTTGGGGATAGTTGACATGTATGATTTTGTGAGACCTCCCCTCAGGGAGTCATGAGGATATGAATAGCATGAGTGATGATTGGAGTTGACCTATACGGGGTGATTCTTTCGGTAATATGACGTGATTTGTTTGGAAGACTAGATAGAACAATTGGCATCTCAGGAACCGTGCTCAAGGATAAGATGATAAATGTTCACTCGTGCCCTAGAATCCTTGAAACCCTTAAGCGCTACCAAGCCACAACATGGTCAGATCATGACCAGAGGCTTTGGCTCTAGATCGAGAAGACCTTAGCCAACACTCAACCGTGACCACCATCAATGCCCCATCCCACTTTATGTACCCCATGAACAAGTCTTCATGGAGTACTTGGACAAGTTGGTTGTCATCTTTATTTGGTGACCTACTTCCCTACCCGAAGATGGAAGAAGAACTGTTCAGATGGTTAGGGAACATTTGAAGACTTCCATGTAAAGGAGGAAGAACTATACCAACCACCATCGTCAAGAAGTGAACTTCCTCGTTGAAGACCGTGCGTATCTGCAAACCACTCCTCTCGAAGGAACAAAGCATTTCATGTCAAAAGGAAGCTCACACCGAGATTTACCGGCCCCCTCCGAGATCACTTCAAGATGAAGAGTAGACAGCTACCGGCTGGAGTCACCACCTGAGTTACCCACTGTGCGCAACTTTTTCCACATGACACAACTCCGGAAGTGTTTCCGACTCCCTAACTAGCCCGATCATTAACAAGTACATCGATCACCGAGCCATCGACCCCCGGCCTAACCTGACCTATGCGAGAAACCCATCAGCAACCTGGATCAAGTGGAACGTTATACACGAAGCCACACCATCAAGTACTTCAAGGTTAAAAGGAGCACCGCTCGGAACCAGAAGCAGTATGAGGACGTGAAGACTACCCCAGATCCAAGTTTCAGTATTCCTTTCCACGCCTAGTTTGGGAATCTCGGGAACGAGATTCTTGTAAGGGGGGTAGGCCTGTCACACCCTGATTTTCATCCCACAACACTTAAGCTAATAAATCATGATAAAATGTGGTTCGACAAAAACTTTTGAGTGTTTTGGACTTTGCTTTGATTGGATTTTGTCTGTTGTTAGCAAGTGCTCTAAAAATCAAATAAATCCTCCAACTCTTATACTCCCTCTCCTTGATCAAAAACTTTGCCCACTGATCATGCCATGTGTATAGGACAACATAGTATTTTCTTTCAAAAATAATTTGGCCAAAAAGTATTTTCTAAATTAGGTTTTCCAAAAACCCATGAGTTAAGGCTTGAACTACAAGTACTTAATCTGGGATGTGAAAATCTTTCAAAAATTATATTTGAATCCTATTAGATATAGGACTCCCTAGAACCACGAAAAAATTATTTAGAAGTTATTTTTCTATTTTATTTAAAAGCTTTTTATTTAGGCCAAAAATGGTCTTTACTAGGGTAAAATTAATTTAAAGATTTAAAAATATTTGAGAAAATTTAGGGGAACTCAGTGGACATATATTTTCCATATATATGAGTTTCATCACATGGTCATGTTCAAAATGTTGGACAAAACCCTCCAAAACCATTTCTGTTCATTTCAAGTATTTGAAATATTTCTACAAGAAATATTTTCAAAATAAATCCAGGAAACTTCTAGCAAGTCACATATGCATAATGTGATGATCTTGCAAAGTTTCATCTCAATCAAAATAATTTTTGTTCACAAAAGTGCCCCAAAACCCTCTCTGTCCAAAACCAAACTTGAACAACTTTACATTGCCAACTTTCTCCATTTAATCCCAAACTTTGTGGACATGCTCAAGTACCCAAAAGTTGACACTACACCCAGTGTTGCACCTAGGGGAAGTGTTTAGCTTAGCTAGAGCTAAGCAAATCCACATCTGTTGATTTTGAGGATTTACCAAAGATGCATTCACAACTTTCTTCAAATCAGCTCAAACTTGGTGGTACACCTTATTTCTATATGCCATGTAATCCTGGTAAATATCAAGTCAAGTGGAATCCATTTACTTGCTAACATTTGCATCAAACACCTTCTCCCATATTTTTGTGATCACTATTTGGAGCCCCAAATAAATTCCCCTTTAGTTCAAATTTTTACCAGAGCTTACCCTAGTCACCTTCTACCACCAGTACCACCCACCCATCTAGGGCTCAATTATTTGGGGGTGAAACCCCCATTCTTGCCCTCTGGACAGCCCCAATTCACCTCTCTCTTAACCCCTCTCTCATTCTAGAAGCTCTCCAGAGCATCCTATGCCTTCCCCCTATTGTTTACTCCTCCCTAGCACTACCAGACGTCAGTGGCCGTGCCCACGGCCCCTAAACGATGCCTATGCCAGCCATAGACATGCTCTAGAGCATGCTACAGTGCCCTGCAGCACTGTAGCTGCCCCATTCCGAGGCCATCCAGCGACCTAGGGCGGCGGGGTGGTGTCCCCCGAGGCCACCTCGGCGTCCGGGACACGCAAGCCGGTCGGCCCCCTCCTCCTTCTCTCTCCTTTGAGCTCATCGTCGTGTGCCCGAGAACCGCCCGACTCGGCCACGCTCTGGCCACGCGGCTGGCCCGCCTCTGACCTCGCCCCGCTCCCGCTCCCCCTCTCATCTCCCTCGCTCCTGGACGACCCCCACGAGCACCCTAGACACGACCTAGAGCGTAAATTTGGCCTAGGTGCCATTCGCTGCTCCTCCTACCACCGCATGGTCACCCCTCCTCTAGGTGCCATTTGCTCTCTCTCCCTCTCAGCTGTCCCCTCGACCAACCTACTCCTCCTCCTCCTACCACCGCATGGTCGCCACTTTGGCTCGCTAAAATTCGAGCAACGCCGACCTCACCTCCCTCACATTCCACCACCAAAAGTATCCCCGTAGTTTGACGATCCTCCCCACCTCCTCAAACCTTCGCTAGGACACTAGAGCGCTAGCAGCCACTGACGGCCGACGGCCTCCCCCCCTCCCACCACCGTCGAAGCCGCGGTCCCCTCCGGCGGCCCTGACCTATCCCAACGGATGAGTGCCGGCCGAGCCCAGCCTCACCTTCGTCCTACCCCGATGGGAGGAAGAAGAAGACCTAGTCAGCGGGCCCCTCCTCCCCGCGGGCCCCACAAGTCAGCCGCAGAGGGCATTGACCCTAACCGCCAACGTGGATAAGTGGAGACGTTTTCCCGTGAAGCCGTGTCCCACAAGCGAAGACGTACTTCCCAGTGTACGCCATCGACGTCACCCCTCCTCAGTGCGTGCGGCCGAGCTGTTCGGCCGGCCCAGTTCCTATCCGGCGCCTTGTGAGCATTTTAGCTCATTAGGTAAAAAAACTTTCCCTTTTCTTTTCCAGACAGATTAAAAAATTCATAAAAAATTCATTTCAACTTCAAATTTGATGATTCAAATTTCTAGCAGTTCATAAATTCATGATCTATCACATGGTGCTATTTGCACATTTTCCATGAACTTTCTCTTCACAAATAAGTATGAAATTCCATTTTTTCCATTTCTGTGATAAACATTAGAAAATCACAAAGATCCTATTTTTGATCCAAATGCCATGATTCAAATTCCTAGATACTAATAAGTTCAAAGCTTAGTTTTTGGACATTTTTACCAATACTTTCTATGCCACATGAAATATTGGTCCATTTCTCCATATATAGACAACTTTGCAAATCCGTAGGAAAATCATTACAACTCCAAATCCAGTGAAACCAACTCCTAGGTACTTCTAAAATCATACTTTGTTAAATTGGTTCCTTTGCTCATTTTTCAAAAATATGTTTCTGTCCACTTCTTGCAAATCCATAAATCCTTTGTTTCCATCATATTGAAATGTTCAAAAATATCTACTGATCCAATCCCAATGAAATCACTTTGGTCAGTTTTCATATGACCAAGGGTATCCTAGAAAAGTACAACTCACATTTTTAGAGCACTTTTGTTTTTGCCTTGTTGTGTTACTTATTGTGATTGCTTTGGACGATAGTTGCCAAAGTAGATGAAGTACTCGGAGTTGGACCAGAGATATATGAAGACCTCGAAGACTTTGTTGAGCTAGGCAAGCAGCCCTTTGACCATGCCTATGAAACCATTTTTATGCATGTCATATTGCACTTTATTATCATTGCATTGGAATCATGATGAGATGGTAACTACTTTAGTGGGTTGCCTCCGTTACTTCCTCATTGATACTTGCATTGTGCATGACCCTACCTTCCTATGAGGGCTATGCGGGTGGGAGTAGATAGGATGCTCAAGTAGTTGCTACGCAAGTGGGATGGGTATATGCATGGTGTTGGAGACAAAGGTATTCTCAAAGACATTTCAAAAACCCCATCGGGTGCCACTAAAGCCCAAGGGAGATGCCGGGCTAAGTAATCACTTGATGATGAAGTGGTGTACCGAGGCAAGTGAGTGTGTTTTTTTTCGAAAACGGATTGGTTTGAGTTGAGACCGTTACTCCAATCTTACATGCGCAACCACTCTACCCTTATATGGGAAAGGGCATTATTGATTACTTAGTCCGCGCTAGCATGGAGGACGCATTACTAGTGACGGAGTGGCGTGGTCACTCTCGGGACGGGGTCGTGCCAGGTAGGGCAGCCATGACTGTTTTCACAAGGCACCAGACACACCGTTGGTACCCCCGTGCTTGTGCTATGTGTTGAACATGGGAGCGTGGCTCCACCGAATTAAACATGTGAGCACGATTGTGGCACGGGGGGTTGATATCAATCGAGTGGATTCCATGTTGGTGGTGTGTTGGGAAAGGTAATGATCGGGTGCTTACCCCGGGTACTTGAGGTACCGCGGGTCGTGGATGACACGAAGGCTTCCCGGATCTTGTGGGTAAAGTGTGCAACCTCTGTAGAGTGTAAAACTATTCTAATAGCCATGTCCACGGTCAAGGACAGTTGGGTAACCGCTCTTGGGCTACGTCCAAATGTTTACGAACCTGGTGTGTTTGTATGGATGAGTAGAAAGAACTACTTTGGTCAAGTCAAAAGACTTGACTTGTTGATTAAGATGGAGTTGGTCCAAACTCTGTTTATGTCAATATCTGTAACCCATCCTCATGGTTACTTAATTTCCTATGATGCATGCTTTACAAGTTGTTGAGCATGTCACAACACTCAAAACTAGCTTTCTGCAAAAAATTACCTACATCATGCATTGTTGTACCTTGATCCAAAACATGGGTTGCTTGCAAGTACATTCAAAGTACTCATTGGCTTGCCACTGGTTATTTTATTGGCCAGGCATGAAAGAACATGATATAATAAAGAGTACCTTGAAGATGAACATGCGAGGTAGGACACTTCCCAGTCATAATGCCTGTAGGGTTAAGGCAGATGGCATGGGTCCAAGTTGTCGACGAAGATTTCCGCTGCGATGATATACTCAAGACCTGACCATAATGGTCACAATTTGTGTAAACCCGTATGTATGGATGTAATACTCTTGTTATTCAGCTTCTGTGTGTTCAGTGAGCATTGATCTCTGGGATCACTGTACACGTGCATTCGGTGATCACGACTTATGAGTCGGGGTCCCCACAGTACATGTACAAGAGAAACGCGCAATCCCTCCGTGCATTGCTTGGCCCCGACCACCCACCGTAACCGGGAACTCCCCGATATTTTCCTCGCCCTTGCTTCTACCTCGGTTTTTTCCGTCATGGACGGCCCAAAGAATGTCATGCAGCTGCGTCTCCGGCCCGCCCAGGACGAAAAGCCCATTTTCTGTCATTCAAGTAGGAGCCCATCACATCTATGATGATACCGGGTTTTGTCACAATTATCTTCATAGAAGTGTCATAAGCATGACAGGAAAAAAATTCGTTCGGCCCAAAATGTCATGGATGTGTCTTTTTTTGTAGTGAGCCTACGGGCTGCGGCGGCCGCCGCCTCTCCCCGTCAGCCGTGGCCAGCGCCGCCACTGACCCGGCTGCTCACGTCAGCAGGGCTCTTGCTTGCCGCCCTCCGTGTAATGTGACGGCCGCACCGCCACGCCTTCTGTCAGTGCCACAAACATTCATGTTTGCTGACTGCACCCATGCACACGCGTGCTGACGATCGTACATCCAGCACTAATGCATGACACAAGGTCAAGCCAAAAGATCCGCTCTTCTTGAGATCAAGAAGAGCATAAAGAAGGACAAGATAGCAGAGGACCACCATGGGGAGGCCTCCCTTCACTACAAAAAAATACACTTCCGTGATGATATGTGTTTGTCATAATAGGTCACGTTTGTTGTCATGCATGTACATCCATGATGATTTTATGTCAGAATCAAGATAGTCATACCTGTGCTGTTGTAGAAGTGTTCCATGACATTACCAAAATTATCATCACGGAAGTGTCCACTTCCATGACGATAAATCACACGTCATAGAAGTGCTTTCGTCAAGGGTAACCGACACGTGGCATCCACCGTAACGGGTCGCCGTTAAGCTATTGGGTTCCGGTTTGGATCCGATAACCAGTTAACAGTCCGGACCAATGGGGATATTCCACGTGTAAAATTCTCAATGGCAAAAGAAACCACGTGTCGGCTCACTGTTGGGACAGATGTCATCCACACATTTGACCGAAGGCGCCTATGATACGTCGACACGTGGCACGGCCCAACAGAGGCCCATTCGGGTGAAAAGGCCGGCCCATTTGACTTGGTCAAAAGGTAGCGGGCCAGCACATGGAAAGCCTGTTAACGGCATGTTCGCATATAGCCCATTTACAGTCCGGTAACTCATGCCCCGTTAGGGCCTACCCGAATTAGGCCCAGTAGCGTCATCTAGGCCGTCCAATATGATTCCAGCCCGTTGTAACTTCCGACCCATTTATGGCCCATGACGTCTTTTGGCCCATAGGAGGCCCTTTGTAACTCTGGGCCCATTAAAGGCCCGAGATGGAACTACACATAATGAACAGTGTATTGCTTTATACCCATTAACAGCTTATTATTTCGTCGGCCATTTCCAGCCTGTGTTAACTTTCGGCCTTCTAAGGCCCATTTATTCTTGGGCTCATTTGTAGAATTCGGTTACTTATAGTTTGTTACTGGCCTGTTCCGCTTGTGGGCCAAATTCAGCCCGTGGTTACAATCGGCCCGTTTGTGGCCCGTTAACCCATTGGACTGTTTTCATAGCGTCATCAAATACGGCCTATTAATGGCCCGTTATGGTCGGGCCATAAAATAGATGATTTCCACTCTAGCCCGTTTACGGCCCATTCTTTTACCGTTATTGGTCCACGAATAGTATGGCTCATGTTTGGCGAAACGATTATAAGGCCCGTAGAAGACCCATAGATTAGACGACCCGTAGAAGGCCCAGGACTACGACCCATGGATCTTACGGCCCGTAGAAGGCCCATGGATCCTACGGCCCATAGGAGGGCCACAGTCACTACAACAGGTAGCAGGACCATGGTTACAACAGTCCGTTGAGGGAGTCCTGGACTAAGGGGTCCTCGGGCGTCCGGCCTGTTATTCATTGGGCCGGACTGATGGGCTGTGAAGGTATGAAGGCCAAAGACTATACCCGTGTCCGGATTGGACTCTCCTTGGCGTGGAAGGCAAGTTAGGCGACCAACTATGAAGATTCCTTCTTGTGTAACCGACCCCATGTAACCCTAGATCTCTCCGGTGTCTATATAAACCGGAGAGCGTAGTCCGGATAGGCAGATACTCATTACCATAGTCATACAGGCTAGACTTCTAGGGTTTAGCCATTACGATCTCGTGGTAGATCAACTCTTGTAACACTCATATTCATCAAGATCAATCAAGCAGGAAGTAGGGTATTACCTCCATAGAGAGGGCCCGAACCTGGGTAAACATCGTGTCCCCCGTCTCCTGTTACCATCGATCCTAGACGCACAGTTCGGGACCCCCTACCCGAGATCCGCCAGTTTTGACACCGACATTGGTGCTTTCATTGAGAGTTCCACTGTGCCGTCGACAAGAGGCTCGATGGCCCCTTCAATGGTCGATAATGACGCTGTCCAAGGAGGAACCTTCCTCCCCGGACAAAT
This sequence comes from Aegilops tauschii subsp. strangulata, assembly GCF_002575655.3. Classification (NCBI taxonomy): domain Eukaryota; kingdom Viridiplantae; phylum Streptophyta; class Magnoliopsida; order Poales; family Poaceae; genus Aegilops; species Aegilops tauschii. The sequence goes on from NC_053041.3 coordinate 289,556,660, forward strand.
TTTTGTGTTCGGTGGCTTCGTACTGCGGGCCAACTCGCTTGGCCGTCTTGAGCAGATTGATAGCAACGCCCTGGCCACCAGGTCAGATTTGGAAGCTTGAACTACGTCGCGGATACCCGTGGAGACTTGATGTTCAATGGGTTTGAAACCACGGTGATCGCTCCCCCTCGTCCCGATGAACATGACTTATATCTATTATCGGATTACATCCAGGAGGTGGATCCTGTTGCTGCAACGGCCTTAGAACCGAAGCAGATCATGCCCTCCGAGGCCACAATGTCTGCGGAGTTGGAGCCACACACGGACTTGACATCCTGCAATGTTTGCGGCAATGGAACTCCGGACTCGCCTCCGGCTATGCGTTCCGGACCAGGTACGCCTGCGGACACCGAGCTGGATCAGTTATCGATTTTCGAATTTAGCGCCGCAGACATCTTCCAGCATTCACCTTTGGGTGACGTGCTAAACTCTTTAAAGAACTTGTCCTTGGAGGAGGACTCACAGCCGAACTATGTTCGGTTCGAGCTAGAGGCGGACGACGAGGAATTTTGCTTCCCACCCGCCACCCACTTCATAGCCACTGTCGATGACTTAACCGACGTGCTTGACTATGGCTCCGAAGACATCGACGGCATGGACGAAGATGCCGACAAGGAGCAAGGCCCAGACCCGCCATTTACTGGACGTTGGACGGCCACCTCTTCGTACGACGTGTACATGGTTGATACACCCAAAGGATCCGGTGACGACAAAGAAGAGCCAGATGCGAATAAAAGCTTTGAGACGCAGTCCAAGCGCCGGCGGCCCAAACGCCGCTCTAAGCCTCGTCGCTCAAAGGATGGCAACACTGGCACCGGAGAAAATAGTACTCCGGGCGACGCCGAAAAACAATGAAGACCCTGTCGGGGCTACATCCGAACAGGAGGAACATGACAACGGCAAGACAACCCTAACCAACAGGCCATAGAAGATGACTTGGAGGACCATAGTTACCGTCCACCCTCCGAGGAGGAGACAAGCCTTGGCAACGAAGACTTCATCGTGCCTGAGGATCCTCTGGAGCAGGAGTGCTTTAAGCTTCAGCTCATAGCCACTACAAGGAGCCTGAAAAAGAAACAACAACAGCTTCAAGCTGAACAAGATCTGCTCGTCGACGGATGGACTGATGTCCTGACAGCCGAGGAATACGGCCTCAAGCGCCCAGCCAAGAGCTACCCGAAACACAGACTGCTACCTCAATTCGATGAGGAGGCACCAGAGCGACCACCACATGGACGAGACAGGGCGGCCGACCGGCCACCCCGCAGTCGGGATAAAGCGGCAACTCAGGCCGAACAACAGCCCGCCCCACCGCCCCGTAAAAATAGGGACGGAAGTGTTTGGGGTCATACGTACGACCTCCGGCAGAACCTGGACAGTAGAGCAGGACACACAAGATCGATCTACGGATCGCGAGGACGTGCCTCGAGGCACGAGGACGGCTACCTATTCGGACATGACAAACCTAACCATGCCCAGGCCGAATGCCGCAGACGGACTCCATCAGAGCTATGCCACGATGCGGCCCGATATAAAGGCACCGCACACCCTCTCTGCTTCACAGATGAAGTACTCGATCATGAATTCCCCGAGGGGTTCAAGCCCATCAATATCACATCATACGACGGCAAAACCGATCCTGCAGTATGGATCGAGGATTTTATTCTCCATATCCATATGGCTCGAGGAGATGACCTCCACTATAACACCCCGGATGTAACTTTCCATATTTGTAACTCCAACTCTTGCCATTTTCGGCTATGTGTCATGTTATTCCCTCCGTGGTCAGGTTTTGTTTCTCGTTTTTCATTTTGTTCATGTCATGCATTTCATATCATGTTATCATGTGCATCTCATTTGCATACGTGTTCGTCTCATGCATCCGAGCATTTTCCCCGTTGTCCGTTTTGCAATCCGACACTCCCACATGGACCGGCGCACCCCTCTTGTCTCTTTTCGTGAGCAGGTGTGAAACGTTCTCGGAATGGACCGAGGTTTGCCAAGTGGCCTTGGTACACCACTGGTAGACCACCTGTCAAGTTTCGTTCCATTTGGAGGCCGTTTGATGCTCCAATGGTTAGCCGGGTAACCGCAAAGGTCTTTTGAGTGTTGCAGCCCAACACCCTCCAAAACAGCCCAATAACCCAGCTAAACCCCCTCCATGCTCTCGGTCGCTCGATCACGATCGTGTGGGCGAAAACTACACTCCATTTGGAGTCTCCTAGCTCCCTCTAGCTATAAATATGTGCACTCCTCCGAAATCCCGGGTCCCGAAACCCTAGCCTAACCCCTCTCCGCCGCCGGACACGTACGGATCGAGCCGGACTCGTCCGCCGCCGTCCCCTCGCCCAACTGCGCACCACCACGTGGCGAGCTGCGCCCCACTTCGCCGCCTCCGCCACCGAAGCCCGCAGGGCCCGCGGGAGGCCCTCCCGGCCCGGATCGGCGCCGCCGCCCCGCGCAGGACCCCCCGCGCGCCCGAGCGCCTCCCCGAGCCTCCCCGCGGACCCGTCTCCCCTCCGCTACCGCCCAGGCCTCCGCCGGCCGCCGCGGGCCCGTCCGCCTCCGCCGCGGACCGCGCCTCCATGCCGGCGTGCGCCGCCCTCCGCCGCCTCGCCTCCCCTCGCCGGCGACTGCGCCCGGCTAGATCCGGCGGACCCCGCCTTCCCCGACCTCGCCGGACCCGAGCTCCGGCCGCCCCTTCCTCCAACTCCGGCGAAATTCCGGTGAACCTCGGACCGCGCGCCAGATCTAGATCCAAATCCACGGTTGACCCCGAAATCCTCCAAGTCCTGAGTTTATCAGTTTATGTTGCCTTGTTCATCGCATCATATCTCCTTGCATACTGCTTCGTTTCATGCGTGTGATATACTGAAATGTTCATCAGATTATGCTCTTCGTTTTGTTCTGTTGTGCCATGCTCGTTTGAGTTCATCTGGGTGCTCAAATCTCTGATGCAAGAGTGCTATGTGCTGTTTACAGCTGTTACTTATCAGAATATGGTAATTTGTCATTTTTGCTGCATTTGATGTGTGCATCTTACGAGCATGAGCTCTACATGTGTTTTCATCTATGTGATCTACTAGTTTGCATGCTTGTAAACAGCACATAGAGCTCATGCTCATAAGATGCACACATCAAATGCAGCAAAAATGACAAATCATCATATTCTGATAAGTAACAGTAGTAAACAGCACATAGCACTCTTTCATCAGAGATTTGAGCACCCAAATGAACTCAAACGAGCATGGCACAATGGAACAAAATGAAGACCATAACCTCGTGAACATTTCGATATATCACGCGCATGAAACGAAGCAGTATGCAAGGAGATATGATGCGATGAACAGGGCAACATAAAGTGATAAACTCAGTACTTAGAGGATTTCGGGGTCAACCGTGGATCTGGATCTAGATCTGGCGCGCGGTCCGAGGTTCACCGGAACTTCACCGGAGTTGGAGGAAGGGGCGGCCGGAGCTCCGGGCCGGCGAGGTCAGGGAAGGCGGGGTCCGCCGGATCTGGCCGGGCGCAGTCGCCGGCGAGGGGAGGCGAGGCGGCGGAGGGCGGCGCACGCCGGCGTGGAGGCGCGGTCCGCGGCGGAGGCGGACGGACCCGCGGCGGCCGGCGGAGACCTGGGCGGCGGCGGAGGGGAGACGGGTCCGCGGGGAGGCGCGGGGAGGCTCTCGGGCGCGCGGGGGGTCCTGCGCGGGGCGGCGGCGCCGATCCGGGCCGGGAGGGCCTCCCGCGGGCCCTGCGGGCTTCGGCGGCGGAGGCGGCGAAGTGGAGCGCAGCTCCCCACATGGCGGCGCACAGTTGGGCGAGGGGACGGCGGCGGACGCGTCCGGCCCGATCCGGACGTGTCCAGCGGCGGAGAGGGGTGAGGCTAGGGTTTCGGGACCCGGGATTTCGGAGGAGTGCACATATTTATAGCTAGAGGGAGCTAGGAGACTCCAAATGGAGTGTAGTTTTCGCCCACACGATCGTGATCGAATGAACAAGAGCATGGAGGGGTTTAGATGGGTTATTGGGCTGTTTTGGAGGGTGTTGGGCTGCAACACTCAAAAGACCTTTGCGGTTACCCGGCTAACCGTTGGAGCATCAAACGGCCTCCAAATGGAACGAAACTTGACAGGTGGTCTACCGGTGGTGTACCAAGGCCACTTAGCAAACCTCGGTCCATTCCGAGAACGTTTGACCCCCACTCACGAAAAGAGACAAGAGGGGTGCGCCGGTGCATGTGGGAGTGTCGGATTGCAAAACGGACAACGGGGAAAATGCTCGGATGCATGAGACGAACACGTATGCAAATGAGATGCACATGATGACGTGATATGAAATGCATGACATGAACAAAATGCAAAACGAGAGACAAAACCCGACCACTGAGGGAATAACATAACACATAGCCGAAAATGGCAAGAGTTGGAGTTACAAATATGGAAAGTTACATCCGGGGTGTTACATCCACGCCATTAAATACCTCCCACTAAAGCTCACAGGGCCAACCCGACACTGGCTAAATAGTCTGCCTGAGAACTCCGTCGGCAGCTGGGAGGACTTGGAAGAGGCTTTCCTTGATAACTTCCAAGGAACTTATGTCCGGCCACCAGATGCCGATGACTTAAGCCACATAGTTCAACAACCCGGAGAATCAGCCAGAAAATTCTGGACTAGGTTCCTAACCAAAAAGAACCAGATCGTCGACTGTCCGGATGCTGAAGCCCTAGCGGCCTTTAAACATAGCATCCGGGACGAATGGCTCGCCCGCCACCTCGTCCAGGAAAAGCCGAGGTCCATGGCAGCCCTCACGGCACTTATGACCCGCTTCTCCGCGGGAGAGGATAGCTGGCTAGCTCGCAGTACAAACACAGCCAACGAAACAGGCCCCTCCGATGCCAAAAACAGCACCGGCAAGCTCCGGCGCAACGGACACAAACGTCGAAGCAATGGCGATAACACCGATGACACTACAGTTCACACCGGATTCAGTGGCTTCAACTCTGGCCAGCGAAAGAAGCCCCATAAAAGGAGCAGCGAAGGACCATCCAGCTTGGACCGCATACTCGATCGCCCTTGCCAGATACATGGCACCCCAGACAAACCGGCCAACCATACTAACAGAGATTGCCGGGTCTTTAAACAAGCCAGCAAGGCAAACATCAGAAACAAGGAAGGGGAATCACAGAGCGAGGACGATGACGAGGAGCCCCGACAGCCGAACACTGGGGGGCAAAAGAAATTCCCCCCTCAAGTCAAAACGGCGAACATGATATACGCTACACACATCCCCAAAAGGGAGCGCAAGCACACATTTAGGGACGTCTATGCGTTAGAGCCAGTCGCCCCAAAATTCAATCCGTGGTCGTCATTCCTGATCACCTTCGACCGCCGAGATCATCCAACCAGCATCCGCCATGGCGGTTCAGCTGCACTGGTCCTCGACCCAATCATCGACGGATTTCACCTGACACGAGTCCTAATGGATGGTGGTAGCAGCCTCAACCTGCTCTATCCGGATACACTACGTAAAATGAGCATCGACCCCTCACAAGTCAAGCCCACGAAGAGTACCTTTAAAGGAGTCATACCAGGCGTAGAGGCCCGTTGTACGGGCTCAATACCGCTGGAGGTAGTATTCGGCTCCCCGGATAACTTCCGAAGCGAAGAACTAATCTTCGATATCGTCCCATTTTGCAGCGGCTATCACGCCCTGCTCGGACGAACCGCGTTCGCTAGATTCAACGTCGTGCCACATTACGCTTATCTCAAGCTCAAGATGCCTGGTCCACGTGGCGTCATTACAGTAAATGGAAACACGGAATGCTCCCTCCGTACAGAGGAGCGCACCGCCGCCCTAGCAGTAGAAGTACAGCACGGCCTTCTCAAGCAGCATTATAATTCGGCTGCCGAGCCCCTGGACATTATGAAGAGGGTCCGGACCACACTGCAACAGGATAGCTCGGATCGTCACGAGCCGAATTAGCAATTTGGCCTCCGTCCCAGCCCCGATGAGGCAATGGCATTAATACCGCGCGTACATAAACTACGCACTCAAAACCCCATGGGTATTGATGGAGGCATAACTCGTTCGCGATCCACAGTACGGCTTGACCGCCCCTGGGATTCGCACGCTTTTACTTTTTCTTTTTTACGGGTTTTCTTTTCTTTTCGAGGTCTATAGGGACAACCCGCTTGCAGAACACACCAAGGAGGCAAGGAGCTCTGGCTTACAAGGGAATCCCAAGGTGGTCTCTAATAAATGATTGCCATACTTGCTTTTCATACCCGCACGTAGCTCGCCCTTGGTTGCGGCATGTTAAATAGCCTTACTTGCTTATCGCATTACTTGTACAAAGTACGCCTCGACGTACTAGTTACATCACAATGGTGAATACACGGTAGCGTCAGCTTATTATTTCATTTCTCCGTTTCCTCACCTCGGTATTAATTACTCATTGCACACGTACACCATGGTACGTATTACTATGCCAGGGGCTTCATTACACCCAACACTACGGCAATAAAAAGTCCGAACACTTTATAGTATAGTTCGGCACCCCGAACTTATAGCATTATATGCATCGGCTCTGAATCATGTCTTTGGTCAATAGTTGGGTTGCCCGGCTCCTGTGCTTACTACCTTACGTTCCGCTATATCGGCTAGGGTAGTAAAGGGAGAACTACTGAGATTGTGTCCCGGTTCTTCCGGACGAGCACGTCAGTAGAGAAAGCCAAAAACTGACTGTCATGATGCGGTGACAGCCGGTCAGCTGTTCGAGAGGTTCTAAATCGTTAGAGATTTTTTCCGCTTCCTGCGAAGAATCGGTTCCCCCGATTAGGCGTGTATAGTGCCCCCAGTTCGGTCTTCCGAATACCAGGGGCTTCGCCAACTTTCTTAACTTTCAAACTCCTATGGCTAAGTGAGGGCGGTAAAGGCCGCATAGTCTGATTGCCTTGTTCGTTGCGCTAAACACCTCCTTTAAGGACCAGAATGTGGAGTAAAGAGTGTTTAGATTTATCCCGAACACCCCCGTACTATCTACGTGGGGGCAGAAGCCGACGACTAGTCAACCCTTAGATTTAATAAACGGCCGCACAGGAGGTAAATTTAAATCGTAAGCATTATACTACATAACATCATTGTTCCATATTACAGGGCAAGGTAATACACATGTTGTCATGGGTATATGATATCCTCCCAACATTGCTCCGCCAGAAGGCGGGACCCCTCCAGGACACCATCAAAATAGAGCTCGGGCCGACGATGCTCCTTGCCCTCCGGCGGCCCCTCGGTCATTAGCTTCTTGGCATCCAGCTTTGCCCAATGCATCTTGACGCGGGCAAAGGCCATACGCGCACCTTCAATACAGACCAACCGCTTCACGGCTTCGAGCCATGGATAGGCACTCACAAGCCGCTGCACAAGTCCGAAGTAGCTGGTAGGTATAGGATCGGTGGGCCACAGCCGCACTATAAGGTCCTTCATGGCTAGCTCTGCCAACCTGTGCAGCTCGACCAACTGCTTAAGTTGGTCGTTGAAGGGCACCGGATGTTTGGATCCCAGATATTGGGACCAGAATAGCTTCTCCGTAGACATCCCTTCTTCGGCTCTATAATGCTCGGCAGCATCTGATACACTGTGCGGCAGATCTGTACACGCCCCTAGAAAATCCAAATTCCGGATAAGTACAAGGAACGTTTCTTCTACATACTTGCTATGCATAGTGAAGGACTTACCCGCCGTAATCTTCTTGGCCGCCTGAATTTCCTGGAGGGCGCTCTGGGCTTCGGCTCGTGCATCCTGCGCGCTCTGGCGGGCCTTCGCCAATTCAGACTCTTGCGCCTTACAATCGCGCTCCAAGGACTCAAATCTCTCTATCGCGCCCTGGAGTTGTTGCTGCGCCTCGCCAACCCAGGCCTCGTGCTTCTCGCGCGAGGCGCGTTCCTTAGCCGCTTTGTCCTCGGCCTCGGCTAGCGCCTTCTTAAGGGCCGCCACATCGGTCGTGGCCCCTAATAAAGTTTATGACACTTTAGTCCGGTCGGACTACTCATTTTTTCGAAATATACCCACAGGTTACTGCATACCTTGGCAATCCTCCGACTGCTTCTTCACGAGGCCAAGCTCCTCCTCGACCCGCTCCAGTTTCTGCTTCAGTCCGGAAACCTCCGCGGCATGAGCAGTGGCAGCCTGCAGCGATACCTGCTTATTCACATAGACAACTCATGTTAGACTCCTGCAATATTTATTCTTGATCCTCTGTTCGGCTTTTCTTCCTGAACACCAAACAGAGCATCAGGAAGACCAGACGTTTGTGGATTCTGGTACTTACGAAGCGGCCCGAGGCTTGGTCCGGCGAGGTCGCTACGGACTGCTGTCGACATCCCACGCGGAGTTATCCGCGAGGGAGCTTTTAACCCTCTTAGGCGCTTTCACTTCTGGACTCGTGGGGGCCGCTCTCTTCTTCTTCCCCACCTCTGGTGGGGAGTCGTGTTCTTCCTCCTCTTCATCGTGTCGGTGGACGAAGAAGAAGTTTCCTCTTCGGACGTCACATCCGGAGCGCCTTTTCGGCGAGGGCCCTTCTTGGCCCCTTTGGCCGCTTTCCTGGCCGTCTTCTCTGGCACCTCCTAAGGTGCGGGGAAAAACATATTCGTCAGTAATGGGAATTCTTGGTATTCGGGCAGCGGAGCCGGATAGTTAATCCCCCCTGCTACCTCGATCCAGGCCTGAAAACATGGATGGGAAAGCTTAGGCTTTACCTTAAAATATGCCAGCGAAAGGTATGACTTGAAAACATGAAACAGTTTACCGAATTGGCTTGGCGCTTTAAGCTAAGCCCGCGATCCTCGATCATAGGCGGTGGCATCTCGCCGGCCTTGAAAAGCACTCTCCAGATGTCTTCGTGCGTCATGCTGAAGAGCTCTTGCAGCGTTTGGTGCTTGGCCGGATCATACTCCCACAGATAACAAGTCCGGCGTTGGCACGGAAGGACCCGACGAATGAGCATGACCTGGACCACGTTGACAAGCTTGATTTTCCTGTCTATCATGTTCTGGACGCACGTCTGGAGCCCAGTCAGCTCATCCGAAGGACCCCAGGTTAGGCCCCTCTCTTGCTAGGAGCTGAGCCGCATCGGGATACCGGATCGGAATTTAGGGGCCGCCGCCTAGTTGGCGTCGCGCGGCTGGTGATGTAGAACCACCCCGATTGCCACCCCTTCACCGTCTCTGCGAATGAGCCTTCGGGCCAGGTGACATTGCGCATCTTTCCCAGCATAGCGCCTCCGCACTCCGCTTGTTGACCGCTCACTACTTTCGGCCTCACATTGAAGGTCTTCAGCCACAGGCCGAAGTGAGGTGGGATGCGGAGAAAGGCCTCACAAACGACGATAAATCCCGAAATGTTGAGGATGAAGTTGGGGGCTAGGTCATGGAAATCCAGTCCATAGTAAACCATCAGTCCACGGACAAAAGGATGGAGAGGGAATCCCAGTCCGTGGACAAAATGTCTGAGAAACACAACCCTCTCATGGGGCTCTGGAGTAGGGACAATCTGCCCCTTGGCCGGGAGTCGGTGAACGATCTCCTTGGCTAGGTATCCAGCCTCCCGGAGCTCCTTGATGTCCTTCTTCTTAACGGAGGAGGCCATCCACTTGCCTCCAGCTCCGGATCCGGACATGTTTGGAGTGCTTTCTTGGACGAGAAAAGCTAAGGCTTGGGCGCTGGAGCTCAACGACGGAAGGGCTGAGGGAAAGAAAGGGCATGGGCACTACAGGAATCAGCTACTTTGCCGTCTGCCACGGCAGACGGCAATGGCAAGGATGGCGGACGGTAAAAGGCTCCGGCAAAGTAGGCATCGGTAAAGAGCTTCTTTGCCGTCTGCTTTTTGAAGCGGACGGCAAAGGGGCCTTTGCCATCAGCGGCAAACGGCAAAGAAAGCCGACAGCAATAAATTTGCTGTTAGTCCATTAGGTGGCTAATGGTAGTCTTTGCCGTCCGTGGCTGATGGCAAAGAGCATCAAGCCTTTGCCGTCTGCCACTGTAGGCAAACTGACCAAATGGGTCAGCTGCCAGGAAGAACAGGTGGTTGCCACGTGGCTTCTTTGCCGTCCGCCGCGGACGGCAAAGAGCCCGTTGCTGTCGGTGGCAGAAGGCAAAGAGCCTGCATTGCCTCTTTTTTCTTTTTTTTCTTATACCCAACCATTTTCACAGCAAATAGATGATACATATATATTTTTCACATGGCAAGTTCACAGCAAACATATGAGATATCCAACACATATAATTTCATCATACATGCATAGTTCCATCAACCATACATAGCAAGTTCCACATACATGCATCCAACCATACATATTACAATAGTGTCATCCTACCATACATGCATAGTTCATCGATACAAAAGAAACATAGTTCATCCAAACAAGCACTCCATCTATGCTAGCTTCCGTGAAGCGAATGAATTCTGCAAAATGGGAAATAAGAAAGTTAGAAGAAGAAGATTAGAAGAAGAAGTAGAAGAAGAAGAAAATGAAGAAGAAGAATAATATATGACATTTATGAGCTAATTTAGGTGAAATTGATCGTTTGTGAGCTAACTTAGGTGAAATGGATCGTTTATGAGCAAACCTAGGTGAAATGGATCGGTTATGAGCTAACTTAGGTAAAATGCATCATTTTAGAGCTAACCTAGGTAAGATGGATCATTTTGGAGCTAACCTAGGTAAAATGGGTCATTTTAGAGCTAACTTGGCTAAAATGGATCATTTCTGAGCTAAGTAAGGTAAAATGGGTCATTTTAGAGCTAACTTGGGTAAAATGGATCGTCTATGAGCTAACTAAGGTAAAATGGATCATTTTAGAACTAACTTAGGTAAAATGGATCGTTTATGAACTAACTAAGCTAATTATGCCATTTTTGACATAAGTAAGCTAAGTACATGTCATTATTGAGCAAACCTAGTTAACTAAGCATATTAGAGCTATCTTTGGTCATTTTGGAGGAAACAAAGCTAAGTATAGATCGTTTTAGAGCTAACTTAGGTAAAATGGATGGTTTTGGAGGTCAGTAAGCTTATTAAGTCATTTTGGAGGAAATAAAGCTAAGTCTAGGTCATTGTGGTAAGCATTTTGGAGGAAATAAGGCTAAGTCTAGGTCTTTATGCATTTGTTAAGCAAAACACTAGAGAAACTTACCATGATCATGGAGGTGTAGGAGCGGGTTGGCTCGTGCCGGTAGCTAGTCAAGGATCGTGCGATGCTTGTCTGGAGTTACGCTGCACCAAAGATCATTTCCAATGTCTCGTTAGCATGATGACACTCAAATGTTAAGACTAGCAAGTAATGTCCATTCAAATTAAACTCACCGTGGTCCCAGGAGCAATCACTGGCATCGGCGGAGTGGTCTACCGGTCTTCTCGCACACAGACTGCACATTTGGTTTTGACGACTCAGTCATACTAGTTAGTAATGAGACAAACACTACATGAATGTTTTGGCTAATCTGCAGAAGAAACTTACCACAAGGAGCTCGTACATGGCCCTTGCCTGCATGTCATTCCATGCCCTCTCCTCCTCCAACATCGTTGTCGTCCTCTCCTCCAACTCCCGCTGCCTCTCCGCCGCCTCCACCAGAAGTTTCTCCATTCTATCTCTCTCACTCTGTATAGCAGCCTGCAACACCACTCCTCGTTACCATTTGTAATCATTGATGGAAGCACAGACAATGTAATGGAGAAAGATAACTGAGTACGTATAACTAACCTTGATGGCGAGTTGGACTGGCCGTTCACGTGGCCTTATCTCAGGAGCGGAGCTCGACTAGCGCGCCTTGATCTCCGGGAGAGTGCTAGGACAATGGATAAGTCCATCTCCAATTGCTATGGAGCCATGGGACCTCCCGCCACCAGATATCATCACCAGCTCTGGATCAATGGGACCCTGGCTCGGGTTAAAGTCCTCCCCTTTCCTCGCCTTCCCCTCATCTCTAAATTTCACGAGCTTGTCGTGGGAGGAGATGTTGGTGAAGTTGTTTGCATCATCGAGGTCAGACTGAGAGAATGCCTTGACTTTCTTGAAAGAGGCAGTGTGGGCCATGGCATACAGGTCATACACCTCTGGCACCTTATCCGCCTTATTGTAGCGTGCCTGAAAGAGAGAAACAAAGTAAATTAGTAATTAAAGGGCTTAAGCTAGCATGATGAATGAATTGCATGAATCATGAAGCAAACCACATACCCAGTTTCACCCGAACTGATATAAGTTGGAGCTGCCTTGATGGTGTGGCACACCTTCCATTTGGGCACATTTGTCCTTGGCCGCGTTGTGGACGGCTAGCCATTCTTTTGAGCACCACTCATTCACCAACACCTCCCAACAATCCATCCGATCCGCACACCATCTCGGAGGTGCCTAAGTTAGCAAATAGAAACTTGAGCGCTACGGCTATGAATTACTAAATGAAGGAAGTAAGTACAAGGCCTTAAGAATTACCTTCATGTACTGCTCCTTACTCAGGAACTTATCGCGGCACGCCGGCTTGGGCTTCTTGATACCACGCAAGGCGTGGTAGTGTCGAACAGCCTGCACCCCGAGCCTCGTGCCGTAAGTTCTGTAGTAGGCGCTTGCAGACGTTCTCGATAACATTTGCCGCCTGCTGCTTGTATCCCTCCTCACACCTGTAGAATATCTGCAATCAAATGAGACAATATTGATTAGTACAATTAATAATTAGCTAGTTGAAGATTTTTAAATGTGTAAAGGAGAAATTACCCAGAACTTTCTGATCACCACATCTACCCTCGTGTCGCACAACACACCATCGATAATCTCACCCGGCGGGGCCAGGGCAGCCTAGTAGTGCTCCCAGCTCAATCCAAGCTCTGGAAGCCGACCCTCACCAGGCAACGTGACAAACCCCGGGAAGTTTTGCCGGCAAAGCACTCCAAGGACGGAGTTGGGCCGGCGGACACTATAATGGTGGTCCCAACCACTACAACATGACAAGGCCAACGCACTAGATATTTGAAGAAACGTGAATGCAGAAGGTACAAAAGGATTAAATGCACTTACCTCTCCCCATCAGGGAAAATCAACCACCTCTGCTCGCGGGTCGCCGGCACGGACGGGAGCCGTGTACAACCACGCTGGTAGACGGTGCCCCCCTCCTCCTCAATATCAGTCGGCTCCCCGCCATCATCAGCATGGCCACTCGGCACCTCAGGCTCATCCGGCCAGGTACCCCATCCAGACGTGTGCTCCTCCGGGGTCTCGTGGGCCGAAGGCGTGTCGACCCAAGGCTCAAGGGCTGAAGGCCCGTCGACCCGAGGCTCGTGGGCCGAAAGCTCGTTTACCGGAGTCCGTGTAGCCTCCTCCTCGGACGAGTCCACCCTAGCAGTCACGTGCTCGGGTGAAACAGCTGGGGGTGGCGGCGAGGAAGGCGCCCTAGCAGTCACCCTACCTCCTCTCCCGCGACCACGTGCTCCAACTCCTCTCTTCTTCCCTCCCTTACCTCGTCCCCTGCTGGGCACCGCTCTCGATGAAGAAGGGCCCGGCGGTGTCGCCATACTGTCCAGCAACGCTCGGCGGAGAGGTGCGTGTGGAATGGAAGACCTCCCACCACGCGCCGACGAAGAAGGGGCCTCGGAGCACTCCCGACCAGCGCCCACCATCTTTCAACACCTACCATGACAAAGAGTAAACGAAATTAGTACAACATAAAAAAAATACCGACATGAATAATAATATGTATATCACTTATGTATCATCATCAAGTACAACATAAAAAAATTGAATACCTGACACTAGTAATAATCTCGATCACTATCATCAATAAATGCATAATCATCATCATCACTATAATCAATGACGGGCTCATAGGGTTCAGTGGCATCAAATATATGACCTAACTCATAATTCACAAATGTATGACCTCGTCGGCCTCTGGTGTCGTGGGTGTCGTGTCGGGGTCGGGGTGCCGTGTCGGGGTTGGCGTGCTGTTTCGGGGTCGGGGTGTCGGGGTGGTCAGGGTCGGGGTCGGGGTGTGGTGTCAGGGTGTCGGGGGTCAGGGGTCGGGGTGTCGTGCCGGGGTGTCGGGGTGGCGTGTCGGGGTGTCAGGGTGTCGGGGTCGGGGTGTGGGTCGGGGTGTGGTGTCAGGCTGTCGGGGTGTCGGTGTCGGGGTGTCAGGGTGTCGGGTCTTTCTCATCATGGAGAGCGCCGGGATGATGAAGATTTTGATGGATTATGGAACAAGGAGTGGCAAGAGCCTAAGCTTGGGGATGCCCATGGCAACCCCAAGATAATCTAAGGACACCAAAAAGCCAAAGCTTGGGGATGCCCCGGAAGGCATCCCCTCTTTCATCTACTTCCGTCGGTAACTTTACTTGGAGCTATATTTTTATTCACCACATGATATGTGTTTTGCTTGGAGCGTCTTGTATTATTTGAGTCTTTATTTGTTAGTTTAACACAATCATCCTTGCTGTACACACCTTTTGAGAGAGTCACACTTGATTCGGAATTTATTAGAATAATCTATGTGCTTCACTTAATTTTTTTTTGAGCTATATAGTTTTGCTCTAGTGCTTCACTTATATCTTTTAGACCACGGTGGTGGATTTGTTTTATAGAAACTATTGATCTCTCATGCTTCACTTATATTATTTTGAGAGTCTTAAAATAGCATGGAAATTTGCTTTAATCATAATATTATGAGAAATTTGATGCTTGATAATTGTTTTGAGATATAAAGGTGGTAATATCATAGTTGTGCTAGTTGAGTAATTGTGGAATTGAAAAATACATGTGTTGGAGTTTGTGATTCCCGTAGCATGCACGTATGGTGAATAGTTATGTAACAAAGTCGGAGCATGAAGTATTTGTCGATTGTCTTCCTTTGTGTGGCGGTCGGGATCGCGCGATGGTTAACTCCTACCAGCCCTTCCCCTAGGAGCATGCGTAGTAGTACTTTGCTTCGAGGGCTAATAAATTTTTGCAATAAGTATATGAGTTCTTTATGACTAATGTGAGTCCATGGATTATACGCACACATACCTTTCCGCAATTTTCTAGCCTCTTCGGTACCGCGCATTGCCATTTCTCACCTTGAGAGTTGGTGCAAACTTCGCCGGTGCATCCAAACCCCATGATATGATGTGCTCTATCACACATAAACCTCCTTATATCTTCCTCAAAACAGCCACCATACCTACCTATCATGGCATTTCCATAGCCATTCCAAGATATATTGCCATGCAACTTTCCACCGTTTCATTTATCATGACACGCTCCATTATTGTCATATTGCTTTGCATGATCATGTAGTCGACATTGTATTTGTGGCAAAGCCACCGTTCATAATTCTTTCATACATGTCGCTCTTGATTCATTGCATATCCCGGTACACCGCCGGAGGCATTCATATAGAGTCATATTTTGTTCTAAGTATTGAGTTGTAATTCATGAGTTGTAAGTAAATATAAGTGTGATGATCATCATTATTAGAGCATTGTCCCAAGTGAGGAAAGGATGATGGAGACTATGATTCCCCCACAAGTCGGGATGAGACTCCGGACTAAATAAAAAAAGAAAAAGAGGACATAAAAAAGAGAAAAGGCCCAAATAAAAAAATGAGAGAAAAAGAGAGAAGGGACAATGTTACTATCCTTTTACCACACTTGTGCTTCAAAGTAGCACCGTGATCTTCATAATAGAGAGTCTCTCATTTTGTCACTTTCGTACACTAGTGGGAAATTTCATTATAGAACTTGGCTTGTATATTCCAATGATGGGCTTCCTCAAATGCCTGAGGTCTTCGTGAGCAAGCAAGTTGGATGCACACCGACTTAGTTTCTTTTTGAGCTTTCATACACTTATAGCTCTAGTGCATCCGTTGCATGGCAATCCCTACTCCTCGCATTAACATCAATTGATGGGCATCTCCATAGCCCATTGATTAGCCTCGTTGATGTGATACTTTCTGCTTTTTTGTCTTCCCACATAACCCCTACCATTATACCTTATTCCACCATAGTGCTATATCCATGGCTTGCGCTCATGTATTGCGTAAGAGTTGAAAAGGCTGAAGCGCGTTAAAAGTATGAACCAATTGCTTGGCTAAAACCGGGGTCGTACATGATATGAATATTTTGTGTGGGGATGATGGAGCATAGCCAGACTATATGATTTAGTAGGGATAACTTGCTTTGGCTATGTTATTTTTATAAGACATAATTGCTTAGTTAGTATGCTTGAAGTATTATTGTATTTATCTCAACATTAAACTTTTATCTTGAATCATATCAAATCTGAACATTCATGCCACAATAAGAAGAATTATATGGAAATTATGCCAAGTAGCATTGCACATATAAAATTATGTTTTTATCATTTACCTACTCGAGGACGAGCAGGAATTAAGCTTGGGGATGCTTGATACGTCTCCAACGTATCTATAATTTTTAATTGTTCCATGCTATATTATATTCTGTTTTGGACATTATTGGGCTTTATTATACACTTTTATATTATTTCTGGGACTAACCTATTAACCGGAGGCCCAGCCCAGAATTGCTGTTTTTTTGCCTATTTCAGAGTTTCGCAGAAAAAGAATATCAAACGGAGTCCAAATGGAATGAAACCTTCGCGAACGTGATTTTTGGAACGAATATGATCCAGAGGACTTGGACCGTACGTCAAGAAAGCAATCAGGAAGGCACGAGGTAGGGAGGCACGCCTACCGCCCCAGGGCGCGCCCTCCACCCTCGTGGGCCCCATGTTGCTCCACCGACGTACTTCTTCCTCCTATATATACCTACGTACCCACAAACTACCAGATACGGAGCAAAAAACCTAATTCCACCACCGCAACCTTCTGTACCCGTGAGATCTCATCTTGGGGCCTGTTCCGGAGCTCCGCCGGAGGGGGCATCGATCACGGAGGGCTTCTACATCAACACCATAGCCTCTCCGATGATGTGTGAGTAGTTTACTTCAGACCTTTGGGTCCATAGTTATTAGCTAGATGGCTTCTTCTCTCTTTTTGGATCTCAATACAATGTTCTCCCCCTCTCTCGTGGAGATCTATTCGATGTAATCCTCTTTTGCGATGTGTTTGTTGAGACTGATGAATTGTGGGTTTATGATCAAGTTTATCTATGAACAATATTTGATTCTTCTCTGAATTCTTTTATGTATGATTGGTTATCTTTGCAAGTCTCTTCGAATTATCAGTTTGGTTTGGCCTACTAGATTGATCTTTCTTGCAATGGGAGAAGTGCTTAGCTTTGGGTTCATTCTTGCGGTGTCCTTTCCCAGTGACAGTAGGGGCAGCAAGGCACGTATTGTATTGTTGCCATCGAGGCTAACAAGATGGGGTTTATATCATATTGCATGAGTTTATCCCTCTACATCATGTCATCTTGCTTAAAGCGTTACTCTGTTCTTATGAACTTAATACTCTAGATGCATGCTGGATAGCGGTTGATGTGTGGAGTAATAGTAGTAGATGCATGCAGGAGTCGGTCTACTTGTCTCGGACATGATGCCTATATACATGATCATACCTAGATATTCTCATAACTATGCTCAATTCTGTCAATTGCTCAATAGTAATTTGTTCACCCACCGTAATACTTATGCTCTTGAGAGAAGCCACTAGTGAAACCTATGGCCCCCGGGTCTATTTTCCATCATATTAATCTCCCCACATCAAGCTATTTCAGGCGCCGTTTTTATTTTACTTTCTTTACTTTCCATCTTTATCATAAAAATACCATAAATATTATCTTATCATATCTATCAGATCTCACCCTCGTAAGTGACCGTGAAGGGATTGACAACCCCTTTATTGTGTTGGTTGCGAGGATTTATTTGTTTGTGTAGGTGCGAGGGATTCGTGCGTGGCTGCATCACCCTATCCTCTTCAAGGGAAAACCAACGCAGTGCTCAAGGTAGCAATGGCCTGTGAAGGTATGAAGGCCGAGGACTATACCCATGTCCGGATTGGACTCTCCTTGGCGTGGAAGGCAAGCTAGGCGACCAACTATGAAGATTCCTTCTTGTGTAACCGACCCCATGTAACCCTAGATGTCTCCGGTGTCTATATAAACCGGAGAGCGTAGTCCGGATAGGCAGATACTCATTACCATAGTCATACATGCTAGACTTCTAGGGTTTAGCCATTACGATCTCGTGGTAGATCAACTCTTGTAACACTCATATTCATCAAGATCAATCAAGCAGGAAGTAGGGTATTACCTCCATAGAGAGGGCCCGAACCTGGGTAAACATGCTGTCCCCCGTTTCCTGTTACCAGCGATCCTAGACGCACAGTTTGGGACCCCCTACCCGAGATCCGCCGGTTTTGACACCGACATCCGTGTGTTGCCATGGTTATTGTGGCCTAGTTATAAAAATATGTTATTGTGGCCACTAGAAAAACGCAAAAAAAGAACTGCAGTGACTACAAGCAAACAACTAAAAAAGACAATAAGGAAATAAATAAGAAAGCAACTAATGCTAGGCTATTATGGCTATTACACATATTACATCCACTAGGCATCAAAGTTCACCACCAGTGCAAATATAGGGAACAAAGCAGTATATTACATACACTGGCCGTCTAAACTGACCACCAGTGCAAATAAACGTGGCAGCAAAACAAGTCCATAACTGAAATAACTTCAGAAGAGCTCAAGAAACGTTATCCTGGGTATCCACCGTGCTGGCAATAAGCTTAGCAAGCTTATTAGCTTTCTCCTGTTTGGCGCTAAAATTCTCCAACGCTTGGTGTTGCACCAGAAAGTATGCATCTGAATGCTTTAGGGACTTCCGCGGTCCTTCGGCTTCCTGTCGCAGCACAGCTGATCGATGTCTTTCAGCTTGTAGTTGAGACTCAAGAAACTGAACTGATTCAGACAGTGAGTTTGAACAGCTTGTGCCAGCGGTAGTGGCCAGTAACTCGAACACTACACCAAGACAGGACTTTGGGGTTGTCTCACTATCTTCAAGATAGTGTTCCTTGGCTGTTTTATCAGCTTTGTTGGAGACCAACAAGGATGTCTCACTATCCTGAACCTTATCTGCATTACTTCCTTTACCATTGCTTAATAAGGCACTCTTCCCTAATATTCTGTCAGCATTCTAAAAGAAGAAACAAGCAGACACATAACAGGTTTAGCATGTACTACTATATGAAACTCATTTCGGTGAACCAGATCATTAGTAAGGTGGACAGGATTAAACTACCAAGTCTTCTATTGCCAAGTAGTACATAATAAAAGCATCAAACAAACATATATCTATGTCCTATGGTCACTGCATTGTCTTGCCAAATCAAAATAGGGACACGGTTCAAATCATGTTAGTTCAAGACAAAGCAGCACTGAAAGAATACAAAGCATGGGAAACTACACGGCACAACAAGATTTCATATGGGTACCACGGGTTTACATGTACAGCAACACTATTGGCTCTGTTGTGATGCTAGTAATGTGCATGATATGAGAAGTCAACTGTATACACAATTGAAATTGAAATCAGCAGAACTATTTATAAGAACAAACCCGTTAAACAAACATGCGTAAACATACCTGTTGTGCCATTGGAGTTTTGATTGGATCCTTCAATTTAAAAATAAGTTCGTATGAGTAAATACAGTTATACAAGCGCAAAGCAGTATGCTCGATAGAAATGGAATTTTTAATGAGAACAGTTATCTGACCTTGTTTTAGGGAAAAGAGACCCCCCGCTCCCGAGTCGCTCCCGCGGGCGACTCTGGGAGCCAACCCTAGCACCTCCGCTTCCCAGCCCCCCTCCCCGGCCTCCCTTCCCTCGCCTCCGCCGGTGGCATCGCCGGCCAAAGGCCGCGCGACATAGGCGGCGGTGGGGCGTCTTCTTCCCGCGCGCTGGAGGCGTGCGTCGCGAGGCGCGGCCTTCTGCGTCGGCGGCGACGGTCATCGTCCCGTCCATGGGCTCTGCTCCCTCCCCCCGGCGTGTGGCGTCCCGGTGGTCCTGCCGCCTCCCCTTCCATGCGGCGAATCTTGGGACTCCGGGGGCGGGGGCCTTGCTGGCGGCGGATCTGCGTGCTCCTACCCAGATCTGGGTGGTTGCGCCGGCGGACGTGTGGGTGGCGGCGGCGACCTGGCTAAGGTGGTGGCGGGGCGGCCGGCGGTCAGCCGGCGCCTTTCAGGGTGGAGGGGCACCGGGTGTCCATGGCCGGGAGGCGGGCTGCGTCTTCGGCGGCATGCCGCAGCTGCTGCAAGGTGGCTCGGGGCTGCTCCTCGGGATCTCGGCATGGACGTGGGCTGCCACGGCGTGGTGGTAGCTCATGGTGATGGTCTGGTTCGTTTCACGGCGGCGGACGGTCCCCTCCGGCGTCGGCCGTCAGTGAGCGGCCTGTCTCGACCTTTGATTCCTCCCCTCGTCGTCTGGGCTCTACCCTCGTCATAGGGCTGGTCCGCTCCCAGTTGCGGTCCATTGCTTGTCTCGCGCCCGTGGCTGCAAGACCGACCTCATCTCGCGCCCGGCAGCAGGACCGAGCCCGTCTCGCGCCCGGCAGCAGGACTGAGCCCGTCCCGTGCCCGGCAGCAGGACCGAGCTCGTCTCGATCCCGGTGCAGCAGGACGGGTGATGGAGGCCTTTTTTGGCCGGCCCTTTGGGTTTCGGCGCGAGGGGCCACCCACGGGTGTGAAAAGGAGTGGCCTTTCCACTCCTCTCTTTGGTTGTGGTAGCGACGGGTCTCGGGTGAGGGGGTGTCAAGGTCTTGGATGTCGGCGCGGCGGCCCTGGTGGTGGTAGCGCGGTGCTCATGGGCAGAGCCCGTGGCTTGGTGCTGCCCGGTGACCATGGCCGTGTGGGCGGCTTGGTGGCAGGGGTGTGGCGTTCGGTGCCGGTGAGTGTTTGCTGGGGTGGAAACCTGTTCTATCTTCGGACGGACCGGCGGCGGCGTAGCACATTACCTTCTTGAAGGCGTCATCGCGGCTCTCACCGGTCATCGTGTCGCTCCAGGGGAAACTCTGACCCTCGGGACGGGCGGTGGTGGCGCGTTGGCGTCGTAACCTTCTTGGAGGCGCCGCCTTGGAGCTCACGGTTCGTCAGATGCGGCTTCATCTCTTCGTGGTGGCGTGTTCACGGTGGAGGTCCCCGATTGCTCTTGTAGTGTTAGGGGTGGTGTTGCTGCGCTCAGCGCCTATGTATCCCGCCTTGGGTGTGTGCGTGTGTTTGTCGTGGAGTGCGTTTGTACTTGGGCTATGGTTGATCTTTGCTTTATATATAAAGCGGGGCGAAAGCCTTTTTTGGTAAAATGAGAACAGTTGTTCATCAGGTTTAAGCACTTGTTCTACATGAGCAGAGTACAGTAAGACGCATGTATATATTACTTAAAAATAAAAAATGAGCTCATAGACCAGACCACGTTCTTGGTTCGGGACCAGTACAGAACAAGGTGTTCCTAGTCATCGTCTAGTAAATGTGTCTCAGGAGATCGTAAGGGAATTTGATGAGTTTCTTTGCCAGTGAAGTACGTTTTCTTTAGGTAATTCTGATACTGCCACCAAGCATTATTGAAGATAGCAGAGGTATTAGCACAAGTTACCTCATCCTGAGTTTCCAAATTGGTCCTTCTCTATAGAGAAAAAGGGAAAATTTGTTGTATTATAACCATCATGGAGGTAGTATGTATGGGAGAAAGCAAAGTAATTGCCTTGAATAACATTACTTCCACATAACTCCTGGACAAACACCTGCAACTAGCATTTTCCTTCATCTTCAGTTTAATATTTCCATGATGGGAAGATACGCACATAGGATTTAACAACATCAAATGCGATAGATGCTAAACTACGAATGGCTAGTTGTGCTTCCTCCAGGGGAACATGTGTACTAACTGGTGGAGTTGGGTTTCTCCGTGGTAGTACTAGCGCTTTGGGCACTAGAGCTACCTTACTAACTGCTCTTGTTTGGGAGCTCTGTTGTGGAGATGGTGCTTTGTCAACAGGAACTGGTTTACTATCTGCTGGGGTTGGGGTTAGATTGGGTGAAGCTGGTTCTCTGTCCATTGCAGTAGAGGTACCATTTGCGATAGTCTGGGTTATGTGTGGTAGCACTACAAAAAAAATACACTTCCGTGATGATACGTGTTTGTCACAGTAGGTCACGTTTTCTGTCATGCATGTACATCCATGACAAATTTATGACAAAATCAAGATAGTCATACCTGTGCTGTCGTTGAAGTGTTCCATGACATTACCAAAATTATCATCACGGAAGTGTCCACTTCCATGATGATAAATCGCGCGTCACAGAAGTGCTTTCGTCAAGGGTGACCGACACGTGGCATCCACCGTAACGGAACGCCGTTAAGCTATCGGGTCCGGTTTTGGATCCGATAACCCTTTAACAGCCCAGACCAATGGGGATTTTCCACGTGTAAAATCATCATTGGCTGGAGGAAATACGTGTTGCCTCACCATTGGGACATATGTCATCCACTCATTGGATAGGAGGCGCCTATGATATGTCGACACATGGCACGGCCCAACAGTGGCCCATTCCGGTGAAAAAGGTCGGCCCAGTAAAAAATAGCAGGCCGGCCCATATAAGGCCTACTTGTGCCAGGTCCATTTAAGCCCACGGCCCATACGAGATGTGCCAATTCGGCCTGTAAACGGCCCGTTAAAGATTTGACACCATTGCAGCCCATCGTCAGTTCGAGCCCGTTAACAGCTCGCTATATATTTGGGCTCAATATCGGCCCGATGAGATTTCGGCCACTGAATGGGCCAATTTTCACGATGTACATCTTTGGGCCTTTTAGCGACCCATTTAAATGTTGGGCTAATTTCCGGCCCGGTGTGTCTTTCAGCCTGTTGACGGCCCATAAATTAGTTGGGCCATTTTGTAGTCCGACTTGAGTTTCGGCCTTTTAGCGACCCATTTAAGTGTTGGGCCAATTTTCGGCCCGGTGTGTCTTTCAGCCTGGTGACGACCCATATATCTGTTGGGCCATTTGTAGTCGGACCTGAGTTTTGGCCTTTTAGCGACCCACTTAAGTGTTGGGCCAATTCCCGGCCCAGTGTGGCTTTCAGCCTGTTAACGGACCATAAATGAGTTGGGCCATTTGTAGTTGGACCTAAGTTTTGGCCTTTTAACGGCCCATGCCCTTTATGGTCCAATACCAGCCCAGTTTCTCTTTCGGCCTGCTAAAGGCCCACAACACAGTTGGGCCATTTACAATATGACCTGACTTTCGGCCTCTTAGCGGTCCATGCTCTTCATGGTCCTGTACAAGCCCGCTGTCTCTTTCGGCCTGCTAAAGGCCCACAGTATAGTTGGCCATATGTAGCCCGAACTTAGTAACGGCCTGTGAAATCAATTGGACCCACCTGTTTCCTGCTTCGATGTCAGCCTGTTAACGACCCGGGAGTTAAGAGGGCCGACCATTAACTTTCGGCCTGGTAACGGCCCATTAACTTAATGGGCCCACTAAATTTTGTACATGTCTTTAGGCCAAATTAGATAATTTGAGCCCATTACGACGAGCAATTATGCACAGGACCAAAACCGATCAAGCAAAGGTATGACATACAGGGAAAACGTTGCACATCCAGCATATATTACAGGAAATTACATCCACTACGCAATCAAAGATTGATGCCAGTGCAAATAAATGAACAGAACCTAACGATCTACAACGTCACAATCTACAACCTCAGCACGGATGACGCCCATAAGCATGTGGGCAAGTTCTTACTGCTTTGCTACACTGTCTCTGAAAACATTGATCAGTTGTTGTGTCGCACGACTCTGCACCTCTGATTCCTCCACCATTTCCATCATTCCTTCGTCCATTAATTGGTTCACAAACATACATTTTTTCCGTTGCATTCGAGACAGAGGATACTGAACAGATTCAGATAGCGATTTTGGCAGGCTTGTATTATTGATAGTGGAGAGTGTCTCGACCACTGCATCATAACATAAATTTGGAGGGGAACCAAACAGATTAATCATGAGTTATTGGCATATTACCTGGCCTAGATTTATTGGAAAGAAACAATGGGGTTGCCTTGCTGTTTTCAGAGTTTGTCTTCTTATCTTCAGTAGCCTGCACCAAATTAAGACACTAGCATTGCTATCATTGGCCAAGTCAGATAATAGGAAAGCAACATTGGCACAACGAACGTTTGGGCAACTAGCCAACACCAAATTAACACAATATGGCACAGCTATCATCAGCCAGGTAAGGTAATACGAAAGCAACATTGACACAATGAATGAATGGGCAACCAGAGCAGCACTACAATTCAATAATGTGCATGATATGAGATAGTACACTCATGCAGCTCAGTATGCAGAACTACCAGGCAGTTTTCTTTACAAAAATGAACATTGGCGCCTTTAACATTTTGCTACAACTAATTTTAGATCAGATAAAGGTTGGATTCACGCCGATTAACAAAATACATGCTGATGTAATAATATAGTGATATAGAACAGGTACTTACATCAGCATTGGAGCATAGAGAATTCCCACAAGACATTTTCCTTGAATACAATCCCAATGAAGGAAGTCTTCTATCATTTAACCTTATTTTCTAAACGAGAGATGGGTAAGAAACATGTAGAAAATATGATCAGAATGCTATAAAATTTCATGATGCGAGGATACGCACACGCTTCTTAGAATGGAGTTGACATTCTTTTGTTGGACTGGAGTGCACTAGTTCTTTGGCCACTGGAATCTTCTTATTATCAGTGGGAGTTGGGTTTCTCTGTGCTGGAGCAGTATCTATGAAAAATGGAGTTGGTTTATTATCTCCTGGCGATTGGATCTTTTGCAAAGACCTGGTTTGTAACCCTTCAGATTCTAACATAGCCGTCTTCCCCTTGCATGCCTTATATAGAAGAATGGTGCTTCAATTATAAAACATGCTACAGCAGAGATGGAAGGTACTGAAGAATAGAAAGGCATGAAATATTGACATGTATTCCCTCCATCCGGAAATAAATGGATGGGTCTAGGCATATTTTAGTTCTAGATACATCCAGTTTTATCCATTTCTGCGACATGTAATCCGGACGGAGGGAGTATGATGTAAGAGCTAGGGATACGACAGGACAACATAGTAAAAAACACTGAAAACCCACTGCAGAACCAAAGTAATCAAACCCACTGATATGAGATAGTACACTCATGCAGCTCAGGATGCAAAACTACCAGGCAGTTTTCCTTACAAAAATCAACATTGTGGCCTTTAATCATACATTTTGCTACAACTAAATTTAGATCAGATAAAGGTTGGATTCACGCCGATTAATAAAATACATGCTGATGTAAAAATATAGTGATATACAACAGGTACTTACATCTCCATTGGAGTACAGAGAATTCCTGCAAGAATCTTTCCTCACAGACGATACCAGTGCAGAAATTCTTCTATCTGTTAAGCTTATTTTCTAAAAGAGAGATGGGTAAGAAACATGTAGAAAATATGATCAGCATGCTATAAAATTTCGTGATGCAAGGATATGCACACGCTTCTTAGAATGGAGTTGACATATTTTTGCTGGACTGGAGCGGACTAGTTCTTTGGCCACTGGAATCTGCTTATTATTAGTAGGACTTGGGTTTCTCTGTGCTGGAGCAGTATCTATAAAAACTGGAGTTGGTTTATTATCTCCTGGCGTTCAGATCTTTTCCAAAGATGTCGGGGATATACCCCGCGGTATGACCCGACCGGACTTGGCGCTTCACCGTGACCCGCCGGAGGACTGGCGACTCATGGGTCTGGCGGCTCACCGTCAGACGACTCACGAGCCTGACGACTCACGGATGACCCCGACGGCGGGTCAGATAGAAGACTAGGCCCAAGGCCCAGAAGGCCGGCTCATGTTATGGTGGGCCGGCTTAAGAAGAAAGGGATGACGAATATTTCCTTTACGAGGAAGCAAGACCCGGACTTGTATTCAACTTGTAAGAAAAGATAGACTAGCCCCAGTCCTACTAGGACTCCATATGTAACTCGCCCCTCTAACTTATATAAGGAGGGGCAGGGCACCCCAAAGAGGGACAAGCAACAAGAAATAATCTCTAGGGCTAAACACCGAGAGCCGGAGCACGTAGGGTTGTTACCGGATGATGTTTCCCGGGGCCCGAAGCTGTCTAAACCCTTGTCTTGTGCGTTGATCCGCCCTGCGTCTCTCATCCCAATCAACCCCTCTCAAGCTACTACATAGATGCGCTGGCCTCACGACTAAGTCCTCACGCTAAGGACATCTGCCGTGACAATTCCACGACAGTTGGCGCCCACCGTGGGGCCTGCGCACGGTGGTGTTGAGTTCTTGAAGGGATTTCTTCAGGGTTCGAGAAGCTCGCGATTATGCGGACGAAGAAGAGCTGGCAAGAAGAGAGTCTACGTCATCATCGAGCAGTTGGAACGAAGCGTACGTTTTAAAATCAGGAAATTAGGGTTGCATGATGCGCTCCGTTGTGATCAACCGATCCATCGAAACGGATCAAATTTTCGCTGCAAAGCGATCAGATCTCCAAGTCACCGAGATGGTTTCAACTACAATCTATTTCGCGGATTGGATATATTACAAGTCCCAAGGCATCAGCTCGTGGCTGCTGGTGATATTCCCTTTTCGTGAAAACCAACATGTTTATCTACCGGAAGTGCTACTAGAGTACTATAATCCATATTTTTTCGAATCTGTCAATGGCGGTCGAGCACTGCATCTAATGATCCATCAATCCATCACATCAAATCAGCCTGTATCCAAGTCAAGCCAGCGCAACTCGCCATCCGGCGAAAGGCCAGCACTCGAAAATCATCTTCGGCCACTGCTATTGGGTCATACCACGTGTCAGGACAGATACGCGATGAGATCGGATCGATCTCCAGTTTCCAAAACTACAAGGCAAAAGGTTGCGGAGCACTTAGTGCCGGCAAACCGGGGACTCGGTCTCCGTTTCAATCCCCAAGTCACCGCCGCGGCTTCGCTCCACCTCCGCTCCAAACCACCATGGCGGGTCTGCCGCCTCGCCCCTGCTGGGCCACCGTGGCCTGCGCCACCCTCGGCGACCCGCCAAGCCATATGCTGCAGCTGCTGAAGCTCCGCCGTTGTGGCCTCTTGTCAAGCTGGCTGGCCACTGCGCTTCTTCCTACTGAGCATCGCCTCCACCGGCGCATTGCCAAACCGCTGTCGCACCTTGCCGAGTTGTCCGCATATGGAGTTACCCTCATCGGCGTAATAACCGCCTCTCCGACTCCGCCTCGCCACTATGGGCCTGCCGGCGCGTTTCCAAGTCGTCTCCGATATCAATCCACATTGTCGTGTTACTGTATGAACCGACTGCCGTCATGCCTGTTTTACCCCGAGAGCCGGCTGTCTTCGACCTCGCTCGGGTGCTCTATTGAACCGCCACCACTACTGCACGTGAGCCGTTCTTCGCTAGTGTGGTGCACTTCGCTGCCTTCGCCAAAACCTATCCGCGAGCCATCGTCGTCGCCTCCGCTTGCTTCCACCAGTGCCTAGTTCCAATTCACTCCTGCTCTGTTGCAAATCGCCGGGCGAAAATTACTACTCGTTGCCTATTAACAATGGGTGGTTTGGCTATTTTTTCGACATGGCTGAGCCAAGCAGCTACTGAGGAGCAATCAACTATTATTCTTGTCATTTTCAAAGACACAAGACGTATCTGGCAAGGCCAGAAATATGCTTTCCAGGTTAAGACAAAAGTGCAAAGCCCGGCGGTACAGATTTGGTTAAAGTTTCTGAAGACCGTCAAATCAGTTTGATGTTTGAAGAGCCATCAACCATCAGATACCAAACGTGGGGATTAAAAATACAGGGTCATCCACTGTTATGGCAGTGGAAGTATGCGCATCGTTGCTACCGGTGGGCCTCTATATATCTGAGTTAATCTCTGATCCGCACAAAGAGCAAACTATCATTCAGATGCATCAGGTGATATCTTTCCTTTGTATTTTATCAGTACATAATAAATGTTTGAGAACAATTACTCTGGTCTATGATATTTTTTCACATGACCATTATTCATTACAAAGATGTCGCAAAAGGGTATGCGCCAACATTATTTTTGGTAATAGCACTCGCCCGTGCCATGCCGCTCAACGGATATACATGCAAGTCGCCGCCCGCTGTTCGGTTTACATCTGTCCGTGCCAGCGGCTGACTCATGTGTCCGCACCGCCTTACAACGCCACGGACGACTCGCCCGTCCGCCCTCGCGGCCGGTTCACGTGTCCGCGCCAGCTTGCAACGTGGAGGACAACTCGCTCGTCCGTGACGGTTTACAACACTATGGGCGACTTACCCGTCCGACCCCGTGGCCGACTCTCCCGTCCACGCCGTTTTACAATGCCACGGCCGACTCGTCTGTTGACCAGGCGAATCAGGTGATATCCTTCTAAATAGAATTTTGGCACATATTCCTTTTGTCAAAAAACAATTACTCTGGCCTGCGATGTTTTTTGATGTAGGACAATTGTTCACTACATCAAAATGACGTGGTTGACTCGCCCGTCCACGCCGGTTTACAATACCGCGACCGGTTCATCTGTCTGAGCCGCCTCTGATGCTGAGGTCGTCTTTTCCGTCCGCCTCTCGCGTCCTGGTCTACATCAACACACCGGGCTGCACCTGTCTGCATGTGCTGTGTATTGAGTATGAGCAAGTCACTGCTTGGGAAGCCCGGTTTTCCTCCAACAAATTGGAGGCAAATTATCATCAACCGCCGTTTGCACTGGATGGCTCAATGGGCAGGCGCACAAGTCGCCACCACTACAGTTTTGGTTTACTTCGAATCGCCAGTTGGAAGGAACCATTGGCCGAGTTGCTGACACAGATAACCCGCCGCAGTCACCTCAACTTTCTGTGGATTCACATCTCGTTATCAACATCAATGATATACACCTTCTCCTATGGTCAAACACGGAGAATCTCAAGCCAACTCCTCGAGTCACCTTGAGACTTGGGGGCTATAATGATATGATTCAGCTATATACCAGTTTGAAGTGAAGTCAAGAACCCCAGGACGTTGGAGGGAAAGATAACCCGGTCCCGGAGGCTACTACCATATGGATGAAAATTTAAAGGCCGTCAGAAAATTTCCGGTTCAAAATGAAGAATGCCGGTTTGCAATCCGGTTCAAGGGAAATCTGTTCTCCCACAAAGCACTGAAGCTCTTAAAATATCCGGTTTAAAATCCGGTTCAAGGGAAATTTATCTGCCACAAAGTTTTGAAGCTCTCAAATCCGGTTCAAAATCCGGTTCAAGGTAAATTTGTTTATCATAAAGCTTTGAAACTCTCAATATCCGGTTTTTTCCGGTTCAAAAAGAATTTATCTCTCGCAAAAGTTCGAGTTCTCAGGAAAAATTAAAGGGACCAAAGAGAGTCTGTTACAAAGCACAACTCAAATATAGGTACCCTGCTTTAATGACCACTGGGAGCTGATCGTATTCGAATTTAGCTTAATCCTTTGGGTGTGACCCTGATCGTATTCGAATCAGAGTCATTAAATATTATCATGATCACTAGGGGGCTTCCTGTTCAAACATAGGTCGTATTCGAACCAAAGAGAACATAGCTGTCGATACCCTTTTGATCGGCACACTGCCGAGCTCATTGGGGAGTTTCTTGGTCATATTTGAACCATAACTCAACCCCCTTTGGGAACCGACGTGGATCGTATTCGAATCAGCGTCGTTAAACAACTCTCAAGGTCATTTGGGGGCTTCCTGTTCAAACATAGGTCGTATTCGAACCAAAGAGAACATAGCTATCGGTACCCTCTTGATCGGCAACGCCAAAGCCACTAGGGGCTATATGATCGTATTCGAATCTTAGCTTAACCCCTTTGGGGCGGTTTTCTGATCGTATTCGAATCAGAAGCCTCAAAAATTTTGAAGTCTCTTTTTGCAAATAATTTTTGGGATTTTATTTGAAAGCTCTTTTGAACACATCTAATGTGTATATGAGTGGTTTCTATTTAAACCCGGCTTGATTTTCGATGATAAGTCGCCGGCTTATGACAATCATCATCTATGTGGAAGCATTGGCTTCTAAGGATTGGGTTATCACACTTACTGCACAGGTATCATAAGCCGGTAGTACAATTCAATATCATAGGTATGATATTGTTTATACATGATTATGTTTAAACTGGCCCTGGCTATGGACTTTAAGCCGCCGGTATGTTTTGAATTGCGCCATTGGAATCATGCGCGTATCAAAGATTGGGTTGTCACCCTTATCGTGCAGGTCATATAAACCGAAAAATGCAAATTCAATATCACAAGTATGATATTATAGTTATGTTTCAAAGTTATGATTCATAACAGCCTTATCTGTGACTCCTTTTTTACACATCAGTGGTCATATGTAAGATATTATGACCCGCCCTGCGGTAAACCGCCAAGGGTTCTTGTGATCTACTTGCGTGCAGGATAAGACTACATTTGGGTGGTTACCCGCCCCGGTTTTTGACGTTAAGTTGCCAGGGCATATGTTGTTTAAACTTTGCAGGATTTACAGAGCTATGACTTACATAAATGATTAAATTCAAGTCCATCATCATAAATGGAAATTGGTGTCTCAAAAGGGTTATCAATTCTTGATTTTCTCAAAGGCTATAAGCCGCCGGGTTGTACAAATTCCGGCTTACAATGGAGGCGTATTAAATCTCCATCGGCCAAGAGCCGCCGGGTATTTAAACTCCGGATTGTCCTATCAGCAGATGAGGTATTCAAAGTCGCTTTGGCGCAATGGCTATTATTTTATCAATGGATATGATTTATTCTACAATGGAAAAAATAGTCCCGAGTCGCTGCAGGCTTACGACCCGGCACTTGGGGGCTACATTATTCAAATTGATATTACATCAAATATGTAAGTCCCATGTCACTGCCAGCATGCACCATGGCACTTGGGGGCTAATGCAAAGTCATTTTTTGCTCAACTTATTGAAGACCCGACTCATCACATTCTAAATGAGCCGGCCCTTAGGGGCTACCAATTGCTCCTGTCGAAAATTCGAGGTACACAAGCCTTAATCCATTATATTGAAAGATCCACTATTCAGTTGGTAGAGTACAAAGCTCTTAACCTTGTGGACGTGGGTTCAAGCCCCATGGTGGAGATTACATCATATACTGTTATTATCAATGATCATATTTACAAAGTCCCTGCTCATTATTGCATAATGACCCGGCCCTTGGGGGCTACGCTGGTTGAAGTTTATATGAGCATAAGGCAATTACAAGTCCCAGGTTGCTGCAAGCATGACAACCCGGCACTTGGGGGCTACATAATATGGAGTATTCAGTTGTTACTAGTGACTAAGATGAACAATATGGATTTCTTCAAAGTGGCAGCATTTATATTGAAGCAAGTCTTAAGCCATCACTTTGTTCTACTCAAGACTTGGGGGCTACAGGTCTTATATTATTATCGAAGAAATATTTTTAAATTCTTTGTTTTGAGCAAACCAGATTGACCTGGCGTCACCAATCATCATGACCCTGTGTCTACAACCCGGCGTCATCAATAATCATGAACCAGCGTTGGCAACAATCATGACCCGGAATTATCAGCTTTTATAACCCGACAATGGTGGTAATCATAAACCGGAAAGTTTTACATCTTCAAGCCGACTGGATATCAGTTGAATATTTCAGAGACTAATATTTTTGTCAAGTCAGAGCATTGAAGGCCAATTCAAATGGATTCTTTATTTACAAGAGCCAATATCAGCAAATGGGTTATGAAGCTGGCCTATTGACCCGGATATTCCAGGAGAAAATGCCAAGGACTCAAGGATGATCAGGTGCCGGTTTACAAGAATATTTAACCCGGAGCACAACCTGTCAAATTTGTTCTTGTGTTTATGTTGCAGGATCAGTTTAACATGGATAAATCCAAATTAAACCGGGGGCTAATGTCGGGGATATACCCCGCGGTATGACCCGGCCGGAAGTATGACCCGGCCGGACTTGGCGCTTCACCGTGACCCGCCGGAGGACTGGCGACTCACGGGTCTGGCGGCTCACTGTCAGACGACTCACGAGCCTGACGACTCTTGGATGACCCCGACGGCGGGTCAGATAGAAGACTAGGCCCAAGGCCCAGAAGGCTGGCTCATGTTATGGTGGGCCGGCTTAAGAAGAAAGGGATGACGAATATTTCCTTTACGAGGAAGCAAGACCCGGACTTGTATTCAACTTGTAAGAAAAGATAGACTAGCCCTAGTCCTACTAGGACTCCATATGTAACCCGCCCCTCTAACTTATATAAGGAGGGGCAGGGCACCCCAAAGAGGGACAAGCAACAAGAAATAATCTCTAGGGCTAAACACCGAGAGCCGGAGCCGGCGACTCTCCCGTGATCATAATGAGACCTAGCCTCAAACGGCACGTAGGGTTGTTACCGGGTGATGTTTCCCAAGGCCCGAAGCTATCTAAACCCTTGTCTTGTGCGTTGATCCGCCCTACCTCTCTCATCCCAATCAACCCCTCTCAAGCTACTACATAGATGCGCTGGCCTCACGACTAAGTCCTCACGCTAAGGACATCTGCCGTGACAATTCCACGACAAAAGACCTGGTTTGTAACCCTTCAGATTCTAACATAGTCGTCTTCCCCTTGCATGCCTTGTATAGAAGAATGGTGCTTCAATTATAAAACATGCAATAGTAGAGAGATGGAATAGGTACTGAAGAATAGAAAGGCATGACATATTGACATGTATTCACTCCATCTGGAAAAAAATGGATGGGTCTAGCGTATTTCAGTTCTAGATACATCCATTTTTATCCATTTCGGCAACATGTAATCTGGACAGAGGGAGTATGGTGTAAGAGCTAGGGATACGACAGGACAACACAGTAAAAAACACTAGTTGAATATAAAACTATATGCTAGCGGAATACGTACAGAAAAAACTAAGGCAACATACACGTGTATGATTGGGAAACTAAGATGGCATTGCAACAGAGCACTAGAACAGCACTTCAATGTAAAAAAACATGGTATGGTAGACAGATGAAGTACATACTGATGAATAACAATGCATAAGATATTCAGAAGCATGATGTCCAAATTAAGCAGATGGCATTGCGATAGAGTAGAATGACAGTACTTGAATTTGAAAACATGTTATCATGAATGGAATAGGTACTGAAAAACAAGAAGGCATGACATATTTACATGCATGATCAGCATGCTAAGCACATGGCATTGCAACAGAGTAGATACACTCCAGGACATTATATGCATGTTGTACCCATATCACGGGCCAAGTTAGAGCAAGGACCTTCTGGGGTGAAGAGGATTCAACATCTTTCTGCAAGTCTTCTGAAGAACTGCCTTTACATGTTCCATCATATTGGGTATCATTGACATCAAGTTTATTGGCCTTTACATTGCTCCGTGAGGTTCTTGTGGATATATCAGTATGTGCAATTATATCTGACATGCATGGAAGACAACTAGTAGTTAGATTTATGTAATGAGTGCCTGTAGGAGATGACATAAATAGTAGGACTGGGGTTAACAAGCAGCAATAGGTCTCAAAAACTAAAGGGAGAACACAGATGAAAGCTACAGAATATGTATCGTTTGTACTCGAGATTAACTAGATGGCACACAAAAGTATTAAAGAACAACATAGGTAATACTAGAAGTGTATAATACTATAATCACCAGCCTGTGGGATAGCATTGGCTGATGGATGATAACTATGGAATAGTTTTACCTAAAGAACAAGTATCTTAGCTGAACTATGGAACATCGTTAACTCCTGAACAAGACCCATAAGAGATCAGCATAAATATACAGTGAAATCTGATAATCCATTTTCCATGCTTAGATGAATAACAAAGCCATAAATGTTGCACACAAGTAAGATGACGGTACAACCTATCTGTCCGCCATCCATAGGAGTGAGCATCATGTGCTGACTTGTCGATGGCCCTGCAGTTGTTGTGGCTGTCCATGTCGGGCACGCGCATTCGATGCAGGGAACTGTTGAGTGGGGACTATAGCTCCCTTATGGTGTACGCTTCCCTTGTTGGAGCAGCTGCGGTGAGTCGGAAGACGGTGTGGCTGAAGATGCAGATAACGCATAATGTTAAGAACGACACATCTCTTTGATCTGAAGAAATACACTAAGAGATCAACAGCAAGGTACGAGAGTGGTCACACGTTTGTTGACTGAAGACTAAATTGGAGTCACACGATTTGATTTTATTTTGCTACTGTCCGATCTACGCCGGATGGCTTGATGGCCGTCTTGTGCCTCCCGGTTGACACTGTTAGGAATCTTCTCCGAAGAGCCAGCGACCAATGGCAGAGCAGCTTGCCTCCGCCATCCGTGGCCCCGGCCAAAACCCCGCTCCCCGCCCCACCGCACTGCCGTGGTTGCGCCGCCCCCGGGCCAATCCACAAAGACTCCCGGTCATCCAGATCCGGCGGCGGCAATACCTTCAACCCACGCAACTGTAAGATAGCCATCTAAGCGCTGCTTACGCGGCGAACTTGCGGCCCCGTACACTTACGTTAGACACCAGCCGACCGGCAGCCTCCGCCGCCTCGAGGGGTGCTGCTTCCATTGGGAATCAATTGGCCTAGAATAAAAATTCAGACAACTGACGCCTAAATAAAGTGATTTGAGATGAGGGTGCGACCTATCTGGTGGCATGGTGAAGTAGGCAGGTCCACCTGCCGAGTCGGTGAGGCTGGCGCGGTTGCGGTGGCCACCGGCAGCAGGGAAACAGTGATGTCGCGATGGTCGACGGCTACGGGGAAGCAGCGCCGGGACTCTGGACGGATCCGAAGTTGGAGCCGCTCCAGCGCCGTGAATAACGGCGGGGGTGAATCGGCTCCGGTATGGTTCACGCGGCCGTCGTCGAGGCAGCTCCAGCAGCACGGAGTAAGAGGCACACGGCCCGGTGCAAGACGGCAAATGGACAGCATCTCCGGCATTAGGGAGGAGGGTGGCTGTGAAATTGGTCCGGTGGGGGAGCCATGGAGGAGGGGCTGAGGTTTTGCGGCTCGGGAGAAGGGAGCTTCCAGGGAGAAGATGATTTGGCGCCCACGAGGTATGAATGGGGGGGGGGGATTAGGAGGGGAGTGGAACCATGTTTTACGGACGCATTTGTCTGAAATGTGAGGGGGAGTTAAAGTTCTACCCCTGCCTTTAGGCTTCTCGGCTTGGGTCTGTGTACCGAGGGTCCGGGATAGTAGAGTAACTTTGCTTCTCCCCAAATAGTGGGCGGGAGCAATTTCGGGGGAGGAGGGCGTGTTTTGAAATATAGTGGGCGCGAGCGATTTCGGGCGAGGAGAGCATGTTTTGAAATAGTGGGCGCGAGCTATTTCGGGCGAGGAGAGCGTGTTTTGCCGACCATGGTTTATGAATTATTCGGCACATGTCATTTCGGCAGAGGAGAAGGCGCGCTTGGATGAAGTTGCGAACCTACCCTCGATGTACAACAGGCCAATTAATGCGTCTCCCACATAGGACGGTAATTTCGCGTCTCCCATTTATTTGCTCGGGCGAATTCCACCGAGCAGAGGATGTTTAATGGTTTGTTCAAAATTTGGGAGAACGAGAATCCACGTCTACCTTACCAAGTCGATTCAAATCAAATTTTGAAATATTAGCTCGCCACTTCTTTTTTAGATGGAGAGATGATGCTCGGGAGTAATGTGTTTTTACATGCTCGTTGCTAGCGATTTACTATATGACAAATAGTTGACCCACCCAAAAAGGGAATCAAACCCAAAATGAAATATCTCGATTCAATGAAATAGCTCGTTCACCAGGTCAAAATAGTTAACTAAATCCAAAATTGAACACCTCAATCGAATAGCATGTTGTATAGTATTATAGTACTCCATGAACATGTTGAAAGTCAAATTAATGAACTTGTTTGATATACGCATATATCCGTTCATGTGGATTGCAGACAACATGTTCTCCAATTTAAATATTTGAATGCAAGTTTATATCGAAACATGGTTTATATCAGTCTTTGATGCATAAAACGCGACCTCCCCCTCTCCTGGACTCCTGCTCTCTCTCTCTCTCTTGCCGACAATCTTCAATTCTTTCGCACGCATCCAACACACAAACCTTGTTGGTCCCTCTCGCACTACAAAAAAAAGACACATCCATGACATTTTGGGCCGAACGAATTTTTTTCTGTCATACATATGACACTTCTATGATGATAATTGTGACAAAACCCGGTATCATCATAGATGTGGTGGGCTCCTACTTCTATGACAAAAAATCATGACAGAAAATGGGCTTTTCGTCTTGGGCGGGCCGGAGACGCAGCTGCATGACAATCTTTGGGCCGTCCATGACGGAAAAAACCGTGGTAGAAGCGAGGGTGAGGAAAATTTCGGGGAGTTCCCGGTTACGGTGGGAGGTCGGGGCCGAGCGATGCGCGTTTCTCTCGTACACGTACGCACGCGTGTGTGCGAGGCGTTGGCTCTAACTGAACCCGAGCGAGGCGTTGGGCTCTAACTGAACCCGAGCGATAGCACTGCAGGCTACGCGTTACTGAACCCGAGCGATCGATCGATGGCTGTTAACAGAACCCGATTGAGCGATTCCTTCGCTACTGCTGCTAACTGAAGCCGATCGATTGGATGAACAATGAGCGTTGCGGGGGGGGGGGGGGGGGGGTTGGATGAACAGTGAGCGGTGGCGTTGCCTCTGGATGAACATGACCCCGTGGTGTGGAGGGCTGGATGAATAGTAGACAGTGGAGGGGTGCCCGTGGAGGGGTGGTTGAACAGGACCCCGTGGTGTGGAGGGCAGGATGAACAGTAGACGGTGGAGGGGTGGTCGAACAGTAGCCGGTGGAGTAGCGCGCGGTGGAGGCTGGATGAACAGGAGCCCGTGGAGGCTGGAGGAGGTCGACGGTGGAGATGAACAGTATCCCGTGGAGTCCCGTTTTGCGGTATGCCACACCCCTCCCGTTGAACAGGACCCCCGTTTCGACCGTAGGAGGTCCGTTTCGTCCGTTTTGCGGTACGCCACACCCCTCCCGATCAACAGGACCCCCGTTTCAACCGTAGGAGGTCCGTTTAGTCTGTTTTGCGGTACGCCACACCACTCCCGATCAACAGGACTCATAGGAGGTCCGTTTCCTCCGTTTTGCGATACGCCACACCCCTCCCGATCAACAGGACCCCCCTTTCGACCGTAGGAGGTCCGTTTCCTCCGTTTTACACCCCTCCCGATCAACAGGACCCCCGTTTCGACCGTAGGAGGTCCGTTTCCTTCGTTCTGCGGTACG
The DNA here is from genome assembly GCF_002575655.3 of Aegilops tauschii subsp. strangulata. Lineage (NCBI taxonomy): Eukaryota > Viridiplantae > Streptophyta > Magnoliopsida > Poales > Poaceae > Aegilops > Aegilops tauschii. The sequence continues at coordinate 289,594,027 of NC_053041.3, forward strand.
CCAGTGTAGCGACCAGACCTCAAATGGTCTGTGCTGCTGTGCACCAGTGTCATCCCTGGATCAGTAATGCTGACACGCACGATACAAATGGAGGATTTATAACAGAGTAGCAATCACACACTTATTACATCGAATATCTCCAAAGAGAATAAGTATGATAAACATGGCTTAAGGCCATCTAACAACGATAACAGCGGAAGACTTGGAAGATAAGTGAGTCCATCAACTCCAGCGGCATCACTGAGTATAAGACCACGACCTAAGGCACCTTACTCGTCGTCTGAAAAGTCTGCAACATGAAACGTTGCAGCCCAAAAACGGGTCAGCACATAGAATATGCTGGCAATGTAACACATAGAGAATAATGAACAACAACAATGCTATACTACATGCATATATGGCTGGTGGAAAGCTCTATGGTTACAATTTTGCGAAAAGCCAATTTTATCCTACCTCAAAGGAATAAATTTTATTTAACTACCATGGTGGTTGTGAAACATTGAGATGGTTGACAGCATCTCAATCCCAATTAAATGTCATCAATAACCCAACAAAATTAATTAGTAGTAACATAGTGATGAGATTCACATGATAATCCAAGTACTAGATACTCAAGTTGTCCATAACCGGGGACACGGCTAACCATGATTAGTTTATACACTCTGCAGAGGTTTGTGCACTTTTCCCCACAAGACTTGATCTCCTCCGTTGGATTACTCGCACTACATGGTTTTTGAGTAACGGATGACCAAGACACAGTCTTTCAGAAGTGTTTGCACCTTACGTATGGGTAGACAGTTACACCTACTTTCCCCTACATCTGCTAGTCTACCACTGTAAGAGTTCACACAACTTAGTCAACTATGCTAGAGCCCATAATAGCTTGCGGCTGCACACGGAAGTTTCTAGCATGAATAATCTCATGATCCCTTTGAACCTGGGTGGCGGTCCAAAAGAAAAACAGGCAATCCTGGAATACCCAGGTACCTCAATCCACCCAGATGTGAGTTTTAGTTGCCACCTTAAGTAAACCATTAATTAACAATCTCACATCTGTCATGAATATCACTCAAACCCAATCCACGTCTACGAGCATAGCATGGCAATATAATAGCAACGTAGAAGTAACTCCCAAGGGTTTGATAATAAACAGGGCAATAGGTACTACCACAACTACTTCCCAATACCCACAATTTAATTAGATCCTAATCATGCAAGTGTTTGAGGAAAACAGATCTAATGCAATAAAAACTAGGTATGGAAGGTATATGATCAAAGTGTTACTTGCCTTGCTGATGATCCGCAAAACCTAGCGATTCGAAGAAACAAGCGGCACACTCCGGGTACTCTATCGCAAACAAACAAGCATACAATCAGTACTCATCTAATGCACAGGTAAAAATCGAATGAAAGATCCAACCAGAAAGTTCAACTTAAGAACTCCGGTTTGCAAAAAGAATCAACTCGAAAGAAGCAACAAAAGTCAAACGGCGAAAGAAAGAAACTTCGTTTACTAATCTGGATCTAGGTCAAATTTTACAGTAGCAAAAACTTGTTTGAGTAGGTTAAACGGAAAGAGAATTTCGAGACGAAACTCTAGGCGCTTGAATCGCCTGATTCCGATAAACGAGCGAGAAGTTAAACAGAATCGAAGATTCGATCAGAAATCGAATCTGAGATAATCGCAGAAAAATCCGACGAAAAAGAAAAACGGACGAACGGTTAAAGAACGGACGTTCGTTAACAGAGAAAAACCGACGAATGCGTTTGTTAAAACGAACGGTTCGGTGAACGCTCGCAAAATAATAAAACCAAAAAAAAAACCGATCTAGGGTTTTTTTTAAAACGAAGGGTTTTTTTTAAAACGAAAACCGGCAACGACGAACGGCAGCGGCAGTACCTCGTCGGGCGGCTCCGGCGAGGGCTCCGGCGGGCGCGGGCTCGGGCGGCGGGGTGCGGGGCTCGGGGGGGGGGGGGGGGGCGCGAGGGGCGGCGAGGGGCGGCGGCTCCGGCGGCTTCCCGTGCGGCGGCGGCGGCGGCAAGTGCGGGCGGCGGCGGCGGCGATGAGTGCGGCTGCGGCGGCGGCTTGAGAGGAAAGAGAGAGAGGGGGGGTATTTAAAGAGGGAGGGGGGGTCCGGGGTGGCTTGGGGGAGGGGGCGGCCGAGCGGGAGGCGAGCTCCGTGGCCATGGCGGACTCCGGCGACGGGCGCCGTGCGGGAGAAGGAGAGAGGCGCGGGCGGGCCGGCGCTTGGCTGGGCTTCGGCCCAGCGGGCGTCGCGCATATATATATATTTTTTAAATAAGTTCCGCGGAAAATAATTCGTAGAAAAATATATAAAAATCAGAAAAATATAAAATAAATTTTCCCTGTCTAGTTAGAAAATCTAGAATAGGGTGAACATTTTTTTAACACAAAATAAATATTTTGAAAACATGCAATATTTTTTTAATGCAATAAAAATTGCAAATCAAATTCAAATAAATCCAATAAATGATTTTAACATTTTTCCTCCAGTATTTCAATTGTTTTGGAGAAGTCATATTTTCTCCTCTCGTTTATTTTGTTTAATGAAATATTTTTCCGGAGGGAAAATAAATAAAACCAAAATCCTCGTCTTATTATGTGATGAAAATCAAATGCGAAAATTCGAGAAAATCCCCAACTCTCTCCGAGGGTCCTTGAGTTGCTTAGGATTTATCGAGGATTTGTCAAAATGCAATAAAACATGTTATGAAATGATGATCTATGTATAACATTCCAAATTGGAAATTTGGGATGTTACAAACCTACCCCCCTTAAGATGAATCTCGCCCTCGAGATTCGGGTTGGCTAGAAAACAGGTGGGAGTGGTCTTTCCGTAGATCTTCCTCTCGCTCCCAGGTGGCTTCGTCCTCCGGGTGGTGACTCCACTGGACTTTGCAAAACTTGATAACCTTGCTGCGGGTAACTCGGCTGGCATACTCAAGAATCTTAACTGGCTTCTCCTCATAAGTCAAATCACTTTCCAGCTGAATCGCTTCCAGTGGCACAGTATCTCTCAGTGGTATCTCAGCCATCTCTGCGTGGCACTTCTTCAACTGGGAAACGTGAAATACATCATGAACTCCAGACAATCCTTCGGGCAATTCCAGCTTGTAAGCAATTTCTCCCATACGTTCCAACACTCTGTATGGTCCGATAAAACGGGGCGCTAACTTTCCCTTAACTCCAAAGCGCTTTACTCCACGAAGTGGTGATACTCGAAGATAAACTCGGTCTCCGACTTTGTGAACTGTCTCCTTTCGTTTAGAATCAGCATAACTCTTCTGCCTGGACTGGGCTACCTTGAGCCTATCGCGAATCAACCTCACTTTCTGTTCAGACTCCTTAATCAAATCTGGTCCAAACAACTGACGGTCTCCAACTTCGTCCCATAACAACGGTGTTCTACACCTCCTTCCGTACAAGGCTTCGAAAGGGGCCATCTTCAAACTAGTCTGATAACTGTTGTTATAAGAAAACTCCGCATATGGCAAATTGTCGTCCCAACTGGATCCATAATCTAGTGCACATGCTCTCAACATGTCCTCCAAAATCTGGTTGACTCTCTCGGTCTGTCCATCTGTCTGTGGGTGAAATGCTGTACTAAATTCCAGCCTGGTTCCCAATGTTTCATGTAACTGCTTCCAAAACATTGAGGTAAACTGGGTTCCTCTGTCTGATACAATGGTCCTCGGAACTCCATGCAAACATACGATTCTGGTCATGTATATCTTTGCCAACTTAGCACTGGTGTAAGTGGTCTTTACTGGAATGAAATGAGCCACTTTCGTCAAACGGCAACCCATATTGAGTCATAGCCTGAACGAGTCCTGGGTAATCCTGTGATAAAATCCATGCCTATTTTATCCCACTTCCATTCGGGTATCGGCAATGGTTGTAGCAATCCTGCTGGCTTCTGATGCTCTGCCTTCACTCTCTGACATACATCACAAACTGCTACATACTCTGCAATATCCTTTTTCATTCCGGTCCACCAGAAAGTATTCTTCAAATCCAAATACATCTTGGTATTCCCTGGGTGAATCGAGTACGGTGAATCATGGGCTTCTTGCAAAATCAACTTCCTGATCTCCGGATCATTTGGCACATATACGCGGTCCTCAAACCATAAGGTATCGTGCTCATCCTCACGAAATCCCTTGGCTTTTCCTTTGCTCATCTTCTCCTTGGAAAAGATTAAAATATCATCAATGAACACCACGACGAACTTATCCAAAAATTCCATAAAAACTTTGTTCATCAGGTTCATGAAATAGGCAGGTGCGTTAGTCAGACCAAATGACATAACGGTATACTCATATAATCCATATCTGGTGGTAAATACCGTCTTGGGTATATCCTGCTCTCGAATCTTTAACTGATGGTATCCTGATCGTAGATCGATCTTGGAAAATACTTTAGCTCCTTGTAGGCGGTCAAACAAATCATTTATCATCGGCAGCGGGTACTTGTTTTTGATGGTCACTTCATTCAATCCACGGTAATCAACAACCATCCACAATGATCCATCTTTCTTCTCCACTAGAAGTACTGGTGATCCCCAAGGTGACGAACTTGGGCGAATATAGCCTTTATCCAGTAAATCCTTGATCTGCTTCTTAATTTCCTCCAAATCTTTTGCGGGCATCCTGTACGGTCTCTTAGATATTGGCCCTGTGCCTGGCAAAAGTTCAATCAAGAACTCAATGTCTCTATCTGGTGGCATGCCTGGCAACTCTTCTGGAAATACATCCGGATAATCTTTCACCACTGGTACTTCCTCCTGTATAACTCCTGATAAGGAATTTACTTGAGTCCTCTTCGGCATATGCCGGGATACATACTTGATCCTTTTTCCTTCCGGGGCGGTAAGCAAAATCGTCTTGCTGGCACAATCGATGTTTCCTCCATACAACGATAGCCAATCCATTCCCAAAATCACATCCAAACCTTGTGATTCCAAAACAATGAGGTCTGAGGGGAAAACATGCCTACCAATGGCCAATGGTATCTGAAAACATCCTTGGGTGGCCATATACTCTGCTCCTGGCGAGGTTACTAACATAGGGTTTCTGAGAACTTTGGTGGACATCTTAAACTTATTCACGAATCCCCTTGATATGTATGAATGCGATGCACCAGTATCGAAAAGAACGGTTGCAGTAAATGACTTAACCAAAAACTTACCTATTACTGCATCAGGCTGAGCTTCAACCTCCTCCACGCTCACGTGGTTCACGTGTCCTTTGTTGAACGGGTTCGGCTTCTTCCCAGAGCTTCCATTGCCATTTCCATTTTGGGCTTCAGGACATTCATTGGCATAATGTCCATTCTTCTGGCACTTAAAGCAAGTGACTTGGCTCAGGTCCCTCTTGGCTGGGGTAGATGGGTTGGTGCGGTTCTGTCCGTTGCTTCCTCCATTCCCGTTACCTCTCTTGGAGCCATTATGGTTGTGCGAACTACCTCCTCCATGGGTATGCTGAAACTGTCCTCCCGGCTTTGGGGTAAATCGGGGCTTCTGCTGAGCTCCTGAGTTATACTTCCCTTGTCCATACTTCCTCTTACGGTTTTCAATCTGCTGTTGCTTCCCTTCAATCATGAGAGCTCTATCTACCAGCTCTTGGTAGTTGTTGAAAGTTGCTACCATCAACTGCATACTCAGCTCATCATTCAGTCCTTCCAAAAACTTCTCCTGCTTGGCTGCATCTGTAGCAACGTCATCTAGTGCATAACGTGCTAATTTACTGAATTCCTCCACATACTGGCCTACGGTGCGTCCTCCTTGGCGTAGGTTGCGAAACTCATGCTTCTTCATAGCCATAGCTCCTGCTGAAACATGAGCTGTACGGAAGGCTTGCTGAAACTGGTCCCATGTGACAGTGTCAATAGGGTGCGTGGCTGTATAATTCTCCCACCATGATGCTGCGGGTCCATCAAGCTGATGTGCGGCGAAACGCACTCTTTCCGCATCTGTGCATCCTGCAGTGGTCAACTCCCTTCCAACTTTGCGGAGCCAATCATCTGCAACAATCGGCTCGGTGCTACTGGAAAACACCGGCGGGTTTAGCCTCAAGAAATGGGCTAGGTGATCAACAGGTGGAGGTGGCGGTGGGTTGTTGTTGTTGTTGTTGTTGTTGTTGTTGTTGTTGTTGTTGCCTTGGTTCCGCACTAACACTTGCATCAGGGCATTCTGTTGCTGAATCAACTGGGTGATCTCTGGCGGGAAAACAAATCCGGTGTCGCGTCTCGGAGGCATCTGATAGGTTTAGAAAAGATGAGAGTTAAGAATAGAATGAGGTCTAGAGAGAAAACACTACCCATATGCTCATGAGACAAATTCAATCAATATCACTCAATCAATTCAAACAAGGCAAAACAATCGATCTAACTAGCGTTACAAAGTGCTTGAACTATACTATTAAATGGGGGAAAACTACTACTGATATGGTGGTCTACTAGAAATTCTGATCCGTTGAAGACTCCATGATGTCTGCTCCAGCTTCATCAACCCAGTCGTCTTCACTTGGTTCTGAGTCGGTGTCGTCGATGATGATGTAGTTATCCGGACAAGTGCATTCGTCGACTTCTGCTTTTGGCACTGGATTTCCCACGAATACTCCAATCTTCTTCTCCAGGTCTTCATTCTTCCCTACTAGTGCGTTGATTTCCTCCAAATAATCTTCGCGTGTAGCCTTGAGTTCTTCTTCTAGCTCCTTGATCTTCGTTAATGCCTTCTTCAGTTCTTCCTTGTCCGTGCACATCTGATTCTCCTCGCGACGAATATGTTCGTTTTGCTCCTGGATGTAAGCTGCAATTGATCCATCCTTCTTGGTTCTGATCATCTCCCATTGCGCGTCTCGGCGTCCACAAATTTGGTAAATTGTATCCTTAAGCTCCTGGTGATAGACTTCTCCAATGCGTCCCATGGCGATGTGTGCGGCCATGCTCTTCCCTAAACTCCAGGTTGGTGCTTCGAAAACCAATCTTATGGCACTAAACATCCTTCCTGGAATAAGAACTTGAATCTTCCAGCTCTCCTCTTCGGGTAATGTGGCATTGTAGGTTCCGGTGATGCTTGGTATTCCTATGTTCAAGTACTTGGTGACTTCCTTCAAATGTCGACCAAACGGCGTGTCTTCATCTGGTTGCATGAACTTGCTCCTTGCATTCGCCATTCCTAAAAGAGTAGAAAGAGAAGAGGGGTCAGAAATGAGAAGAGAGAAGCTTTCTAGGGCTTAAGCTTAGTGGTCGTGTCCTACAGTCAGCGTGTGCTCTGATACCAACTTTGTAGCGACCAGACCTCAAATGGTCTGTGCTGCTGTGCACCAGTGTCATCCCTGGATCAATAATGCTGACACGCACAGTACAAATGGAGGATTTATAACAGAGTAGCAATCACACACTTATTACATCGAATATCTCCAAAGAGAATAAGTATGATAAACATGGCTTAAGGCCATCTAACAACGATAACAGCGGAAGACTTGGAAGATAAGTGAGTCCATCAACTCCAGCGGCATCACTGAGTATAAGACCACGACCTAAGGCACCTTACTCGTCGTCTGAAAAGTCTGCAACATGAAACATTGCAGCCCGAAAATGGGTCAGCACATAGAATATGCTGGCAATGTAACACATAGAGAATAATGAACAACAACAATGCTATACTACATGCATATATGGCTGGTGGAAAGCTCTATGGTTACAATTTTGCGAAAAGCCAATTTTACCCTACCTCAAAGGAATAAATTTTATTTAACTATCATGGTGGTTGTGAAACATTGACATGGTTGACAGCATCTCAATCCCAATTAAATGTCATCAATAACCCAACAAAATTAATTAGTAGTAACATAGTGATGAGATTCACATGATAATCCAAGTACTAGATACTCAAGTTGTCCATAACCGGGGACACGGCTAACCATGATTAGTTTATACACTCTGCAGAGGTCTGTGCACTTTTCCCCACAAGACATGATCTCCTCCGTTGGATTACTCGCACTACATGGTGTTTGAGTAACAGATGACCAAGACACAGTCTTTCAGAAGTGTTTGCACCTTACGTATGGTTAGACAGTTACACCTACTTTCCCCTACATCTGCTAGTCTACCACTGTAAGAGTTCACACAACTTAGTCAACTATGCTAGAGCCCATAATAGCTTGCGGCTGCACACGGAAGTTTCTAGCATGAATAATCTCATGATCCCTTTGAACCTGGGTGGCGGTCCAAAAGAAAAACAGGCAATCCTGGAATACCCAGGTACCTCAATCCACCCAGATGTGAGTTTTAGTTGCCACCTTAAGTAAACAATTAATTAACAATCTCACATCTGTCATGAATATCACTCAAACCCAATCCACGTCTACGAGCATAGCATGGCAATATAATAGCAACGTAGAAGTAACTCCCAAGGGTTTGATAATAAACAGGGCAATAGGTACTACCACAACTACTTCCCAATACCCACAATTTAATTAGATCCTAATCATGCAAGTGTTTGAGGAAAACAGATCTAATGCAATAAAAACTGGGTATGGAAGGTATATGATCAAAGTGTTACTTGCCTTGCTGATGATCCGCAAAACCTAGCGATTCGAAGAAACAAGCGGCACACTCCGGGTACTCTATCGTAAACAAACAAGCATACAATCAGTACTCATCTAATGCACAGGTAAAACTCGAATGAAAGATCCAACCAGAAAGTTCAACTTAAGAACTCCGGTTTGCAAAAAGAATCAACTCGAAAGAAGCAACGAAAGTCAAACGGCGAAAGAAAGAAACTTCGTTTACTAATCTGGATCTAGGTCAAATTTTACAGTAGCAAAAACTTGTTTGAGTAGGTTAAACGGAAAGATAATTTCGAGACGAAACTCTAGGCGCTTGAATCGCCTGATTCCGATAAACGAGCGAGAAGTTAAACAGAATCGAAGATTCGATCAGAAATCGAATCTGAGATAATCGCAGAAAAATCCGACGAAAAAGAAAAACGGATGAACGGTTAAAGAACGGATGTTCGTTAACAGAGAAAAACCGACGAACGCGTTCGTTAAAACGAACGGTTCGGTGAACGCTCGCAAAATAATAATAAAAAAAAACCGATCTAGGTTTTTTTTTTAAAACGAAGGGTTTTTTTTAAACGAAAGCCGGCAACGACGAACGGCAGCGGCAGTACCTCGTCGGGCGGCTCCGGCGAGGGCTCGGGCGGGCGCGGGCTCGGGCGGCGGGGTGCGGGGCTCGGGGGGGGCGCGAGGGGCGGCGAGGGGCGGCGGCTCCGGCGGCTTCCCGTGCGGCGGCGGCGGCGGCAAGTGCGGGCGGCGGCGGCGGCGGCGGCTTGAGAGGAAAGAGAGAGAGGGGGGTATTTAAAGAGGGGGGCGTCCGGGGTGGCTTGGGGGAGGGGGCGGCCGAGCGGGAGGCGAGCTCCGTGGCCATGGCGGACTCCGGCGGCGGGCGCCGTGCGGGAAAAGGAGAGAGGCGCGGGCGGGCCGGCGCTTGGCTGGGCTTCGGCCCAGCGGGCGTCGCACATATATATATATATATATATATATATATATATATTTATATATATATATATATATATATATATATATATTACATAAGTTCCGCGGAAAGTAATTCGCAGAAAAATGAATAAAAATCAGAAAAATATAAAATAAATTTTCCCCGTCTAGTTAGAAAATCTAGAATAGGGTGAACATTTTTTTAACACAAAATAAATATTTTGAAAACATGCAATATTTTTTAATGCAATAAAAATTGCAAATCAAAATCAAATAAATCCAATAAATGATTTTAACATTTCTCCTCCAATATTTCAATTGTTTTGGAGAAGTCATATTTTCTCCTCTCGTTTATTTTGTTTAATGAAATATTTTTCCGGAGGGAAAATAATAAAACCAAAATCCTCGTCTTATTATGTGATGAAAATCAAATGCGAAAATTCGAGAAAATCCCCAACTCTCTCCGAGGGTCCTTGAGTTGCTTAGGATATATCGAGGATTTGTCAAAATGCAATAAAACATGTTATGAAATGATGATCTATGTATAACATTCCAAATTGGAAATTTGGGATGTTACAGCCTGGCCTCGTTTCCATCGCTTGTTCCATCCAAGCCCTCCCGATGAACACGACCACGCATTCCGTTCCGACCCAGCTGGTTGGCTCCCACGTGTTCCGTTGCCTCCCAATGAACACGACGCATTCCGTTGCTTCCCCATGAACACGACGCATTCCATTGCCTCCCCATGAACACGACGCATTCCGTTGCCTCCCCATGAACACGACGACGACGATGTTTCTCCGTTCTGACCCAACCATGTACACGAGCCCTAGCCGTATGTATGCACGAGTAGGCGTTCGAGACCCCGCCCGTATGTACACATACGTGGCTGTATTTTCTTTCTTGCACCATGGCCGCTGTACATACGTGTACATGCTACGTGCGCGCCTCTACTACGACACGTACGCGCCTCTACTATGACACGTGCGCGCCTCTACTACGACACTTACGCGCCTCTACTACGACACGTGCGCACCTCTACATCCACCAGTATATATGTACGTACACGTTCGCGACCAGAATGGCAATGCTACATACGCTTCGACCAGGTGGGTCCCGACTGTTAGGCACTTCCTTGCGTGCAGACATGTAGCTGGTGGGTCCCAGCAGTCAGGGGGGCGAATCATTTTGTATTTTTTGCCCGGACGCACTTCCTTGCGTGCGAAGGTGTAGCTGGTGGCTCCCAGCAGTCAGGGGGGAAACGTTTTTTTCACGAAATACGGTGGCCCGTCCGGTGGGTCCCCGCTGTCAGGTAGAGGAATAATTATTTTGCACGTAATAAGGAGGCACTTCCTTGCTGCGGTCATGGACCCAGCTGTCAACCTCTCCACGTACAGTCCACGTCCGATGGAAGCCGTTCCTTGACCACGTTGACCATGCCGCGCCGAGAGCACCTGGGCGGTGGACGACAGCGAGGCCTAGGAAGGGGACGACGCGGAGCCGGGGAAGACGCGGCAGTGGATGCCCACGCGTAGAGGAGTACGAGGGTTCACTGGTTCGCTGCGGTGTGAGGCTGCCATCGCCGCAGAATAACAGGGGGTGTGGGTGAGTAGAGGGATGGCCTGGCTAGCGGTGGGAGTAGTAGGGCGGTGAGGCCTCCGCCGCATCACAGCCGGCCACGGGAGGCAGGAGCACGAGGCACGACCGGCGCTAGTTTGGGCGGCTGGAGCAAGAAGACCAGAGGTTGAAGAAGCACTACGGCCGTTGGATGGAAATCGTACGATCACTAGAGCTAGAATCATGCATATTGACTAAGGTTACAAAGCCCTCCGTCCCCGTCAACTTAGTAGGCCCACAAGTCAGCCTGCCACTATACTGGGTCCCAGCTAACAGGGGGAGTATTCATTTTTTTGTGCGTAATAAGGAGGTACTTCTTGCGTGCGAAGATATAGCTAGTCGGTCCGAGCTGTCACCGGCGGTGACGTTTTTTTTGCGAAATACAGAGGCCCTTTTGGTGGGTCCCTGATGTCAGGTGGAGGAATCATTATTTTGCGCGTAATAAGGAGGCATTTCCTTGCGTGCGGCCGTGGACCCAGCTGTCGGCCTCTCCACGTACAGTCCACTTCAGATGCATGTCGGTCGTTGACCACGTTGACCAGGCCGCGCCGAGAGCACCAGGGCGGTGGACGACGGCGAGGCCTAGGAAGGGAACGACACGGAGGCAGGGAAGACTCGGCAGTTGTTTCCCACGCGGAGGGGAGTAAGACTGTACGAGGGTTTACTGGTTCGTCTGCCGTCGCCGGAGAATAACAGCCGGTGTGGGTGAGTAGAGGGATGGCTAGGCCAGCGATGGGAGTACGGTGGGGCGGTGAGGCCTGCGCGGCAGCAGAGCCGGCCGCGGGGAGGAGGGAGCAGGCAGTCCCGCCGGCACTTGTTTGAGCGGCTGGAGCAGGAAGAGCAGAGATTGAAGAAGCACGACTGCCGTTGGATGGACATCGTACGGTCACTGGAGGTAGAATCGTTCATATTGACTAAGTTGACAAAGCCCTCCGTCCCCGTCAACTTAGTAGGCCCACAAGTCAGCCTCCCACCATGGTGGGTCCCAGCTAGCAGGGGGAGTATTCATTTTTCTGTGCGTAATAAGGAGGCACTTCTGGTGGGTCCGAGCTGACAGCGGGGAGGGGGGACGTTTTTTTTCGCAAAATACGGTGGTCCGTCCGGTGGGTCCCAGCAGTCAGGGGCAAACGTTTCGCGAAATACGGTGGCCCGTCCGGTGGGTCCCAGCAGTCAGGGGGGAAACGGTTTTTCCGCGATATACTAGTGGCCCGTTCGGTGGGTCCCTGCTGTCAGGTGGAGGAATAATTATTTTGCACGTAATGAGGAGGCACTTCCTTGCGGCTGCCGTGGACCCAGCTGTCAGCCTCTCCACGTACAGTACTCTTCCAATATAAGTCGGTCGTTGACCACATTGACCACGCCGCGCCGAGAGCACCACGACGGTGGACGACGGCGCGGCCTAGGAAGGGGACGACGCGGAGCCGGGGAAGACGTGGCAGTGGATGCCCACGCGGAGAGGAGTACGAGGGTTCACTGGTTCGGCTACGGTGTGAGGCTGCCATCGCCGCAGAATAACAGGGGGAGTGGGTGAGTGGAAGGATGGCCTGGCCAGCGGTGGGAGTAGTATGGGGACGGTGAGGCCTCCGCGGCAGCACAGCCGGCCACGGGAGGCAGGAGCATGCGGCACGACCGGCGCCGCTTTGGGCGGCTGGGGCAAGAAGACCAGAGGTTGAAGAAGCACTACGGCCGTTGGATGGACATCGTTGACCACGCCGCGCCGAGAGCACCAGGGCGGTGGACGACGGCAAGGCCTACGAAGGGAACGACACGGAGCCGGGGAAGACACGGCGGTGGCTGCCCACGCGGTGGAGAGTACGAGGGTTGACTGGTTCTGCTGCCATCTCCGGAAAATAACAGGAGGTGTGGGTGAGTAGAGGGATAGACAGGCTAGGGATGCGAGTATGATGGGGCCGTGAGGCCTGCCCGGCAGCACTGCCGGCCACGGGAGGCGGGAGCAGGCGGTTCCGATGCCGCTGGTTTGGGCGGCTGGGGCAGGAAGATCAGAGACTGAAGATGCACGATTGCCGTTAGATTGACATCTAACGGTCTGACGCTGGTAGAGTCGATTGTTGACTAAGTTTCTTTTTTAAGAAACCTTGTGTACGCATGAACTTAGTAGGCCCACAAGTCAGCCTCCAAATCTGTGGCAGACAACATAAAGCCCATTTGCTATTTTTTCCAATTTCCAGGCCATTTGCTAATTCTGAAGTAATTTATTACAACCCATTTTCTGCCCAGGACCATGGTCAAAAAGTTCAACCTTATTTTGCATATTTCGGTGGAGTCCGAACTGTTGTAATCCCGAAATGATAAACATTTTTTAAGAACTTATTGATTTGCCAAAAAAATCGTTTTGTTTTTGTAAGCAAATAAGACGTGGGACAATTGAGTTGGTTTAAGGGAAAACCGGTGGTAAAAAAATCAGCGCTGGGTGGGAAAAAACAACAAAAATAAGGATGTAAATATGAAAAGGGAATTCTATGTGTTTTCAATATAATGATACATGTATATGAACTAGTAAAACTATAGGTAGAGATTAGAAAACGGATGTAGGACATGCGTTTCAAGACAAAATATAACTAACGCTGGCGGGCCAGAGGCCAGTAGATACCTTCTGGATCTTTGTGCCCCGTTGTCGTCATGGGCTGGGCCTGTTAAAAACAAAACCAACCCTGGGCAGTCTATAGCCCAGTTGAAACTTGCTCGACCTGAAAAAACAATATACGTGCTCAATAAACGAGAGAATTCTGCAAGTACAGACTGATAACTGGGATGCAACACGGATATTGTTTTTTTATCATGATAATAAGTGCATGCACTTGTTTCGAAAAAATTGGAGAACTGGGAATTCGAACGGCGGGTGCTTATGCTACCCATCAAATAAAAATTAGGTGCCTGAAAATTCGTGTCGAAACAAATGATTAAGCGTTATATCCACGTCGACCCTTGGCATGATGGTTGGAAGCAAATGCAAGTTCATACCAAAAGATCGTTAACAACAATACCAACTTGCGGACGACAAGGTAGTACAACTACCAATACTAAACTAACTTATAATCTTTTACTCCTGGCCCTAGTGTTCGTCTGGTAGAAAATCTTGCAGAGGACTAGCTCTCGCTCCTTCTCTTGCTCCAGGTCCCCGAGGTGGTACTGGTGCATCACCCAGTTTGTCCTCTGCTGGTCAAAGTTCTTGTTGGTGTGCAGCACCAGAACCTTTTTTGCTGCCCGTCTGCCGGCCGTTGACCATCACCGGCAAGGTATTGCCGGTATTGTGCCACATCGCATGCATGCCGCACTCCGACTGTATCTTGCGACGCGTCCACGTGCCCCTTTTGAATGCCCTGGAATTGCGCTGGAAGAAATGCTTCCTTAGGCCACTCAGTGTGATACCTGCAGTATTGTGGAATACATGTTTTAGTGTACCTAGTTGGCATTTTCATAACATCTTTGGCATGTTGCAGTCACTTGTTTCACTTTTTATTAACTGTCAAATTGTAATTGCTTCACCAGGTCTGCGTCTAAAAAGAAAAATAGAGCTATAAACAAAGGAATATGTTTGTGCAAGTAGACGGCCGATAGGTGTCTTACCTGGAAGTTTCTCAGGTTGGGTGTAGCATATGCCGTGCTCGCTGTCGATGGTTGGTATGAACAAATCGATGAGAGACTGAAATCTCGTGCTGTCAGCACTCACTTTGGCCTCAAGGTGCCCGATCAGCTCCTGATCCGTGGGATCGAACTTGACGCCAGCCGACAGCACCGACCAATCCTTCTTCGACTTGCATCGGTAATTCCAGTTATATGGTACTCAATGTATGATCAATCGACTGTTTTAAGTGAATTATGAAAGATTTCGACACATAAGTGGTACTCCAAATCTGAAGTCCAGAATACCCGAACACGCCGTCGGGATTCTTGTGTCACCTCACGCGCAGCGTGTTGTCACGTCAATTCAATGTGTGGACATGATGAATAATTTGACCGATGTATACTAGTACTGCTACTGTACTACTTACTAGTCGTATTTAGTGTCACAATTTATATTTTAACTAACAAGTATGCACTTGAAGCCTAACTGATATATATATATATGTATATATGGCTTCTGTACAACATCTCCATCATCATTATCAGTACATCCTACGCAGGTGAGTTAGGATGCACTTGATCCCAGGAAGGTATCTATCCTTCAAACCAGAGGAGTGCTTCAAACTAACAATAGTACATAATATCCAACAAAAGAGGGTCGTGCTACAGCAGCAGAATACATGGCTCAGTCTAGATATCAGCACGAATCAAGTTGTGCATATTTGCTGTTGGCATGAACCACATCGCCGCATGTCGGGGTTGCAAAACCCATCCATCGCATGGAAGCTTGATGCCTTTCACACACTGAAGATTATTTGGCAACAAGCTGTGTCGACGAATCTCTGGATATGGTGATTCATGAAACCCATGGTATGATGTGTAAACACAACCCCCCCTCGCGAATGGAAGTTGCATAGCACAGTAATCATCGCCGGTGATATGATCGATGATTGGTTGGATGATCGGATAAATGAGCCCGAGGAACAAGGAGTGGTTGCCGAGGCTGTAAACCCACCTCCAGTTGAATACCCCTGGCCCAACGGAGCTGGGATCTTTCTCGAACACGAAGCAGCCATAGCCATCAATGTCACGAACGCCCCACGCATTGTACTACATGTGGTTTGATGTAATGGTTTGGTCAATTTGGTACGTGCGAATGAGCATCAAATGACCGCCGTCAGCTGAACGAGCGATAAACCACCACCCATCAGCTGGTATGATTCCAGGTCCTGGAATCATGAAGGCCAGTGCATTTGCGTCTGCTGCAACAATTCAATTGGAGACCAAAAGGAGAAAAATAAACAATCATGTTCAGAGTATGTGTGGAATTAAGATTATTATAACAGTGACACATATCATAGACAGAGAATTGCAATGCCGTGGTCATAATCATACCCCAAGTTAAAAAATAATCCAATGGCTTTCATATTCTAGCAATATGTCATGGTTCAAACATCATGTAACAATGAGAGGAAAACAACTATGACAACGCCTACTCATATTCTACCATAGCACTTACTACTACTGTTCTCATATCAACTCTAGGCAATAACATGCGTTGTTATAAAAATCTTGTAAACGAGAGTAACATATAGCAATCATGATGTTATGCTCATAATATGTATTCTAACAATCATTAGATGCCAATTGTTCTCATATCAACTCTAACAATAACATGTGTGGTCATAAAATCTAGGAAATGAGAGGAACACATAGCAATGATGTGGTTATAGACATGCTATGCATTCTAAATTTGTAACAAATGAACAGGCAGTCGTATTCATAAGGTAAAGATGAGATGAGATAGAACAATTACACGACGATAGATTCCACCAGTATAGGCAGCCAATCTGTGCGTCGACCGCGTAAACGATGCCATCGTGCACTATAGCATCAGACAGAAATGTTGCCTCAACAGGATTGATGATGAGCCATAACCATGTATGGTGACCGGATTCTAGATAGACTAATCCCATGTTGAATAAGGCAATGAGCTTGTAATCCATGTAGTCTTCTTATGGTGTGGGCACTTCGCATATTACAACTTTCCGCAAACAGAGGTCGAGCCAAAAGCTTGACGCATCTCGTGCGTAGTAGGCAGGAGTGTTCGGCGGGCCGCGAGGCTCGATGGCGGCGGTATCCAACGATGGAAGGGTGATCTCTCGCTAGGTGTAGATATCCACGAGATGCCACGGACTACCGGTGTGGTGGATGAAGACGATCCAGTTGGCCTTCATGCCCGCCCAGTAGTGGCCGCACATGAAGGACATGTAGACGGGTAGTGGTAGCATGTCGAGGGGCACCACGGCAACCTCCGTAGGGTCGTCAAGTCGGTGTCTGGGCCACCTGCGAGGATCGGGCATCAGCAAGCAGGGTGTCTTGAAAAGAGCCGGCCGGTTGCAGACGAGTAGACGGTACAAAGACACCGAGCATGCGGCCAGATGGACGGTGCTAAGTAGGTCCATACGACTACAGATCTGCTCCAAGAGAACATCGGGGAGGGAATTCCAATCGCGGCTCTGCGTGTCAGTCGGTTCTGCCATTGGGGTTTTTGGTGCCTGCGAGCCATCGGGGAAGTGGATTCGGGCGGGCGAGCGAAGAAGCTTCTCCTCGTGTGGCCGAGCAATGAGCGGGGGGATATGGTACGCGTGAGCTACCAAGGAAGATGGCGCGGGCGGGCGAGCAGTGAGCGGGGGTAAATGGTGTGCGGCCGATGATGGGGAAGAGAGGAGGAATAAGAAGAGAGGAGGAAGAAGAGTGGAAGACGGGGAAGAAAGTGCATTCAACCTCAATTCTACTAGTACTACTACCAGGATATACCGTCCTTCGGAGTGTAAATAGTTACACCGATGACATGTGGGTCTACCACAACAGGGCCCATATGTCAGTTAATGGAGGACAGAGGTTCGTAGGCGTATTTGCAGAAGCGTGCTCTACTGGCAAACATGATGGCAGTACTGGGTAAGGCTGATTTAGTAACACCAACACGCTGGTTCAGCTTATTAATTACGTGTCCCATCTGCTGCAGCGTGTATTGTCACTTCACTGCGAAGACTAGTTGAATAGTTCTCTCTGACCGAGATGGGGAATAATGGATCGCTAGGACTTCCTTTCTACAGTATCCCTATGCCTCTACGCTCACTTCACTCACTTTGCTCCGTAGCTAGTCACTTGTTGAAATCTGTAGAAAGACAAATACTCCGTATTTGGGAAAAGAGGGAGGCTTTTACTCCGTACTATTTGGGAACAGAGGGAGTATCACCATATGGAGGGAACAGAGGAAGCTTGAAATATGAACATGTCAATGGGAGGGAGTAAGCCCCATGCATGCATGCATGCATGCAACATGCAACACTCACACGTACACATGGACGCACGCAACACTCACGCACCCATGCGGCACACAGCACACGACGCAACACACACGCTCACGCTCAAGTGCTCAACCTACTCCCTACATCCGTGAAAGACTGTAAATTTAGAGATTTACACATTGACCAGGGCATAATTAATGACCAAAAGTAGCAGACTTATGTGTGCATGCGACCATTGAGATAAGAAGATTAAATGAAGGCCGTTGCATGCTGTAATTAAGGATAGACATGTAGCCTATACCTACAGCACAAGTTGGTGCATTAGTCAATCAATATCGATTTAGATTAAAGGCTAAATGCATTGGAAGTGTAGATGTACATCATGTACTACACTCTTTGTTTTATAGCCGATGTACACTCTTTGTTGGAAGACCGAGGGAGGACACGTGCATGCACTCACATACACAGCCAGGGCGGTTCGCACGCAAGGGTTGGACTCGTGTCGCGCCTGCGTAAAGTCTTCTTTAACTGATTTCTTTGCTCTACCAACTGACAGGTGGGACCCAGAAACCAGGTGACAATATAACCAGTCAACAAAGTGCCACGTCGACTATGTGGCCGGTCAGTAGGGTGCAATTGTTGGAAATATGCCCTAGAGGCAATAATAAATGGTTATTATTATATTTCTTTGTTCATGATAATTGTCTATTGTTCATGCTATAATTGTGTTATCCGGAAATCGTAATACATGTGTGAATATATAGACCACAACGTGTCCCTAGTAAGCCTCTAGTTGACTAGCTCATTGATCAACAGATAGTCATGATTTCCTGACTATGGACATTGGACGTCATTGATAACGGGATCACATCATTAGGAGAATGATGTGATGGACCAGGCCCAATCCTAAGCATAGCATAAAAGATCGTGTAGTTCGTTTGCTAGAGCTTTTCCAATGTCAAGTATCTTTTCCTTAGACCATGAGATCGTGTAACTCCCGGATGCCATAGGAGTGCTTTGGGTGTACCCAACGTCACAACGTAACTGGGTGACTATAAAGGTACACTACGGGTATCTCTGAAAGTGTCTGTTGGGTTGACACGGATCGAGACTGGGATTTGTCACTCCGTATGACGGAGAGGTATCTCTGGGCCCACTCGGTAATGCATCATCATAATGAGCTCAATGTGACTAAGGAGTTAGCCACGGGATCATGAATTACGGTACGAGTAAAGTGACTTGCCGGTAACGAGATTGAACAAGGTATTGGGATACCGACGATCGAATCTCGGGCAAGTAACATACCGATTGACAAAGGGAATTGTATACGGGATTGATTGAATCCTCGACATCGTGGTTCATCCGATGAGATCATCATGGAACATGTGGGAGCCAACATGGGTATCCAGATCCCGCTGTTGGTTATTGACCGGAGAGGCGTCTCGGTCATGTCTGCATGTCTCCCGAACCCGTAGGGTCTACACACTTAAGGTTCGGTGACGCTAGGGTTGTAGAGATATTAGTATGCGGAAACCCGAAAGTTGTTCGGAGTCCCGGATGAGATCCCGGACGTCACGAGGAATTCCGGAATGGTCCGGAGGTGAAGAATTATATATAGGAAGTCCAGTTTCGGCCACCGGGAAAGTTTCGGGGGTTATCGGTATTGTACCGGGACCACCGGAAGGGTCACGGGGGTCCACCGGGTGGGGCCACCTATCCCGGAGGGCCCCATGGGCTGAAGTGGGAAGGGAACCAGCCCTTAGTGGGCTGGGGCGCCCCCCATGGGCCTCCCCCTGCGCCTAGGGTTGGAAACCCTGGGGGTGGGGGGCGCCCCACTTGACTTGGGGGGGAAGTTTCCCCCTTGGCCGCAGCCCCCCCCTTGTAGATGGGTTCCAGGGCCGGTGCCCCCCCTCCAGGGGGCCTATATATAGTGGGGGGAAGGGAGGGCAGCAGCACCACAGCCCTTGGCGCCTCCCTCTCCCCCTGCAACACCTCTCCCTCCCGCTTGCGCTTGGCGAAGCCCTGCCGGGATCCCGCTACTTCCACCACCACGCCGTCGTGCTGCTGGATCTCCATCAACCTCTCCTTCCCTCTTGCTGGATCAAGAAGGAGGAGACGTCGCTGCTCCATACGTGCGTTGAACACGGAGGTGCCGTCCGTTCGGCACTCGGTCATCAGTGATTTGGATCACGGCGAGTACGACTCCATCAACCCCGTTCATTGGAACGCTTCCGCTCGCGATCTACAAGGGTATGTAGATGCACTCCTTTCCCCTCATTGCTAGTATACTCCATAGATGGATCTTGGTGATGCGTAGGAAATTTTAAAATTCTGCTACGATCCCCAACAGTGGCATCATGAGCCAGGCCTATGCGTAGTTACTATGCACGAGTAGAACACAAAGCAGTTGTGGGCGTAGATGTTGCCAATTCTTCTTGCCGCTACTAGTCTTATCTTGTTTCGGCGGTATTGTGGGATGAAGCGGCCCGGACCGACCTTACACGTATGCTTACGTGAGACAGGTTCCACCGACTGACATGCACTAGTTGCATAAGGTGGCTAGCGGGTGTCTGTCTCTCCCACTTTAGTCGGAACGGATTCGATGAAAAGGGTCCTTATGAAGGGTAAATAGAAATTGGCATATCACGTTGTGGTTTTACGTAGGTAAGAAACGTTCTTGCTAGAAACCTATACAAGCCACGTAAAAACATGCAACAACAATTAGAGGACGTCTAACTTGTTTTTCCAGCATGTGCTATGTGATGTGATATGGCCAGAAGATGTGATGAATGATATATGTGATGTATGAGATTGATCATATTCTTGTAATAGGAATCACGACTTGCATGTCGATGAGTATGACAACCGGCAGGAGCCATAGGAGTTGTCTTTATTTTTTGTATGACCTGCGTGTCATTGAATAATGCCATGTAAATTACTTTACTTTGTTGCTAAACGCGTTAACCATAGAAGTAGAAGTAACCGTTGGCGTGACAACTTCATGAAGACACAATGATGGAGATCATGATGATGGAGATCATGGTGTCATGCCGGTGACGAAGATGATCATGGTGCCCCGAAGATGGAGATCAAAGGAGCAAAATGATATTGGCCATATCATGTCACTATTTGATTGCATGTCATGTTTGTCATGTTTTGTATCTTATTTGCTTAGAACGATGGTAGTAAGTAAGATGATCCCTTATAATAATTTCAAGAAAGTGTTCCCCCTAACTGTGCACCGTTGCGAAGGTTCGTTGTTTCGAAGCACCACGTGATGATCGGGTGTGATAGATTCTAACGTTCGCATACAACGGGTGTTGACGAGCCTAGCATGTACAGACATGGCCTCGGAACACACGCAATACACTTAGGTTGACTTGACGAGCCTAGCATGTACAGACATGGCCTCGGAACACGGAGGACCGAAAGGTCGAGCATGAGTCATATAGAAGATACGATCAACATGGAGATGTTCACCGATCTTGACTAGTCCGTCTCACGTGATGATCGGACATGGGCCTAGTTAACTCGGATCATGTTTCACTTAGATGACTAGAGGGATGTCTATCTGAGTGGGAGTTCATTGAATAATTTGTTATTTGAACTTAATTATCATGAACTTAGTCTAAAATCTTTACAATATGTCTTGTAGATCAAATGGCCCACGTTGTCCTCAACTTCAACGCGTTCCTAGAGAAAACCAAGCTGAAAGACAATGGCAGAAACTATACGGACTGGGTCCGGAACCTGAGGATCATCCTCATAGCTGCCAAGAAAGATTATGTCCTAGAAGCACCGCTAGGTGAAGCACCAATCCCAGAGAACCAAGACGTTATGAACGCTTGGCAATCACGTGCTGATGATTACTCCCTCGTTCAGTGCGGCATGCTTTACAGCTTAGAACCGGGTCTCCAAAAGCGTCTTGAGAAACATGGAGCATATGAGATGCTCGAAGAGCTGAAAATGGTTTTCCAAGCTCATGCCCGGGTCGAGAGATATGAAGTCTCTGACAAGTTCTTCAGCTGTAAAATGGAGGAAAATAGTTCTGTTAGTGAGCACATACTCAGAATGTCTGGGTTACACAACCGCTTGTCTCAGCTGGGAGTTAATCTCCCAGATGACGCGGTCATTGACAGAATCCTTCAGTCGCTTCCACCGAGCTACAAGAGCTTTGTGATGAACTTCAATATGCAGGGGATGGAAAAGACCATTCCTAAGGTATATTCGATGTTGAAATCAGCGGAGGTGGAGATCAGAAAGGAACATCAAGTGTTGATGGTGAATAAAACCACTAAGTTCAAGAAAGGCAAGGGCAAGAAGAACTTCAAGAAGGACGGCAAGGGAGTTGCCGCGCCCGGTAAGCCAGTTGCCGGGAAGAAGTCGAAGAATGGACCCAAGCCTGAGACTGAGTGCTTTTATTGCAAGGGAAGTGGTCACTGGAAGCGGAACTGCCCCAAATACTTAGCGGACAAGAAGGCCGGCAACACCAAAGGTATATGTGATATACGTGTAATTGATGTGTACCTTTCCAGTACTCGTAGTAGCTCCTGGGTATTTGATACCGGTGCGGTTGCTCATATTTGTAACTTAAAACAGGAACTGCGGAATAAGCGGAGACTGGCGAAGGACGAGGTGACGATGCGCGTCGGGAATGGTTCCAAGGTCGATGTGATCGCCGTCGGCATGCTACCTCTGCATTTACCTACGGGATTAGTTTTAAACCTCAATAATTGTTATTTAGTGCCAGCTTTGAGAATGAACATTGTATCTGGATCTCGTTTAATTTGAGATGGCTACTCATTTAAATCCGAGAATAATGGTTGTTCTATTATATGAGAGATATGTTTTATGGTCATGCCCCGCTGGTCAATGGTTTATTCTTGATGAATCTCGAACGTGATGTTACACATATTCATGGTGTGAATACCAAAAGATGTAAAGTTGATAACGATAGTCCCACATACTTGTGGCACTGCCGCCTTGGTCACATTGGTGTCAAGCGCATGAAGAAGCTCCATGCAGATGGACTTTTGGAGTCTCTTGATTACGAATCATTTGACACGTGCGAACCATGCCTCATGGTTAAGATGACCAAGACTCCGTTCTCCGGAACAATGGAGCGAGCAACCAACTTATTGGAAATCATACATACCGATGTGTGCGGTCCAATGAGTGTTGAGGCTCGCGGAGGATATCGTTATGTGCTCACTCTCACTGATGACTTAAGTAGATATGGGTATGTCTACCTAATGAAACACAAGTCTGAAACCTTTGAAAAGTTCAAGGAATTTCAGAGTGAGGTTGAGAATCAACGTGACAGGAAAATAAAGTTCTTACGATCAGATCGTGGTGGAGAATATTTAAGTCACGAATTTGGTACGCACTTAAGGAAATGTGGAATCGTTTCACAACTCACGCCGCCTGGAACACCTCAGCGAAACGGTGTGTCCGAACGTCGTAATCGCACTCTATTGGATATGGTGCGATCTATGATGTCTCTTACCGATCTGCCGCTCTCATTTTGGGGCTATGCTTTAGAGACTGCCGCATTCACTTTAAATAGGGCTCCGTCGAAATCCGTTGAGACGACACCGTATGAATTATGGTTTGGGAAGAAACCTAAGCCGTCGTTTCTAAAAGTTTGGGGATGCGATGCTTATGTCAAGAAACTTCAACCTAAAAAGCTCGAACCCAAGTCGAAAAAATGCGTCTTCATAGGATACACTAAGGAAACCATTAGGTATACCTTCTACCTTAGATCCGAAGGCAAGATCTTTGTTGCCAAGAATGGGTCCTTTCTGGAGAAAGAGTTTCTCTCGAAAGAATTGAGTGGGAGGAAAGTGGAACTTGATGAGGTGATAGTCACCCCTTCCGAACCGGAAAGTAGCGCAGCGCAGGAAGATGTTCCTGTGGTGCCTACACCGACTGGGGAGGAAGTTAATGATGATGATCATGAAGCTTCGGATCAAGTTACTGCTGAACTTCGTAGGTCCACAAGGACACGTTCCGCACCAGAGTGGTACGGCAACCCTGTCTTGGAAATGATGTTGTTGGACAACGGTGAACCTTCGAACTATGAAGAAGCGATGGCGGGCCCGGATTCCGACAAATGGCTAGAAGCCATAAAATCCGAGATAGGATCCATGTATGAAAACGAAGTATGGACTTTGACTGACTTGCCCGATGATCGGCGAGCCATAGAAAATAAATGGATCTTTAAGAAGAAGACAGACGCGAATGGTAATGTGACCATCTATAAGGCTCGACTTGTCACTAAGGGTTATCGACAAGTTCAAGGGGTTGACTACGATGAGACTTTCTCACCCGTAGCGAAGCTGAAGTCCGTCCGAATCATGTTAGCAATTGCCGCATTCTATGATTATGAGATATGGCAAATGGACGTCAAAACGGCATTCCTTAACGGTTTTCTTAAGGAAGAATTGTATATGATGCAGCCGGAAGGTTTTGTCGATACTAAGAATGCTAACAAGGTATGCAAGCTCCAGCGCTCCATCTATGGACTGGTGCAAGCATCTCGGAGTTGGAACATTCGTTTTGATGAGATGATCAAAGCGTTTGGGTTTACACAAACTTATGGAGAAGCCTGTGTTTACTAGAAAGTGAGTGGGAGCTCTGTAGCATTTCTCTTACTATATGTGGATGACATACTATTGATGGGAAATGATATAGAATTCTTGGAAAGTATAAAGGCCTATTTGAATAAGTGTTTTTCAATGAAGGACCTTGGAGGAGCTGCTTATATATTAGGCATCAAGATCTATAGAGATAGATCAAGACGCCTCATTGGTCTTTCACAGAGTACGTACCTTGGCAAGATATTGAAGAAGTTCAATATGGATCAGTCCAAGAAGGGGTTCTTGCGTGTATGTCAAGGTGTGCAATTGAGCACGGCTCAATGCCCGACCACAGCAGAAGATAGAGAAAAGATGAGTGTCATCCCCTATGCCTCGGCCATAGGGTCTATTATGTATGTCATGCTGTGTACCAGACCTGATGTAAACCTTGCCGTAAGTTTGGTAGGAAGGTACCAAAGTAATCCCGGCATGGAACACTGGACAGCGGTCAAAAATATCCTGAAGTACCTGAAGAGGACTAAGGATATGTTTCTCGTTTATGGAGGTGACGAAGAGCTCATCGTAAAGGGTTACGTCGACGCTAGCTTCGACACAGATCTGGATGACTCGAAGTCACAAACCGGATACGTGTACATTTTGAATGGAGGAGCAGTAAGCTGATGCAGTTGCAAGCAAAGCGTCATGGCGGGATCTACATGTGAAGCGGAGTACATGGCAGCCTCAGAGGCAGCGCAAGAAGCAATCTGGATGAAGGAGTTCATTACCAACCTAGGGGTGATTCCCAATGCATCGGGCCCGATGACTCTCTTCTGTGAGAACACTGGAGCTATTGCCCTTGCCAAGGAGCCCAGGTTTCATAGGAAGACCAGGCATATCAAGCGTCGCTTCAACTCCATTCGTGAAAGTGTTCAAAATGGAGACATAGATATTTGTAAAGTACATACGGACCTGAATGTAGCAGATCCGTTGACTAAACCTCTCCCTAGAGCAAAACATGATCAACACCAGAACGCTATGGGTGTTCAATTCATCACAATGTAACTAGATTATTGACTCTAGTGCAAGTGGGAGACTGTTGGAAATAATAATAAATGGTTATTATTTCTTTGTTCATGATAATTTTCTATTGTTCATGCTATAATTGTGTTATCCGGAAATCGTAATACATGTGTGAATATATAGACCACAACGTGTCCCTAGTAAGCCTCTAGTTGACTAGCTCGTTGATCAACAGATAGTCATGGTTTCCTGACTATGGACATTGGATGTCATTGATAACGGGATCACATCATTAGGAGAATGATGTGATGGACAAGACCCAATCCTAAGCATAGCATAAAAGATCGTGTAGTTCGTTTGCTAGAGCTTTTCCAATGTCAAGTATCTTTTCCTTAGACCATGAGATAGTGTAACTCCCGGATGCCGTAGGAGTGCTTTGGGTGTACCCAACGTCACAACGTAACTGGGTGACTATAAAGGTACACTACGGGTATCTCTGAAAGTGTCTGTTGGGTTGACACGGATCGAGACTGGGATTTGTCACTCCGTATGACGGAGAGGTATCTCTGGGCCCACTCGGTAATGCATCATCATAATGAGCTCAATGTGACTAAGGAGTTAGCCACGGGATCATGCATTAAGGTACGAGTAAAGTGACTTGCCGGTAACGAGATTGAACAAGGTATTGGGATACCGACGATCGAATCTCGGGCAAGTAACGTACCGATTGACAAAGGGAATTGTATACGGGATTGATTGAATCCTCGACATCGTGGTTCATCCGATGAGATCATCGTGGAACATGTGGGAGCCAACATGGGTATCCAGATCCCGCTGTTGGTTATTGACCGGAGAGGCGTCTCGGTCATGTCTGCATGTCTCCCGAACCCGTAGGGTCTACACACTTAAGGTTCGGTGACGCTAGGGTTGTAGAGATATTAGTATGCGGAAACCCGAAAGTTGTTCGGAGTCCCGGATGAGATCCCGAATGTCACGAGGAGTTCCGGAATGGTCTGGAGGTGAAGAATTATATATAGGAAGTCCAGTTTCGGCCACCGGGAAAGTTTCGGGGGTTATCGGTATTGTACCGGGACCACCAGAAGGGTCCCGGGGGTCCACCGGGTGGGGCCACCTATCCCGGAGGGCCCCATGGGCTGAAGTGGGAAGGGAACCAGCCCTTAGTGAGCTGGGGCGCCCCCCATTGGCCTCCCCCTGCGCCTAGGGTTGGAAACCCTGGGGGTGGGGGCGCCCCACTTGACTTCGGGGGGAAGTTTCCCCCCTTGGCCGCCACCCCCCTTGTAGATGGGTTCCAGGGCCGGTGCCCCCCCTCCAGGGGGCCTATATATAGTGGGGGGAAGGGAGTGCAGCAGCACCACAGCCCTTGGCGCCTCCCTCTCCCCCTGCAACACCTCTCCCTCCCACTTGCGCTTGGCGAAGCCCTGCCGGGATCCCACTACTTCCACCACCGTGCCGTCGTGCTGCTGGATCTCCATCAACCTCTCCTTCCCCCTTGCTGGATCAAGAAGGAGGAGACGTCGCTGCTCCGTACGTGCGTTGAACACAGAGGTGCCGTCCGTTCGGCACTCGGTCATCGGTGATTTGGATCACGGCGAGTACGACTCCATCAACCCCGTTCATTGGAACGCTTCCGCTCGCGATCTACAAGGGTATGTAGATGCACTCCTTTCCCCTCATTGCTAGTATACTCCAGAGATGGATCTTGGTAATGCGTAGGAAATTTTAAAATTATGCTACGATCCCAACAGCAATACGGTGCTCTACGATGAGCTAGTGATCGTATAATCGCCGCAAAACTATATATAGTGACCGTAAAGAGCGGATTGTTACATACGTTGACCACCAGTGTATTTTTCTCATTTCAAGTTAAGCCATATTAATCGGAAAGGACGCAGTATGGACTACTACTACTAGTACTAGTACTGCTTTGATGTGTCCCGTCAACTCGCCGAATGAGGAGAAGCTTGCTTCCTACGCCTCTCCCTCGCCCACGCACGCGGTGGTTCGCAGGACGAGGACAGGATTTTGACTACAGCGCCCTCTCCCTCTCCCTCGCCCTCGCCCTCGCGGTGGACGTGCAGCAGTTCAATCGGTGTCAGATTGCCAGAAGCATATTGTACTGTAGTATCATCATTGTTGGACCTTCCGAAGAGGCGAAGAGCCAAGTGCAAGGTTCACACGAGTACGAACTGTTGAACCTCCCGAAGAGGCAAAGAGCCAAGCGCAAGGTTTTATAGGAGTTGTCGTCCTAGTAGGAGTGTACTACAACTATAGCGAACGATGCTACTGTATGATGCCGCCACGTCACGTATATCCAAAGCTGTGCCACCTTTTTTTCTCAAAGAGCGTGTTGGAGCCCGTGCAACAACCACACAAGTTGCACGTACACATAACACATTTACTAGTAATAAATTCTAAAGGACAAATGCCAGTATGCCACACAAGTTCATCTCCAATTCACGTGATAAATTTGTGCACGACTAGTCTACATATATTCATAGCGCTACCATTCACAATTACCGTACTCCACTTACACGTTATAGATGGGCTACATGTCCTCCTCCAGGTTCCAGTCCCAGGTGTTCTTCATGGATGGCACGATCCATAGCGGTGGGCAACGGGAATCATTGTCACAGCTTTCTAGTCCGGTTCCACACGATGGAGACTCATCCAAGCTGAAGCGGCATAAATCAGGGATACCGTGTCCCAGCATGTCGTTCATCCGGCGGTGCGCACTGAAGACACAACCATGCTTCATGAACGGCAGGCCTTCCGTGTTGTGCACGGAAGGTGGCATCCGCTTCACAATGGGGTAGCTGTCCCCGATGAAAAGCGAGTACTCTCCAAGAGTGTTCCTCGGCTCCCACGTAGCATCACGGGGGTCGAACACGGCGCCGTTCATCTGGTACACGCGGCATCCCAGATCTGGACACATGGTGACATACATAGTCAAGGTCCATGCATAATAATGTTGTGCTCAAATATGGCGGTCAGTAATACTGTGCAGCAAATAGTACTACTCCGGTGTAGAGGAAGTAAAATAACTGGCTTATTATATATAGCCACTCTTGGCTACATGGATGAGATAGTAAGACATGGAAAAACAAAAATGGTGGCAGCTGGTGGGTTCAAGTCTTCAAGGGCCTAGCTAGCTATACGCGTCCTCCAAGGTAAAAAGTACTCCTACTAGTACTACAAAGTATACTACTAGTACAACAATGAAAGAGAAGGCGAGAGGGTTAAAAAATGGAATACCTGGGTAGATGGTGACGGTCCGATCGTGGTAGATTGTGTGACCATGTTGCACATCAGTGGTACCATGGGTAACGACTGCTAAGATAGTTGATCCCAATATGCCAAAGTCAGCTACAAGGTTCCAGGTTAGACCGAATCGCGGATGTAAATGCACATCCAGGATCGGCGATCTTATTTTGATCCGGGGATGACTGGTCCCTGCAAAATAATGGAGTACCGTTAGGGATGAAAATGATGGTTTGTGCATTCCGTTTGTAATCTCCCGTACCGTAGGATGGCAACCAGATGAAACAAGTCCCCTGGCTTGTCACCACGAAGATGTGGCCTAGATGGCGCACGGCGTCTTCGAACGTGTAGGGGTACAAATCTGCCGCCGCCAACATGCGCCAGCCTCTGCCGTTACTGCCTCTTGCATTGATGGCAATCCTTATGTCGAACACCGCGATGAGATAGTAATCGTCGTAGCCGCGTCGCTTTGTCGGCGGGTCCGCAATTGCTATCTTCTTCAATCTCATGTAGGCATCATCATACGTATTCAAGCCCAGCCAGTCTGGAAGGCCGATCCCAATGGTGGAGAAGGGGTCTACCGGAACAGCCGCACTACTGTGGATGTTGTGCAAAATGATGGTGGTATCCGGCCGGAGGTATGCAAGCCAATCTTCGTTGTCACCGACCCATACCTATATATAAGACGGTGGGCAGCGGAGAAATTACAGGATGGAAATGGAATAACTAAGTACTACATGATCAAACTCCATTACTGACCTGCTCATCGGACTACCTCTCAACGTCGGCAACTCTAGCGGAGTCAACGTGCAACCATGGCCAGGGAGCGGTGGACTGTTTGAAGGATTGTCCCATAGAAGAACCTTCTCCTCGAGGACGCATGGAAGACCAACAAGCATGGCCTTTTCCCAAGCCTGTTTAAGCAGCGTCTTGAAAAAGTTGGTGCAGGAAGCACCGAGTCTTGCAGCGGTGAGGACGTCGGTGCGGCATGCGATTTCTCCCAGAGGATCGTCGTCCAAGGTCTCCCATCCCCGACGAGGAGGAGAACCGTCGGGCAAATCCATGGGAGCAACGACGAACTGCCTTCTTTTCGGGGGGAGGGGAACTGGCGAGGAGGAGATAAGAGCGTAGTAACCGCAGGGCCTCGTCCCTTCCAACTGTAGATCGTTCCTCAGCGAAGGGGTGAGGCTATTATTTACTACTAGTACTAGCACTATGGAACGTTATGGGCTTGCATTATACTGTAAATAATAGCACTAGTAAGAAATTTTTGGCACTAGGTAGTAGTTTTTGGCATGGATTAAGAAATTTTGGGTATGTTTTTGCCATTTTTTGTACACGCCAACTAGTGTCAAAAAACGTCTTACATTATGTGACGGAGGAGTACGTACTCGTACTGTAGCAGTACTAGTACTACTTTTCTCAACTAGTAGTGCGATGTACTGTACTTCTAGTCTAGTCTAGTATAGTTCACCAGTTTTGAACTCTTGAATCTCAGGCCAAGGAGCTATAGTTGGAAGTGGAGGGTACTACTGTTCTCTAGAACCATCGCTGTACTGTACACCTGCGTAGTGGCCTAGTGGGTACTCTCGGTGCTCTATTCAGCCGCTCCTCTCACGTAGCTGGCCTACTCAGCCGCTCCTCTCATGCACACACTAGCAGCCTGTTTATCAGTGACGGTTACTGCGGGGGCAGAACATTTGAGTGATTTGATATAGCGAGACTAGGCTTTTCGCTTCCATTTGTGGAGGTGTAATGGATCTCGTCGAACTTTGTTAGTAGTTCCTTCTTTATGAATGAGATGAAGGAAAGCTTTTGCCTCCGTTTCAAAAAAAGACACGTAAAGAGGAATTTCTTTTATAGTAGAGCCGATAATGGAGTGAAGTCCATGCGTGCAACGCCACAAGCTACAGAGTAGTAGTAGAGCACTTTATGTACAGAGCCATATTACACAGTTCCCAATGCCCCGCCAGGCTTTTCCGGCTCCTCGGGCTTAACTGGGAGGCGCTAGTTCAAATATGCTACTAGCTGGAAGCTGCAAGCGAGGTGCGGCTAGGGCAACCACGCGAGCCACGGGATGCTGGGAAAGAAAACCCGTTCACGTGGCTAGGCTGTCCAGTGCACCCGGATTGTGGGGCCGCACGCCCGTTTGACTTCAAAACTCAAACTACCTGTGTAGAATATTGGCTCGCAGCGAAGTGTAGGAGTACTATTTTTTAAAAAAGGCCGCCGTGCGTTCGGCCGGGATCGAACCCACAAAACGAGGTATACACTCCCACGACCACTAGTAGTACTCGTTGGAGTACAACGCAACCTAGAATCGCCTTTTGTCGCTAGTAGTACGTACATTGTTCCTTAATAGAAACCCCTAAGAGCATGGTTAATAGTATAGCCAGCTGCTGGCTATAAGCCAGTGCCATGTCATCTACAGCCCATCATATAGCCAACATGTACAATAATAGATCAAAAGAGTGTACTACTTTTCTATTATGTGGCCCACTTCTCATTCTCACAAAGTGCCTAGGAGCACGTGCTAGAGCTGGCTCTTCACGAAGATCCCGCTTACCTTCACTCTCCTCTTCTCTTTCCTCCAACTAAGCAGAAATATACTAGTTTATTTCTTATAGCCTGCTGACTCAACTCTATTGTACTTGCTCTAATAATGCAGGAAACCACTAAAATGCCAAGAAACTACTACCACTTGCATACGTGGCAGACTTAAGATAAGACTACCTTATCAACCATTGTACATGCTCTTACCAACAAAAATCCTCGAGTGACCTCCTACCTCCGGCCCGTCCACCTAGTCATCCTCGGCCATGGGACGCAGCTACCGCCGCCGGTAGAAGGCGAGGTCAAAACCGCCGGCGGTGCGGAGCCCATGTTGCGGCAGCCCAGATGCCAACTCCGTCCGGCGCTCGCGGCCGCTAGCTAGCCAAGATAGCTCCGTGTAGCTACTTGTCTGCAAGGTTTGCTAGCTAGATTGGCATGGCAGTGCAGCGGCTTGCTCGTGCGCGCCGCGCTAAGGCCAGCCATCTGGCTTGAGCGAAGGCCAGCGCGGCGGCTTGCTCGCTCGTGAGTCACGCTCGGGCCAGCCTGCCAACCCGTGCGGAGGCCAGCGCGGCGTCCGGCCCGTCCGGCGGAGCGGCGGCCAACTCGCTCATCACCGGCGTCACCAACGAACACGCATCAGTACTGTTTGAAGTAATGTTCAAGAAAAATAATGATTTGAGGGGGAATAACAGGATAGAAGGTCAGATGTGGGTCTCTCGTGTCAACGGTCAAACAAAATGTGTTGGTTTAAGCTGCCTCGTCAGCACGGACGTGTGGGCCAACCCTGTCATAAATGGGTGTAAACGAACCTAATCGGTAGGAGTACTAGGTAGTTTTTGGCATGGATTAAGAAATTTTGGGTATGTTTTTGCTATTTTTGTACAATAGATTCTTCCTAGGTCTGGTTCAAAGTGGTAGTTTTTTGTTAAATACTCTACATATTGTAAGTAGGAGTGAAAGTTAAGCTTTGGAAGCCAATAAGCAAGGCTAGTTACATAGTGCATATGTGTACATGATTGAAAGTAAATATCAACCATGAGTGACTAATATCTTGATGGAAAACTCGAAACTATGGAATACTAGGAAAAAAATGCATGGTTGGAAATACTATCAATGTTCATGTCCGTTGCAACGAATCATAATTAGAATAATAATTATTCACAAACTTGGTACAAAACACTCTAATTTTGATATACATATGTCACTAGAGATATATTATGTTTCAATTAGAATATATTCCTTGGGCTATTTTGGTGAGGTCAAGTAGGGATGTGGTTGGTTTTAAGATACTAATTATGGGTTTTTTTGCAAATTGGTAGACAAGTGGGATGTTGGTGAGAAAAGGCAACAACTTACCTCACAATCATTAGATGTAGATCTAATGGTCAGAAACGACGGATGGCAGCCACACCAGCATCACCAACTTAGTCTTGTGTAGGAGTACTAGCAAGATCCGTGCATTGCACGGAACATCAAGATGCATTTTTTTTCTAAAACACTTGTTGTGATTGACCCTTGTGGGAGTAATCCCATGTGTAAAAACTAATGACATCTCGAGAAATATGAGATAAGGTGAAGAGGAGTGGGGTGTGGTGGTGGTTGGTGGTCGGACTGAGCGGAGGCATGGGGTGTGACGCCCCCGATTTGACCGTACACTAATCATGCATGCAAATGTGTACGATCAAGATCAGGGACTCACGGGAAGATATCACAACACAACTCTAAAACATAAATAAGTCATACAAGCATCATAATACAAGCCAGGGGCCTCGAGGGCTCGAATACAAGTGCTCGATCATGGACGAGTCAGCAGAAGCAACAATATCTGAGTACAGACATAAGTTAAACAAGTTTGCCTTAAGAAGGCTAGCACAAAAGTAGCAACGATCGAAAAGGCAAGGCCTCCTGCCTGGGACCTCCTAACTACTCCTCGAAGCCGAACTCCACGTAGAATCATCCTCGGGGTCTCTAGCTCCTGGACTCCAGCATCTCGTTGCGACAATCAGGTATAGAAAGGGGAAAAGAGGGAGAAAAGCAACCGTGAGTACTCATCCAAAGTACTCGCAAGCAAGGAGCTACACTACATATGCATGAGTATATGTGTAAAGGGACCATATCGGTGGACTGAACTGCAGAATGCCAGAATAAGAGGGGGATAGCTAATCCTGTCGAAGATTACGCTTCTGGCCATCTCCATCTTGCAGCATGTAGAAGAGAGTAGATTGAAGTCCTCCAAGTAGCATCGCATAGCATAATCCTACCCGGCGATCCCCTCCTCGTCGCCCTGTTAGAGAGCGATCACCGGGTTGTATCTGGCACTTGGAAGGGTGTATTTTATTCAGTATCTGGTTCTAGTTGTCATAAGGTCAAGGTACAACTCCGGGTCGTCCTTTTACCGAGGGACACGGCTATTCGAATGGATAAACTTCCCTAAAGGGGTGCACCACATAACCCAACACGCTGGATCCCTGTCAGGACCCCGATTCCAAGTCACACCGATCTAGCCTGTAACACCTTATATCACATTGCGGCCTCACGCACGGTACTCCCACGGGTGTCGCCTTACCATGGCCTGGGACCGTTTGCGCCTTTTGGCTCACGTATATGACAATGTCGCTAGCATCCATATGACAGAGAACCTGGGCCGACATGGCTAGTCGTGAACCCGAAGCGGCACTAACGTATGGGGACAGGCATACATGAATCAACATCGAACGTGTCGGTCAGCAGCGTGTGAATCCGGGCTGTAGCACTGGGCTAACAGGACTCCGGAAACCCGGGCTGTAGCAGGCTAGGCAGGACTCCGGATGTCACCGCGTGACATTTCCCCGAAGGGACAGACACAGGAACGATATGAATCACATGCCGGCCAGTCGAGTGTCCAGAGCAGTAGTGCTGGGCTAGCAGGACTCCGGTGAACCGGGCTGTAGCGGACTACTATGGCTCAAGGAGGCACTAGACTACATTTCCCCATAAGAGAGGCTGCCAAGGATAAACAACTAGATTGTCGGATCCCACACATACCAAGCATTTCAATCATACACACAATATGCTCGATATGTGCAAATACAACATGGCATCACAACAAAACTCTACAACTCAAAGTACTTTATTTAAAGGGCTCCGGAGAGCCTTACATAACTTGTTCATATAGATAGGGGTCACATGACCCGACACTCAAGTCATACAATCATACAAGCACATGCGGAAGCAAACTGTCTGGGTACAGACACTAGAAAGAAAGAAGGCTTGACGAAGCATGTCTATCTACATAGGCCCTTCACAAGCCTAGATCACCACCTGGGTGGCAAGTCACTCGTCGTCGTCGAGTTCTACATAGAACCCATCGGAAGGGGCGGTGTTGTCGTCTGAAAATAGTAATTGAAGCAACATGAGTACAAAGGTACTCAGCAAGTCTTACAACAGATCCTACTATACATGTTCATTCTCAAGAAGGTAGTGGAGTTATTGCAGCAAGCCAGCTTTGACTCTTGGCTAAGCTATCCTACGAGACACCACTTGTGAAATAGTTTTCGCACACGAGTCCACTACACACCATTTCAATACTCCACCGTGGATCCTCCCTCGTCATCCCACGAGAGGGCTATTCGCGGTACTCACACTTCTCTTGAGGCTTTTAATAGTATCCATTTACTTGTCTATGAACTGCATAAGCGACCAAGTAGTCCTTTACCGCGGACGCGGCTATTCGAATAGTTTTATACCCTGCAGGGGTGTACTTCGTCACACACGCTCTCACCACTTACCACCGTTTACACAGTGTGTACTCGACAACCTTCAAGCGGAAGCCCAGCGAGGGTGTCGGCCACAGCCTACCTAAACACTCGAGTCTCTAGTCCAGGTTTATCGCCTATTCAGGTTCCATCCGCAGGGAGTCCGGCCGAGGTTTCCACATACGGCCCCGAACGATGTGTGCAGGGTTCCCGAGACACCAAACGGGCGACTCGGTACACCGGGCCACGAGCCTACCGCATCACAGCCCACCCCTTGGTCAGCGCTGTCCACGGCCTCCAGCTTACTACAAACACCAGAAACTACATGCAACTCCTGGACAGAGGACAAGGGTGATTAAGAAGCCGAGGGGGTCCATTGGTTTCGGGCCCAATGCGTGGTAGTAGCTGAATCTTAAATCACGCATACAGATCTCAGTTCTTAGGGACGGTCTCAATGAAACAACCCACCATGTACTCCTACATGGCCTCCCATCGATACCTTTACCAAATCGTATTCAACACCTCACTCTCATTACCGACACACACTTTCACTCTAGTTCATCACCCTGATGAGCCAGACCTGACACGACTCTAAGCGTAGCAAGCATAGCATTGTAGGAACACAACATGGCTCAATCAACTCCTACACATGCTAGTGGGTTTCATCTAGTTACTGTGGCAATGACAGGTCATGCAAAGGAAAGTGGGTTCAACTACCGCAACACACAACAGTTTGAATCGCGTGGTCTTAATGCAGTAAATGAGAGCAGAAGCGAGAAGATTGGTTTGTATCGAAATGATCAATGGGTTGCTTGCCTGACAGAGTGGTGGTGGGATACTGCCCTTCAATTGGATACTCGTGAATATCCTCGGAGGCAGGACCTACCACAATGAACATACCGAAAACACAATCAACACCAAGCAAGTGCAACAATATAATGCATGCATGAGACATGGCAAAATGGATGTATTGGGCTAATGCAACTAAGACCAGATGGGTTTGAACTATTTTGAATCCAATATTCAAATTCCAAGTTCATAAATGGCCCATGTTAGTGCTTTATCTTATTCTGCATTAAACAGTAGGTTATCTTGCTTAAACATGCATGAAACCAGTACAGATGGATAGAATGGATTTTTCTGATCATTTTTCATATATAAATCTTTTCATTCTGAGCTATAGATTATTTTCTATGATTTTTTGAAGTTTGTGATAATTTTTGGAATTTCCAATATAAGAATAATTCCAGTAATTAAATTGCTTATTGCGTCAGCAGTGTGTCATGATGACGTCAGCGGTCAACGGGGTCGTCCAGGTCAAACCTGACGTGTGGGTCCCCTGTGTCAGTGTCACTGTTAGGTAATTAACTAATTAGGATTAATTTTAAACTCTAACTCAGATTAATTAGCAGGCGGGCCCCACATGTCAGTGACTCTGGGGAGTCAACCCGTGGTCAAACCACGCTGACTCGCCGGCGTTTAGCCGCCGGCGACGTCCAGACGCGGCTGTGGGGTGCGGGATTCCTCCTCCGGCGACCAAATGGACGGCGGAGAGCACCTACGTGTAGCTGGGAGCAAACCGCATCGACTGGTGGTGGTGGTGGAGCTCGGGGTTGCCGGAATCGACGCCGGCGACGAGCCGTGCGGCTGCCGGGGTACGGGTGTAGTCGAACCCGTCGCTAGAGAGCACGGTGAGGGGCGTGCGATGGTGCTACGGGCTCCTGGCGATGCGGTGGAGCTAACGGCCATGGTGGTGCGACCGTTGGATGGCCGGAGCCTCGTCGGCGACGAGCTCGTGCGGCGGCGCGTGCGGGTGAGCTACGTGCAGTGGCTACGGAGCTCGAGAGGGAGAAAGGAGAGGATGGGAAGGTGGCCAGGATCACGGTGGTTGCGACGGACCGGACGGCGAGGTCAGGGGCGAACTGCTGCGGTGGTGATGGCGGAGGGATCTCCGACGGTGAGCGGCGAAGGCGAGGTTGGAGCAGAAGCTTCGGGGCAAGCGAGCGCTCGGGGCTCGACCTGCTCGAAGGAGAAGGCGACGGCGGAGCTGTTGGACACGGTGGGACTGCGCGAGGACGATGGTGGGCGTGGCTACTCCGGCGAGGTGGCAGCGGCTGCGTCGGCCATGGTGGAGGAAGGCGAGGGAGAGGCGATGGGGGAGAAAGGGGGTGTCCAGGGGCTCTGGGGCGCGTCGTGAATGGTCGTCCAGCTCGTCCATGGGCGAGGCGGCAAGCAGGTGGCGCCGTGGCGAGCTCGCGCTCGCCGGCGTCACCTCTCTGCCTGCTCTGGCGAGAGCAGGCAGCTGACTGGCGCGGGCCAGCACAGTGCTGGGCCGCCAGGTGGGCTGCCAGGTAAGTCCTTCTCTGCTTTCTGTTCTCCTTTTTTTATTTGTTTCTGTACTGTGTTTTGAAATAGTAAAAATACTATTCCATTTAGGAAAATCCTGAAAATATTCTGAGGCACCTTTGAAATTATTCTCAACAGCCTAAAAATACCTTCAAGATTATTTGGGCATTTGAAAATATTTATAGGATTTAAATTGCCCAAATGCAAATACTTATGGCTTGTCCAAAAATTTAAAATGGCCTCCAAAAATATGAAACCATTTTTGGCAGAGGTTTTAGCCAGGACCAAAGATGGTGAACTTTTATGGAGGGCAGTTCAGGTTCATTGAAAAGGATTTTAGTAAACCCTAGTTGTTTCAGGGGGGGTGCTGGGGGTTTCTGGCATCCCCATTTCAAGTTTCTGTGAAAAATAGACATGATGCAACACTCTAATGCATGAACTAGCTAGGATGTGACAACTCACCCCCACTCAAAAGAATCTCGTCCCGAGATTTAGGATCCGTTGGGAAGAAGGTGGGGTACTCAAGTCGAAGACGATCCTCCCTTTCCCAAGTAGCTTCTTTCTCGGAATGGTGTGACCATTGAACCTTGAGAAACTTGATGTTTTGGCGTCGAGTGGTACGCTTGGCTTGATCAAGGATTCGAACGGGATATTCCCGATATGTGAGATTATCTTGGAGATCAAGCGTTTCGTGGTCCACTCCACGGATAGGATCCGAGAAGCAACGCCAGAGTTGAGAAACGTGGAAGACGGCATGAACCTTGGAAAGATGCGGAGGTAGTTCCAATTGGTAGGCAACTTCTCCTCGCTTGGCAAGAATGCGAAAGGGTCCAATGTAATGAGGAGCCAATTTGCCTTTGATACCGAATCGATGGGTTCCCTTTAAAGGAGTAACCCGAAGTTAAGCCTTCTCGTCAACCTCAAAAGTCATAGCCTTATGTTTGCGATCATAATGGCTCTTTTGGCGAGATTGGGCTGTTTTCAATTTCTCACGAATAATGCGAACCTGCTCTTCTGCTTCCTGAATCATATCCGGGCCAAAGAGTTGTCTTTCCCCGGTTTCTGACCAGTTAAGAGGCGTTCGACATTTTCGTCCATAGAGAACCTCGAAAGGAGCTTTGCCCAAGCTAGCTTGGTAACTATTGTTATAAGCGAACTCGGCGAATGGAAGGCATTTCTCCCAATCCATGCCGAACGAGATGACAGAAGCTCGGAGCATATCCTCCAGAATTTGATTAACTCGTTCTACCTGACCACTTGATTGAGGGTGAAAGGCGGTGCTAAAAGAGAGACGAGTTCCCATAGCATTTTGGAAACTTTCCCAAAATCGAGAGGTGAAGAGACTTCCACGGTCTGAGTTAATTTCCAATGGAACACCATGAAGAGACACTATTCGGGAGATGTACAAGTCTGCTAGCTGGCTAGCGGTTATACTCTCACGAACAGGTAGGAAGTGGGCTACTTTGGAAAGACGATCGACAACAACTAAGATAGCATTATTCCCTCTCTTGGTCCTGGGAAACCCGGTAATGAAATCCATACCGATTTTATCCCATTTCCATTCAGGAATAGCCAGAGGCTAAAGGGTGCCAGCAGGCCGTTGATGCTCTGCTTTAACACGACGGCAGACGTCGCAATAGCAATGTATTGAGCAATTTCTCTCTTCACCCTAGTCCACCAAAACCTCTGGCGTAGGTCTTGATACATTTTGGTACTGCCGGGATGAATGGTGAGAGGAGATTCATGAGCTTCCTTAAGGATCAATCGCCTCAGGTTGCGTACCTTGGGAACCACTAGGCGGTCTCCAAAGAACACAACACCTTGGTCATCAACGGAGAAACAATCCGCAACTCCTTTCTTGATGTTTCTCTTAATACGGGAGATCCCCGGATCTACCTTCTGAGCTTTGATGATCTGATCCGTAAGGGTGGGTTTCGCCACCAGGGTGGA
This sequence comes from Aegilops tauschii subsp. strangulata, assembly GCF_002575655.3. Classification (NCBI taxonomy): domain Eukaryota; kingdom Viridiplantae; phylum Streptophyta; class Magnoliopsida; order Poales; family Poaceae; genus Aegilops; species Aegilops tauschii. The sequence goes on from NC_053041.3 coordinate 289,633,528, forward strand.
TAGGAACCCTCGAGGAACAATGTGAAGGTTAAGCTTACAGAATTCCTCGTGGAGAAGTGGTTGACTTTGTTGTAACATCAAGTTGTTACAGTAAGATTTACGGCTTAGCGCATCAGCCATGACGTTGGCTTTGCCCGGGGTGTAAGTTATTCCTAAGTCGTAATCTGTGATCAACTCGACCCAGCGTCTTTGCCTGAGATTCAAATCCGGTTGGGTGAAAATGTATTTCAGACTTTGGTGATCGGTGAAGATCTCGCAACGATTATAGAGAAGGTAATGTCGCCATGTTTTGAGTGCATGGACTACGGCTGCAAGCTCTAGATCATGGGTGGGATAATTATCCTCATGTGGACGCAACTGTCGGGAAGCGTAGGCAATCACGTGACGATCTTGCATGAGTATGCAACCTAGTCCTTATCGCGAGGCGTCACAATAGATAACAAAGTCCTTAGAAAAATCTGGTGGTATGAGTACGGGGGCAGATGTCAGGCGTCTTTTCAGTTCCTGAAAGCTGAAATCGCACTGTGGGGTCCACTCGAACTTTGTATCTTTCTTCAGGAGTTCAGTTAGGGGTTTAGCAACCTTGGAGAAATTCTCGACGAAGCGGCGAAAGTGGCTCGCTAAACCAAGGAAACTCCGAACTTGCTTGACCGATTCAGGTGGAGTCCAGTCAAGGACGGCTTGAACTCGCTCGGGATTGACAGCAATACCCTTACCAGAGATTACATGGCCTAGATAGGTCACTTCTGGCAACCAGAATTCACACTTAGAGAATTTAGCATAAAGGCGATGCTCTCGAAGTTTCGCCAGTACTAGCCTTAGATGCTCGGCATGTTCTTCCTCATTCTTGGAGTAGATGAGTATATCATCGAGGTATACCATGACGAATTTCTCCAAATACTCCATGAAGATTGAGTTCATTAACCGAGAAAAGGTGGCTGGAGCATTGGTTAAACCGAAAGACATGACGGTGTACTCGTATTGGCCATAACGAGTAACAAAGGCCGTTTTAGGAATGTCCCCGTTCCTGATTTTGATTTGATGGTAGCCCAACCTCAAATCCATTTTAGAGAAGACTGAGGATCCAGCGAGCTGATCATACAGGTCGTTGATCCTGGGAAGCGGATACTTGTTCTTGATAGTGACTACGTTGACAGGTCGGTAATCTACAACCATCCGATCCGTACCATCCTTCTTCTTGACGAAGAGGACGGGGCAAGCCCACGGAGAAGAACTAGGTCGGATGAAACCCTTTTTCAAGGACTCATCGAGTTGTTTCTTAAGCTTGGCTAGCTCTAGGGGTGCCATCTTATAAGGTCTTCTAGAGATTGGGACGGTTCCTGGAACAAGGTCTATCACGAACTCGACATCCCTGTCAGGTGGAATACCTGGCAGTTCTTCAGGGAAGACATCCGGGAAGTCACGGACTACCGGCACATCTTCGAGGTCTGGAAGAGGGTTGGCATTTAATGAGTAAAGCTGATGCTTAGACACTCGGGTCAAAACATTGACTGTCTTGCCCGACGGATGGGTGAGTTGAACAGTTCTAGTAGAGCAATCAATCTTAGCATAATGAGCTGACATCCAGTCCATACCCAAGATGATGTTTAAGTCCGAGGACTTGAGAGCTATTAGTGATGCAAGGAAGACCAATCTGTCGACAAGAATTTCATTTCCATGGCTTATCCTAGAGGTTTGCCATCTAGAACCAGGAGTTTGAATGTCCATGGAGGTAGGCATGTCACTAAATGTGGTGTTGTGCAATCGAGCATAGCTCTCAGAGATAAATGAATGAGATGCTCCAGTATCGAAAAGAACAGTTGCCGGATGGCAATTAACAAGGAGCGTACCAAGGATGACGTTGGGATCCTCATGAGCTTCTTCAGCTGAAACATAGTTGACATGGCCACGTGCAGTGGTGGCTGGCTTGGCGTAGTAAGTCTTTCCTGCTGGCTTACCACGGCCAACGGACTGTCCAGGTTGATTGGGGTTGTTTCGGGGGCACTCGTGCAAATAGTGACCCGTTTCTCCACACTTGAAGCATGTCACAACATTGGGGCGTGGAGCAGCATTAGCAGCGGGGCCACCATAGACCTTGGGCGATGCATACTGCTGGTTGGGGCGAGGCGCCTCGAAGGATGGCCTCGGAGTGAACCTAGGTGGCAGAGCAGTGTTTGGAATCCAGACCCGGCGCTTCTGGGATCCGGAGCCGGATGAGGAGCCAAAATCGCGAGAGTGCTTGCGTGTAGCGTCATAGTCAGTCTGTCCTGTCTCGGCACTGATGGCCTTATTGACCAACTTCTGGAAGGAGGTGCACTCGTGCAGACGAAGATCACGGCGAAGCTCGGGGCTAAGTCCCTTGCGGAACCTTGCCTGCTTCTTGGCGTCGGTGGATACCTCTTCAGGAGCATAGCGTGCTAGATTTCCAAACTCACGGCTGTATGCATCCACAGTCAGTCTGCCTTGGGTGAAGTTGCAGAATTCTTCCCGCTTACGATCTATGAGACCCTCCGGAATGTGATGCTCACGGAAAGCCTCACTGAATTCAGCCCAAGTAGTGATTTGGCCGGCTGGGCGCATAGCCTCAAAGTTTTCCCACCAAAGGCTAGCAGGGCCTTCGAGGTCATAGGCAGCGTAGGTAACCTTATCAGCTTCGGCTACGTTGGCAGAACGTAGCTTATGGGTGATGCTGCGAAGCCAATCATCCGCATCAAGGGGCTCGACGGAATGGTTAAACTTCGGTGGGTACAACTTGATAAAGTCATTGATGGACACCAGGTCGTTCCTCTGGTGACGTGCAGTATTCTGCTCAATTCGCTCTAGCAAGCGGTTAGTCTCACGCTTGTTTCTTTCTGCCTCCAGCATAACTTCGGCCAGTGAAGGCGGTTGGGGCAGATTCTCCCCCCTAGCTGCATTGGTTTCACCATGCGCCTGGACGGCAGGGTTGTTGCGGGTGTTAACCATCCTAGGAGAAACGAAACAACGGTTTAGACAAGGATGGCTAAATCTTGGTAGGGAAATGCGGAATGTAATGGATAACACGGAATGCAGAGATGATCATCAGTATGACATGGTAACATAGCAACCGACATACATAAACCAACGGTCATACACACCATACATAGTTTAGTACAAGCCCAGGCTAGGGTACAACTACGATGAAAGACGATACATCTCATCAGAGGCATTCCAAGCTCCTATACATTATTTTTCTACACCTCTGGAACGTGATACACACCAAGTCGTATCCCACAAGACACGCAGGACTATGGAGAATACAACTGTTACAATACTAGTGGAACTACCACCAACTTAGACGTCTCCATAGTAATCTTCATAGAAGTCACCACCATGTCCTGGGAGCTGAACATGATCATCTGGAAACAGTCGGTCCTGTGGAGCTTGCGGTCCATAAGGACTCGGGTGTGGCCTTGGTCCAACAAACAGTGGCAGACAGGGTCCACGAGGAGGGGTGATGCCTCCTACATCACGCCATTCCATACATTCTGGCAGACCAGATGACACGAGGTACAAGTCCCTCATGTCCATAAACCCAGCCTGCACGGCAGGTGCAAACCGTGTCAGAGTGGCCCAGTGATCAGAACGAGCATTAAAGAGCTCCATTCGCAAGGCACGATTCTCACGGTCCTTGTCCTCAAGCATCTCGGTGGTGGTGCGGAGTAGTGAATCCTCATGGATAGGATCACAGTAAGTAGCCTGATAGTACCCCTGTGCCCCAGGGAGTGCTGCTGGCATATAGCGGAAGTCGGTGTTCTGAAGCAAGGCAGTTCTGGCTCGCATGATAGTCATCATTGAGTAAGCTGCGTCCTGCACGGACATCTCGACGGTAACCCCAAGTCCATAAGAGCAATGGAGGGGTTCAATGGATCCAGGGTAGGAAGGGTAAATCCTGACTGTGCAGAGATATTGACTTTGATTAAAGTCTCAAAACTGCTCCTCGACGGTATACTCGGGATACCAACGATAGCCTGTCTCAACCATCACTCGGACCAGCATGGCCGTGTGACCAGGTACGCCGAGGCACCGAGTCAGACGGACCACTTGATTTTGGGAACGGGTGGCCATCTGAAAGCACGAAATAATGCAAGGCATTAGTATTTCTAGGAGAATTCGGACAGCATAACAGTTGTAAATGCTCGAAAAAGGATTTGAGGCATTCGCAACAGTTTGCAATACCACTCAACAACATCATGTCAAGATTCTGGTTCAACCGACAACATACTAAGTGTAGTAGAAACTGAACCGAAGCATGGAACCAACAATCCTATAAGTTACTACGGATTAGTAACACGTGAACCTGATAGAGAGAAGAGAGCCTAGTCCTTAACCCAGTAGAATGAGAAGAGAATGACTCAGATCAGAGGGCATAAGGTAAGGAGTAAAAGCGCCTTACGTTCCCTCCCACAATCAATTCCCTACATATAACTAAAGCATTTCTAGACTCGACATCGACCAGTTTGGCTGAACGCACCTACAGGCAGTCCGGCTCTGATGCCAACGCTGTCAGGACCCCGATTCCAAGTCACACCGATCTAGCCTGTAACACCTCATATCACATTGCGGCCTCACGCACGGTACTCCCACGGGTGTCGCCTTACCATGGCCCGGGACCGTTTGCGCCTTTTGGCTCACGTATATGACAATGTCGCTAGCATCGATATGACAGAGAACCCGGGCCGACATGGCTAGTTGTGAACCCGAAGCAGCACTAACGTATGGGGACAGGCATACATGAATCAACATCGAATGTGTCGGTCAGCAGCGTGTGAATTCGGGCTGTAGCACTGGGCTAACAGGACTCCGGAAACCCGGGCTATAGCAGGCTAGGCAGGACTCCGGATGTCACCACGTGACATTTCCCCGAAGGGACAGACACAGGAACGATATGAATCACATGCTGGCCAGTCGAGTGTCCAGAGCAGTAGTGCTAGGCTAGCAGGACTCCGGTGAACCGGGCTGTAGCGGACTACTATGGCTCAAGGAGGCACTAGACTACATTTCCCCATAAGAGAGGCTGCCAAGGATAAACAACTAGATTGTCGGATCCCACACATACCAAGCATTTCAATCATACACACAATATGCTCGATATGTGCAAATACAACATGGCATCACAACAAAACTCTACAACTCAAAGTACTTTATTTAAAGGGCTCCGGAGAGCCTTACATAACTTGTTCATATAGATAGGGGTCACATGACCCGACACTCAAGTCATACAATCATACAAGCACATGCGGAAGCAAACTGTCTGGGTACAGACGCTAGAAAGAAAGAAGGCTTGACGAAGCCTGTCTATCTACATAGGCCCTTCACAAGCCTAGATCACCACCTGGGTGGCAAGTCACTCGTCGTCGTCGAGTTCTACATAGAACCCATCGGAAGGGGCGGTGTTGTCGTCTAAAAACAGTAATTGAAGCAACATGAGTACAAAGGTACTCAGCAAGTCTTACAACAAATCCTACTATACATGTTCATTCTCAAGAAGGTACTGGAGTTATTGCAGCAAGCCAGCTTTGACTCTTGGCTAAGCTATCCTACGAGACACCACTTGTGAAATAGTTTTCGCACACGAGTCCACTACACACCATTTCAATACTCCACCGTGGATCCTCCCTCGTCATCCCACGAGAGGGCCATCCGCGGTACTCACACTTATCTTGAGTCTTTTAATAGTATCCATTTACTTGTCTATGAACAGCATAAGCGACCAAGTAGTCCTTTACCGCGGACGCGGCTATTCGAATAGTTTTATACCCTGCAGGGGTGTACTTCGTCACACACGCTCTCACCACTTACCACCGTTTAGACAGTGTGTACTCGGCAACCTTCAAGCGGAAGCCCAGCGAGGGTGTCGGCCACAGCCTACCTAAACACTCGAGTCTCTAGTCCAGGTTTATCGCCTATTCAGGTTCCATCCACAGGGAGTCCGGCCGAGGTTTCCACATACGGCCCCGAACGATGTGTGCAGGGTTCCCGAGACACCAAACGGGCGACTCGGTACACCGGGCCACGAGCCTACCGCATCATAGCCCACCCCTTGGTCAGCGCTGTCCACGGCCTCCAGCTTACTACAAACACCAGAAACTACATGCAACTCCGGGACAGAGGACAAGGGTGATTAAGAAGCCGAGGGGGTCCATTGGTTTCGGGCCCAATGCGTGGTAGTAGCTGAATCTTAAATCACGCATACAGATCTCAGTTCTTAGGGACGGTCTCAATGAAACAACCCACCATGTACTCCTACATGGCCTCCCATCGATACCTTTACCAAATCGTATTCAACACCTCACTCTCATTACCGACACACACTTTCACTCTAGTTCATCACCCTGATGAGCCAGACCTGACACGACTCTAAGCGTAGCAAGCATAGCATTGTAGGAACACAACATGGCTCAATCAACTCCTACACATGCTAGTGGGTTTCATCTAGTTACTGTGGCAATGACAGGTCATGCAAAGGAAAGTGGGTTCAACTACCGCAACACACAGCAGTATGAATCGCGTGGTCTTAATGCAGTAAATGAGAGCAGAAGCGAGAAGATGGGTTTGTATCGAAATGATCAATGGGTTGCTTGCCTGACAGAGTGGTGGTGGGATACTGCCATTCAGTTGGATACTCGTGAATATCCTCGGAGGCAGGACCTACCACAATGAACATACCGAAAACACAATCAACACCAAGCAAGTTCAACAATATGATGCATGCATGAGACATGGCAAAATGGATGTATTGGGCTAATGCAACTAAGACCAGATGGGTTTGAACTATTTTGAATCAAATATTCAAATTCCAAGTTCATAAATGGCCCATGTTAGTGCTTTATCTTATTCTGCATTAAACAGTAGGTTATCTTGCTTAAACATGCATGAAACCAGTACAGATGGATAGAATGGATTTTTCTGAACATTTTTCATATGTAAATCTTTTCATTCTGAGCTATAGATTATTTTCTATGATTTTTTGATGTTTGTTATAATTTCTGGAATTTCCAATATAAGAATAATTCCAGTAATTAAATTGCTTATTGCGTCAGCAGTGTGTCATGATGACGTCAGCGGTCAACGGGGTCGTCCAGGTCAAACCTGACGTGTGGGTCCCCTGTGTCAGTGTCACTGTTAGGTAATTAACTAATTAGGATTAATTTTAAACTCTAACTCAGATTAATTAGCAGGCGGGCCCCACTTGTCAGTGACTCTGGGGAGTCAACCCGTGGTCAAACCACGCTGACTCGCCGGCGTTTAGCCGCCGGCGACGTCCAGACGCGGCGGTGGGGTGCGGGATTCCTCCTCCGGCGACCAAATGGACGGCGGAGAGCACCTACGTGTAGCTGGGAGCAAACCGCATCGACTGGTGGTGGTGGTGGAGCTCGGGGTCGCCGGAATCGACGCCGGCGACGAGCCGTGCGGCTGCCGGGGTACAGCTGTAGTTGAACCCGTCGCTAGAGAGCACGGCGAGGGGCGTGCGATGGTGCTACGGGCTCCTGGCGATGCGGTGGAGCTAACGGCCATGGTGGTGCGACCGTTGGACGGCCGGAGCCTCGTCAGCGACGAGCTCGTGCGGCGACGAGCTCGTGCGGCGGCGCGTGCGGGTGAGCTACGTGCAGTGGCTACGGAGCTCGTGAGGGAGAAGGAGAGGATGGGAAGGTGGCCAGGCTCACGGTGGTTGCAACGGAGCGGACGGCGAGGTCGGGGGCGAACTGCTGCGGTGGTGACGGCGGAGGGGATCTCCGACGGTGAGCGGCGAAGGCGAGGTTGGAGCAGAGGCTTCGGGGCAAGCGAGCGCTCGGGGCTCGACCTGCTCGAAGGAGAAGGCGACGGCGGAGCTGTTGGACACGGTGGGACGGGGCGAGGACGACGGTGGGCGCGGCTACTCCGACGAGGTGGCAGCAGCTGCGTCGGCCATTGTGGAGGAAGGCGAGGGAGAGGCGATGGGGGAGAAAGGGGTGTCCAGGGGATCTGGGGCGCGTCGTGAAGGGTCGTCCAGCTCGTCCACGGGCGAGGCGGCAAGCAGGTGGCGCCGTGGCGAGCTCGCGCTCGCCGGCGTCACCTCTCTGCCTGCTCTGGCGAGAGCAGGCAGCTGACTGGCGCGGGCCAGCACAGTGCTGGGCCGCCAGGTGGGCTGCCAGGTAAGTCCTTCTCTGCTTTCTGTTTTCTCCTTTTTTATTTGTTTCTGTTCTGTGTTTTGAAATAGTAAAAATACTATTCCATTTAGGAAAATCCTGAAAATATTCTGAGGCACCTTTGAAATTATTCTCAACAGCCTAAAAATACCTTCAAGATTATTTGGGCATTTGAAAATATTTATAGGATTTAAATTGCCCAAATGCAAATACTTATGGCTTGTGCAAAAATCCAAAATGTCCTCCAAAAATATGAAACCATTTTTGGCAGAGGTTTTAGCCAGGACCAAAGATGGTGAACTTTTATGGAGGGCATTTCAGGTCCATTGAAAAGGATTTTAGTAAACCCTAGTTGTTTCGGGGGGGGTGCTGGGGGTTTCTGGCATCCCCATTTCAAGTTTCTGTGAAAAATAGACATGATGCAACACTCTAATGCATGAACTAGCTAGGATGTGACAATCCCATTTGGCCGGACACACTTTTCTGGGTCATGCCCGGCCTCGGAAGATCAACACGTCGCAGCCCCACCTAGGCTCAACCGAGAGGTCAACACGCCGGTCTAAATCCTATGCGCGCAGGGGTCTGGGCCCATCGCCCATTGCACACCTGCACGTTGCGAGGGCGGCCGGAAGCAGACCTAGCCTAGCAGGCGTTCCAGTCCAATCCGGCGCGCGCCGCTCCGTCGCTGACGTCAAGAAGAAGTTCGGCTGATACAACGACGCCGGGATACCCATAACTACTCCCGCGTAGATGGCTAGTGCGTATAGACCAAATGGCCAGACTCGGATCAAATACCAAGATCTCGTTAAGCGTGTTAAGTATCTGCGAACGCCGGCCAGGGCAGGCCCACCTCTCTCCTAGGTGGTCTCAACCTGCCCTGTCGCTCCGCCACAAAGTAACAGTCGGGGGCCGTCAGGAACCCAGGCCCACCTCTACCGGGGTGGAGCCACTTGTCCTTTCAACCCCCTCATCAGAATCACTTGCGGGTACTCCTCGAGCCGACCCGACTTTTGTCACCACATGTGTCATGTATATAATGTATATAGTATATACCCGTGCTCACCTCCCAAAGTGATCACGGCCCAGTAGTATAGCATGGCAGACGGACAAGAGTGTAGGGCCACTGATGGAACACTAGCATCCTATACTAAGAAGTAGGATAGCAGGTAAGGGTAACAACTGTAGCAACAATGACAGTCTATGCATCAGTATAGGATTAACCGAAAGCAGTAACATGCTACACTACTCTAATGCAAGCAGTATAGAGAAGAATAGGCGATATCTGGTGATCAAGGGGGGGGGGGCTTGCCTAGTTGCTCTGGCAAGAAGGAGGGGCCGTCAACTCCGTAGTCGAACTGGGTAGCAGCAGCGTCGGTCTCATAGTCTACCGGAGAAGGAGAGGGGGAAGAAACAGTAAATACGGAGCAAACAAAGCATCACCAAACATAAGGAGGCAAAACGCAGTGCTAGGTATGCCCTAACGCGGTAGTAAGTGATACCGGCGAAGGGGGGGAAACATCCGGGAAAATATCCCCGGTGTTTCACGTTTTCGGACAGATGAACCGGAGGTGAAATGTTGCAGGTTCAATATGCTAGGGACGTCTGGCGGACGAACGGACTGCGTATTCGGATTCGTCTCGTCGTTCTGAGCAACTTTCATGTAGAAAGTGTTTTCATCTGAGCTACGGTTTATTTTATATGATTTTCTAAAGTTTTAAATCATTTTAGAATTTATTTAATTCAACATTATCCAGAATAGTGCCTGCTGATGTCATCATGACGTCAGCATGACGTCAGCAGTCAATAGGGCGTTGACTGGGTCAAACTAACGTGCGGGGCCCACCTGTCATTGACTGATTAATTAATTAACTAATAATTTAATTAGTTTAGTTATTAGATTAGTTTAATTAATCAAAAATTAATTAGGTTAATTAATTCTTTAATTAATTAATTATTTTTAATATATTATTATTATTATTATTTATAATTTTTTTATTATATTTTGTTTTGTTTTTTTTGTTCAGGGGCTAGGCCCATTTGTCATAGGCCCATGGGGCCAACAGGGTTAACGGGCGCGGGGTGTGGGCGTGGGCGCCCGTGCACCCGAACGGGGCATCAGGGGGCGCCGGCGGTGGCCGTAGCCCGGCGCGGCGGGGCGAGGCCGTGGCCTCGGCGAGGCTCGTGGGCCGGCGCGGGAGGAGCGGTGCGGGGCGGCGGTGAGCGCTGCCGCACGTCGGGCTGCGACGTCAGCGGCGGGCGATGCCGTGGAAAGCAGCAACGGGGCACGATCATGGGCGCGCGGGGGGGGGGGGGGGCACGCCCAGGGAGCGACAGGCGCGAGCCGGGAGAGCCCAGTGCGCGGCCGGCGCGCAGTGGCCGTGCGCGGGCATCGGGAAGGCCGCGGTGAGCGCGAGGACGCTGGCCGGATCCGGTGACGGGGAGAGAAGAGGGGGGGACGAGGCTCACGGCGGGGTTGGTAGGGAGACGGCAGTGGGCTCTGGGAGGGTTGGGGTGGTCCGACGAGGGAGAGGACAAGGTGGACGACGGCGACGGGGACGAGGCAGTCCGGCGACAGGGGGCTCCGCGCGGCGACGTCGGCCTCAGGGCACCGCGGGTGTCGGGGGCGAGGCGGGGAGAAGACGGAGACGGCGTGATGGAGAGGAGGCAGGCCGGCGATGGCGTCCGGCGAGGTCCAGGCGGCGGCGCGGGCTCCGGACGGCGTCGGCGCGGCGACGAGGTGGGTCGAGCCCTCGATCTCGATCCAGATCGAGGGGGGAGTGGGCGACGGCGAGCATGGGGCGTGGCATCGGGGTGGCGACGGTGTGCGCCGGCGGAGGCTCCGGGCGAGGGAGGGGGCGACCGCGTCGGGGGCGGGGCGTGCGCCCGATCCAGACGGGGAGGAGAAGGGGATCGGGGAGAGAGTGGGTGAGGCCTAGGGTTCGGTCGGTCGGGGGGGATAAGGGGGAATGGGGTGGGCCTCCTGGTGGCCTGGATGCCCAGTTGGGCCGAATGGCCCAGGGGGAGGGGGGCTTTGTCTTTCCTTTTTTTCCTTTCTGTTTTCTTTTCTTTATCTATTTTCTTTTCTATTTTATTCCTTTAATTTCTGTTTTATAAAATATAAATACAACTCCTAAATTAATGTTATAATTTATTCTACTGCCCCAAAAATTTTGACACCTGATTAAAATAGTTTGCATTATTATTATTTTTAAAAGGCATTTAATTAATTGTCATAGCTGCTGTTTTAATTACTTTAGAGCCTTTAAACATTTTATCAAAGCTTGGTCTCTCCACCATAATTGCTTACGATTTATTTGAAACAACCCGAAGATTTTAGTTTTAATTTTTGAAAACTTTTGTTGTTTGCCATATTTTGAATTTGAATTTGGATCCGGTTTTGAACTAACGCGAGATTATCAACACTAACAGAGGTGACGTGGCATCATTAGCATAGGTTTACTGTAGCATAATTATCCGGGCGTCACAATTCTCCTCCACTACAAGAAATCTCGTCCCGAGATTTAAGAGGGAAGTAAAGGGGGAAGGTTCGGGTTACGAAATTCTAGGGAGCGTTCTTGGTCTTGGTTGTTCTTCTCGAAGAGGTTGACCCATTACATTGATGTCTTCATTCTGCTATTTCATGTCATCATGATAAAGTTGTCGTCCTTTCTTCGGGAACTCCATCGTACTTACGACAGAGTAAGGGGGGTATTCTGGAAGAACGGACTTCTGCAGGGTTTACTATCTGGTCAATATCATCGGGGAAGGTGGCGGAAAGTATCTCTCGAACTAAATCTTAAGAAAAGCCGAGAGCAAGTAAGAAAGTACCATGAGAAGTTTCAAACGGGTAGGCAATCGTTTGAAGCCTGAAACAAAGTGTGAAAGGGGTTCAAAGCAATCGGAATAAGTATTATGTCTGGTACCAGAATAGATCACTAGGCAGGTGGCCCGTGAATCACATACGAAGTCAAGCTCGAGGAATAACTTCGATAACAGGGTGTATAGGAGAGTCAGGTTTCGATCCTGTGGAACTGTGGGTTATGGGCCCACCATGTGTTTTTTTATAGGAGCAGTGACATCTTGCACGGTCATGATAGCAAGGCATGTCAGAGTCCTGTGAGTTATGTCGGCAACACGTTGGTACCAAGGGCGAGGGACGAAGAGAACCATTTTCCTGCTCGTTGAAACGAGGCGGACCATTAGGCAAAGTTCTCGTCCATCGGTGGCTACCGGGATGTCATCAACAATAGTAACAGGGTCTTGTTGACAGAATGGTACACCGAGGTGTTTACATAAGCAGGAGAATATTACTGCTTAGATCATATAGAACTCAAGAAGGGTTAAACAAAAGAATGGAAAGGAAAATATCATTATCAGATTAAACAGAACAATGGAAAGGAAAATGTGTTTAAACACATATTTCAAGGGTATATTCTTCCCAAGGGTAAGCAGAGCATGATATCCATGTCGGGATATAACGTAGAAAACCCTTTAGGAAAGAGGAGAGAAATTTCATGCCATTACCCATACAACGGTGTATGGATAATTGATAAAGAAAATTTAGCATTGTGCTTCAAAGGTTCTTATTGAAAATTGGAGTACCAGTGACATGCTTTGAGATAGCATTGGCAATGTACTCAAGCAAAGGTCAGACTTTGGATACAGGAAGGATCCATCAGGAACAACTTGTAGAATAAGTCTTACAATTTCCTCATGGGAGAATGGTTAACCTTGCTAAAAAGGAAATTATAACAAAAGGTCCTCTGGCTAGGGGTGCTAAGGAAAGACACCACCTTATCGAGTTATGTAGAGACCAATGTTATAACTCTTGGAAATATGTTCCAACCATCATATCTGACCGAGATTCAGATCTGATTGGTGTCACGATCTCGATGCCTAAGAAGAAAAAGGTGCAACACCAATTGACGAGATGACATTGTAAGATTCTCGGGAAACGAACTATGGAAGCGAGTTCCAAAACAAGAGTCCATCAGTATACCAACGAGAGGATGAGGAGGTGGCTGATTGTCTCAGCGACAACCCATTGAGATTTCCAAAAGATGGATTTCCACAACTAAGTGACCAAGGAGATAACATTAGCTAGATCGAATGATATAATGAGGTATGCTCGAGGAGCACATACCCAATTAAACATTGGTTGAAAGGTGCACCCGAAATATGGGATGGGTTGCACGACCAATGTCGGAATGGTGATTCCATAATCAATAGTCTAAGAATGAACGGCCGACCATTAACTTCAAAGGAATAAGGTTGCTAGAAGGGCAGAATCCAAACAACACAGTTCACCTGTTGGTATCCCGGTTAGAATCAACACGTGAACCTAGAAATGAATGTAGATGACGACAAGTATTACTATATCAGGAATTCTTAAGAGGTGGGGCAATCCTCACAACATCCTTGACATGAAGGACAGTAATACTTCAATGTAGAACATAACATAAGCTAGATAGTAAAGAGCTCCATAACATGATCAAGTCTGACTTGGAGGGGGGGGGGCAATAACGTTGCCGATGATAACACAAATCATCGAGGGGCAAGGATGGTATTTCTCGTCCTGAATTTCGACTGATATCATGGAAGAGCTCAAAATGTTGATGGTGATCACGACATTTTGTTGTCGAGGGGAACCACGAAGAAGCAATTGATCAGCGACTGCATCAAGCAAAAGGACCGATGCAACAAAAGATTATTGGAGCCACGGATACTACACAAACTCGGGGCAAGTTTGTTGTTCGAGGTGAAACGATATGACGAGGAAAATCGACGTAAGCTTAGCTCATCGTCGAAAGTGGTGCTCCGGGAATAAGGACCAGGTAGCACAGTTAAAATCATCAAGATAATGATATAGCCAAACAGGCTAGGAATGACGCGATCGGGTACAAACTCGTAAGTAAGGAACATTACTAAAAGTTGTTGAACCGTAGTGCGGACTCGATTCAATTATCGATGTCCTTGAGTGTTTAATAACTCGGAGCCCGTGAAAAATTGGAATCAATGAGAATGTAGTACTTGATGGAGAACTCATAATAAGTTATGCAATTCTGTGATAATCTCGAGATACCAGGGGGGTAATACTCGACGACAAACCAAAGTAGAGGTTGGACTGGGGTATTGCTCTGCAGAAGACAAGTGCTTAAACTTGCACGAGAAATGGTATTTAAAAGAGAACATGGTTGGAACCACGATTGCAAAATGTCAGATCCCAGATATAAGACGAACTTATACCAAGGGAATAATTAATTTAAGAAAAGCTTTAATGATAAGATCTACATCATGTCCATGGGCATGAACGCAAAGTTCAAGGTCGACTCCCACTTCTCCAATGCATAACCTTTCATTCACTTCTCATTTTTCAAAGAAGTTGTAGTGTTGAAATTTTATCTGGCAAAATACCAGAAGAGTATGACTCATGAAAACTTTCGAGTCCACACATATTATGAAAGGCATAGGTTCAACCCATCAAGGCATCTTAGGAACATATACCACAAACTTCGGAGTAAATATTACAAGCTCGAAAGAAGAGCATTGTTCAAAAACAGATGATACAATTTACCAAATGCATTATATACCCATGGAAAGGCTCACAAGGTTATTCAATATGAAGGACACTGTCGGATAAAATCCAACAAAGGAACCGATGGCCCACAAGGGATCTGATGTGAGCATCGGTACTCAACCAGAGGAAGAAGAATGCAAGGAGATCTGATTATAGAAACAACTGACTAACTCAAAGTTCAAATGCAAAAGAATTATGATTTCCAAATCAGGGGGTCAGAAGCAACGCTCTGATCAAGGATGGATAAGTTGAGTAGGCTTAGGGTTACAATCGATGGCAATTTGATAGGTCGAGATCCAACTCATGTTTAATATGACATCTGAGCCGGAAGGATGAATTCTAGGCTCTGATTGAGGATTGCGAGCATTCGCGACGGACTCAAAAATGATAATGACAAGAGATGCCAATAAGATTACGAGAGTTAAGATTAATCATAATGCAAGTAAGCAAGAATTTCAAGAGCAAAAAGGCTCCTGAGGATTTTCGGAAGATCGAATGGTATTTTGAAGACTATTGTGAAATACCTGAATCAACTGGGGATGAGCAAATATCCGGTGAGTGCTAGAAATTATCCATAGTGGTATTCATGTGGCAAAGAACAGCAAGGTAGTAAGCCCAAAGGATTCTTGGAGCAGCAAGGAGAATTTCAGGGTATCTTGTAATAACAAGATCAACTGGGAAACATTGTATGAATGGCGAGTATACGTGGTTATGCATAGGAGTTTATCGATGAAAGGGAATTGCAAAAGCGATGAACACAAGTTCTCGGGTTACCAGCGGAGAGTATCTTCAGGGTCTTCACGTACAGCAGACGATCATCAGTAATAAGGAGCTCTCCGGGTGAAAGTGATAACGAGATCCTAATGTTAGATTTAGCGAAATTCACTTAACCCGAATAGAAGAGAGATGAGAGTCCCAGAGTATAGACAAGGAGTAAAAGATCCTAATACCACCCAATGGCGACGTGGGCCCGTAAGCCACACAGCCATGTTAGTAAAAGTTTTTCACTGACTAGACTCGACTTCGGCCAAGGAGTTGGAAAGGGGGATTCCTACAGGCAGTTGGCTCTGATACCAACTTGTGACGCCCCCGATTTGACCGTACACTAATCATGCACGCAAATGTGTACGATCAAGATCAGGGACTCACGGGAAGATATCACAACACAACTCTAAAACATAAATAAGTCATACAAGCATCATAATACAAGCCAGGGGCCTCGAGGGCTCGAATACAAGTGCTCGATCATAGACGAGTCAGCGGAAGCAACAATATCTGAGTACAGACATAAGTTAAACAAGTTTGCCTTAAGAAGGCTAGCACAAAAGTAGCAACGATCGAAAAGGCAAGGCCTCCTTCCTGGGACCTCCTAACTACTCCTCGAAGCCGAACTCCACGTAGAATCATCCTCGGGGTCTCTAGCTCCTGGACTCCAGCATCTGGTTGCGACAATCAGGTATAGAAAGGGGGAAAAGAGGGAGAAAAGCAACCGTGAGTACTCATCCAAAGTACTCGCAAGCAAGGAGCTACACTACATATGCATGAGTATATGTGTAAAGGGACCATATCGTTGGACTGAACTGCAGAATGCCAGAATAACAGGGGGATAGCTAATCATGTTGAAGATTACGCTTCTTGCCATCTCCATCTTGCAGCATGTAGAAGAGAGTAGATTGAAGTCCTCCAAGTAGCATCGCAGAGCATAATCCTACCCGGCGATCCCCTCCTCGTCGCCCTATTAGAGAGCGATCACCGGGTTGTATCTGGCACTTGGAAGGGTGTATTTTATTCAGTATCCGGTTCTAGTTGTCATAAGGTCAAGTTACAACTCTGGGTCGTCCTTTTACCGAGGGACACGGCTATTCGAATAGATAAACTTCCCTGCAGGGGTGCACCACATAACCCAACACGCTCGATCCCATTTGGCCGGACACACTTTTCTCGACTGTGTAAAACAAAGATTTTCCCGTCGCCGACAAGGAGGGGTGACGGCAGCGCGCTTTTTGGCTTACTCTAGTCCTAGTAGTCATACTAGGTGGTCTAAGCACGTGTAGATTTTTTCTTTTTCACGTCTCGTGTTCGCCGTACTGCCACGACTGTTGATGAATAGACGGTAAGTTATTCACGGGAAAACCCTTGTTGAGCGTGTTTGCGAGAGAGAGAGAGAGACAGTGTGCGTGTGTGATATGTTAGAGACTGAGGCAATGATAACAAATTCTTTGTGTCTATGTGTGTGGAGGATAGAGAGAGACATGTACATGGGGCTTTGTGTTGTGTAACGTGGAGACACATATAGATAATTAGAGAGTGAGTGTGTGAGATACATATGCGGACATGAGGAGAGATGAGGATCCAGATAAATGGGTGTTTGTGCGTGTCTGTGTGTGTTTGTGCACGCGTTTGTGTGTGAGAGGGAGAGAGTGTATGTGGAGTAGAGAGACCACTGATGATGTAAACCTAGTATAAGGGAAGGGGGAATGGTGTGACATGTGTAGTAGCGAGATAGCATGGGTGCGCGCGGGGGGAGCAGACTATTTGGAAGAGACATCGAGTGTGTGTGTGGTAGAGGGGTGTGAGAGCGAGAGGAACAGAGAGCTAGCGACGGAGAGAGAGAGAGGAAGAGAGGGGGCGAGAGGGGTCGTTTGTGTCCATAAATGGCGTATAGATAGGGAGACAATGTTGATGTTGTCCGAAATTGGCCTATGAACGGAGACGAAGGGAAGCGAGTCATCATGTGTGGGATAGGGACTTCATGAGAGATCAAGAATAGATGGTGTAGAGAACAATGTGCGAAATCGAGAACGATTATACATTAGGGAGCTATGCAAAGAGTCACGACATATATGTATACAGGGAAGGAGCTGGGGCGGGTCCGCATGTGGGAGAGATAGAAATAGGAGAGTGGTGCACAAAGAGACAAAGTGTGCTTGTTTGCAGTGGGGGTGGTGTATGAGGTGAGTGCGCGAGAACCACATAACTAGGGAGATAGACGTTTGGGGGCGACGTTTTGTGTGTATGGGAAATATACTACATAGTGCGTGTGCTTGGGTAAGAGAGATAGCGGGAGACCTAGAGAGTGAGGGAAGAGATGTGTGCATGCCCGAGACTCTGAGAGACAAAGTGATAGAGACCTATGTTGGGGTCCGGACTTTACAAGAGAGAGGGGTGTTAATGTGCTCGTGTGTTGGTGTTTGGGCGAGAGAACGACTTCTCTATGTGTGTGTGTGTGGTGGTGGGGGGTGACTTCAGATAAAGAGTGAGGTGTCTATAATTGAGGGACTTTAGTGTAATTGAGATATTGTGCACTCATGGTTGATCAATTTGTTTCACAGTTTGTACTATGAGATAACGATACTTTTGGACATGCGTGATATACCTTGATGTACCAGAATTACAAACCTAAGATTGGAATTTTGGAATTCCACTCCATCATTAGCTTCTGTAATTCATTTAAACGGAGGTACATTTTTTAAGCCGGGATTTCATGATTTCAGATTCATATATCAAACCTAGAGATATACACATACGGGCATGTTCAAACTTTATAATCATCCACTTTATTCATACACATACACATTTTTGCTTTTGTCATCATATTTAGGATAAACACATTTGGAATTTCATTTGAATTGGACCGTATGATGGTATTTGCTTGTAGTAGCTCAATGATCCATATTTGAATTGAATGGACAATCTAAGTTTCGAGTTGGAGACATTGATTTTCAAAACTTGCACATTTTTTTCCGTGGAAAACAAACAAATTGTTGGCCATGATATCATAGTCCGCCGTACGAGAGCAGAATACTTATAATTTTAGGCGCCAAAAGCTTTCAAACTTCCCGCTCACATCGAAATATCATGCGCCCGAAAGTTTAGCCCTGCGATATTCCTATTTTACCCCTGTCACATGAACGGAAAAGGGCTGCTTTGGTAACTCCATTGTTTTCCCCTCTTTCCCCCAACATTCTTCCCCAGAGCCCCTCCCCTTCGCCTCCCCGACCCCCCCAACCACGGCAAGCCGCCGAATCTAGTCCTCCGCCGCAGCGGTGGACCTCACACCCCGCCGGATCTACCTTCCGCACCTTGTAACCCCCAACTGCCAACTCACCACTTCACCGGAGCCGCTTCAGCGACTGGCTTGTCCACCGCTCCATATCTCCTTGACCGCCATCATGGTCCACCGCACCGGATCTGCTTAACCGGCGCCCTCGTCCACCACAGCGTAGGCCCTTCACTGACTCCCTCGTCCGCCCCTTCGCTGGCCCTTCATACAAGCCCTCGTCCGCCGCAACAGATCCGCCTCACCGAAAGCACTGTACAACGCGCCCGCCGAAGCCTTCGTCCACTGCACCAGACCCGCTCCACGGACGCCATATTCAACTCCACTGGCCCTGCTTTACCGACGCCGCAGCCTCATCAGGTTATTTTGATTTGTACTCCTTCGGTTTTTCTCTTTATCCTGCAACTGTTCACTTACCACAGATGAGCTTTCTTGTATGTCGACAGGCGCCGCAACCGTAGCACCAGAGCCGCTTCAGCTACAGCGACAGCCGGCCCAAACTCAACCGCAACACGAGCACCATCGACGATCCTTAGCTATCAAGTATGACAACGATACCCATACGCTGCCGAGAATCAGGTGCTATTATCCAACGGCCGGCGCCTACGTTCACTTTCCTAGCATAAGCATCGCACCTTTGAATTTCATCAGGGCATCATTCAGTTTTTCATGAGACGCGTTATTCTGCTTGCACCTGTAGGGCCATACTTCTGGCAGTGAACATGTTACATGTGCTAAATTACATACCAGTACACATATAGTTAATATGCTTTAGTTTTGTTCTGATGCCACCTATTGGTTCCATCAGATTGCTTAATGTTCTCTATGCTTAATTACACATCAGCAAACTAGCATGTGGTTCCGCTGCTTTTTGTTCGTTTTACCCTACATTTTTTGATGCTAGCTATTACATCACTGCTCCGAGCCTCTGTTCATTACTTGTCTGTGTGTTCTTGATCTTCCCAAGTTGCATGACTAATTTGATGCTTCTATTAATTATGGAGCTGCCAACCCCATCAAGAAAAATATTTGTTCTTTTGGGGATGGCACCTCGAACAAGCATAAAAATAGAGGGAAGCAGATATATTGTCGTGTATGCACACACCCTTCTTTCATTAGTTTAGATGAACCATGGATGATCAATTCGGACCAGTGCATGCGATTAAAATTAATTTTACCTAAATAGATGGTGTAGAATAAACTACAACAACTAGATTTGCAACCACGGGATGCTGACGATATCTTCAAAGAACATTGCAACAACAGCTAGGCTTCACAGCAACATATGGTAAGCCAGTGTGTTTTAGTACATGTGAAATGTAATGCGAGTGGGCTACTTTCTTGGCTTGTGCCCTCAACATGTAATCCTACCGAATTACAAATAGTTCAGTTGTCTGCTTTGCTGTATTGCTTGATTCGAATGCTTATTTGTTGTTACGCTATACCTGAGTTGGCCAATATGTCAGCAGTGCCTGCTGTACTATCGTAAATGCATGCCTATTTCATTTGAGTCCTTAACTTTTCCTCTCAACTTCATCACAAGACTGTCTTCGTAGTTTATATGAGGCCACACTGTTAAGTGCTTTCTTAGATTATTTCAACTCCTTAGATGCCTTGGCAACTTAAATATATCGGTTGTGCACTCCCTTTCAACTAGGGATGTCAACTGGGTCCCGTTTAATCCCGATTAAAGTCCACTAGTGGTATGATAGTTCAAAAGAGTTTTAGTTTTTTGAGGAAAATGAACTAGGTAGGTAGCAAAAACTAACTAGATGGGACTGGCGGATGTCGTTTATTTGCCACTTACATCCCTAGTTTCATCTTACCATTTTAATTTCTTTTCGGTTGATGCTGCTTCGAACCATATAAATATAGTTTGCCATGCTCGGCAATAATTCGTCCGTCGTTTACCATGTAAGCTTACTGCCTGGATCATACGATAACTATCTCTTACTGATGTCCAGCGGAAACCTTTCAGGATGCCGTTCACACTAGGACACAATGTACAACCCCAGAATCTATTTGTGGAAGTAGTGCGCCATCCATGTTACCAGATGGTAGCAGTTCAGAGGCAACACCGCCGGAGAGCAGTCTGAGCACAGATATTATAGTGCTTGAGGCTCTACTAGAGGCAGAAAGAGATGGTGTGGCTGCCATGAATGAGGTAATCTTTATCTTGAGGCTGGAAATTACGGAATTAGCGGCACGCATTATGCAAGCAACCCATGAATTGGAGGAAGTAAGAATGTTGCATTTGAAGACGGAGGAGGTCCTGCTGTTTCTGCTATCTGAAGCCCAAGGTAATCCCGGTTCTTCTTTAGATACCAGTTGAAATTGTCATTAGATTATTGTACTTGCATGTTGTGTCACGTCTCTAAATGGATTATGTTGCAAGACCCCTATGTTGTCCATGTGTTGTAATGATCCGAATTTTTTAGGCGAGGTAATCCTCATTACTTGTATGATTGACATAAGGTGAACTGTTTTTCGTGTGAGCATATTGTATTGGACGAAATAACTGTTTGACTCAGAGTGTATCCAACCTACTGAATTCGAAGATCACGACATTTCTAAATCATAATCATATATAAAGGTGGAATAAATCTTTGTTGTGGTTTTGAAGAAATAAATAACAAAACGTATAATTATCTGTGGATATTTGTAATCGAACACAAATTGGATTTGAATTTAGTTTGCCAGGTCCCAGGGCAAACGTGAATGCTAATTCTCCCAAGTTTTGAACGAAGCAGCTAAACACCCACTATAATTTGTGGGCTGCCCGAAGCAAGTGTTTGCGACATGGAAATTACTGTCTACCCCTGACACTTGACATCCTTATCGACCATATTTACACTGCTGTCGATAGGGGTAGACTAGTAACTTCAATCAGACGTGACACGACGGCCTCTGAGCCATTCAGACACGGTGGGCGCCAAACGTGGGCGGCAAAACACATTTGATTCAAGCTCATCCGAAAGACATGTGTCTCTTCCTCCATTTCCCCATTCATACATGATGGGCGGCAAAACAAACTCTCCTCGTCCGAAATCGATGTAGGCTAATATTTTAAATAGGGGCAGATGTGTAACTTCCATCAGACATGACACAACCGCCCTACCTGTCAGCCCCGTTCATACACCGTGGGCGCCAACCATGGGCGGCAAAACACCCTCTCCTTGCCCGAAATAGTTACCAGCAAATATTTGGGAGATGCGAGATTACCGTCCTATCCCCAACCGACGCGATGTCCGAAATTTTAAACAGGGGATAAGTTCGTAACTTTCCCCCATTTCAGAGAAGCGCGTCCCAAAGTTTGAGATCCCCCCTCCCCTCCATTTCCCCATCCATACACCGTCGGCGGCACGACAACCTCCGCACTGCGGCCAGCCTCCTCCATCCGCCACCCCATCCTCCACCTTGCCGGAGTCGCTACCCCTACCCCGTCGTCCACTGCAAGAGATGGACGTCTCTCATCCACGGCGCTGGACCAGGATCCTTTCATTACCTCCTCTCGCTTCATCGGTGCCGTCGTCCACCTTGCCGTTGCCGCTCCTACGACCGCCTCGTCCACGGCAACATGATATATCCCCTGACCTGGCCGTCTGCCGTCTAAAGTCTTCTTCCCCGCCGCCGACAGCCATCGCACCCGCAGCACCCTCAACGTATCAGCATAGGCCTACACGGCGTCGCAAGAGAGGTGGTACTCTTCCATATGTGCTTAAGTTATTGATCTCACCCAGAAAATAGATCGTAATTTGTTTACTGTACTTTTCTTGTCCGTACCAAATCGTAGTGGCTAGTTGAAAGCAAACATTGGTTGCGAAGTAGCTTTGTCCGGTTTGCACCTTCAGATCCGCCATGGCACGGGCACTATACTCGTAAAGCTTATGGTTTCCCCCCTTTATATTCACTACCATCATCGTAGGTGCTTCATGTCGTGCTAGCACTGCTCCTCAAGACCTCAACCCAAAGCTTACGTGTTGAAATACGAATCTGATATGATCCTCATATCACTAAAACAGAGAACGTTTAATTGGTCACCTAATGTTCCTATATTCGTTTCGAAAAGCACGTGCGCCACCCACTGGTCCAGCTAGTTCCACTTTCCTGATTTTTCTCTTGATGCTTAGGTTTTCCCCTTTTATCTACTCTACTATGATCTGCGTAGGTGCTTTCTGTCGTACTAGCATTACTCCACCCTTCAAGCTAAACAACACAACACTCAGAATTAGTTAACCAACACATTTAATTGGTTATCAAAAGGTCCCACTTGAGTTTCCAAATGCATGTCGCGACATATAGAGAGACAACGTAATTGCATTTCTTTGTCACTTGTTGACCATACTTTCTTGTCCATACCAAACCTTAGTTGTTATTTCAAAGCAAACATCGGTTGCTAACTACCCTTTGCGCGGTTTGCAGCTTCAGATCTGCCATCCCACTGTCACGGTCAACACTGTACTCATCATGCTTATGTTTTCCCCATTTTATGATGACCACAATCAGCCTACGTGGTTCGTGTCGTAATAGCACTGCTCCACCCATCGAGCTAAACAAGCTTAGTTGTACAAATTCATATCTGATATTATTGCTGATATTAGTAAAACTGAGAGATATTTAATTGGTTAGCTAAATGTTCCTACTTTAGTTTCGAAATGCATGTGAGCCACATATGGAGACCGGAAAGAATAGTATTTCTCTGTGCGCTCTGGTTCATCATGGGTGGCCAACCGACATTGTATTGAAAGACTTGTAATATCTTCAATCTTCTTGCTCTTCTGCTCTTCTTTAAGATGATACTCTTCTCTTGTGGTCGACTGGTCAGGTCGAGTTGTTCTCCCTTAGTATATTTTGAAACTGTCAGGTCAGGTCGACTTGTTCTTCTTTACTATATGTTGAAGCTATCATCTGCGAAGTGTCATCACTTCTGGAGCTCTCATATTTTGAGTAGTAGGCCACATTATATTAATGCACACAACAAATTATAGCATGCATGGCATCTTTTAAAAGAATTGCAGAGATAGCACAAAGGGGTTTATAGGGAGGCAGTATTGGATTAGAATCACTTCTGCATTACATAGAAAATCTCACTTGTTTTTATGTTTTCATGCATGTCAGATATTGAACATTATCAAAATGAATATGAGAATGGGCGCACGAGAGGAATATTGCGGAACGATCCACTGGCTAACAAACTTGGCATGGTGGAAGATGGCCTATCTTATTCACCCATCAAGGTGCTTGCTCTAACTTTGCAAAGTTGTATTGGTCGCACATATTTTGCATCTGACCTCTTGCATTACTTCTACTTTGTTACACCATCTGCTTAGTTTAAGCATCATATATGAGTATATGCCATACCTATCCATTTTCTGCACCTATTCAATGTGTCATCACACTATGTTTTTCCAGTCAAATGTCGTTCTTTCATAATAGATGTCCAAAAGGAAGAGGGTGAGTGCAGATCCTCAAGGAGTACAAACTAGGTATTTGGAAAAGGTGGTGATACCTGTTAAATCAGATAGATCAGCAGCCACAGAAAACGCAGGCCCAACTGTACCACACTTTACCCCTACTCGAGTGGCCAAACCCCTATTAGAACTGCTGGGAGCCCAGCGTCAGGTACTGTCTATGATATCAATTCAAAATTTGAACTCCTAAATTTCTGCTTGTGCCTTACCTTCTCTCTTGTATGAAAACTAATTTCAGATGAATCTCCTTGCTCAAAGGATCATACGATCTCAAAACAATGATGGGCTCTGCATTGCTCTTGTCAGTACCTCTCTCACTTTTGCCTTGTAACGTTGTACTTAATTAATTGCTATTTGATTATGTATCATCAGTCTGCACCTGAGCTTCATTATCCTCTGTTTCTTCCAATATTATTTGATCTATATTTACTCTTTGCAAAATGTAGAATAACGGCAATGCTTATAAAGAATTTTCTTTGGGGAATTTATTGAATTATCCATCCATCAACATGGAGAAGGGCTTTGTCCAGCCCGTGTTAACATGTAATGTAAGTTCATCCTTCTCAAGCCTTCAAACTTTGTTCTAGTATAGATTTGGATAGGCATCATTTCCTCCACTGTTGTTTGCTTTGCTGTTTACATCTGATTGGATGTTTGCAACAACTACTAGTATCAAATTGTAGTTGTAAAAACATGTTCCTTATGCAGAATAGATCCATTTATTTGCTTATATAATTGTGAAACCTGTTATGTGTCTCCTTGTTTCTCTTTCAGACTCGTATCTCTTACGCCAGGCAGAACTTTAGGGAAGATAGTGCGCCAAACCATCTTGAGGAGAGCGAGATGACCCCAAGGTCCTGTCTTGATGAAGACAGTGAGTTGAAGCTACTCACCAGCAGGTGTGAGACAACCTCTATGCAGTCGCTGCCTCAATCAGTTCGACTTCTTCAGTCTCAACTTAAAGCGGAAAGGCTTGCTTTAGCTCAGCTCCGACTTGAAGTCAAAGCTGCAATGAAGATGTCAGAGGACTGCCGTGCGCACCATCATGCCTTAAATCTAGCGTTGATGCATCTATCGTTGACACAACTGAGGTCTACTCAGCTTCTTCAGCTGTTTGGGGGGCCCGACGTGGCCAAGCCTAGTGCCTTCTGAAGTGCTCTCAGTTTTGTATATTCTTTTGTCGGCGCGTTTATTTGCACTGGTGGCGAACTTTGATGCCCAGTGGATGTAATATGTGTGATAGCCGTGATAGCCTAGCGTAAGTTGCTTGCTTATTTATTTCCTTGTTGTCTTGTTTATTTGTTTGCTTGTAGTCATTGCAGTTCTTTTTCCGCGGTTTGCTAGTGGCTGCAATAACCTATTTTTTAAAACTAGGCCACAATAACCATGGGCTAATATTTACTGTAGTGACACTGGGCCTCCTACGGGCCGTAGAAACAGTGGGCCTTCTACGGGCCGTAGAAACAGTGGGACTTCTACGGGCCGTAGAAACAATGGGCCTTCTACGGGCCGTATCATCAATGGGCCTTATACGGGCCGTATGATCGATTGGCCAAACATGGGCCAAACAGACCGCATTCTGGCCGTAAATGGGCTAGAGTTGGAATCGTATGTTCATGGGCCGACCATGATGGGCCATCATTAATAGGTCGTATTTGATGACGCTATTAAAACGGCCCAACGTATTATTGGACCACAAATGGGTCGACTGCAACGACGGGCTGAATTTGGCCCACAAGCAGAAAATGACAGTAGCAGGCCGTAAGTAAACGAATGCTGGAAATAGCCCAAGAATAAATGGGATCTGAGAAGGCCGAAAGATAACATGGGCTGGAAATGGCCCAACGGAATAACGGGCCGTTAATGGGTATAAAGTGATACATTGTTCATTACGGGCCAGTTTCACCACGGACCGTTAATGGGTGTAAAGTAATACATTGTTCATTACGGGCCAGTTTCAGCACGGTCCGTTAATAGGCCAAGAGTTACATAGGGCCTCATATGGGCCGAAAGACATCATGGGCCATACATGGGCCAGAAGTGAAAATGGGCTGGAATCATATTGGATGGCCCAGATGACGCTACTAGGCCTAATTCGAATAGGGCGTAACGGGCCTTAGGTTAGCGGGCTGTAAATGGGCTATGTGCGAACAGGCCGTTAACAGGCTTTCCATGGGCCGGCCCGCCAGCTTTTGACCAAGTCAAACGGGTCGGCCTTTTCACAGGAATGGGCCACTGTTGGGCTGTGCCACGTGTCGACGTATCATAGGCGCCTTCTGTCCAATGAGTGGATGACATCTGTCCCAGCGATGAGCCGACACGTGTTTCCTCCAGCCAATGATGATTTTACACGTGGAAAATCCCCATTGGTCGGGGCTGTTAACGGGTTATCGGATCCAAAACCCGACCCGATAGCTTAACGGCATTCCGTTACGGTGGATGCCACATGTCGGTCACCCTTGACGAAAGCACTTCTGTGACGCACAATTTATCGTCATGGAAGTGGACACTTCCGTAGTGATAATTTCGGTAATGTCATGGAACACTTCTACGACAGAACAGGTATGACTATCTTGATTCTGTCATAAATTTGTCATGGATGTACATGCATGACAAAAAACGTGACCTACTGTGACAAACACGTATCATCATGGAAGTGTATTTTTTTGTAGTGTCGCTTTCTCTCCATCTCTCTCTCTCTTTGTGTGTGTGGGGGGGGGATCTTTCTAGTTCGCATGCATATATACTCCATCTATATATAGGTCTCTCTCGCACACTATGTATGATTCTCTAGTCCAAGCTAGATATGTTGGGTACACTCATCGTACATACACAAATTCCTTGGCTCATTGCCCGTAACTCTCTCACGCACCACTCTCTCGTCTCGGAGCTCTTCCCCCTCTCTCTCAAACTCTCCATCTACCTGGGTCACACATACACATGCATATCTCACTCGCACTCGATAGGCCCATCTAAAACTCTATCTCTCTCCCTCGTTCTCTCTCCATCTCACACGCACACACACACAATCTCATGCCTAGCTAGCCAAGTATGATGGTCTCTCACTCAATTGTAGGCACACGCAGTCCCCCCTATATGTATATGACTAGCTAATCTTAGTCTCCATCACAAACATGTGCATGGTCTATCTCGATTTCTCTCGGGGCATCTTTCTATCGCGCACGCACCTCCCTCGATCTCCCACCCATATAGTCCCCTCACGATCTCGAGGGGGTCTCTCTATCACAAACACACCCTCTCGCCCTCCCCATGCGTCCATGTTCTCCATGTGTCCCTCTCGACCTTTGTTCCTTGTTGGCCAGACCTCTATTGGACATGTGCTATAGGGGTGTCTCTCTCCATTGCAAACAATCACACACTAGCTATCTTGATGTATCTCCTCGCCTCGCTTTTCTATCTCGGAGATGCATGCGTGATATGTTCGCCTAAGAAACGAAAAAACACACTCTCTCTAATCTATCGTTTGTTGTCACTTTCTCTTTCACACACATACTCTTTTTGCACACTCATTCTCCTTCACAAGCGCTTGATCCCTCTCGACTTAGGCACTCTCCTCGGTCCATAGCATATTGATTTATTGAAAAGTCAAACATCACAAAGTTTGACCATGTACATGGAGAAAAACAATTACATGTAGAACGGCAAACATATACCATTAGATTCACCATGAGATGTAGTTTCGCATGATTTATCTTTGGTATTGAAGATATAAATAACATTTGTGTAAACCTGATCAAACTTTCCAAAGTTTGACTTCTAAAAAAATTACATGCACTGCATTATCGAGCGGATGGAATATCTCTTTCCCCCTCTCAGCTATCTGACGCACCACTCAGCCTTATCGGGGCTCCTCAATCTCTCCCAAACTTTATATCTCCCTGGTTCACACATACACATGTCTCGCTCACGCTATACATATAGACCCATCCAACACTCTTCGCCCTTGTTCTGTCTCTATGTGACACACCCCCCTAATAAGTACCATAATCCCTCACTCCATCATAGGCGCAAGCACTCCCCCCCTAAGTATGATTATCACTCACTAGCCATCAGGAACACACGTATTGTCTCCTTCCATCCATACGTCTATCTCGATATCTCTCGGGTATCTTCTATCGCGCACACACCTTGTCACTCGATCTCCCACCCATGTAGTCCCATCACGATCTCCAGGGGATCTCTCTATGACGAACATACACTCTCTCCTCCCCATGTCTGCATTTACTCCGTACGTCTCTCTCAACCTCTCTCCCTTGTTTGTCAGACCCCTCTTGGCCACGTGCTAGGGGTCTTGCTCTCTCGGTTGCAAACAACCACACACTATCTCCTCACCTTGCTTCTGTTGTCGAAGATGCATGTGTGATATGTTTGCATAAGACACACACGTTTTTTCTCGACTTTTATCGAGTGTTGTCCATGTCTGTTTCACACACGCACACACACTTTTTTCACTCACTCTTTCTATTTCACACACACACACACACTCTCTCTCTCTCTCTCTAGTTAGGGACTCTCTCACGTCCATAAGCATATGGATGTTTTGACAAGTCAAACCTCAGAAAAGTTTGACCAGGTATATGTGGAGGAAAACATTTACATCTGGAAAGATCATTAGATTCATCACAACATGTACTTACTTCATACTATCATTTATCTTGGTATTGTAGATATAAGTAATTTCTGTATAAACTTGGTCAAAGTTTCAAAAGTTTGACTTTTAAAAAAATGTTGGAACTATATTATCGAACGGAGGGAGTAGCACTTTCTCTCTCTCTCTGCTATCTCTCACGGGCCTCCCCTCTCACACGAACACTCTATACCGACGGATTATACGCTCACTTTGTCAGCGTATAGCTCCGTATATTGTTTAGTTGACCGGTCAACCAGTCCACATGCTGCCTTGTCAGCTCGTGTTCTGTATCTTCATGTGCTGGCCCATGTGGCAGTGGGTGAAAATAAGTAAACTAGAGGCCCATCTGACACGTGGTGAAGTAAACAAAGTTGAAACCACTCGGGGTAGCACCCCGCACGCTAGTAAATTGAGGGCGCATTGAGGACACACTTCTTCCGCGTGGAGGACGCACTCGCGCACAATTCACCACTGCGCGGCGGCATGCACAGAAGGACGCACTCGCACACACCCAGCACAGAACACACACCAGCACACGTGTACACCGGTGTCGCCGCCGGT
This sequence comes from Aegilops tauschii subsp. strangulata, assembly GCF_002575655.3. Lineage (NCBI taxonomy): Eukaryota > Viridiplantae > Streptophyta > Magnoliopsida > Poales > Poaceae > Aegilops > Aegilops tauschii. Next base: position 289,662,995 of record NC_053041.3, read on the forward strand.
TGAGATGGACGGCGAGGCAGCCAACAAGCAGGGGCGGCTCGAGCCAAAACCGCATCCGGCAAGCCTGGACTTCATCAGCAGCATCCCCGACGACATGCTGCTCATCATCATCGGCCTCTTCCCCACCAAATCTGCCGTGCGGACCGCCCTGCTCTCCCGGTGGTGGTGCCCCCTCTGGCGCCACGTCCCCCTCAACCTCACCGCCGACTATTGCCTCTGCGACGGGGATTGCAAACTCATGGCCGCAATCTCCAACATCCTTTCATCACACCCTGGGCCAGCCAGACGCCTTGACATCCGCATGTTCAGTACCAACTGCAAGGCCCAACCCAAGTTCGACGAGTGGTTCTTATCCCCCGCCCTAGATCAGCTCGAGGAGCTCAGCTTTGAAGCTGGACGATGTCGCTCTCTGCCGCCGTCCGCGCTCCGCCTCGCGCCAATGCTGCGCCGCGCCAGCTTCAGCTCCTGCTATCTTCCCCAGATTAATGCTGCGCCCGCCCTTCTTCTCCCTCAACTCAAGCAGCTCGACCTCTTCAACGTTGTCATCTCGAAGAAGGCTATGGAGCACCTGCTCCGCAGCTGTACTACGCTCGAGTACCTTCGTCTTGAGCAGATCCACGGGTTCATTAGCCTCCACATCGCCTCGACGAATCTCCGATGGATTTATGTGTCTTGCTGGCCCTGCAACAAGACATCAATTGAGAAGGTCCAACAAAAATCAGGGTCATTGACGCGCCGAAACTAACAGCGTTGGTGCACTCTTCTGCCAAATTCTCCGAACTCTTTATTGGATCCGTAATCGTTCAGCTACAACACTAATCTTCTTCTCTGTCTTCTTGAAATTCACATTTTTAAATTTCTTCTTGATGTATTTACGACCGTCTTCCAGAAAATGATTCCCACAAGCTTGACCTAGTCTATGCGCACAGTGAAGATCTTGGCAATAAAATCTATCGGCCCCAATCTGGATCAAGTTGTTGGATTCCTTACATGCTTTCCGTGCACGGAGAAACTACTCATCGAGGTGAAACTTCTTTCCTATTAGTAAACGGTAATCACAACGTAGCTCAAATTTTTCGTAATTTTCCCAAATTAGGATGACAAGTGTAATGTTCAAAACTGCATCTATGCACTGCACCGAAAGAAATGTTTTTAGTATTTTTTGTCACGTGATCACCTGCATCGTTTTGTTGTTGTACTACTATAGTAGCCTAGGCTAGTCATAGTGGAAAGTAACTTAGACTACTCCACAAACTCTATCGTTACCCTAAGAGCAAGTACTACCTCCGTCCTGGTTTACTCTTCCTATTTTGTAGTATCAAAATTTGACCATAGATTTAACTGACAAAATGTTAATGCATGTCACTAAGAACTATATCGTTGGATTCGTATTTGAACATAATTTCAAATGGTGTAATTTTTAGTGACATGCATTGGCATTTTCTTACATAAATATATGGTCAAAATTTTATACTAAATAAGAGGTAGTACAAAAGTGGGCTATAACGGCCCTCCACTATGTAGGCCAAAACACGTGCCAAATTCACTTGTGATGCATTTGGCATCGATGCCCCTCCATTGCTCACATGGTGCCCCAATCTGGATCACCTACTTTGCTCCGGTGCCAAATTAACTAACGCAATGAAAAAACACTTGCATGAGAGAGAGAGGACTGAGGCAATAAAAAAACACTTGTTTGGCAGAGTGAGAGGCTAGTGTAGTTGGTTTGATTGATTTGTTTATACTTGTGGGTCTGTGTGCACAGCAGTGCCAACTCTCTCACATCGTGAGAGCGGTGCCAAAATCTTTTGATTTGACATCGATGCGTATTATGTGGCATACTTTTGCGAAATATGGCATCGGCCACATAGTGGAAGGCAACAAATGCCCAAGCTCTTCATGTACTCCTAGGTAAATGAGAGGAAAGAGAAAGAGAGAGAGAGAGTGAAAAAATATCACTAGCCAGCCAACCCTATCGTATGAGCGAATGATATTGGTACCTCTTGATGACACATCAATCTTATACAACCAGCTGCTCTAATACGGTGAGGCTGACTATGGTATGCCGAACACCGTGCCTATACTCAGGTGTCATCTCCGGCGTAGGGTCTTGTCACTTCACTGTGAGGAGCAGCACATAATAATTTGACCAACGGGTAGTACAGTGCGACTACATTGGTAGTACTACTACTACTAGTACTAGCACCACCGTCTAGATTTAGTAGTACTACCACGTCCATCTTGATTTAGTATTTGACTAACAATATCTAGTAATGCATGTCACAAAAATTGTACTACTCCCTTTGTAAATAAATACATGGTGTATTGTTTTATTCCTATCGGCGAGATAACTTAATGTCTTTTTGCTACTTAATAGGATTACATGCAATGAACTAACCACTACATGTGATGTTTGGTAGTCTCAAGTCATTGAAAGCATGCACGGGCACAGAGGGGGACGCAGCTTCATTGACTTACTACACCTGCCTTTGGGTGTATGACACGTGAGCCCAACGGGTGGCTGGCCAACCTGTCATACAGCCAAAGGCAGGTGCAGTAGAGGGGCGAGCAGTAGATGGCCAACACGCACGTGAATTCAACGCAGTCTGCACTTCTCATATAAAGGCTCCCGCTAGTCCAATCTACGAAATCGTACGCACCTACGCACGCAAGGGCAAGAGTGAACACTCCAATCGCAAGATCAGTTGACTAGAAGCTAGACCCATGGAGGCGATGAGCGCGAGCATCAACCGGCTGTGCCAGATGGTCCACGACGCCGGCCTGCGGCCCGGCACCGAGGAACCTCTCCAGGTAGTACTCGAGGCCGCGAGGGCGAGGGGCCGCTTTGACGATAGCTTTGTCTCCTTGTTCGATGAGGTCCTCGTCGGCTTCCTCGACAAGTTCACCATCGTCAAGAAGGTCGCGGACGACCTTGACGTACGCCTCCAGCCACGCCCCAGGCTCTGCGATGCGTGCCACCCTCAACGCCTCTATGGTAAAAACCTCTTCAACGCACTGGTGGCCCTGGGACTGCCCGCCGTCGCGCCGGAGAATGTCCACCTCGAGGTCGCACTCGCCGCGCAGCGCCTGGCACAGCAAGACACCATCGACATAATCACCCACGTATACGCGCAAATCATCCACAAGGACTACTACATGCAAGAGGAGGACGATAGGACGCTAGCCTTCTTGGACCGCAGGGCAACCTTGGACGACATTGTTCAGAAGCACGTTGAGCTTGCCGCCAACGCCGCTGCTCCTCACACATCGATTGGTGACCCGGTACACTAGGGCGTGAGGATGTCGTTGATGGATCCGTATGTACCTTTATCTTTCCGTCAAATCCATGTAGTAGCATATCGTACTACTAGTAATTATCTTACCTTTCGCATCAACTTCATAATTTTCCTATGTACTCCATGCATGAACCGCGCCAGAACCAAACTTCTCATTACTCTAGGGAAAATCATTATTTCTATCTATCGGTCGCGCCATGGAGCAGAACCAAAATTTACAACTTACAAGTTCAAAAGGAAAAGCCTGCCGTGTTCGCGTCACACCCCCACACGGTTGGTCCGGCACGCCGCTCAAGGGGGAATGCGTGCCGTGTTGCATATTCACTTACAAGTGGGACCGCAGTTGAGCAAACCGACTATCGGCAAACCCCCACCCCGCCCACCGCGCGATGGCTGAGAAAACAGGAGGGAGAAGAGATGGCTGTAGCACGGACTCCAAGAAAATTGGTGTGGGATGGGACTCGTGTGGGTGGCATGTGCCGTACTGCTAGACATGAATGCTAGTTATGGCCCATGCCACCCCACTATATCGAGGTGCTGGTTACGTAGAAAAAATTTCCTGGAGTCCGTGCTCAGCCCTCCTCTATCTCTCTTCTCAGCCAGCCAGCAGACGCGTGGAGCCCATCGTCTGTTTGCTCATATGCGGTCCCACATGTCAGTGAAAACGCAAGAGGACCCACTGAACCTGCACGTCTTTCACCTCGACGTGCTGGTGATGAAAAACAAATCCAATAAAGATCTTCGGTGTCCGCTTTTGGAGTTACTCAAGAGTAGTAAGATTCTATTTACAGTTTAACCCAAGATGCACATCACGTGGCTTCAACTACCACTCTATTTTCTTGCATGACACGACCTAGATGCTGGATGTCCCACGTGTCGGCAAAAGGAGGAAGAACTCGACCAAATCTTCGGTTGTGCTCTCGGATTAGACTAGTTGGGCTAACTTAAAATTTTATTATGTAGAATGGATGCAAGTTTTGGTATTAGGAAGAAGAGTACAACGATATATTGATAGAGCGCAATTTAGTAGATGTTCTAGCACTTTTAGCTAGCATAGAGGCTAGAGATGAGACTAGTGCACATGTTGATAGAATAGAGGCTAGACACGTCTACTTCTTTACACTCGAAGAAGAAAGAAGCACGCAAGATCGAGCCTCCGCAGATCAACAATGAATGCATCGAGAAGGCACTAATCCAACTTACAGGAGCAGTTATGGAAGTTGGATATCTTCTAAAATGTATTCTTGTGGTTCTTGTTTTCTTTGGTCTTGCTTTTGTAGTCAAAATTTTGGTGATGTATTTGCATGTACCAAAAAATCAATGATGAAAAAAAGATATGTGTTTGCAAAGAAAAATGTACGCGGCCAGGATGCGTCCGCGCGTTCGCCGCGCACGGCCACCGCATCGGAGAAATGGCCCGGACACCTCCCCATTGCCCTACCCAAACGGACAGAATCCAGGCAAAACGGAGGTCCGTTTGGGGTCGTGCGTTGGAGTTGGCCTTACAAGTGGGACCGCAGTTGTGGACACCGACTATCGGCAAACCCCCACCTCGCCCGCCGCGCGATGGCTGAGTTAGAGAAACGACGAGGTTGAAGATATTGTTGTAGCACGGACTCCAAGAAATATGGTGTGAGATGGAAGCCGTGTTGGCGGTGTGTGTCGTACTCCTGGACGTGAATGCTTGTTCTGGCCCATGCCACCCTACTACTCCTACTACTTATAGTAGTAATATCGAGGATTCGAGGTGCTGGTTACGTACAGCGAACACATTAACATATGGTCCACCTCACACTGTGGCCAAATTTCCTGGAGTGTGTGCTAGGTTAAAAAGTGTTCTTTGTGAGGATGGGTGGCTGGTCTCAAGTTTAAAACTTTTTGTATTACGTACGTAGACGTAGAGATAGTGCAGCATGTGAAACTAGTACAAATAGTGTACTATTGTTTATTGGCCTCATCCCATAACCTGTTGCACCGTCGCAGCACCCACTCAAAGAAGCGACTCGAAAGCCATTCATAAATTTAGTAAGTTTATTACAGGCATATCATTTTATTACATACAACAGGTCATCAACCCACAACGACAACGCGGATACATTATAAATACTAAAGTTTTCATCACACAACAAATAACAAGCAATGAAATGAACTTCAACTCAACCAATCCTTGGCGTTGGAAACGCTTGCTTTGAACCACAAGCGATTCTCTGGGAAGAGCCAGCTACTGTCAATCTTGAGACCAATGCAGGACTGATCATCCAGGCTGAAGCGGCCTACTATATCACGACCAGGGTAGGGAACCACCGCAATGTCCGATGTATAGATACAATTGCTTCTCATAAATGGTAGTAACGTTGTGTCAACAGCAGTTGGATCGCCTTTCACCATCATTGGATAGTTTTGTCCAAGGAAGAGCGAGTTTGCTCCAAGACTATCAATACTGTACCAGGGAGAAGGTGTTGGTGCTTGCACACTAGTATCCATCCCGAATACCATGCAACGGGTGTTGGAATAGGTCCGGAGAGTGCGACCATCGGAGACAACACCTGCTCCCTCAGTAGTAACATCAACAGTGGGATGTATACATACAAGAAGTGGTGAACCATTGGAATTAGTTGCCAGCCGCCAGTGAGCATATGGGCCCTGCTCGTCCTCATGCTTGTGATCATGACCATCGTCATCTCCCCTTGGTTATAAATTTTTTCAAGTATAGGTGGTAGAATGTTCACAAGACCTTGGAAACACAAGAAGAAGGTTAATTAGTAGAGAAGGGAAACTTGCTAACTCGCATGCATGTGGATGAAACAATTATAATTACGGTGGAAGATAAACGTACCGAAACTACGAGGATCCCATGCAAAAACAGTGCCACGAGTGGTGGCAGCAAACACAAGACCCTTGTATTCAATTGCATCACAGTACACATCCGTGTATAGAAACTGATTTTTGAGCAATATCCATCCAGTCAAACCACGAAGGACGGCAACAAGCTTGTCGAAGATAGCAACAACTTGATAGTTCTTGTAATTCCAAGAGCGGCTGGGAACTCGAGAAATTGCTATCTTTCGTAGACGACAGTCACCATGATCATATTTGAACGTACGTAGATCATCTATGTGCTCAACCTCAGGGCACTCGGAGATTTTTGGAAGTGGAATCCACTCACGATTGTACACATTCACAAGTTCCTACTCGCAGTTGTACCCAATATAAACATCCCAATCTGCATTTGCGCCTACCCAAGCCTTGCCCTCAAGTGATGGCATCTTAACATCATACGAATCACTATCAAGCGGCATCAACTTGCACAAGGCGAGGCTTCCCTCGTCCCCGCGCCAGTCAGCAGGGCCACGGCGAAGAAGATAGGGGAGATCAAACCGCTCCTGGACCCTTGGGTTCCTTGTAATGATTTTATTAGTTGAGTTGAGAATGGTCTTGAATGAACCTGCCATGCTAGCCGAGGTGATGACGACGCACCGATCAATGAGTTCCCCCACCACGTCATCTTTCAGATCGGGGCAAGAATAACGGTGTCGTTTCCGGCTTGTTCCCTCCATGGAGAAGAAGACCTAACAATGGCAGAAGGAAGGGTGAAGTCAAATGGAGGAGGGAGGAAGAGCGTGCGACAACAGTTCCAAATCGAGAGGGAAAGGCGAAGAGTCGGTGGACGGTTGCCAATTTACCACGGTACACAAAGAGGCGCCCCGGCCTACACGTCCTTCCGGAAATTGTACACAAGGACTCGCCGTCGTCTCACTGACATGTTGGAACGGGACCGCATGTCAACGAAACATGGTGTGTAATTTCTCATGCAAAATGCGATCTGGCTGCGTTGGCCTGAGGTGCCACATTAGTTATCGACCTTTATTTTTTTAACATACAATCTGAGTGGATAGCTCCTGTGGTCATCACAGGTGAGTGGATATATAGGTGGGCCAGGTGGGCAGGCGGCAACAATCTAAGTGCTAAAAGAGTTGATCTCGAAAAAAGAGTTGATCCAATGCTTGGTTTTGTTTGGATTTTCCAACTATGACCATTGGATAGAGTGAATCAATGGCTTACGTTCAAAGTTATTCTCATACTATAGAATGGTATAGGAACGTGGAGAGATTTGGTTGATTTTATATCGCTGAATAATATAAAATATTATGAGTGCAGACGCTCCGCCCCGAGGTTTGTAGCTCCTTCTCGGTTGTCGGGAATCTATGTTCTTCCACTCTTTCGTTTAAGACATGAGCTTTGTTCATCCTGTTGCCGACACGCGGGACATCTATATGCCTCCATTTTACAAAATCATACTATATGCCTCCATGACACGCGGGACATCTAGCATCAAGGTGGCGTGTCATGCAAGAAAATGGAGATATGCAGTGCGTAAGTGAGTCATGCACTTCGATGGCACCTAGTACTACGCAATATTTTTTCTCCTCGATGGCACGTGAATAGTGCACGTACTCAATGACAGAGCACGGGATGGTGGCCATGGACATGGCCAGCCCTTTTTGAAGAGAGTACTAATAAATACGTAACTTTGATGTGTCCCGTCAACTCACAGAACGATGAGAAGCTTGCTTAACATGCCTTCTCCCTCGCCAACGTGTGCGCGGTGGCTCGCAGCACGAGGAGAAACTTTTGCTTACAAGCAGTGGACGTGCAGCAGTTCATTTGGTGTCAAATTGCCAGAAGTAGTATAGTACCATCATTATTGTTCGACTTCCGGAAGAGGAGAAGAGCCAAGCGCAAGGTCACCTACTAACCTAGTACAGTACTACTACAGCCAAAGCTGGTCCACCTTTTTATAGCATGGTTAATTAATATAGGCGGCTCTTGAAGCGTCACATCATTTAGAGCAAGTACTCTCTTCGTAGGATCAAAGGAAGTGAAACAAAAGTTGCAGTGGATGCTAGATTGCCAATTAAAACATGATTACATAGGAAAAAAATTGTATAGCATTCTATCCTATGAATCAAACGACCAATGTAGGAAAATTATGAGGGGGGTCTCTCCAACAGTGTCATCAACACACAACGACAAGGATGATACATGTTGGATTATAGATTATTTCCAACAAAACATTCCAGTAAATACTGAAGTTTTCATCACACAACAAATAACAAGCAATGAAATGAACTTCAACTCAACCAATCCTCGGCGTTGGAAACGCTTGCTTTGAACTATAGGTGCTCTGGGAAGGGCCAGCTATTGTCAATATTGAGAGCAACGCATGACTGATCATCCAGGCTGAAGCGGCATATATCAGGAGTAGGGTAGGGAACCACCGCAATGTCCGAGGTATAGATACAGTTCTTCTCATAAATGGTAGTAACGATGTGTCAACAGCAGCTGGATCGCCTTTAACCATCATTGGATAGTTTGATCCAAGGAAGAGCGAGTTTGCTCCAAGACTACCAATACTGTACCAGGGAGAAGGTGTTGGCGCTAGCACACTAGTATGCATCCCGAATACCCTGCAACGGGTGTTGGAATAGGTCCGGAGAGGGCGACCATGGGAGACAACAACTGCTACCTCAGTAGTAACAATCACAGTGCACTGTATACAGACAAGAAGAGGTGATCCATCGGAATTAGTTGCCAGGCGCCACTTAGTATATAAGTTATGCTCGTCCTCATGCTCATGATCATCACCATCGTCATCTCCCCCTTTGTTATAAAAATTTTCAAGTATAGGTGGTGGAATGTTCACAGGACCTTGGAAACACAAGAAGAAGGTTAATTAGTAAAGGGAAACTTGCTAACCCGCATGCATGTGGCTGAAACAATTATAATTACGGTGGAAGACAAATTTACCGAAACTACGAGGATCTCATGCAAAAACAGCGCCACGAGTGGTGGCAGCAAACACAAGATCCTCGTATTCAATTGCATCACATTACTCATCCGTGTACAGAAACTGATTTTTGAGCAATATCTATGGACGAACCGTGTTATCAGTAACGACGGTAACAAGCTTGTCGAAGATAGCAACAACTTGATAGTTCTCATAATTCCAAGAGCGGTTGGGAACTCGAGAAATTGCTATCTTCCGTAGACGACAGTCACCATGATCGTATTTGAACGTACGTAGATCATCTATGTGCTCAACCTCAGGGCACTCGGAGATTTTTGGAAGTGGAATCCGCTGACGAGTGTACACATTCACAAGTTCCCACTCGCAATTGTACACAATATAAACAACCCAATCTCCATTTGCGCCAGCCAGGCCTTACCCTGAAGCGATGGCATCTTGACATCACACGTATCGTTATCAAGCGGCATAAACTTGCACAAGGCGAGGCCTCCGTCGTCCGCGCCCATGCGAACATGCTTATAGAGAAGAAGATAAGGGAGATCAAACCGCTCCTAGACCCTTGGGTTCCTTGTAATGATGTTATTAGTTGAGTCAAGAATGGTCTTGAACGAAGCTGCCATGCTAGCCGAGCTGATGACGTCGCACCGATCAATGAGTTCCCCCACCACGTCATCTTTCAGATCGGGGCAAGAATAACGGGGTCGTTTCCGGCTTGTTCCCTCCATGGAGAAGACGATCGAACAATGGCAGAAGGAAGGGTGAAGGCAAATTGAGGAGGGAGGAAGAGCATGCGACAGTAGTTCCAAATCGAGAGGGAAAGGCGAAGAGTCGGTGGACGGTTGCCAGTTTGCCACGGTACACGAAGAGGCGCCCCGGCCTACACGTCCTTTCGGAAATTGTACAAAAGGACTCGCCGTCGTTTCACTGACATGTTGGAATGGGACCACATGTCAATGAAACATGTTCTGTAATTTCTCGTGCAAAATGCGATCTGGCCGCGTTGGACTGAGGTGCCGCATTAGTTATCGACCTTTATTTTTTTAATGGCGTGCCGTTCAGTTTTGAAGCACGACTAACTGGTACTGTTCGCAGAGAAAATATAAACTACTCTACCAATACTCCACCTCTAGTACTAGTAGTATAAAAAAGATATATAGGCTGGAGCTTCAAAGATTTCTTGCTAAGGGATGCCCACTTGCTTCTCACACTATCACCCTCTCTCCAGATCTAAAAAAGGCGGCCTCTCTCTCCCTCCTCACTGGTGGTCACAGTTCCGCCGGGGAAGAAAAGAACATGCAGCGTTGACGCACTCGTCATCGGCGAGCGAGGTCATGCATTGACGACAAGGCCGTCCTCTCAGACCTAGTGCACACGCGGGATGGCCTCCGTCCCCAAGCTCGCTGCCGTAGTGCGTGCGGAGGACGACGACCACGAGCAAAGCCACTTCCCGCCGACCCTCTAGTATGCTACCTCTTTTCGAACCATACCCTTGTTCTATTGCCTCATCTGCCACGTCGCTACATGTGGATATTTTTCCACTCCACCATCTTCCCAATTTGCTATCCTCTGCTCTGCTGGTCACGCAGACGAAAACCTTAATTTGCACTATTAAAGGAAACCCTACTTCATGCAGACTAATCCATGTCTGGGTTGAATAAGGAAAGGAAGGGAGACTGTACTATCCAAGAGAGTAGGCATCGAACCCGCATCTAGGTTGAAAAGGGGAAAATCAATAACTAAGGGACGAGTCTCGTGTCTCTTGGTTGAAGAAGGGTAGAAACGCATGACAACGCAATAGAGAATGACCAGGTCGATCGGTTTGTTGTCCTCACATAGGAAAAAGGTGGCTAAACAGAACAAAAATGGGACGTAATCCACATATGCTGCCTGGATATTTGTTGCTCTGGGCAACTATACCTCCCTCCCCTCCGTGGAGGTACATCATACTGGTGCGCCCACTGCCTGTATGGGCCTCCCATGCTCTTATTGTCACTTTTTTGCTGTTAGTATAACGCCAGCAGTCAAGTCAAGCAATGCTACTGCTAAAGTGATGCCACATTTAACTAATGTCGCACTCAGTCTAATGCCACCGATAAATTTAAGCAATGCCATTTAATGTCACTGGATTATTTCAGGGTTAGCTGTTGATTGTGGATGTATTAAAGATTTTTCAGCTAAGGCATGCTAATGCTGTTGCACAGCCAGGATACCAATGATGAAACTTGTTACTACCTTCAGATTTTTGCACTGTTAATCCTTATAGATTACATACCTCACTTTCATGAGATAAGTTAATTTTTTTGTACAGTGTCACCAAAATGCCAAGGCGCTGATGTCATTTTATTTTGGTTAACCTGCATAAAAAATTATGAACACAAGAGGAAAGGTCAAGAGTGGGCACCTCCTAGTCCGGCTGTTCTCTTGATTCGTTCGATCAAGTTTTTATGTTTGATCAATTATCAAGATTGGGATAGCAATTTTTAAGGCCCCCCGAGTTCGAAATGATATTTACATTGGAGGTACATGGTTTGCAATTTTTTTATACTGTCGTTAGTTAATAATGCTAGTTACCTTCAGACTTTTGTATTTGCTTTAATGCTCATGCACAACTAGTATACTAATGCTGAAACGTGTTACCTTTACATTTTGTATTGTTAATTCTTATAGAAATCTTCCAGTGCTAGAGTTTATTGAAATTTGTTCAGTAAAACCATTCTACTGTACCCTGTAATAAAATAACTACTCTACTATTGCACTAGCCACTGGATTAGTGTATATTGTACTATTCAAAATTTCGAATGGTGTTGCATTAGCGTATGGATATAAATAATGTGTGGCAAGCTTTCCCAGATATGTGCTCAAGAAAACTACTACCTGTTTTTCTAAATACTAGACGTTTGGGTACTTTAAATTGAACCGCGAAAATGTCTTATATTAAGGAACAGAGGGTGTAGAGTTCACTCAAATTATCCCAGTAAAGCTAGTCACACCTTTGTTAAAATTAATGTTCATTATGTTATTGGAGGAGGTCTGTAAGTTTGTCTCTAATGCCTGTCGACTACATACCTGACATCATGATGTAATGTTAAGTCATTTCCTTTTGTATAGTGTCACTGAATTGTCAAGGCGGTGATGGCATTTTATTTTAGTTGAACTGCACAAAATATGCTTAAAAGAAGAGGAAAGGTCAGGAATCGATCATTCTTTCAGAAAGAACCATAAATGCCTTTCTGACATCAGCCGTTGTTGCCTTATTTATTCCTTCAAACAGGTGGTTAGAAACAGTCTTGCTACCTTTTCCCATTAAGAAATTGGAATGCTTATATTTGTGAGTCTATGCTTCAACTAGTGCCACTTTTATAGTAATCACACTTTCAATATCTATGCAAACAGGGATGCTCGATTTTAGTGGAACTGCACGAAAAGTCCAACTGGTTCAACATTAGGAGCATGTTTTCTTCCAAACCTTTATATCCAATTGGTGGCACTATGAGCTGTTCATTACGAAGGTACATGGTTTGCTACTATCTTGCTACTCTTTTTGCACTGTCATTAGATAGTAATACAAGTGGTTTGCATGCGAATTTATTAGCAGGGTGGACGTATATTGGAGGTGCAGGACATGATTCAATGATTGGATGCTCAATTTTGGTTTTATCGATTTCACCTCTTCCATCACTGCGAACATGGATATCCTTGGTCTGATGAAGAATAGGCGCTATATTTCTGCTCTGCACCAGCAAATCAATTCAGTATGAAATTGTCCAGGGCAAAACATGATTGTATCAAATTGTCCAGTGCAAAACATGACAGATGCTAAGCGGAAGAGACATGTTTAAACCGAAAATACAAGGTGGGGTATATGTTTACTAGCTGCTTGATATTTGTGCAGACAGAGATGTCTGCCCGTTGCTATTTGGCAAATACACAAAGTGACCGCAATTTTGGTTGAACTGCACAAGAGAATAGTATAGTCACTGCATGCAGTGCCATTTGAAAATTGACACAGAAAGATTGGATAGTCACTTCATGGACTGCAGAAAAGTAGTACTGTACTATTTATTGGCCAACAATAGGTGATTCATTGCTTTGGTCTGATTATACAATGGGCATCATTTTGCCTAAGTTAAAGATTGTATTCCGAAAATAGTCTCGCCGTGTGATCGAGAGAAGACCAAATCATATTGCAGTGGATGTTCCTCCATCATGTGTGGTTCATTCTCATGGTTCCAGCTGTTGGTGAAACCACTTACGTTTGCAAGAGGAATTGTAGACTTCGCAAACAAATTTGTCTTTCAGTCTATACTGAATGTGCCAAGAGAAGCACCCATGTTAGTAGGCAGAAAAGATGTTTTTTCTAGATCTTTGCTTTTGGAGCCACATATTTGTATATGATCTGTGAATCATTGAGATGCATTAACATGTTGAGCTTATGTATGGGAATCATACTAGTTGGTTTTAGTTGCGGTGCAAGATCCAAAGTGGCTGATCTTTGCTTTTGGAGCTACATATTTGTATATGATCTGTGAATTATTGAGATGCATTAAGAGTTCCTTATTTCTGTTCGCTCGGTGTTTACAAGTTACTGATCGGTCACTTGCTAGCCTACTAATGCGCTCCTGGCAGTTTTAGTTACGACGCAAGATCCGAAGTGGCAGTTTTTTGAATAAAAATGCCTACCTCTGAAGAAACTGACAAGCTGCTCTGAAGAAAATGCCATGCGAATCTGAAGAAACTGCCAGCGAAAACATTCGCAAATGCCTTATCTCCCAGCTAAAGTTCATCAACTAATGCCCTCGGCTGCGACTCGTTGCATGCTGCTCCGCGTACTGGCTGCGAGCGATTTTGAGTACCTGCATGTTGCCGGCCATAATTAAGGCAGCTAACTGATGCGAAAAAAGATGTGCTTTAATTTTTGCGGGCCTTTTAAATCCATGGAATCATTATTGACAAGGAGGGAGATGATTCGAGTGCACTCGTTTGACCGTCATGCCGGCGTGCGACCCAGCACGGACGGGACGCACCACTGACGGGACGGGACAGCGCAGTCATAATTTCAGTTTTTCTAGTTTTCCATGGCAAGCTGGCGCGCTAAGCCATGCCTGCTTATGCATTGAATTCCGATGACCATGATGACCGTCGCGTTTCCCGCGACACGCTAGTTCGCCTACCTTCCGCCTATAATTACTGTTTCCCGGGCTTCTCCGGTGGCACCATCACCCAACTCGCCCTATCCTCATAAGCCCCCACCGGCCCGATGTCGCTCGCCACGTCCACCATGCCCCCGCCCGTCCGCAATAGGCGACACCGGAGGCGGTCACCGCCGGAACTAGTGTTCGGTTTTTCACCGGAAGGCAGACGGAGGGAGGAGGCATTCTATCGGTCTTTAGATGGCAAGGCGAAGATCGAGGACTTGTTGGAGTGCGACTGCCTGGCGGAGGAGCAGGAGTTATTGGAGTGCGATCGCTTGGCAGAGGAGCAGCGTATCGCCAATTTGCGCCGCCAGCGGGACATGGAGCAGCACCGCACCGACGCTCTGAGTCGCGAGCAGAGCGCCCGCAATTGGGCCGACTACGTGGAGGTCGGCGCCCAGCAAATAGCCCTGGAGGCTGTTGGGCACGCACGCGTTCGCGACGCCGATTTTTAATACCAGCTCGTCAAGTGGGTTTCCCGCTTAGAAGCCGAAGCTCCGGTGGACCACGCCGGCATGGAAAGGGCCAACGGGCGCGAGCACCGTGCCCTATCGCACCTCTGGCAAGTCCGAGGCGAGGCGAAGGACGCCGGTGCCAGCGTTTCACGTGTATCGCAGATGGCTGCAGGCATCGTCTAGTTAGCTAAGAGTAAGTTAGTACTTGTACGCTACTAGAGTATTAGTGGGAGTAGATAGTTAACTTGGCTATGATGGTTGTCAACGTGGAAGTTCAGTACTCTATATGTGGATCAGACCTGTTACTTTTCTCTGAATGTTGAACTTTCCATTTGAACGTATGGAATGGGCTGTTATTTTTTTAAATGGGTTGTATTTGTCCTCCACGGGTTTAGAGGCTGACTTGTGGGCCTACCAAGTTGACGCGTACACAATCAGGAGATGATTGTACGCGAAGAGGATGACAGCAGGGACCCGCCAAGGTCATGGTAGTACGCAAGCAAGTGCCTCCTTATTTCAAGCCAATAAAAAAATGGCTCCTCCTAATGGATTTCTGACATCTAGGTCCAATGCCATTGTCAACGTAGTCAATAAACGAGAGAATTGCACAACGAGCGGCTCACACCAGGGACCCAGCAGCTCGCCCAGTTATTTTTGTTTTGGGTTAATTTGATAAATGCCACTCCAAATCTGGTGTTTCTAAGAAATGCCACTGCAATTTCCAAACTTTGAAAAATTCCATTTCATGCCATTTCCAGTGGCATTTTCGAAGTCTTGAGTGGCGTTTTTCAAAGTTTGCAAATTGCAGTGGCGTTTTCCAATGTTTGCAAAAATTGCAGTGGCATTTTTCAAAGTTTGGAAATTGCAGTGGCATTTTTATGAATCGCCATAATTGGAGTGGCATTTGTCTAATTTGTTTTTGAGACAGAAGCAGGGTGTTAACTGGGCTGTGCGGGGCACAATGGCCTGTCTAGACAGCCTTCTCTTTTATGTTTACCACAGACCAGCCCAGTAGTTTTTTTTTTCTGAAAATGGCTAGCCCAGTTTTTTTGTGATTTGCCAAGTCGCTTTGTCAGGCCGTTGGGCTGCAAATCTTTCAAGACGAGGAGAGCTTCATTCGGCAGGCCGAGAAAATGGCCTATCAGTAATGAGAAATGGGTTGTACATTTTTAAAACACATCAAACCGGCAATTAGTTTCAAATTTCTTTTTTTCATTTCGAGATTTTAAATTGCATTAATTTTTATGCGTGGACAATTTGTTGGATTTTATATTGATATACATTTATTTTTAAAATCAGTTTGAATGTGACTCGAAATTTTGGGATTAAAAATAGTTCGGTCCGCACCGAAATAAGCAAAATTTCGTATAATTTTTTAACGATGGACACAATATGGGCTGTAATGCTAACAAAAAGAATATGGGCTCCAAAAAAACCTTAAGAATTAGCAAATGGGCTGTAAATTATTAGAAATAATGGCAGATGGGTTGTATGTTGTTTTCCACAGATTTGAGGCTTTCCTAAAAAAAAGGTTGACGCACAAGTTGTGACTGTTGGATGTCCATCCAACGGCCGTCGTGCTCCTTCAATCTCTGCTCTTCCTGCTCCAGCCACTCAAACAAGCGCCGGCAGGACTGCCTGCTCCCTCATCCCTGCGGCCGGCTGTGCTGCCGCGCAGGCCTCACCGCCCCACCGTACTCCCATCCCTAGCCTAGCCATCCCTCTACTCACCCACACCTGCTGTTATTCTCCGGCGACGGAAGACGAACCAGTAAACCCTCGTACAGTCGTACTCCCCTCTGAGTGGGAAATGGCAGTCGAGTCCTCCCTACCTCCGTGTCGTTCCCTTCCTAGGCCTCTCCGTCGTCCACCACCCTGGTGCTCTCGACGCGGCCTGGTCAACATGGTCAATGACCCACATGCATCTGAAGTGGACTGTACGTGGAGAGGCTGACAGCTGGGTCCACGGCCGCACGCAAGGAAATGCCTCCTTATTACGCGCAAAATAATGATTCCTCCACCTGACATCTGGGACCCACCGAAAGGGCCTCAGTATTTCGTGAAAAAACGTTACCGCCGTGACAGCTCGGACCCACCAGCTATATCTTCACAGGCAAGGAAGTGCCTCCTTATTACGCACAGAAAAATGAATACTCCCCCTGCTAACTGGGACCCAGTATAGTGGCAGGTTGAGTGGGCCTACTAAGTTGACGGGGACGGAGGGCTTTGTCAACTTAGTCAATATGCACGATTCTAGCTCCGGTGACCGTACGATGTCCATCCAACGGCTGTAGTGCTTCGCAACCTCTGGTGTTCTTGCTCCAGCCATCCAAACCAGCGCCGGTCGTGCCTCGTGCTCCTGCCTCCCGTGGCCGGCTGCGATGCGGCGGAGGCCGCACCACCCCCTACTACTCCCACCGCTGGCCAGGCCATCCCTCTACTCACCCACACCCCCTGTTATTCTGCGGCGACGGCAACCTCACACCGCAGCGAACCAGTGAACCCTCATACTCCTCTATGCGTGGGCATCCACTGCCACGTCTTCCCCGGCTCCGCGTCGTCCTCATCCTAGGCCTCACCGTCGTCCACCGCCCTGGTGCTCTCAGCGCGGCGTGGTCAACGTGGTCAAGGAACGACTTCCATCGGAAGAGTACTGTACGTGGAGAGGCTGACAGCTGGGTCCATGGCAGCCGCAAGGAAGTGCCTCCTTATTACGCGGAAAATAATTATTCCTCCACCTCACAGGAGGGACCCACCGGATGGGCCACCGTGTTTGGCAAACAAACGTTCCCCCTGACTGCTGGGACCCACCGGACGGGCCACCATATTTCGCGAAAAAAACTTCCCTCCACTGTCAGCTCGGACCCACCGGAAGTGCCTCCTTATTACGCACAAAAAAATGAATACCCCCTTGCTAGTTGGGACCCACCTTGGTGGGTGGCTGACTTGTGGGCCTACTAAGTTGATGGGGACGTAGTGCTTTGTCAACTTAGTCAATATGAACGATTCTAGCTCCAGTGACCGTACGATGTCCATCCAACGGTCGTAGTGCTTCTTCAACCTCTGGTCTTCTTGCTCCAGCCGCCCAAAGCAGCGCTGGTCGTGCCGCATGCTCTTGCCTCCCGTGGCCAGCTGTGCTGCCGCGGAGGCGTCACCGCCCCCTACTATTCCCACCGCTAGCCAGGCCCTGCGGCGACGGCATCCTCACACCGCAGCCGAACCAGTGAACCCTCGTACTCCTCTCCGCACGGGCTTCCACTACCGCATCTTCCCCGGCTCTGCGTCGTCCCCTTCCTAGGCCACGCTGTTCTCCACCGCCCTGGTGCTCTCGACGCGGCATGGTCAACGTTGTGAAGGAACGACTTCCATCGGAAGAGTACTGTACGTGGAGAGGCTGACAGTTGGGTCCACGGCCGCAGCAAGGAAGTGCCTCCTTATTACGCACAAAATAATTATTCAATGCAATACACCATATGCTTGATATGAGCAGTATAGCTGTGCCAAGTTAGAGCATACACCTCGGTGGGGGAATAGGAGTGGTCATCTATCTCTGAATCCATCTCTGAGGAGCTATTGGGACCTAGCAAGAGATCTGCTTCGACATGTAGCACTGTCTGCTCTGAAGACCTTGTTTTCACTCCAGATTTTTCCATTACCCACTCAAATGGCTGATTCACAGGAAGAGTAGTTTAATGTACAAACATTATCGACAAATGGAAATGTGATGAAGAAAAAGATGGGCAAGATATCATTCAAATATATGATGCCTGGTTAAACAGGATGGCATTGCATATTTCGCATATATTATGGCTGGCTAAAAGAGATGAGACTCCATAATTCTCATATATGATATAGAAACTAAACAGGTGGCATTACAAAACATGTCTAAACTAAGCAGATGACATATATGATGTTGAAAGTAGGCACTGCAAGGCAACATATGCATGATATGACCAACATCATCATGCCAAGTTAGAGCAAACACCTTGGGGGTAAATAGGAGTGGTCAGCTGCGTCTGAATCCTCAGAACAGATAGCTTCCTCTAGATTACAATCTGGAGAGGAGGGGAGGGTTTGCCATTGAACCCACCATGGAGCGATGTCTGCATGACATTGTATTGTCACGCAAAACTCTTCTCTTTTTCTCTACATGTTCAACATGACTGGGTACAACATCTGACATGCATACGAAAAAATATAGTGAGATTATGTAAGGAGAGCATGTAGAAATCTAGAGTGATGGTAACAACCAGTGGATGGATCCAAAAATAATGATAGCAGGCTGATGATAGCTTTAATTTAATAAAAAGACAGATGATGATTGTTTTTACTATTTGTTTCCCACCCAAGATGAACAACATAGGCATACCCTAGGTGAACCAGATAATAGACAGAGATACTATTCATAGCTGCCTCGATATGTGCCTCACAAGTAATTTTAAAACTCAAGTTTGAACATTAATTTGGACCTAACTTGGAGTCTAAGAGTGGAGCAGGATGATAAAGTAGCAGGTAATATTAAGCAATGCATAACATAAGCAGAAACAAAAGAGTGCGACCTCTCTTGTGGACCCGTGTACTCCTCAGGTTCATCTGCTGAGTCGATGATGGCGATGCAGTTATAGTGGGTGCAGGCTACAGGGAAGGAGATCTGAGGCGGTGAAAGACGGTCAAGAGTCATGATGTTTGGTTTGGTGGATGCTTTTGTCAATGGAGCAGCTTAGGTGAGGTGGAGATGTCGTGGCAGGAGCAGGACAAACCACACAAAGTTATCTTCGACACCTACCCGTAACTGAAGTAGTTATGTAAGGGCTCCTTCGGCTTGCTGGATTCTAAAAAGGCAGGGATAGGAAAAACACCGGAATATGATATGAATGCACGTGGGATACATAGCATTTGTAAACACAGGATTTCTGTCAACTTGGGTGTTTGGTTCACAGGAATTGGAAGAGCAGAGGAATGTAAAGATGGCTGTCGTGGATTTATCATGGCAGATGCCCTAGCGAAAGGACTTAGGTGTGGAGCCATTGCACTAGGTTAGCTTAAAGGGGTTGTAGGGGACAAAGGACACAAAGAGTTTACCCAGGTTCGGCCCCTCTCAACGAGGTAAAAACCTATGTCCTGCTTCTAGTTGTATTGCTTGAGTTTCGATTACAAGGGAACGAATACGCTTGACCTAGTTCTCGATTGTTTGTTTCTTGAGTTAACCCGCCGTCGGCTCACCCCTTTATATAAAGGTTGATGCCCGGAAGCTTACAGAGTCCCGGCCGGCTCACACAAACGTGACCAGCTCGATTTCTAACTAAGCCCGCCTTAAAGAACAAGTCATCGCCTGGCGGTTTACACCTCTGGGCCTTGAGTCGCCTCCGGGTCTTGGGCCTTCAATAAGCTTGTTCCATGAACCGCCATCTTCATGTTTTCTCGGACCTTATTGGGCCTCTTCATCTTTAAGTCGCCAATGGCATGACCCGGCCCCTCCTGGGAGGGTCATACCTAGTAGTTATATCCCCAACATTAGGCCCCAGGTTGATTTGAACTTTTTTACATCAATCTTCACCACTTGACTTAGCAGAACCTTCCATTATCAATTCCTTACCAATTCGCTGTAACCCGCCATGACATCACATCACAGAATCGTGGTAACCCGGCATGACATCATGCGCATTAACTCCGCACAAAGCCCAGGACATCTCAACAGATCTTTATCTTAATAGACCTCCCAAAAATCCAGGTGTCCATATAGCAACATAATCATTTTCAGCCTCCTCGATTCCCGCGCATTCCGTCTAGCCACCTCCTTATAAATAGGGACAGGGGGGCCTTCTTTTCACTTTTTACCCCCGTCCTCATATCTTCTTCTTCCTCCTCGCGACTCCGCTGCAACCGAGCTCCGCAGCTGTTGTCCTTCGTCAACAACACCAACTCTGGCCGCTGCACCGACCTGAACAGACCATAAAACTGCGGCGCACCTCCGCTGTTCACCAGCGTCAGTAAGTTCTCACCTTTTCTCATAGTAGATCAGCATTAGGGTTTCTTCCATTCATCGGTGTTCTTCACCGTTCTTCATTTTCTCTCTCTTTAGAACGCGTAGTTTGATCTGTACACGACACTAAAGTTGTGCGGTAGTAGTTTTAGCATGCCTTTCCAATCGCAGAAGGTACCCTTTCTGTACAAGATCCCATCGGAGCACATGAGTTCTACCACTGCCGTAACCTTAGGTTTAAGATTTATCTTATTTTTTGAACTGCTGTAGATCCAAAATCGTCGAACTGATCCGTGGAACCTGTTTGTTCAGCACTTAGCAAAATTTCACTTATAGTTCTAAAGATACCTGTGAACTGTAGCCGTGCGGGCGGCTTATATGATAGGCCGTAACCTGCCAAACACCATTAGTCCCGTTTTAAGCCGCTAGTATATATTCAGAATCTGTATAACCCGGCATTATCTTTCGGTTTAATCATGCCAACCTTTATAGCACGTATTCTCTACATACGAATAGGCCTTGCATAATGCACTTACCTTTTGATCACTGGACGGCTTAACAGCCTAACCTTAATCCGAGAATATTTTCCTTTCTAGGCTTTTCACCAACAAAATGACCAAAACCGTTACTTCATGCAACTGGGTCGCATACCGGGTCACGGAACAAACGCTGAATGAGTATGTCCAAGTGGGTGTTATAGCTGCAAAAAACGTTATCCACTGGAGAGTCCCGGGAACAGAGACCACCCCTGACCCACAAGAAGGCGAAGTCATAGTTTTTACTGATGATATGCTCCGGGGGTTTACCCCACCCGGCTCAAAATTCTCTCGTGATGTGCTGCATTTCTTCCAACTCCATCCTCAAGATATCGGGCCCAACTCTGTTTCAAACATCTGCAACTTTCATGTTTTTTGCGAAGTGTACCTTCAACAAGAGCCCACTGTAGATTTGTTCAGAGAATTCTATTACTTGAACCTCCAGACCGAGTTCATAGACGGGCCCAGCCTAGAATTAGGTGGCATTTCAATTCAGAGGTGGAAAGAAGCCACTTTTCTTGCCGCCCCACTTCCCAGTCATCCTAAGGACTGGAACCAGACTTGGTTTTACTGCAAAGACATATCTCCAGAGGGTGAAAATCCTCTGCCAGGTTACCATGACAACCGGCTTAGCAACAGACACCCTCTCCCAGAACGGATCAGCACAGAAGAACAGGCCAAATATATGCCCATTTTTGCAAAGATTAGAGCCTTAATGGCCAATGGTTTGACTGGAGTCGATCTAGTTCGATGCTGGGTCGCATGGAGAATCTTACCATTAAGTCGCCGGTCCGGCTTAATGTGAGTATACTGGCGATGTCAAAGATCCCCAGCGCCACTGCCAAATAGAATTGGATGATGATGAAATCAATAGGATGACCAAGACACTGCTTAACAATGAAGATCAATGTTTTTACCTGGATCTAGAAATCTAAATCAATAATGAAGATCAAAGTTTTTGGCTGGCTCCTCTTGTCGGATCGTCTCAATACTAGAAATATGCTCAAACGACATCACTACAACATCAGAGACAACCATGATTGCATCCTGTGTGGGCAATGTATAGAAGAGACTCTAGAGCATCTATTCTTTGAATGCAACATCAGCACACAATGTTGGTCCACGTTAGGAATCGGATGGCTGCAAGGGGGATCAAGACTAGACAATGTCTCCATCGCTAAAGCAGCTTGGGGACGACCACTCTTCATGGAAATATTCCTTTTGGCAGCTTGGAGCATTTGGAAGGAACGCAATAATAAACACTTTAGAGGGATAGCTCCATCTCGGTTGGCATGGTTAAATAGATTCAAAACTGATTTTTCACTCCTTACCTATAGGGTCAAGGAGAAGCATAAAAACTACATCCCCTTATTAATTTCTTCCCTCCATTAGACTAGAGTTTCTTACCCTTCTCCCAAAGGGAGGATGGAGCTGTAATTGTTACTATGTAAAGACTCTTATTTATTCAATTTATTAAATTCACAGTAGGGGGTTCCCCTACTTTTTACGGTCAAAATAAAAGACACTGCTCAACGAGAGCTTGGAAACTTGCAGCAAGACAGGCTTGAATCCTTTCTGCACCCTTAAGAAAGCTCCAGCTGTAAGTTTTTTGAACAACTTGCAACTTATTCATTATTTACTTAAATTGTCTTCTCATTATCACTTGATCTCTGCAGGCCAATTCCTCTTTCTGGAGCAATAAGCTTCAGGATAAACCGGCCAAGAAGGTCAGGACAAATACCAAGGCTCCCAAAAAACCTGCCAAGAAGAAAGCAGATGCGATTGACCCGTTCACTCTGGATGATGAGTCAGAGGTAGAACTTGAATCCATTGGCTCATTTTTTATACACCTTATTGACGCTGATTGCTATCAGGATGACACAGAGGTCAGCCACACAGATGGTGAAGAGGTAACTATCCTTTCCTCTGACTCAGAACCTCTGCCAAGACGGAAAGTTCGACAAGCAAGCCGGAAAGTAAGGTTTTCTCACCCTTTAGCTTACCTGGATCTCAACTTTATTTTGAAGAAACAGTAGCATGAAGTTCACTGCACAACCCAGAACATCGGTGGTGGGAATCTCTCCTCTGGCTTACCCAACATGTCGGCTCCTCGGAAACACCGGAATGAGGTGCCAAAAATTTCAAACCTCTCCTTTCCTAAGGCGGGATTCATCCGTCAACCGCTTAATCCTTCCAGCTTGAATTATCAGGGTACCTCTCACTCCTCCTCTGGCGACTCTACCGGGACTCAGGTTCCTATATTCAAAGTCGCCCTTAGGTAAGAACATTTGATATCTTGATTGTTTAACACTGTACCGATTAATATGCTAATATCTTCATGTGTTTCATTGTCGGCGGCATAGCCAAGCGCAGCAAAAAATCGAAGATGAGTAAGTCGGGCGAAGACACCAACACCACTGAGCCGGAAAAGCAAATGATGTCAGAAGCTACTCATCACACTCCTAAAGCTGCTGCTGATGATCCGCTGCCAGAAGAGCACAATGTCACAATGGATTTCATGGATGTTAACCCGGTCAATGCTAAGCTGCCAAGTCCCATCAAGCCTGCTGAAGAAAAGGCTGAAGATGTTATTGTCACCGGGGTTGGCTATGCAGAGCCGGGCAACCCCACTGTATTATCAAAATATAGCGCCAAGGAAGAATTTCCAGCTACTGACAAGGGCAAATGGAAGCTGGACTTGGAAAGTTATGCCCAGTTTAATGCTCATGAGATTCACATGGGTTATCTAAACCACCTTCATACCAGCCGTGACTTTGAAGCCGACCTAGTCAATCTGAAGAAAGAGCGCTTTGAGGTAAACACTCAAAATTCTTCTCATATTGATATCGTTCAGCTGCCAAGTCTACTGAATATGAAAGAATTGAACATGTTGTAGACTTAAATAGCATCTTTGACCTTGTAGCTATTCCATAGCAATTTAACTCTGCTGAATCAAAACGAGTAGTACCCAAGGGTCGGCTTAAACTGGACGGTTAAGTCGGGACTTAAAATTATAGGGCAAAAATCCCGCATATGTAGCCCCCATGGGCCGGTTTAAATTGAAAGATTTTAACCGGGTCATCAAGTATGTGCACGCAAAAAAGATGACCTACATTAGCCCCCAAGTGCCAAGTGAAATACTTGTATTATGCTTGGTACTTTAATAAGATGATTACCGTAACCATACACTGCTACTTAATCTCTTTGTCTTGAAGGCTGAATTAAGTATGAAAGAATACCAAGTAGTGGATCTGCGGCAGAACATCCAAATACAGCAATCTGAAACTTCCAAGGCCCAATCAGAACTGAAAACCATTTTGGAAGAAACTGAGAAGCTGAAAAAGGATTTCAATGCTGAGTGGACCAGTTGGGATACTGAGAAGGTGGCTCTATTGAAAAGAGCTGAAGATGCTGAGGCTGTTCTTAAGTCAGTGACTGAAGAGTTATCCGGCTTAAAGCGTCAGATTAATTGCATGACGACTGCCATCTTTGGTAAGTAATTTTGTACTTAAATCTCTCACCTCCAACGTATAACAACCATCAGCCGATTTATCAATATCTTTGCCGATGCAGGCCCCAGAAGATCCAACCTTGGTCAAGACATGCGTGTGAAACTTAAAGTTGCACATACCCTTGTGGAGCAGTTATACACCGGTGCTCGACGGGCTATATCTACTATCTCGCATAAAAAGCAATCACCATCACTCATCAGGGAAGTGTTGGATAAATTATCTTTGCTTCCTCAAAGAGTTGAAGAGCTAAAGCGATCAGCCGCCAGAGTTGGTGCCATCACCGCACTAAGTCGGGCCAAGGCATGGCAAGCAGCTGGACCTAGAAGAGCTGGCCACTGGTTGCCCAGGCCTGAAAGAGGACGGGTCTCCCTTCGAAGCAGCAGATTTCGCCAAGTGTGTAAGGGAAATGTGCCCTTTGGC
This sequence comes from Aegilops tauschii subsp. strangulata, assembly GCF_002575655.3. Taxonomy (NCBI): domain Eukaryota; kingdom Viridiplantae; phylum Streptophyta; class Magnoliopsida; order Poales; family Poaceae; genus Aegilops; species Aegilops tauschii. The sequence continues at coordinate 289,688,198 of NC_053041.3, forward strand.
AAGCAAGCTAGCTGAGGAGACTGACTTGTCAAAATATCAGGCGGCTTACACCAAAGAAAACTCAAAAATATTAGCACCGGTTCATGATGTCGTGGATCTTATCCCACCAACACGTAAGCACACCTTCTCTCCCGATATTGATCCATCGACCCTTATAGATGATGAAGCTATATTTAAAGCTTTGACTGGGATCAACTGGGCCACATCTGACTTCCAGATGATGGGAGAAAACGAAGAATCGGCGCAGGATGACCCGGAATCTTCAACCCGCGAGAACCAAGACAACTGACCAAAGGGCCGGCTTGTAAACTGATGCATAGAATTTGTGCGCAGAAAAAACACTTATTCTTTTGGGCCGTAAGACGCCTTGTAATAGGCTAGCTGGAAACAATGACCTGCCATGCCATCGTGCATGTTTATCGTTTTCGTTTTGAGAACTGTTGATGAAACACTTGATATGCTACCGATGAGTTAACAGAAAATTTCGTCATCCTTTCCAGTGATCATATAAGTTCCAATGTTCCGGCACATATGTTTAAACAATATTCGCCCTGGCAGTTTAAGCCAAGGCGGGTCATAATGCCCAACAAAATATTTTCTGGCGACTTTAAAGCCTATAACCAGGGCGGGTTATCAAACCTCGCATATTCATATAACCAGTAAAAACATACCTGTGAAATTGGTTCATACTGCTGATTTACATCGCCATATCTAGTGAGGGTGACAGCCTAAAGACTTATAGGGCATAATTCCAATTGCGCAATAAAAATATACTAGCGACTTAGCATCCAAAGCCAGGACAGGGTATCAAAACACCAAATATGCTCTAATATGAGTCATAAAGATTAAGGGTACATGGCCTGAATTGTTTTAAACCATATGTTAATATGGAATAAAGATATGAATCCAAACAATGTTCAGAGAAAATAAAAATCAGAAAAAACAAGGCTTTCATAGGCCGCCAAGACAAAATTTCAAGTGTTTTCATGGGCCACACAGCCACGGAGTTAATCCTTCCTTCAAACCCGTCAGTCGGCCCTCACATGACCAACCGCCGTTTTAACCTTGACAAGTTCAGGGTCTTTATTAAAAGATTGAATGCTGAGAGTACGGCGGGTCATTCCAAGATTACCTGGGCGGAGTGACTAGGACATACATGTAGGATAACTCGGAATTTGGTGTTTACACCTGGCATACAAGCCGATCAAGAGGGTAAGTATAGCTATGTTCATTGAGCAGGAAGTCCCCAAGTGACCTATAATGAGCCCTCAAGGCAGGATACCTATGTTTGAACTGCGCACTGCAACAAGTTTTCTTTGGTAACCTTTAATTTGGGCAGGAAGCTCCCAGGTGATTTGTAACAGGGCATGCAAGCCAGATCAAGAGGGTAAGCACAACTATGCTCATTGAGCAGGAAGCCCCCAAGTGATATTATGAACTGACAATAAAGATTCAGATACTCAGGAATGAAACGACAGAGGCCCTGAATTATCAGGGATCACTACTGCGGGATGCTGCTAACATGACACTACGATCAGGGACCCTTTGACGAAACTGTGTACGATGCAATAATCGCAAACGGTGGTGTAAAAAACCCGTCAAAAAAGGTGCAAAAACGTTTGTGATGGAGGATGCATCAAACACGGTTCAGATTTTACATGCGTGTGCGATGCAGGGCATACGGTTCAGTTCAATTAACTATTTGCGATGATGAGGAACAAAATAAACGGGCAACCAGATGGAGGTGTGTGCGATATACATCATACAGTTCACTAGGATGAACTGTGTGTAATCAAGCAACACAATGGAAACGGTTCAACTGAACAAGATGTGTGTGATACGCGGCAAACAGGTCCATAATCAGAAATGTGTGCGAAGACCAATAATAACATAGACGATTGCTGCTAATATGCCGTGTGATTTGCTCTGTCTACAGAAGAATAACATGTATAAGGACTTCATTCCATAAATAGATTGAACATCGAATTACATATGTGGCTAGTACACACATGACCTTTGCACACATAGATCAAAATGCCTATGAAACTCAAATAATGTATAAAAAGGAAAAACGAACCGTCATTAATTTCATATTTTTAGGACGACGCTACTATATATAGTTGCATCTGGCCTCTGTAAAATAAATCAAGGCGGGAAGAGACATCGTATGTCATTTCGCACACATAGGTAACAAGGTCCCTCTCGGAACCATGAGCCTTTTTGAGAGAAGCTCTGGTTTGTAAGAAGATTGTACCAAAACTTGTCCCAAATTGGACTATTATTTTACCGCAACATGTTGGTGCTATGACATAACACCATGCCAAGTTTCATGACTTTGAGGCGAGTTTTAGATTTACAGTCATTTTAAAACCAGGTTTCTCAATGTTTATTGCCGAGTTGGCACCGCCCTGGATAGGCTTTTTCCTCGTGGGTCCCAAATGATAAATCCAAATCTGTGACTACCATGCAGCTTTTCTTATTAAGAATTACAACCCTTGGTGTGCAAGCTGAAAATAAGTTTGTGGGTGCTGGTGGGCACTAAAAACTTGAGGTTCTGTAATGAACAAAGATCCCAAGGATCCCGCGAGAGCGATGTTCTTTGCCTATGTTGTGAATGCTTACAATATTTATGTCTTAATTAAAGAAATGGCAAGCCATTGGCCCAGTATGAAAGAAAATATGGGTCAAAGCCGAGTTGAAAAGGGCAACAATATCTAACTCTAGCTAACATACAGTACAAAAGCACGAGGATTAATTGCTCATCAGGTTTAGACAAAATCCAGATTGAACAGGAAAATGGCATCTAACTCAAGCAAAGTTTTCAGCAGTCACAATCAATGGATCGGTCCAATCCATAAAATCAAGATCAACGGCCAGAAATTCTACTGGTGCATGATGACAATCTGTTGTAAATAGCCGAGCACGATCAGAAGCCCTTAGGTCCACATGAAACTTCTTTTTACGTTGTTCAACACCTACAGCCGTAAGAAATTTCTTGTTGAAAAACTTAATCCTCACGGACAATAGTGCCCTCGCATTCAACATGAAGAATGTGACAAAGCTAGTGTTTGCATTGTTGGATGCATATCCTTCCAGTGTTACTGTCTTCAAACGAATGTCATGAGATCTGAGAAAATCCCGGTGCTTCTTGAACCATCGATTGGTTATACCTTTTTCTCCATGTGTTAGTGCCTAAATAGAGATGGAGATTGAAAACAATTAATGTCTAAAAAATATTATGTTGAAAGAGTGATAGCTGAACGATTTATTATAATACATTATATATGGGCTTTCAATGTGCGTGAAATCATCACCTTCATACAAAAATTCTACAGACATGGAAAGCATTGCAGCAAGGCAATAATGATGTTGAGATCAAAACACCACATAGTGATATATAAGGTCTCGACAGAATCCACCACCACTGATAGGATGGACAAGCGCTTCATTGAGCATAGAACATAATATTAGCACTGAAAGTGTACTCCAAGATGATACTTAACTTATGCGCACAAATGAAAAATGCAAATTACAAAAGTGTACGTGAATAATATACAATACCTCAATAGGTGTGGAGGCAAACACCATCTCTAAGCATTCAAACCAATCACTAATTGCACCCAAGGTCTCTAGTTTAGGCGGAGAGACCACAGTTATTTGTGAAGGTTTATAACAACAATTAAGGAGCAACCTTTGAAGTGAAGGGGCGTCTTCGATGATGAGCCCCTGTCCTTCAAAATGAATTCCAATGCTTACAAGGTGAGACGACTTTATTTTGAGACAAGGGATATGGATTCCTATTCCAAAAACAAGCACCAAACACTGCAGTGCAGGGCAGCTAGAGTGGATGATGCTGTGAAGTGAGGCCACCGACAGATCAACCAACACAAGCGCAAGTTTTTTCAGCACTGGCATTCGAAGCATTTGTACTAGATAGTCTGCTAGATGGCACCGGGTCAAGGTGGCGGTGTGGAGAGAGGAGGAAAACCATGAGATAGGCATCGGTGGTGAGGGCACAGATGCAGCTCTTAGTGGTAACCTATCGTTGTAATGGTAGAACTCAAGTTGCTGGAGTTTATCAAATTGATGGGATGTCAGCCAGGCGGCCACCATGCAGGGTATGTCCAGCAGGTAGCATGCCGGGATGCAGATGCGTTGAATGAAGCACCCATGGGAGGAGATGATGGCTCCGGGGAGTTCAGAATCATCATCGACAGATAGCTGACGACAGTCGAGATTAAGAGGCACGGTGCACCACAGAGTGCGCCACCGAGATGCGAGAACTTGTGTGCGGCAGCCATCCTTGGTGGGGAGAAGGGAGATGATGTCCCCAAGGATTCTGTCCGGGAGATCGCTGATGCGGTCCTCTAGAGATTCTACTGGTTCCTCAGGTCCAGGGGGCGCTTCAGGCCGCACAGCCGGGTCCAAGATCTACATCCAGCGGCGGCGCTGGTCGGAGCCTCATCTGTGTGCATACCAATATGAAAGAAAAAATGGCATAACATGTAGGACATTCGAAATCAATTCTCAAGATCAGGAAGAAAAAAGGCACAAACATATATGTAGGTGACTAACCGGTTTTCCGTCGGAGTCGCAGTTGTTGCAGGAGTTGTTGTTGACCTCCGGCTCCAGCTGGGGGGGGGGCACGACGGCGCTGACGAATTCAAGGTCATGCTGCTGCCCGTGCGAGACCTCGTCGGTGGCAACGGAAACCTCTGTGGCCAGCTTGACACGTTGTGTAGGTGCTTCACCAGCCCCGGTGTCGCCACTCCCTCCGATGGTGCGCTTCGGCGGCATCATAATAGACTCCGGAGTCCAGACGTCGGTGACCACTGTGGACCGGGGGTGCGACCACCTATTCTGGCCGGCGGCTCAGGCGCGCAATTAATACGGACCAGTGGGAGCGAGGCAGGCAGCGGTCAAAAGTTGTCTTGCCTCCCAGTGAGCCTGCGCTGCGGACGTCTGCCATTCCTACCATCATTTCACACAGCTAATCGCACGCCTCCCTATCAATACACACACCTGCACGTACGCCTCCCGGTATGCCTGTGCGGCGGACTGCTCGCATGCGTCCAGTCAACTCACGCTTGCTCGCACGGCACACTGGGCGTGTGGTAGCACGTATATTTTTTGATTTATTTTCTACGGCTTTACTGCTTCACTGAACTGTTTGCGTTGAAGATATGCACAAATCCCGCGTTGAACATCTTGCACGCTTCCCGGTGAACCTGCCCACCGGACAAGGTTTGGATCTACTAGAATTTAAAAACCAGGCATCTCAATATTTTGTCGGCAATCAAAAGTGCCCTGGTGTTTGAAATTCATTCTCATTTCTTGCATGGGACCTAAGCATGCACATAAGGACACATATTTGATTTTTCAACCAATTTATATGCACTGGAGCATGTGCATGTAGTTCAAATTTGACTAATGCACATAAATGCATTGAGAACTCAGTTAATGCATAAAAATGTCCAAACGAACCCCGAAAAATCAGAAATATTGACACAACACTCCTGTTGTTCTATGTTGACACGAGAAACTTTCTGGAAGCAATAAGAGGTAATGGATATCGTTTCGTCCCCAACGGTGGGACATTGCCTACCGAAACCATCATGCTTGTTGTGAGAAGCTCTGGTTTGTGAGAAGCATATACCCAAACCTGCCCCAAATGGGACAAAAAATTTACCACGGCATGTTGATGCCGCTCCATGATAGCATGCCAAGTTTCATGAATTTCAGACGAGTTTTGGATTTACTAGAATTTAAAAACCAGGCATCTCAATGTTTTGCCGGCAATCAACGGTGCTCCGGTGTTTGAAATTCGTTCCCGTTTCTTGCATGGGACCTACACATGCACCCAAGGACACAAATTTAATTTTTCAACCAATTTATATGCACTGTGGCATGTGCATGTAGTTCAAATTTGAATTATGCACATACAAGCATTGAAAACTCAGCTAATGCATAAAAATGTCCAAACGAACCCTAAAAAATCACAAAAATTGACACAACACTCCTGTTGTTCTATGTCGACACGAGAAAATTTTGGAAGCAATAAGAGTCAATGGATATCATTTCATCCCCAAAGGTGGGACGTTCCCTACCGAAACCATCATGCTTGTTGTGAGAAGCTCTGGTTTGTGAGAAGCATATACCAAAACCTGCCCCAAATGTGTCGGTGCACAAAAGTAGGGGCTGTCCTTTAGACACCTTTACTTGTGCACAGGCAGTAAGAGCCGCGCCCATGACCACACTTAACAGAGCAGAGGAGGGAAGCCGGAGCACAAGCCAAACCAAGGCAACGCCAAGACCAGAGACACAAAGAGCAGAGGAGTGAGGTGGACTCCCCCGGCAAGACCCTTTCCGGGGCGGCCTCCACGGCCCCGGCAAGAGCCTTGCCGGGGCAGCTTGCCCCACACCAACAGAGCGAGCCACCCTTGAGCCCAAGGGTTCCAAACGCCGCCAACAACTACATTGGAACCAAGGCTCGGGAGGCACCTCCGTGGTGGCATGCAGATCTTTGTGAAGATCATGAATACACGAGATCAGATGAGGACCAGAAGACGGCGACCCTCGGCGGGATCCTAGCCGAGAAAATCCACAGGACCCCCGGCAAGATCCTTGCCAGGGACGACCATGATGCCACGGCAAGACCCTTGCCGGGGCCCCGGCAAGACCCTTGCCGAGGACATCAGCGGGGCCGCAGCCAGGCCCACGTCTGCCAAGACGCCACCGTCGTCCCCATGCAGCTGCTAGCTCAACCAGCTGAGCAGGAACCTGTGTGGCGACGAGCGGTCTCTACACCGACCCAGCAAGCACCTGCGTGGTGGCATGCAGATCTTCGTGAAGGCTCCACCAGCGCGCCAGCCCAGCAGCCAGCCAACGTGGCGCAGCAACGCCTCGTCAGCTCGGACGCGCGTCAGAACCAGGCAAGGCCGCGACAGCTGGGACATGCTTCTTTGCCGCCCCCAATAAAGCGACAGGGGCACGTCGGCAGCGCATTAAATGCGTTTGTCCGATGGTGCCAGAGGATAGACTCATCCACTGTACACGTTTCCACCTCCTCTGTGCCACTGTGGCAACCCCTTTTTGACTATAAAAGGAGGCCCGAGGCGACCAGGAGAAGGATTCAGATATTTTGGGCAAGTTACACCCCGTAGCTAGCTCAAGAACACAAGAACACTGAAATACATCCACCAAAGCAGGACTAGGGTATTACGCATCCACGCGGCCCGAACCTGGGTAAATGATCCGTGTGCTTCCTGTCATACCCGCTCTTTGCACAACCCCGCGCCCGCCAACCGTAGAAGGGATCCAAGTGATTCCATAGGTGTCGATTTCCCCCGACATCTTTGGCGCGCCAGGTAGGGGGCGTAGTTGTGGAAACCTGGTCTGATCGGAGCAGCGGCTTCATGGCGGCCGTCGTTCCAAGGAAGAAAACGACCGAGCCTGACGGCACCGTCTGCAGATGCGGTGGACGCCCATGCAACAACAGAAAAGCTAAGTCGTGCGAAACTTTAAGCAATTTCTTTTTATATATAAGATTATCGTCCTCGAAGGTCCTGCCCCATGTACGGAAAACCTGCACACAAAGGGGCCCTTCCGCTATTGGCAACGCCCTTGCTCTATTTCGAGTCCGCTTAACAGCCCAAGCGGCCGCGTCGAGAACGGCAGGGTAGCCTTCTGCAATTGGCAACGCTCTCGATTCTGACTCGAGTCAAGCTCGACAGTTCGAGCAGCCGCGTTGAGAGCGGTAAGGTGGTTTGCCTGGCAGCAAGCACACCTGGCAGGCCATTGGGGATCCGTCCTCAAGGTGTCGCGGCCTGGGTTTACGCGCCGGCAAGCCTACCCGATTAACGTAGGGTGAACATACAAGAGGAGATCTAACAGGAAGATAGCATGCATAATATCAACAGTACTGCAGAGTTATATTACATCAATTGTTTGCTGCGTTTCTAACTAAAGATAAAAATTGTCTTGGTCATGAACCTACAACGACAATGAGAAACGGGGTGCCTAATCCCGGTGCTGGCCCTCCACCTTCTGGATTCCATCGATGCGGCTGATGATGGGCTTGGTACGCTCCTTGAGCACCGCGAGGTCTGCATCCTCCGGCAAGCTCTCCAGCGCGGCGTCGAAGTCGAGGTTGGGATTCCAGTGCACCACCTTGGTGAGGACCTTGGTCATGGCACCCCGGCAAAGCCTCCGGGCCTCATCGGCCAGAGAGGCCGCCCGATTGGGGTGGAGCTGCTCCAGGGCCCCGAAGACACCCTCGAAGAATAGGGTCAGGTTGGCATTGGGACTCACGTTGCGCTCCGAGGTGTACCTCACATTTGGCATCCCCATGGTAGCCAGCTGCGTGGTGATCCTGCCGGTGACATCTTCGAGACGGCCGATCCAGCGGTTCTCGCCCTCCACAAAGTCCTTGTGGTTGGCGCTTTCGTTCTTCCGCAGCTGCTTCTCGGCCTCCAGATCCTTGGCCAGGGTCTCCTCCCGGGCCTTGGCCTCCGAGAGCGTCTCCTCAAGGCCCTCCAGCTTCAGCTTTAGGTCATTGATGGAGTCAATGGCCTTGGAGAGCTGCTCGGCCTTGCCGAGGACTGCGCCCTGCGCCTCCACCAGAGCGCCGTTGAGCGTGTCTTTCTCCTTGGACAGCTTCAGGACCTGGTCCTTCAGCCCGTCCCGCTCCACCTCCAGCTCTTTCACCTTGCCAGCGTGGACAAGAGCCCCGGCATTGAGTGCCTCCTTGTGGCTCTGCTCCAGCTCCTAGGTCCGCTGCACCACGAGTTTCTCCACATCCTCGTCCTTGCTGTGGAGCGTTGCGGTAAGCTTCTCCTCATGCGCGGCAAGGTCCTCCTCCTAGGAGTTCAGCGCGGCCTGCTGCTGGTGCCGAGCAGCCTCGGCCTTGGCAGCCTGCTGCTCCACCAGTTCCTAGGCCTTCTTGATGTCGGCCTACTTCATGACGTGCTCCAGGTTACGCTCAGCCAGCGCATCCTGGGCGGCCTTCAAGTCCATGTGGGCCTGACGGAACCAAGTCTGCGCCTCGGCGACGCGCCCCCCGAGGTCCGCCTCCGCCTTGTCCACCACCGCCATCCTAGACTTGGCCTTGTCCAGGCGGGCGCGGTGAAGCGCCTGGAGCTTCTGGAAGTTGGCGCTCATGGCCTGGAGGCGTTCCTCCCGGGACCCGCCGCCCCCAGCGCTCGGCTCATCAACAACCTCAAGCCCGGCGGCGGCGAGCACTTCATCATCAAAGGCCTCCCCCTCGACGGGCGCCCCGGTGCTCGCCGTACCTAGGAGGTGGACGAACAGGTCGTCGCATACCCTTAGATACCTGCCCGAGCTGGAGGTAGCGGAGGAGGAAGGGTGGTCGTCAATCACGTCGTCCTCAGCAGCGGCCTTGTCGGCCTCCCCGGCAGGCCCCTTGCCGGCCTCCTCGGCAGCAGCCTTGCCGGGATCCCCTACAGGCCCCTTGGCGGCGTCCTCAGGAGACCCCTTGGTGGCCTCCTCGGCGGCGATCTTCTCGGCCTCCGCCGCGGCGTCCTTGGCGACATCCTCGATGACGGTGTCTATGTCCTCCCGGTCCGCCAAGGGAGGATCTGGGAACCGAAAAGGGGATGAGGCGAAGCCAAGACCAAGATTCAAGAAGAGAAAAAGAACAGGGACGGAAGGCGAGCGACTTACCCGTGCCGGGCTGGGAAGAAGTGGTCCCATCCCCGCCAACGCCTGACGTCGAGGCGTAGCCACCGGTGCCCAAGTTTGCCTCCTCCTCCTCCGTGTGCATGGGCTCTGTGCTGGGCGCCCTTGCCGGGGACACCCCTAGGGGCGACGTGGTCAATGGGGCGGCATGTTGGGGGTAGCCCTCAGTGGCTCCTCCTGCTGCTGTCCTCCTCCTGCAACCACGGCAAAGTCAGCGCCAAGGGATCGAACCCCCAACACACATTGACGAGGGGTGAGTGATGAGCTTACGCTGGGGGCTGTGCCGGGGGCTGCTGTCCGGGCTGCTCAACACCACCAGCGGTGTACCAGAAGTGCCTGCCGGGGGTTGGCCGCCCACTGAAGCCCTGGCCCTCTTCACCCTCTGGGCCAGCGTCTCCGCATCCCTGCAAAAATGGAAACAAATCAAGATAAGCGGCACAATCTGGGGAGGCAGAGATGGCAGAAAGGAACAAGATACTTACTCATCCTCCACCTCCTCTTCTGCTACCTTCCTCTTCCGCCTTGGGCTGAGGGACCCAAAGTCAAAGACGACCACTGCGTCAACGTCTGCCGGAGGAGGGGAAGAAGGTGGAGTCTTGACATGCTTGGATGAAGAAGAGGCAGTTGCTTTCTTCTTCACCACCACGGCCTTCACCAACTTCCTCACTGCCGCGGCCCTTGACTGGCGCACGGACTCCACCTGGGTCTGCTGCGGTTGCGCAGCCCTACCGGGCCGGACCGGCTCGCCGAAGCTAGCATGCCGCACGACTCGCCCTCTCCCCGCAACCAGAGGGTCGACAGCCTCGGCCTCCTCCTCCGACGACTCGTCGACCGTATCTTCGACAAGAGGAGCCTCGGTGCCAGCACTGCTGGCCTCCCCAGCGGACTCCACCCACTGGGCAAGCTCCTTTTCCTCCGCAGCCACCGCGGCCTTGTCCTCCGCGCCGCCGGCGCTGCCGGCCTCCTTGGCAAGCTCCGCCTCTGCTGCCCTGGCGGCGATGTAGTCCAGCTCCGCCTGGGTGGTGTCCTGGACGAGCCGCGGTTCGGCGCAGACGTACTTCTCCTCCAAGGTGTCAAAAACTGTTGCACCTGATCCGCCGGTGGCTCGGCCCAATTTGGGACGAGGCCATTGCGCGTTGAACTCCGGCATCATGGCGATGATGTTGTTTCGGCGCGAGTTGTTGCACAGTGAGACCACCCCCGCCGGCAACCCAAACAACGGCCCCTTGGCAACCTTGCCTGTTTTGCCGGCCTTGTCGGACCGCTCAACCTTGCCGTCGCGGTTCACGTCGAGCTGCAAGAGCCGCTGGCAGAAGTGGGCGTTCCCCATCACCATGAGGTTGTGGTCGAGGCCGGGGAGAAGCCTCATGATGTCGGCCGCATTCGTGAAGAGCCAGGCCAGCCTCCCTTGTTGTGCAGTGGAGCGATTTGGCGGCGGATGAAATCCGCCCCGATCATCTCAAGGGTAAGCCCGGCCTCGGTGAGGCGAAGAATCCTAGTGGTGGCAACCGTGAGCTTCGCGTCGTCGGCATCGACATTGCTCCAGTCATTTCTACGAACCGGCGGCGCCTGGCGAACCTGGCAAAATTCAGGTGGATCCTTCTCCTCCTCAATCCAGCACCACCGGCCCCGCCACTCCTCCCACCTCTCCTTCTGAGCGCCCTCCGGGTATGTCCCCTTGGACCTTGGGATCCAGGCGACACAACCATAAATGGTGCCCCCCTTTTGGATCCGAGGGAAGAAGTAGTGGCGGAAGAGCGCCGTGTTGGGATGCACCTCGACGAAGCCCTCGCAGAGGTGCGCAAAAAGAGCCATGCATGCCACGACATTTGTGGTAAAATCCAGAAGATGGAAGTCATAGGTGTGCATGACGTCGTTGAAGAAATCGGAGAAGGGGGGCAGAGGCCGCAAGAAAAGTAGTCGACGAAGAATGGGTACTGATTCGGGCTGGCTTCAGCGCAGGCGGCAGGGATGACGCGCGTGGCCGGGTGCCCCGTCGTTCCCCCCCCCCCCCACCGTCTTGCACCCCCACAGGTGCTTGAATTAGTCCCGGAGATGGATCACATCGACCGTCGTGGGGAAGTAGGCGGACTGCGTCCGCCGCACCGCCAAGTCGCTCTCCGGCGGCTCGTTCGCCCCGGCATCCTTGGCCACTCCCTTTCCCTTGCTGGTTTTGGGTGCCATGGCGGCTGCGAGAGACGAAGGGGGAAGGACGACGAAGACGCGGCGGCGGCGAGCAAAGGCAAGAACTTGAGAGGGAGGAAGAAAAGGACGGCGGTTCCGAGATTGGAGAAGACACAGGGGGGATGAGCAGCACACCCGCGGTTATTCCTTTTTACGGGGAAGGCGCGGGCCGCCTCTTTTCCCATTAACTGTGATGTGACGCATGCGTGCGGAGACCACCCCATGCATGACCCCCACGTCACGCATGACCCTCCACGTCGCGCGTTCAACGCGGGTCGTGGGGAAGCACAGCGGACGAAAATTTACTACGGTAAAAATCCACCCCGCCTGCCCGCGCACCGTTCTAGGCCTGGCCCAACAATGCGTCGCGCTTATGTGTGGCCCAGGCCCAGGGGCTCCTGTTGGTGTACAAAAGTAGGGGTTCTCCTTTTGACCCCTTTACTTGTGCACGGGCAGTTAGAGCTGCGCCCGCGACCACACTTAACAGAGCAGAGGAGGGAAGCCGGAGCACAAGCCAAACCAAGGCAACGCCAAGACCAGAGACACAAAGAGCAGAGGAGCGAGGTGGACTACCCCGGCAAGACCTTTGCCGGGGCGGCCTCCGCGACTCCGGCAAGAGCCTTGCCGGGGCAGCTTGCCCCACACCAGCAGAGCGAGCAACCCTTGAGCCCAAGGGTTCCAAACGCCACGAACAACTACATTGGAACCAAGGCTCGGGAGGCACCTCCGTGGCAGCATGCAGATCTTTGTGAAGATCATAAATACACGAGATCAGATGAGGACCAGAAGACGGCGACCCTCGGCGAGATCCTAGCCGAGGAAATCCACAAGACCCCCGGCAAGATCCTTGTCGAGGATGACCATGACGCCACGGCAAGACCCTTCCCGAGGACACCAGCGAGGCCGCGGCCAGGCCCACGTCTGCCAAGACGCCACCGCCATCCCCATGCAGCTGCTAGCTCAACCAGCTGAGCAGGCACCTGCGTGGCGACGAGCGGCCTCTACACTGACCCAGCAAGCACCTGCGTGGTGGCATGCAGATCTTCGTGAAGGCTCCACCACTGCGCCATCCCAGCAGCCAGCCAACGTGGTGCAGCAACGCCTCCTCAGCTCGGACGCGCGTCGAAACCAGTCGAAGTGGCGACAGCTGGGACGTGCTTCTTTACCGCCCCCAATAAAGCGAGAGGGGCACGTCGGCAGCGCATTAAATGCGTTTGTCTGACAGTGCCAGAGGTTAGACTCATCCACTGTACACCTTTCCACCTCCTGTGTGCCACTGGGCAACCCCTATTTCACTATAAAAGGAGGCCTGAGGCGACCAGGAGAAGGATTCGAATCTTTTGGGCAAGTTACACCCCGTAGCAAGCTCAAGAACACAAGAACACTGAAATACATTCACCAAAGCAGGACTAGGGTATTACGCATCCACGCGGCCCGAACCTAGGAAAACGATCTATGTGCTTCTTGTCAGACCCGCTCTTTGCGCAACCCCGCGCCCGCCAAGTGTAGAAGGGATCCCAGTGATTCCATAGGTGTCGATTTCCCCCGACAAAATTGGACAAAATTTTTACCACGGCATGTTGATGCCGCTCCATCATAGCATGCCAAGTTTCATGAATTTCAGAAGAGTTTTGGATTTACTAGAAATTTAAAGCCATGTATGTCAATGTTTTGCCGGCAATCAACGGTGCCCCGGTGTTTTAAATTCATTCCCATTTCTTGCATGGGACCTAAGCATGCACATAAGGGCACAGATTTGATTTTTCAACCAATTTATATGCACTAGAGCATGTGCATGTAGTTCAGATTTGAATTATGCACATAAATGCATTAAAAACTCAGTTAATGCATAAAAATGTCCAAACGAACCCCGAAAAATCACAAAAATTGACACAACACTCAAGTTGTTCTATGTTGACACGAGAAAAAATTTGAAATCAATAAGAGGTAATGGATATCATTTCGTCCCCAAAGGTGGGACGTTCCCTACCGAAACCATCATGCTTGTTGTGAGAAGCTCTGGATTGTGAGAAGCATATACCCAAACCTGCCCCAAATGGGACAAAATTTTTACCACGGCATGTTGATGCTGCTCCCTGATAGCATGCCAAGTTTCATGAATTTCAGACGAGTTTTGGATTTACTAGAATTTAAAAACCAGGCATCTCAATGTTTTGTCGGCAATCAACGGTGCCCCGGTGTTTGAAATTCATTCCCACTTCTTGCATGGGACCTAAGCATCCACCCAAGGACACAGATTTGGTTTTTCAACCAATTTATATGCACAGGAGCATGTGCATGTAGTTCAAATTTGAATTATGCACATAAATGCATTGAAAACTCAGTTAATGATAAAAATGTCAAAACGAACCCCAAAAATCACAAAAATTTACACAACACTCCTGTTGTTCTATGTTGACAGGAGAAATTTTTTGGAAGCAATAAGAGGCAATAGATATCATTTCGTCCCCAAAGGTGGGACGTTCCCTACCGAAACCATCATGCTTGTCGTGAGAATCTCTGGTTTGTGAGAAGCATATACCCAAACCTTCCCCAAATGGGACAAAAAATTTACCACGGCTTGTTGATGCCGCTCCATGATAGCATGACAAGTTTCATGAATTTCAGAAGAGTTTTGGATTTACTAGAAATTAAAAGCCATGTATCTCAATGTTTTGCCGGCAATCAACAGTGCCCCGGTGTTTGAAATTCATTCCCATTTCTTGCATGGGACCTAAGCATGCACATCAGGACACATATTTGATTTTTCTACCAATTTATATGAACTGGAGGATGTGCATGTAGTTCAGATTTGAATTATGCACATAAATGCATTGAAAACTCAGTTAATGCATAAAAGTGTCCAAACGAACCCCGAAAAATCACAAAAATTGACACAACATCCTATTGTTCTATGTTGACACTCAAAATTTTTTGAAAGCAAGAAGAGGAAACAAATATCATTTCGTCCCCAAAGGTGGCACGTTCCCTACCGAAACCATCACGTTTGTTGTGAGAAGCTCTAGTTTGTGAGAAGCTTATACCCAAACCTGCCCCAAATGGGACAAAAGACCACGGCATGTTGATGCCGCTCCATGATAGCATGCCAGCTTTCATGAATTTCAGATGAGTTTTGGATTTACTAGAACTTAAAAACTAGGTATCTCAATGATTGCGGCCAACTGACGGTGGCAGGGTGTGTGACATTCATTCCCATTTCTTGCATGGGACCTAAGCATGCAACCAAGGACACATATTTGATTTTTCAACCAGTTTATATGCACTAGAGAATGTGCATGTAGTTCAAATTTGAATTATGCGCATAAAATGCCTAGAAAACCAAGTTAATGTATAAAAACGTCCAAACGAACCCTGAATAATTCCAATTTTTCTAACGACACACCTATAGTTGCATGTTCACTGCAGATAAAAGTTCTAACAATTCAAACACCATCCTTTGTAGCTGTGACCCCATTATGTAATTCAAATCAAGACGATAAATCAAGTAGATCGCACAAAGTTTATTATCACCAACCGCGTGAGATGCATCACAAAGTATCTTGGAGCACTGTCGGTGTATAGTATGCCTATGGCTTATACGAGAAGGTGTGTCGGCTATAGTCCACAGCCAACTTGTCAAGCACACTAACTCACTCACCAAATATCATTTCACTATTCATTCGTCGCCGGTGAAAGATGGGGACGTGGACCCACGTCATGAGGGCAACTTCGGCAGCCCACTCCGGCGAGAGCGCAGGCGCAGCTGCCAGGCGCGTGCTAACAAGCTTCGTGAGGGCGACCACAGTCTGCGTCCGGGCAGCCAAGGCAGCCCAAACGGCCGTTGTTGCTTCTCAGGCGGCGACAGCAGCACAACAACTGGCGAGAGCAGCACAACAACAGTCCATTCCGCAGCAGCGGCCTTAGCCCTGATGGAGGCCGCCCACTACCATGTCGAGGCAGTTGACACCCAGCTCGTGGCGGTCACCGCACAAATCGAACGAAGCTTCTCCGACAACGGTCGGCAACCCACGGCCGAAGAGCTGGCAATCGCCAAGAGAGTTCCAGCAGCTGTCTGTTCCTGCGTGGCATACCTTGCCACGACGGAGCCCGCCAGAGTCCAGATCGCGGCCGCCCACGCCCTGCTCGTGGCTGCCTATGCCAAAGATATGGCGGACGCAGATGGCGAGATGCTTGGCGAGTATGATGCAATTGATGCCATGGAGCCCCTTCCCCAGGAGACCGTCGGGCGCGAGCTGGACATGGAGGCGGCGACTAATATCGACGAGCACCAGCCGTAGTAGTACTCTTTGTTTTGTTTAATTAAGAGCGCCGGTCTTTAATTTGTTAGAGTAATGTCTAGGTCAGCTAGCTCTGTTTAATTGCTAAACTTGCTCGATTAAGAAGTTAGTCTCCTTTGTGTACCCAAATTATGCAATGACGTGGATGACCACCTTAACCAGGGAAATTCGAACCAAATTTTTTGACGTTCAAACTCAACACACACGGGTTAAGCTATCTGAATCATTTGTGATGTTCACATATCGTACAGAGTTCTGAATAAGGGACCGTGTCTGATGACACTTTGCGCGCCAGTTTTTTGGCTGAACCAATTCCAAATTTTCGGCTTCCGCGGAAATATCTACCTCCCCGCCCCCTCCCCCTTACCAAAAGCCACATTTCCCCTGTTTCCGCCTTCCTTTCCAAGTTGAAACCTTCACTCCTTGCTTGCAGCGCCGCCTCCTCGCCGGCAACCCTCCTTCACGCTACTCGGCCTCGTCTATCCAGGCAGGTAATCCACACCCGAACCCCATCCTCCTCCTGCTTCCACATCCCACATGCCACGACCGCCAGTGCGAGCAGAACACCTTCCACCCAAATCACCAACCCCTCCACCAAATAAGCACCGCCCTAAGCCATGTTGCACGCAGTATAGTCAGGATCTCAATGAGCATTTGGCAGCGGAGAAGCAAATCGCGGCCGCACGCGCGGATGAGGTTGCGATGGCTGCCATTCGTGTCGTCCCCCGGATCTTGGAGGAGCACCTCGCCGTCGAGGCCACCGTTGACACCTCGCGTGCCGACACCGCGACGCAGTTGGCTGCTTTAAATGATGGTTCGTGGTGTTTTCTCGAGGCCACCGTCGGTGCCTTCGACAAAGACTACGAGGTGTTTTCTCAGCGTGCACGTGCTTACCTCATCTCGAGAGCCAGCAGGTTGGTGCCCGGAGCGGCTCAGGCCACTCACCACTACAACGAGGGCACCCACGATGCGGAGGCCTCGCCCTCTTCCATGTCCAAGTAGCCAATCGTGATCGATATCTCTGACAATTAGGAGTAGCTTGTCTTATTAGCTCACTATAAGAACCCATGTTCAGTTTGCTAGCTACTGCCTTTCCTTAACAAATACTAGTGAATTGTCCTATCTACTTTTACCATGCAATCTTATGCTATAGTGTATATGTTCTATATGTCGTGCAATGTGGTGTTCAGTTAACTGCTTGGTTCAGTTCTGCAAATGTGATGTTCAATTCTTCTAGGTGCAATATTTCCAAGTTGTTAAGCATGCTTGGTTTGGTTAACTGTCTGATCTTCTATTAGGAGTATGTTATATTGTGGAATGTGGTGCTCAGTTAACGTTTGGTTCATTTGTTGTGGTGTTTAGTTAATTGCGTGGTTCAATTCTGCAATGCGATGTTCAATTGTTTTCGCTGCATTCTGTTATTGTATACCATGTGAGGAATAAATCGAATTTGGCTGCACTTAATACATGAGAAACATATACAAGTGCTATATTTCCTAGTTCTTAATCATGCTTGGTTTGGATAAATGGGTTTTCCATGTGGCTTGAATTAATCTGATGAATCTGCAATGTGCTTATTTTTCATCAACATATTTTACTGATAGCGTGCGAACCCTTACTTAACCTGATGACTAACTACCTTATATGTGTTGCAGGGAAACAATGGGAAGCACTAAGGTTTACAATCGAGGTTAGCACGGGCATGGTCTGTTCTCTAATAGCACATTATTGTGCAATTGCAGGAACCATTCTAATATTTTGGTTTTTAGCAATTTGGTCTTGCACATGTAGGTCTTGCTGTCAGAGGATTTCACCCACAGTTCGACCCTTTTTGCATATGGGGAAATAAGTTGTCCATGAATATCAATCAAATTAAGAAACTCAGAAAGATTGTTAGGATAAAGAAATTAGCAACAAAAACAACAAGATCTTTGTCTGCACAATGAAGAAGACGTCAGTTCACTACTAGATGGTACTAACTATTATACCTTGCCTTTTTTATTCCTTTGCCCCATTTCCAATATAGAGAAGATATATTTATGCACATCCTTGTTTTCGAGCATTCCCAAAGCAGTTCATTGATGATTACCTCTCAACCCACCTCTATGCTCAGGGGGCGAGGAAGGTTTTCATACAACACCCACGGTTCAATATTGAAGTGTTCCTGAAGAGGACGAAGGACGGACGGTCAATCATCCACAGGCACTGGCCTAAAGTTGCAAAGACCTTCAACATGAATGAAAGCTCAATATTCACCTTCCGCTCCAGCAGTTTTCCAGATGAGATGCATCTGTCTATATACCATCTATGATGCTAATTTCGAAAGGTTCTACATGTTGCATGTGAAAGTTGGTGCTGGTGCAGTTGTGTAATGGGGTAGCTGAGTGCTGAAGTTATATCATGTTGTACTCCGATGTATTTCAATTATGAAATTCTATTTCCTTAATATGGAGATGAAATATATTATGTGCTTAATATGAATGTCAATTAGATTAATAAATGGATTATTAATAATAGGGCAATTAGCCTGCTAATGGCGAATTAGCCTGCTAATTGGGTTTTCCTATTGCAAACGGTTGTTGAAAAATACCGTGGGCGATGACCTCAGGCAACGCACACAGTTTCTAGGAATAAACCGTGTTGGATCAATGAACAACCACACACGAATTTCTCTTGAAAACTGTTCGGGTTCGGCCACCTTGCGCAAACGTTTACCACATAAAAACTGTGTGTGATGGACAGCCTTTCCCACACAGTTTCTTCTACGGACCGTGTGTGATACATTCAATAACGCAAACGATTTAACGGGAAAAATTATGTGTGATGTACCTGTGAACGGAAACGTTTTCCTTGGAGCGACTGTGTGGGATGTACATACGAACAGAAACGTTTAGCAGTGACTGACTGTGTGGGATGTACTTGCGACTGGAAATAATTTCGCCGTATAATTGTATTTTTTAGCTCTACCGTACGTATTTCCGTATTTGAGCGCTCGCCGGTCGCACACGACCTCATTTTGCCGAGCGTGTGTGCTAGGAGGGCATATCCCCGACGGTTTCTGGGCCGTGTGGGAAGGACCCCCCTATCGCCCACACTCACTTGGCGACGGTTCGAAATGCCGTCGCGGAAAGGAGTTAAAACCGTTTGTTTAGGACCGACGCATACTAGTGGATGCCGGCTTTATTCTACTGATCATAATATATACATTGATGAAAGTATGTACAACACAAGAGCCGGTGACTCAAGTGTAATAAGGACGAAGATGAGAAATGTTGCAAGGCCGGCAGGTCTCCTCCTCCGATGTGTGTGAGTCCTTGTGGTCTCGAATATCAATATGGTAGTACGATCCATTGTTTAGATTTTTGCTGACCACAAAAGGTCCTTCCGAAGGTGGGGATAATTTGTGCATATCTGTTTGATCCTGGATGAGCTGGAGCACCAAGTCGCCTTCTTGAAAGGTCAGGCACTACAAAAAAAAGACACATCCGTGACATTTTGGGCCGAACGAATTTTTTTTCTGTCATACATATGACACTTCTATGACGATAATTGTGACAAAACCCGGTATCATCATAGATGTGGTGGGCTCCTACTTCTATGACAAAAAATCATGACAGAAAATGGGCTTTTCGTCCTGGGCGGGCCGGAGATGCAGCTGCATGACATTCTTTGGGCCGTCCATGATGAAAAAACCGTGGTAGAAGCGAGGGAGAGGAAAATTTTGGGGAGTTCCCGGTTACGGTGGGAGGCCGGGGGCCGAGCGATGCGCGTTTCTCTCGTACATGTACGCGTGTGTGTGCGAGGCGTTGGCTCTAACTGAACCCGAGCGAGGCGTTGGGCTCTAACTGAACCCGAGCGATTGCACTACAGGCTACGCGTTACTGAACCCGAGCGATCGATCAATGGCTATTAACTGAACCCGATTGAGCGATTCCTTCGCTGCTGCTACTAACTGAAGCCGATCGATTGGATGAACAGTGAGCGTTGCGGGGGGGGGGGGGGTTGGATGAACAGTGAGCGGTGGCGTTGCCTCTGGATGAACAGGACCCCGTGGTGTGGAGGGCTGGATGAACAATAGACAGTGGAGGGGTGCCCGTGGAGGGGTGGTTGAACAGGACCCCGTGGTGTGGAGTGCTGGATGAACAGTAGACGGTGGAGGGATGCTCGTGGAGGGGTGGTTGAATAGTAGCCGGTGGAGTAGCGCACGGTGGAGGCTGGATGAACAGGAGCCCGTGGAGGCTGGAGGAGGTCGACGGTAGCCCGTGGAGGCTGGAGGAGGTCGACGGTGGAGATGAACAGTATCCCTTGGAGTTCCGTTTTGCGGTACGCCACACCCCTCCCGATGAACAGGACCCCCGTTTCGACCGTAGGAGGTCCGTTTCGTCCGTTTTGCGGTATACCACACCCCTCCCGATGAACAGGACCCCCGTTTCGACCATAGGAGGTCCGTTTCGTCCGTTTTGCGGTACGCCACACCCCTCCCGATCAACAGGACCCCCGTTTCGACCGTAGGAGGTCCGTTTCCTCAGTTTTGCGGTACGCCACACCCCTCCTGATCAACAGGACCCCTGTTTCGACCATAGGAGGTCTGTTTCCTCCGTTTTGCGGTATGCCACACCCCTTCCGATCAACAGGATCCCGTTCCGAACGTAGGAGGTCTGTTTCCTCCGTTTTGCGGTACGCCAGGCCTCGTTTCCATCGCTTGTTCCGTCTAAGCCCTCCCGATTAACACGACCACGCATTCCGTTCCGACCGAGCCGATTGGCTCCCACGCGTTCCTTTGCCTCCCGATGAACACGACGCATTCTGTTGCCTCCCCATGAACACGACGCATTCCATTGCCTCCCCATGAACACGACGACGACGCTGTTTCTCCGTTCCGACCCAGCCATGTACACGAGCCCTGGCCGTACGTATGCGCGAGTAGGCGTTCGAGACCCCGCCCGTTTGTACACATACGTGGCTGTATTTTCTTTCTTGCACCCTGGCCGTTGTACGTACGTGTACATGCTACATGTGCGCCTCTACTACGACACGTGCGCGCCTCTACATCCACCAGTATATATGTACGTACACGTTCGCGACCAGAATGACAACTCTACGTACGCTTCGACCAGGTAGGTCCCGACTGTCAGGCACTTCCTTGCGTGCGAAGATGTAGCTAGTGGGTTCCAGTAGTAAGGGGGGCGAATCGTTTTTTTGCCCGGACGCACTTCCTTGCGTGCGAAGATGTAGCTGGTGGGTCCCAGCAGTCAGGGGGGCGAATCGTTTTTTTTGCCCGGACGCACTTCCTTGCGTGCAGAGATGTAGCTGGTGGGTCCCAGCAGTCAGGGGGAAACGCCTTTTTCACGAAATACGGTGGCCCGTCCGGTGGGTCCCCGCTGTCAGGTGGAGGAATCATTATATTGCGCGTAATAAGGAGGCACTTCCTTGCTGCGGCCGTGGACCCAGCTGTCAGCCTCTCCACGTACAGTCCATGTCCGATGGAAGTCGTTCCTTGACCACGTTGACCACGCCGCGCCGAGAGCACCACGGCGGTGGACGATGGCGAGGACTAGGAAGGGGACGACTCAGAGCCTCGGAAGACGCAGCAGTGGATGCCCACGTGAAGAGGAGTACGAGGGTTCACTGGTTCGGCTGCTGTGTGAGGCTGCTGTCGCCGCAGAATAACAGGGGATGTGGGTGAGTAGAGGGATGGCCTGGCCAGCGGTGGGAGTAGTAGGGGGCGGTGAGGCCTCCGCGGCATCACAGCCGGCCACGGGAGGCAGGAGCACGCGGCACGACCGGCGCTAGTTTGGGCGGCTGGAGCAAGAAGACCAGAGGTTGAAGAAGCACTACGGCCGTTGGATGAACATCGTATGGTAACAGGAGCTAGAATCGTTCATATTGACTAAGTTGACAAAGCCCTCCGTCCCCGTCAACTTGGTAGGACCACAAGTCAGCCTCCCACTATGCTGGGTTCCAGCTGGCAGGGGGAGTATTCATTTTTTTGTGCGTAATAAGGAGGCACTTCCTTGCGTGCGAAGATAGCTGGTGGGTCCGACATGTCAGTGGGGGGCACGTTATTTTCGCGAAATACAGAGGCCCTTCCGGTGGGTCCCAGATGTCAGGTGGAGGAATCATTATTTTGCGAGTAATAAGGAGGCATTTCGTTGTGTGCGGCCGTGGACCCAGCTGTCAGCCTCTCCACGCAGTCTACTTCCGATGGTGTCGTTCATTGACCACGTTGACCACGCCGCGTTGAGCGCATCCAAGGTGGTGGACGACGGCGAGGCCCCGGACAGCAACGAGCCAGAGATGGGAAGACGCGGGAGTAGAGTCACAGATGAAGAGGTGTACGAGGGTTAACTGGTTCTAGTGCGGTGTGGTTCGGCTGTCGGTGGAGAAGAACAGGAGGTGTGGAGGGGTGGAGGGATGGCCTAGCCAACGGTGGAGTAGCGCTTCATAGCGAAACGTGCTAAGCAGAGCTGCTAGCAGCGGGAGGCGGGAGGTGGTCCCGGCGGCGCTGGAGGAAGAAGACGAGAGATTGAAGATGGATGCCGGTCGTTGGATGTAAATCCAATGGCTAACATGTCAGAATCATTTGTTGACTAAATTGACAACGACTTGCGTTGGCTTCGACCTATTGGCCCACATTTCAGCCTCCAAAAATGTGGCACGTATTCAACCCATTTTTTTCAGAATTTACAGTCTTTTTTTTGCGCGGTAGAATTTACAGTCAATTTGATCTTTTTTTTGAATTACAGCCATTAGCTGGGCTGGGTGAACAAATAATGTAGCGTCCATGCGGCCCATTTATTTTATTTCCTAAAAAATTACAGGCCATTTGCACTTTCTCGAAATACATGATTTTGCTGGGCTGATTCTAATTATAATGTTGGGTTGGGCCAGCAATGTTATCAAAAAATAAAAAGGGGCTGAGCATTTTGTTATAAATATATTTAAATAATAAGTGATATTATTAGATTCATCCTTCAATCTTACCAAGCTTTTGTACACAATCACTAGGATTTTCGTGCCAAAACAATCCACGATTTTATTTGTTAAGAAATTATTTTTATAAGTTAATAAGATGTGGGATATTGTTTTCTTACATATGTAAGTATCTGTTAAATATATGATGATAATAAAAATAATATATAATAACATATAAAATAATTTAAATATATATAATATAGTTAGAAGGGAAACATAAGTTGGACCTGGCGTTCCTATTCTTATATGGAAAAATAGAACAGATCTCTGCGTTTTCTTCAAAAAAATACATAAATTGGCCTGCCAAAAATAAATCCTCGGATGGGAGGTCCATAGGCCGGTCGATACATGACGGCCCTAAGAAAATACAAATAGGCCTATGGACCTCCCATCCGAGGTCGTGGGCTGCGCATGTTAAAAATGAAAGCCTAGGTGGGGCAGCCCAAAACCACGTACAACACTTGCCAAAACTTCGTCCCTCGTTTTCTGTGTGTTTCGCACACTCGACATTGTGTGGGCATTTTGATTGTGCATCATATGAAGATGTGCTATGCATGAATGTTGATCAGCATGATGTTAGCTGGCTGGTAGTTCCATTTTCGACCATGAATAAAACTTCCAACATGATGTTAACCCTATTTGAAAAGGCCGTGTTAATATAAATGCTCTGCCTCTGAAAGTTGCAGTTTCTTATCTGAAACTGAACTTGCAGTTTCTTATCTGAAACTGAAACTTGCAGTTTCTTCTCTGAGAATCACATTGTCTGCACTTTTATACTCCTATGAAACTACATTTTTTTAAGTGCTAAAAATAGATCTCTAGAATTCATAAAATACTTCATATGCTCAATACTGCAAATCTGAAATTCAAAAGACATTCATATATGAAAGTACTCTCAAAATACACAACACAAAACACAATTCAGAACCTGCAAATACTGACAACCCTAAGCTCCTCCTGACAATTCACAACCTGCCCGACTATTGGGCTGGGGGGCAGCCCCCTCCTATTCCTCGGCGGCAGACAGCCGCCCCGTGAGACGATGTGAACGGCGAGGGAGACGATGGCGGGGAAGCGTCGTCGGGCCAACTGCTTTTCTCCTCTTGCAGTTGGGTTCGGTCGACGAAGACTCCACCGGCTCGCTCTTGCAGGACACCCTCACAAACGGCACCCTGTAGATGCTCGATCCTTCAATCTCTGGTGGATGCTCCATCTGGGATCGATACTCCCACCACCGCTCCCTCATGATCGGATTCGATGAATCTGTTTGCTCCATGGCCCAGAGGAGCAGCTCTATGTACTCTGGCGCGACTCCCTCCGGGAGTATCGCTGCCTTTTCGCTCTGTTGCAGATATTTGGCCATGGATGTCGCCGTTGCCTCTAGTTGGTCCTTGTTGTCAAACCAAGACTGTATCTCCAACATCCTAGCTAGCTTCACAGGGTCACCGTCTGCGATCCTCACGTATAGGTTGTACTCCTCTATCGATCTACTTCTCCACAGCACCTTCACTCGCCGGCAGTGGTTTTTGAATGGAAGAGGAGAGGAGCAGCGCTGGTTTTGGATTAGAACGGGAGAGGAGCGACGCTGGTTTTGGACTGGAACAGGAGAGGAGGGGCGGTGGTTTTGAAATGGAAGAGGAGAGGAGCGGCGCTGCATTTAGATTGGAACAGGAGAGGAGCGGCGGTGGTTTAAGAGGAGAAGAGCGAAAGAGCGGCGCTGATCTTGGAAGTATTTTTTTGTTGTTTTGCGTATTTTGGGTCAAAGTTTGACCACGTACTGTATTTGACAAGCAAAATGTGAGTGCATGTCACCAAAAATTGTATCGTTTGGTTCGTATCTGAATGTACTTTCAAATTATATTATTTTTGCAACGTATAACATATATTTTATGTGCGAACATCATGGTCAATTATGACCCAGAATAAAAGGGAGAGTAGTTAATGTGGGGTTGCTTTCTTAATTGAAGGGTAAATTAATTTTGATTTTGATCCAGTCACAGCGCGCCGGCCCTCTCGTCCAATCCTAAATCACTGCCCCACGCTCCTCTCCCTCTTCTCCATTGCAAAACCACCTCCTCTCCTCTCCATCATCTCCATTCCAAAACCACTGTCTCGCCTCTCCCTCTTCTGATCTTCACCATTGCAAAACCACCTCCTCTTGTCTCCATCATCTCCATTCCAAAACCACCGTCTCGCCTCTCCCTCTTCTGATCTTCTCCATTGCAAAACCACCTCCTCTCGTCTCCATCATCTCCATTCCAAAACCACCGTCTCGCCTCTCCCTCTTCTCTATTGCAAGACCATCGTCTCTCCTCCCATCTTCCAAAGCTAGCACCGGACCACTCAGAAGGACATCTATGGAGAGGATGCAGCAGCGAATCAGGCAGATCGCCGGCGGCGACCAGGAAAAGTTAGCCAGGTTGAAGGAGATCCTTAGTTGGTTTGACAATGAGTGGGAGATTTCGAGGATGGTGCAGGCCATGTGGAAATGTATGCGAAAGAGCGAGACGGCGTCGATGAGGGCGGCGATGTACATGTACTCCTCGGCGGCAGTCACGCTGCAGTCCTCCGAGTTCATCGAGTATCTCCTCTGGGCAATGGAGCAGAAAGATTCGCCCGAGGCGATAGTCAGGCAGAGGTTGTGGGCGTACAGGTCAAAGGTCGAGCACCCAGAGGATAACGAATCGATCGAGTATGGTGTGCCGTTCGTGAGGGTGCAGAGCCAGCCGGAGCCACAGGAGTATTCGTTCTCCCACCGCAAGAGGAGGCCGGATGGCGCGACGTCGCTTCCCCACCGTTCTCCACGGTTCCCTCGACGCTCGCCTCGTTTAACGGCAGCGGTAGGGTTTAAGGTAAGCTTCACACTAACCTAATCTTCCACCTCCTCTTGCTTACAATCAGTGTGACAGCTAATGACAATCATGCTTACAATCAGTCTCTGAGTACTACGCCAATCACCCTAAAATAGCTCTGGACCTTTGGGTCAAAGATGTGACACAGTGTACAAATAAAGAAAAATAGATTGGTGCTTCTTTCAGAAAAGAGTACTCCCTAGAAAACTGCCAATATAAGCTACTAGTATTTGGTTAGATGATTTGCTGCCGAGAAAGATCCGTCCACAGAGAGCGCCACACATCCCACTGGTGGTGGTGGATGCCAATGCGTGCATGCAGCATGGTTGGTGTCGGTATTTTTTACTTGGCACACCTCGCACTCTGCATATATGCCGGTTCCATACGTACATTTGTGCAGTTCCACCAAAATGCAGTTGAATAACCCTTTTTGCACAGATAATGAAAAAGCGTGATTACATTATAGTGGCACTAGTTGATGAAACACACAAAATAAATAGAAGAAAATATTGCGATAGTATCATAGTATGTCATGCTGCTAGGGCGAGATGGGCCCTGCGACGCCTCATACGATACGCCTGATACTGGACATCGTCCCAAGTCTCCCAGATACACCTTCTGCTAGTGATGAACATCAGTGTACAGCGGTAGTACAAGGAGGCGCCTTGAGACATTCAAATCTCTATTTTTGTACATATCAACTAAAATTAAGCACCCCAGTTTGCAGAAATGCTTAAACATTAACAATGGGACTAGTTGATGAAACATACATTAACAAAGAGAAGCACTTTCTTTATCTACATTGGAAATGAAATGATAGAGATGACACTCCTTCTATTTTAACTGTATTATTACTTCATTTTATCAGTGACACTAGGGTCGAGCAGGTGGCAAACGAGGTGTACCGTGCGTCGCAAGGATGGAGGCCGGGGGTGCTTAGACCGGGATGCTGAAGCTGGCTCTTTCAGTCAACAACATGGATGATTCAATTCATGGGACCTTTTGGTGCAGTTCACCTAAAATGAAGCAATGTCCCGTGAGCTAGCAGCTTCTTCTTCAATTTTTTTAAGAAAAGGGCCCCAGCCCCGGTTCCATTTCCATCAGAAAACGAAACCCACAGAGCTTCTTCTTCATTAGTTGCAATAAAATTGAGCAACATCAATGCTGGTTGTGAAGCTCTTGGAATGCTCAACTATAATTTGAATATCATTTGTGCAGTTCAACTAAGATCGAGCGTGAAATGTATATCTTTGTTTGCACAAAAAAGGTGGAAAGGGAGGTGACTAACAAGTGATGAAACATGCATCAAATGAAAAGAAGCATGTTCCTTGTCTGAATGGCAATCCTACAAGGACAGTAGCAATTTCTAAAGCACTGGCATTGCTAGATATTAGTGTGGGCATTAGGATTAACTATGACAACCGTTAAATACGACATTACTTTGGGCACGGGAGAGTAGGCGGACCAGGACAGTTGCATTTCTAACAAAAAGAACCAACTTATCTTAATGGGAAATTTTAACAGGACATGTAAAGAAGTTCCATTGATTCATATTACTGGAGGCATTACATTGAAAACAACATTGGTTTAACGTGTCCTTACTTTTAACAATGCGACTGCTACATTTTACCAGTGGCATTACATAAGAGTGGCTCGGGGCAACAAACATCAGAACGGGATATCTGGGTTGGTCCCATTTTTGTTCGGTATAGCCACCTTATACTGTGTGAGGCTAGCAAATCTAGTGCTGGACTTACTCTGTTGACTTGTCCCCCAGTCCACACTTTCTTTCCTTTTTCAACCAATAGATCAGGTTTATATTGAGTTTGTACTGCGTTTCCCTTTATTTCCCTATTAGACCTAGAGACCAGTTGGATAGCCAGTCTCTGCTACTTTTCGCCCCATTATTTCCTCTTTCGACCAAGTGCTAGATTCAGGTAACAAATCCTCCCCCACCCCCTTTCTTCCTTGTTTGAACCAACTAGTACTAGATTCGAGTGCATGAACTAGTTTTACCTCTTAAACATAAAAAAATTAGGTGGTTTTCGAACAGCCGATCGATCCTATCTATGAGGGGGCCTGAGAAATAGTAAAAGATACAAATGTAGCGACGTCATGAGCTCGGGAAGTAGAGCAAGGCCGGTTTCGAAGGAAGCTATACCTGATGGTCGCCGGGATGTCGCTAGGTGGGCGGCGGGAGGCCGGATCTGCCCACACTACGGCAGCGAGGAAGAAGGGGTCAGAGGCCCTCCCTCGCCAGCGGTGCTTGGGAGAGAACGGCAAGGCAGGCTGATTGGGACGCGCCCAGCAGTGGGTAAGAGCCGTCACGAAGGACGACCGCGTGAACGTTGCACCTTCTCACCTTCCCCGGCGGAGAGGATCCGTCTGGATCTGTGACTAGCGGTGAGCAGAGAGAGAGTGTGTGTGGCCACCGCTGTCGTGTTTAGATCTGGAGAGGCCGAGATAGTGTGAAGAGAGCAACACTAGCAAGCAAGCGCGGAGGCTCCTACCTATATAGTGGAGTAGTACTAGTTTTCTTTTGTCTACCGGAGCCGGCTTGACCTCGTCAATGACTGTCGAGAAGTCTTCATGCACGTGGCCCGGAGGCGCAGTTGTCGTCATTTTGATCTGAAGCGCCGGATTATAACATATAACACGAAAAAATGCCACATGACAAGAAATCATAACCTCACTGCCCAAAGGAGACAACATGAATCCCAACGGACAAACTAGACGAGGAACAAAGCTCAAATTAAAGATAAACTCGTAGAAAAGGGGTCCGTCGATAGATGTCCTAATTAACATAGCCGGCTTGACCTAGATGGCAACCGAGTAGTCACTGTTCGTGCATGTGCCCCCAATGACTAGCCCAACTCAGTTGTCGCTGTTTAACCCTCGCAGTGATCCGAAGCACATGACACCTAATTTTGCGAGATGACAAGAAACCTTTTTTTAGATTTCTCACCACAACTACAGCCATGTACAACACAGCCTGCACGATATGTACACGTTAGCCAATCCAGGCGTGTCTGCTGGAGTCTGGTCACATGCATGGACGAACTGATCTTCCGTGTCTTGCAGGGATCGTCTAGGCACCAACGTAGTACAACACTTCTCTAGTACTATCGCTTGTCTCCCTCTTCTATTAAGTCACCCGACTTGCGGTGCCGGGGAGTGTGCCTATGGTCGGTTCTCAATTGCCGTCCCACATGTGTGTGCAAACGCAATATGACGCGCGTTCCATTCGGAGAGCAGCGTGCCAGACCGAACGACCGTCTGGGGTGCGACGCGAACGCGACAGGCGTGCTGTATACTCCATACATGTGTACCACCGTTTTCTAGACGTTTGCTCCATGGCGTGGCCACAATCCATGGATACAAAATTAGTATATTGTATACTATTTAAAAGTCGAGGGCGGGGCTTTTCCTGCGCAGTAGGCGGCGGGGCAGTTCCGCCTAGTCGGTTCGACAGAGATGCGAGAAGACGAGAGAGTAGGCTGCTGCAAACATAGGGTTGTGTGATTTGACAGCAAGTTACTGCTGGACAGGTGGGGCCCCGTGATTTGACTTGCCATTATCATTTTAACTGCGGTGCTACGACCGGCGTGAGTCTCCCGATTCCTGACCACCTCCATACAGGTGCCTCTCCCAATGCTCCACCATGTAGTAGAGGATGGCTCTTGCATGAGAGCCCACTTCTCCACTTTTTCCTTGCCTCTCTTTCCTCCACATATGCAAAAATGCCATGTAAAGCGCACTATTGTACTTACTTTTACTTGCTCCTACAGGTGCTTAAGCTTGCCACATAGGCATAAAGTCTGATGTGGCAAGTTAATCAAGAAGAGAGAGACTAGTTTGGTGACCCAAGGAAGAAACGGTGCTAAGCATGTGTACCTAGGTGAAAAGACAAATTTGAGTCTATAGCTAATTAAATGAAGCAAACTTAGCAACACCATTTCATTGGAAGAGGTCACTCCTTGGCAAATGCAATAAATACTAGTACTCCCTGTGTCCCATAATATAAGAACGTTTTTGGCACTACACTAGTGTCAAAAACGTTCTTATATTATGGGACGGAGGGAGTACGAAGAATGAGATAGAGAGGAGTAAAAAAATACACTTATAGCCAACCTTATAGCCAACCTTGTTGTAGTATGACTGACTAGGTGATGACTATGTATGACATGCCAACATCAGATAGCCTAATGCACCGTGTTAAATCTCCAAGGGCGCGAGCGACACGATGGTCGTGGTAGGCGCGACCATGATACGGGCTGCTGGCAGCCCTTGGATCTGAGATCAAACGGTCGCATGGTAAGTTGCTGAAAATTTGCAGAATAACCCTCCAGGATAGGATATTCACCTATAGGTCTAGAATCACGCCATGCAACCGTTCGATCTCAGATCCAAGGGCTCTCGGAAGCCCGTATCATGGGAGAATGAAAAGCCACTACCCCGCCGTTCGCACGCTGGCAGTTCGCTCCTACTCGTCCCCGCACGTCCTTCAATACTACGGCGGTTCGCTCCTAGTCGTCCGGTCCATTCACATTACGTCAGTTCCACTAATCCTAACCCTCCTCCCAAATCCATGGCGTCCCAAATCTCCACAATCGGCGGTGAGTACAAGGTTAGAACCATCACCGGCGATGAGTTCGACGTCATCTACACCCGTTCTTCCGCGACGGTGAAAGGATGCCTTTCTCGCTTCAGACGCATGTTCGAAGACTCAGATGATGAGTGGGTCGCTGGGCTAGATGTTGAGTACACCACAGTCCTGGGATGAGAGAAGGATCTAAAGGACGAAGAGAGGAAGAAGCCCGCCGTGATCCAGGTTTGCGTGCATGACTTATGCTTGGTCTACCACATATGCCATGCCAACGTTGAGTGCCAGTATTTTAAGGACTTCCTCGAGAGCAACCTAGTCAAATTCATTACTGTAGACTTTGGTAATGACAAAGAAGTCCTACGTCAGATAGGCCTCATTGTAGGCAACACCTTCGACCTCCAGAAGAATCGGCTGGTGTCCTCTCGTCAGCCTTCAATGCTGACCCTGGCAGGAGCCATGGTTCATCCTTCATACGGTAAACTGGAGAAACCTCCATACACGTTTCATCGTCATGCATGGCAGCGGAATGTACTAGATATAGACCACATCCACTACGCTGCAATGGATGGCTACCTTTGCTTCAATATCTACAAGGGTTGGATGAAGAGCAACAGCCGAGTGTGCGGTTCAAGCAAAGAAGTATCGGCCAAGAGGAAGAGGGACAAGGACGAAGTCGAGGACATGGACGAGGACTCCGAGTAAGGTAGCAGTGTCGTTGCTCATGGTGGTTCTAATGCAGTGTCTACCGGAATAGTTGCAAAGTTTAATTTCAGGTGTGCTTAATTTAATTTGAGGGGTGTGTTGTGCTGAGCCCCCAGCAGAACTATGTTATGTTTCTTCTCGTTACTTTAACTCTTCAGTACGTACATACTAGTATTCTTACATTTCATCTTTTAGTTGGTATAGTACTACCACTCGTTTCTTCACATTATATACGTACAATATATATGGCCAACATCATATAGCCAGCAGTTTAGTTGTCAAAGAATTTCAGGGTGCTTAGTTCTGTCAAAGAATTCCAGGATGCTTAGAGGGTGCTTGGATCCAAGGGACTTATTTTAGTCTGACTAAAAATAGTCTCTTTAAGAGGCTAAAGTTCCAAGCACCCCTGACTAAAGAGGGGCTAAAACTAGTCTTGAGACTAAAAAATTTTAGTCAGGGGTACCCCTACTAAAATGTGGATTAGTCCTCTCTCTACGCTTTTAACTCCTCTCCTTTAACACAGGCGAGTTCTGGATTGGAGGGTTTGGAGGATAATAAATGCTCATTAACTTGATTTTAGCCTTTTTAGTATTTGGATCCAAGCATGGGTGAGGCTAGCATGTTTTAGTCCCACTACTTTTAGTCATGGGACTAAAATGTATCCAAGCACCCTCTTAGTTT
The DNA here is from genome assembly GCF_002575655.3 of Aegilops tauschii subsp. strangulata. NCBI lineage: Eukaryota > Viridiplantae > Streptophyta > Magnoliopsida > Poales > Poaceae > Aegilops > Aegilops tauschii. The sequence goes on from NC_053041.3 coordinate 289,720,192, forward strand.
TATTTGAGGGGTGGGTTGTGCTGGACACCATTATTGTGACTAGCCTTTTTAATAGTACTATATGCATAATTTGGCGACGAGTGCTCTCTATATGTACCACCTTTTATTTTATTTCAAGTTTGGCTCCATGGCGCAATCCATCGATACTACTGCTGTACAAAAGTATACATTTTTTAAAAGGCTAGAGGGCGAGGCAGTCTAGCTTGGTCGGTTTCACGAGAGGCGAGGGCCTTTGTGATTTGACGGCTCATTACTGCTGGAAGGCGGGGCCTTGTGATTTGACTACTCGTATAAATGCGCCGATGACCTGATCGAGGAGGAGCAAAGAACCATGCGGTATACGCAAGTTTTCCACTGGAGTAGTACTACGACGGAGGAGCACGAAACACGGCAGCCCAGTGCCATATGGCAATAAAAATGATATAATTTTCTAGTCATCTCATTGTTAGCATTGTTCTATTCATTCCCTCAAAAAAACCATTGTTCTATTCATGCCTCGCAGAGAACATGACACGTGCGGCGAAACACCCGAAGCAAAAGATGAAACACACGAGCAAAAGAAGAAGGAAGATTATCACCCCAAATGATCTAATTCGCCGCGGAGTCGTAACTGCTTCTTCATCGCCTCCACGACCTCCATCTCCTTGCGCGTCTGCTCTGCCATCTTCTTCATTCTGTCCATGACGCGGGATTTCTCGACGCGAGCCTTCATCTGCTGTTCCACGGCCGTATTACATACCTTGACAGCAGTCGGGTGCTCGATGCGGAGCTTCGCCAACTCCTCCTTCTGTTCCATGACGAGGGCCTGCAGCATATTCATCGAGGAACTACTATTCTCATGCAGCTTCTTCCAGCCGGTGTTCTTCTCCTTCAACAGGTCGATCTCCTGGCAGAGCTTCGCCTTGTCCTCCTGAAGTCGCAGGATTTCGCCGGTCGCCTTCTTCTCCGAGGCAATGCTCTTCTTCAGCAGCATCACCAAGCCGGCGGTCAACTCCCCCTGCTGATTGAGCCCAGCAGGCATGTCGTCGAGGCTCTCCTTCAGCAACTCCATCAAAGCTTGGATGAAGTCCTTCTGCTTATTGAGCTGATCGGGCATGCCGTCGAGGGATAACGATTCTAGCTCCGCCGGCTTGGCATGTTCGCCTCCGCGGCTAGGGCGCTCCTGGGAGCCATCGCCTACCCGTGAGAGATCTTTCGAGGTCTCTGCGTTGCGGCGAGCCCTTTCTTTTTTTTCCGCAGCCTTGGTTGCCGCTCCCTTGTTACGAGTAGTTCTCGACCTAGAGCTCTGCTCACCGGCCATGGCAACGATGGACAAAGAAGAAGCACTTATGAGGAGGAAAGGTAGAGTAATTTTCGGTTAGGTAGTTCCCCTTTTTATAACCTAAGTACTAGCACTAGTACTAATATGTAACACCCTGAGAATCATGCTACAGTAACCCCCTGTGATTAAGCTAATCATGTGCTAAACAGGGCTTGATCACATTTGGATCACCTTCCTTTTCAAACTCCTAGTTCAAACTTCAAATATAATTAAAGTGGAAAATAAAAGTTTTCAAAAATTCAAACAAAAATGTCCAGTGGGTTCTAAATAATACACTGGTAATTATGGTGGAGAAAACACATTTTTATAAAATGTCTAAATACTTTTAAATGAAATAAAACAGAAAAGGAAATAAACAAATAAAGAGAAAACAGAAAACAAAACAGTCAAAAGAAAAAAAGAGCAGGCCTCCCCCCCCCACTGGACCCGCGGCCCAAACCCCCCACGGCCCAAGCTGGGCCGCCACCCGCGCCCCGGCCCAGCCCACCTCCCCCCCGCGTCCCCTTCCTGTTCCCCCGACCGGGACGGAACAGTGGCCGTCCCCGCCGCACCCCCTCGCCGGCGACGGGGAGGATAAGGGCGCCAGCTCCCCCGCCTCCTCGGGCCTCTCTCCCACTCGCCCCCGCTCTCCCTCGGCCTCTGCGCCTTCTCCCCCGCCAGATCCCCCTCCCTCTCCCCTCCGTTCCCCTCTGCCCGAGAGCGCTCGCCGCCGTTCACCGTCGTTCACACGGCCACCGTGCCCGCCTCGCCGCCCCAAGGAGTCTCCAAGGACCGCCGTCGCCCGCTGCTGCGTCTGGTGCAGCCCGTTGGAGACCGGAGCCCCTACAACGAACGCACCAAGCTCGCCTTCATCTTCGGACGCCGGCGACCCCCTTCTTCCCCGGCGACGACCTGCTGCTCCTAAGCACCCACGGGCCCTTCTTGCGCCGCGCGGTGAGCTCCTCTACCTCCTCCCTCTCTCCGCTAGCTCGCTCGCGCTCCGTAGCTACTTCCCCGCGCGCGCCCGAACGCCACGCCGCGGAGCTCGCCGCCGGCGTGTCTCCGGTGACCAAATGGTCACGGGCGTTGGCCCGCTAGCCCGACCGCACCGTGCCGCACCCACCTAGCTAGCTAGTTCGGCCGTTCGCGCGCTCTAGCGTAGCTCCCCTCGGGCACCCGTAGCTCCTCGCCGCCGGCGAGTTCGTAGCGCACGTCTCCGGCCGTTCCAGCCCCTCCGGCCACCGCCGTTGGACGCGCGACGTCGAGCCGCGTCGTACGCGCCCAGCCCCGCCCCCGCAAACCCACTGTGGGCGAAACCCGAAGCTCACCCGCGCATCGCCGCCACGCTGGAGCTCGCCGGAGCCCCTCTCCGGTGCCCTGCCGACGTGGCCGGCCGGGCCCCACCCCTGGGTCACTGCCAGTGGCCCCCACGGGCCCAGTTGACTGGGTTGACCGAGTCAACTGCTGACTGGGCAGGCCCAGTCACTGACATGCGGGCCCCGCCGCAAAGAAAATTAAAAAGAAAATGTTTTATAAATAAAAATAATTATTTTAACTAATCACTCACTGACATATGGGGCCCACCCCTCTAATTATACTGTTAGATTAGTTTAAATAGATATTAGACTAACAGAGGCTGACATGTGGGTCCCACTGGACCCACCTGTCTGGTTTGACTGGTCAGCCGACCAGTTGACCTGCTGACGTCAGCATTACCTCATGCTGACGTCATAATTCATTTTTCTGAATATAAATAATTCCAGAAATTCAAATAAACTTTGAAAATTCATATCTTTTAAACCGTAACTCAGATGAAATTGTTTTCTATATGAAAGTTGCTCAGAACGACGAGACGAATCCGAATACGCAGTCCGTTCATCCACCACACCTCCCTAACCTATCGAACTAGCAACTTTCCCCCTCCGGTCCGTCTGTCCGAAAACGCGAAACATCGGGAATACCTCCCGGATGTTCCCCCCCCCTTCACCGGCACCACCTACTGTCGCGTTAGGGCACCCCTAGCACCGCTCATTGTCATGTCACGCATCGTCATGCTTATGTTTGCCTTGTATTTACTGTTTCTTCCCCCTCTTCTCTCCGGTAGACTACGAGACCGACACTGCTGCTGCCCAGTTCGACTACGGAGTCGACGACCCCTCCTACTTGCCAGAGCAACCAGGCAAGCCCCCCCCTTTTGATCACCAGATATCGCCTACTCTAATCTCTACTGCTTGCATTAGAGTAGTGTAGCATGTTACTTCTTTTCGATATCCTATTCTGATGCATAGCCTATCCTTGCTACTATTGTTACTACCTTTACCTGCAATCCTACATGCTTAGTATAGGATGCTAGATTTCCATCAGTGGCCCTACATTCTTGTCCGTCTGCTGTGCTATACTATCGGGCCGTGATCACCTGGGCGGTGATCACGGGCATATACTTATATACTATATACATGACACATGTGATGACTAAAGTCGGGTCGGCTCGTAGGAGTACCCGCAAGTGGATCTTTGTGGCGGAGCGACAGGGCAGGTTGAGACCGCCTAGGTAAGAGGTGGGCCTGGCCCTGGTCGGCGTTCGCGGATACTTAACACGCTTAACGAGATCTTGGTATTTTATCTGAGTCTGGCCATTTGGTCTATACGCACTAACCATCTACGTGGGAGTAGTTATGGGTATCCCGACGTCGTGGTATCAGCCGAAGCTCTTTTGACGTCAGCGACTGAGTGGCGCGCGCCGTGTTGGACCGCTTTGACGTAACCGCCGTGATCGTGTGGGTTGCTAGGTCTGCTCGCGGCCGCGTTCGCAACGTGCAGGTGTGCATAGGGCGATGGGCCCAGACCCCTGCGCGCATAGGTTTAGACCGGCGTGCTGACCTCTCTGTTGAGCCTAGGTGGGGCTGTGACGTGTTTATCTTACGAGGCCGGGCATGACCCAGAAAAGTGTGTCCGGCCAATTGGGATCGAGCGTGTTGGGTTATGTGGCGCACCCCTGCAGGGAAGTTATCTATTCGAATAGCCGTGTCCCTCGGTAAAAGGACGACCCGGAGTTGTACCTTGAGCTTATGACAACTAGAACTGGATACTGAATAAAATACACCCTTCCAAGTGCCAGATACAACCCGGTGATCGCTCTCTAACAGGGTGACGAGGAGGGGATCGCCGGGTAGGATTATGCTATGCGATGCTACTTGGAGGACTTCAATCTACTCTCTTCTACATGCTGCAAGATGGAGATGTCCAGAAGCTTAGTCTTCGACAGGACTAGCTATCCCCCTCTTATTCCGGCATTCTGCAGTTCAGTCCACTGATATGCCTCTTTACACATATACCCATGCATATGTAGTGTAGCTCCTTGCTTGCGAGTACTTTGGATGAGTACTCACGGTTGCTTCTCTCCCTCTTTTTCCCCCTTTCCTTTCTATCTGGTTGTCGCAACCAGATGTTGGAGTCCAGGAGCCAGACGCCACCGTCGACGACGACTCCCACGGCACTGGAGGTGCCTACTACTACGTGCAGGCCGCTGACGACGACCAGGAGTAGTTAGGAGGTCCCAGGCAGGAGGCCTTGCCTTTTCGATCGTTGCTACTTTTGTGCTAGCCTTCTTAAGGCAAAACTTGTTTAACTTATGTCTGTACTCAGATATTGTTGCTTCCGCTGACTCGTCTATGATCGAGCACTTGTATTCGAGCCCTCGAGGCCCCTGGCTTGTATTATGATGCTTGTATGACTTATTTATGTTTTAGAGTTGTGTTGTGATATCTTCCCGTGAGTCCCTGATCTTGGTCGTACACATTTGCGTGCATGATTAGTGTACGGTCAAATCGGGGGCGTCACAAGTTGGTATCAGAGCCGACTGCCTGTAGGAACCCCCTTCCACACTCCTTGGCCGAAGTCGAGTCTAGACATTGCAAAACTTTTACTAACATGGCTGTGCGGCTTACGGGCCCACGTCGCCATTGGGTGGTACTAGGATCATTTACTCCTCGACCTTTACTCTGGGACTCTGAACTCTCTTCTACTCGGGTTAAACGAATTTACTAACTCTAACACTAGGATCCCGTGACCACATTCACCCCAAAGTTGGATAAGCCATAGTTGTTTCTCAGAATAGTATTTTGATCAATTCACACACTGTCATTTGACTCCTTTGAAACGTCTTTGCTTTCAGATGGAACCCACGAGGCAGGTTGTTCGCCACACGATGGCCATTGGTGCCTCGGGATCACCTGCGGTGCTAGCTGAGATGATGACCTATCTGGGTTATCGCTGGCACCCTGAGTACACCGTCTACGAGGAGTACCAGGACTTTAACCAGGAGCAGTACCGTGCCATCGTCCACCTCTACTCTCGGGAGTACGACTCCACTACTGTGCTGCACACCGCACATGGTGTTGGTGTGACCATCGATATGGTTGTCCACGATGCAGCCTATGCTGCTCTGACACGTCTTCGTGGAGAGTATCGGGAGTTGGACACCTCCCCTTTCAGGCACATTGCTATCGCCTCTGATGTTGGTGCAGAGGGATACTATACTGCTGCCTACTCCACTGTCACCCGAGAGCCCTTCTACCATCAGCACCTGGTTCTGCATGCTGATGGGCTGGATCGAGCTAACCGAGCTCTTCGCCACGAGATGTACACCACCCGTCAGCACCTTTACCGTGCTCTGACGCTGCTGCACCCCTTTGTCCGGTCTGGACAGGTACCGCGTTCTGCGATCTACCCAGCCAGGACCGTGATGCCCCACGGTGTCGGTTGGCCAGAGGTGGGAGGCTACTCTCCCGCACTTGGTCCTATTCTGCCACCTGAGCGTCGGGCTCTACACCTGAGTATCCGCGGCCCCCAGTCTGCTGACGTGGAGAGCTATCCGTTGCCTCACTACCAGCTGTCGGGCTACGATTACCTCCACAGTACCTCTTGGGACTGATGTAGGCTTGTTTGTAGTGTTAAAGGCATTCGCCGCGAGCCTGTGTGCCGCCTATGATGTTTTAGTCTATGTACTGAACTCTGTGTACTGAACTCTATGCATGACCCCTTTTGTAAGCTATGCCGACTACTATGTAGTAGCTATCGTGCTCCTTTCATTATGCATGTTTCATCATGAATGATTCTTGTCATTGCCAATTTTCTCAATGCTGAACTACCCCTGTTATATATTAGCAGGATGGTTAGACCAGGTGGTCGTGGTCGTGGTGGCGATGCCCCACCACCACCTGAGTACATGGCTGGTATGATCCAACAGTTTGAACTGAACCGCCAATTCATGGAAAATATGATGGCTCAGTTTCCTCGCCCCAATATGAACCAGCAGCCAGCCCAAGTGACTCTTCAAGATTTCATACGCCTCAACCCAACCATCTACCGCAGCTCAACTCAGCCTTTGGATGCTGATGACTGGCTCCGTGACATCACCTATGAGATGGAGTCTGCTGATGTAGCCCCTGCCAGCTATGTCAATTTTGCTTCCTTCTTCTTGAAGGGACCCGCAGCTCAATGGTGGGACAGCCACAGGCGTACTCTGCCAGCTGGAACAATCATCACATGGCCAGACTTCCAAGCAGCTTTCCGTGCCCGCTTCATTCCTCAGGGAGTCATGGACCGGAAGAAGCGTGAGTTCCGCAACCTCACCCAAGGCAACAAAACTGTTGAAGCTTATCAGCGGGAGTTTCTGGACTTGTCCCGCTATGCTGAAGAAGACATTGCAACTGATGCACGCAGACAGGAGAAGTTCCGTGATGGACTACAAGCTGACATCAAGCTCGCACTTCTAGTGCATGACTTCGCCGATTTCGCCACCTTGGTGAATAAGGCCATCAATGTCGAGACTGGTCTGCAGGAATACCAGAGCTCTCAGAGGCGCAACCGTGACACGGGCTCATCTTCGGGCTCGCCCTCACAGAAGCGTAAGATATGGATCCCAAACAGCATGTATCGTCCAAATGCACCTGCTCCCAGGAAATCTTATGCTGCACCGCGTCTGCCTCCTCCACCATCTAAGCAGTCAAGGCTACCAGCTCCCCCACCTGGGGCTCCTGTTCCCACTCCAGATAATGGTCTGTGCTTCAAGTGTGGTCAACCGGGTCACTTTGCCAGGAACTGCTATCAGAATCAGAATCAACTGGCCCTTCCAGCAGCTGGCCGTGGTAACAACCAGCCCCGCAACAACAATGCTAAGTCTCAAGGTCGTGCTCATGCCAACCACGTTGATCTCAGCGAAGCTCAAGACCAGCCTGCTACTGTGATGGGTACACTCCTCGTAAATTCAGTACCAGCATCCGTTTTATTTGATACAGGAGCATCCCATTCATTCATATCAGCAGAATTTGCATTCCTGCATGGCATTCATTACGAAGAGATAAACACTCCGCTAGTGGTACACACCCCTGCGGGCCAATGCCAAACCTCTATGGTTAGTCGCGATGTTACTGTTGAAATTGAAGGACTGGAATTTCTTGTCTCTCCCATCGTACTGAAGTCCTGTAGCATTGATCTCATTCTGGGAATGAATTGGTTAAAAGCGCATACTGCTTCAATCGTTTGCACCACTAAGACCGTCCATCTGCTACACCCTTCAGATGAGATAGTTACTTACCAAGCCCATCTGGTGCAAAATGCCGAGGCAAGGCTCTATGCATTGAATGCATTGAACGCTGCACCACTCGAGGGCATTGAAAACATTCCCATCGTGCGTGAATTCCTCGACGTCTTCCCTGAAGAACTTCCAGGGATTCCCCCTGCTAGAGCTGTCGAATTCATCATCGACTTGAAACCAGGCACCACTCCTATAGCCAAGCGACCCTACAAAATGCCGCCGCATGAACTCCTTGAGCTTAAGGAGGAAATCGACAAGTCTCTTCGCAAAGGATTCATTCGCCCAAGTTGCTCTCCTTGGGGAGCACCTTCTCTCTTTGTCAAGAAGAAGGATGGGACAAACCGATTAGTTCAAGACTACCGTCCTATAAACCAAGCTACCATTCAGAATAAATACCCTCTTCCTCGGATCAATGATCTGTATGATCAACTGGCGGGTTCGTCAGTGTTCTCTAAGCTCGACTTGAGGTTGGGCTACCACCAGATCCGTGTTCGCGAAGAGGATATCCCAAAGACCGCCTTCGTGACTCGCTATGGTTCATACGAGTACACCGTCATGTCTTTCGGTTTAACCAATGCTCCAGCCACCTTCTCTCGTCTGATGAACTACATATTCATGGATTACCTCGACAAGTTCGTCGTGGTTTATCTGGATGATATCCTGATATTTTCCAAGAACGAAGAAGAACATGCTGAATATCTTCGTCTTGTGCTGGAAAAGCTACGAGAACATCAACTATATGCCAAGTTCTCTAAATGTGAATTTTGGCTACCCGAAGTAACCTATCTCGGGCATGTCATCTCTAAGGATGGTATTGCCGTCAACCCCGAGCGAGTTCAGGCTATTCTTGATTGGACTCCTCCCAAGAACGTTAAGCAAGTCAGAAGTTTTCTCGGTCTCGCCAGCTATTGCCGTCGATTCGTCGAGAACTTCTCTAAGATCGCCAGGCCTCTGACTAACCTGTTGCATAAGGGTGTCAAGTTCCAATGGACAGACAAATGTCAGGAAAGTTTCCAGGCACTCAAAGACAAGTTGACTTCTGCCCCAGTTCTAGCTCCACCTGATACTAAGAAGGACTTCGTCATTTATTGCGACGCTTCCCGTCAAGGATTAGGCTGTGTCCTAATGCAAGACCGCAGAGTGATTGCTTATGCCTCTCGACAATTGCGCCCTCACGAAGAGAACTACCCAGTTCACGACCTCGAACTTGCTGCCGTCATTCATGCGCTGAAGCAGTGGCGACATTACCTTCTCGGTAATCGTTGCGAGATCTTCACTGACCACCAAAGTCTGAAGTATCTGTTTACTCAGCCAGATCTGAACCTCCGTCAACAGAGATGGATGGAGCTTGTTGCAGACTTTGACTTGGGTATCTCCTATACGCCAGGCAAGGCTAATGTAATGGCTGATGCCTTGAGCCGCAAGTCTTACTGCAACCACCTCCAGGTTCATAAAGTTCAGCCCTCGCTTGTTGAAGAATTCAGGAAGCTGAACCTCCATATTGTTCCTCCGGGTGCACTCGCTCCCCCTCCTAAACAATTTGGCAAGGTGAACCTCCACGTTGTTACCCAGGGTTCCCTCAATACCCTAGTTGCTAAACCAGATCTCGAGGACAGCATCAAAAGGCTACAGAAGTATGACTCTGAAGCCTACAAGATTAAGCGCTACCTCGCAGGAGGAAAGCCCTCATTCTTCACCATTTCTGAAGATGGCACCCTATACTTCAAGGGCCGCCTAGTGGTGCCATGTGCAGAGAAAAACCTGGATATGACACAGGAAGTTATGAAAGAAGCTCATGATACGCCTCTGTGTATCCATCCTGGTAGTACAAAGATGTATCAAGATATCCGTCAGAGATTCTGCTGGACTAATATGAAGCAAGACATTGCTCGTTATGTTGCTGAGTGTGACGTTTGCCGTCGTATCAAAGCAAAACATCAAAGGCCTGCTGGAACTCTGCAACCTATCTCTATTCCTGAATGGAAATGGGACCATGTTGAGATGGACTTCGTCACTGGATTTCCCAAATCGCAGAAAGGTAATGATGCTATTCTTGTCGTCATTGACCGGCTTTCCAAAGTTGCACATTTCCTGGCAGTCAAAGAAACGATCACTGCTAGCCAGTTGGCAATGCTCTATATGTCCAGGATTGTTTCACTCCACGGTATTCCATTGGTTATCAGTTCAGACCGTGGCAGCTTATTCACTTCAAGATTCTGGGCAAGTTTCCAAGAAGCTATGGGCACTCATCTGTCATTTAGTACTGCGTTTCATCCTCAATCGCAAGGACAAGTTGAACGCGTCAATCAAGTTCTCGAAGACATGCTTCGAGCTTGCGTTATTTCCTTCGGCAAGAAATGGGAGGAATCTCTCCCGTATGCTGAGTTCTCTTATAATAATAGCTATCAAGCTAGTCTGAAGATGGCCCCCTTCGAAGTGTTATATGGACGAAAGTGCCGAACCCCCCTGAACTGGTCAGAAACTGGGGAACGTCCACTCTTCGGTCCGGATATTATCCAAGATGCCGAAGAACAAGTCCGCATTATTCGCGAGAATCTCAAGACTGCTCAGTCACGTCAGAAGAGTCAGTATGACCGTCATCATAAAGACATGGTCTATCAACCTGGCGAAAAGGCTTATCTTCGAGTCACACCTATGAAGGGTGCTCACCGCTTCGGGATCAAGGGCAAACTAGCTCCTCGCTATATTGGCCCATTCACTATTCTCGAAAGGCGTGGAAAAGTGGCATACCAACTAGAACTACCGCCGAACCTTTCTCAGGTTCACGATGTGTTCCATGTGTCACAGCTCCGCCGTTGCTTCAAGGATCCAATCCGAGCGGTGGATCACGAAGTGCTCGAATTGCAGCAAGACCTCTCCTATAAGGAGCATCCGGTCCGCATTCTCGACCAAGCTGAACGCCGCACACGTCAGAAGGCGATCAAGTTTCTCAAAGTCCAGTGGTCACGCCATTCTGAAGATGAGGCCACTTGGGAACGAGAGGATCGTCTGCGCGAAGAATACCCCGCACTGTTTCCTTCTACCTCCTAAATCTCGGGACGAGATTTCTTGTAGTGGAGGAGATTTGTAACACCCTGAGAATCATGCTACAGTAACCCCCTGTGATTAAGCTAATCATGTGCTAAACAGGGCTTGATCACATTTGGATCACCTTCCTTTTCAAACTCCTAGTTCAAACTTCAAATATAATTAAAGTGGAAAATAAAAGTTTTCAAAAATTCAAACAAAAATGTCCAGTGGGTTCTAAATAATACACTGGTAATTATGGTGGAGAAAACACATTTTTATAAAATGTCTAAATACTTTTAAATGAAATAAAACAGAAAAGGAAATAAACAAATAAAGAGAAAACAGAAAACAAAACAGTCAAAAGAAAAAAAGAGCAGGCCTCCCCCCCACTGGACCCGCGGCCCAAACCCCCCCCCCCCCGGCCCAAGCTGGGCCGCCACCCGTGCCCCGGCCCAACCCACCTCCCCCCCGCGTCCCCTTCCTGTTCCCCCGACCGGGACGGAACAGTGGCCGTCCCCGCCGCACCCCCTCGCCGGCGACGGGGAGGATAAGGGCGCCAGCTCCCCCGCCTCCTCGGGCCTCTCTCCCACTCGCCCCCGCTCTCCCTCGGCCTCTGCGCCTTCTCCCCCGCCAGATCCCCCTCCCTCTCCCCTCCGTTCCCCTCTGCCCGAGAGCGCTCGCCGCCGTTCACCGTCGTTCACACGGCCACCGTGCCCGCCTCGCCGCCCCAAGGAGTCTCCAAGGACCGCCGTCGCCCGCTGCTGCGTCTGGTGCAGCCCGTTGGAGACCGGAGCCCCTACAACGAACGCACCAAGCTCGCCTTCATCTTCGGACGCCGGCGACCCCCTTCTTCCCCGGCGACGACCTGCTGCTCCTAAGCACCCACGGGCCCTTCTTGCGCCGCGCGGTGAGCTCCTCTACCTCCTCCCTCTCTCCGCTAGCTCGCTCGCGCTCCATAGCTACTTCCCCGCGCGCGCCCGAACGCCACGCCGCGGAGCTCGCCGCCGGCGTGTCTCCGGTGACCAAATGGTCACGGGCGTTGGCCCGCTAGCCCGACCGCACCGTGCCGCACCCACCTAGCTAGCTAGTTCGGCCGTTCGCGCGCTCTAGCGTAGCTCCCCTCGGGCACCCGTAGCTCCTCGCCGCCGGCGAGTTCGTAGCGCACGTCTCCGGCCGTTCCAGCCCCTCTGGCCACCGCCGTTGGACGCGCGACGTCGAGCCGCGTCGTACGCGCCCAGCCCCGCCCCCGCAAACCCACTGTGGGCGAAACCCGAAGCTCACCCGCGCATCGCCGCCGCGCTGGAGCTCGCCGGAGCCCCTCTCCGGTGCCCTGCCGACGTGGCCGGCCGGGCCCCACCCCTGGGTCACTGCCAGTGGCCCCCACGGGCCCAGTTGACTGGGTTGACCGAGTCAACTGCTGACTGGGCAGGCCCAGTCACTGACATGCGGGCCCCGCCGCAAAGAAAATTAAAAAGAAAATGTTTTATAAATAAAAATAATTATTTTAACTAATCACTCACTGACATATGGGGCCCACCCCTCTAATTATACTGTTAGATTAGTTTAAATAGATATTAGACTAACAGAGGCTGACATGTGGGTCCCACTGGACCCACCTGTCTGGTTTGACTGGTCAGCCGACCAGTTGACCTGCTGACGTCAGCATTACCTCATGCTGACGTCATAATTCATTTTTCTGAATATAAATAATTCCAGAAATTCAAATAAACTTTGAAAATTCATATCTTTTAAACCGTAACTCGGATGAAATTGTTTTCTATATGAAAGTTGCTCAGAACGACGAGACGAATCCGAATACGCAGTCCGTTCATCCACCACACCTCCCTAACCTATCGAACTAGCAACTTTCCCCCTCCGGTCCGTCTGTCCGAAAACGCGAAACATCGGGAATACCTCCCGGATGTTCCCCCCTCCTTCACCGGTACCACCTACTGTCGCGTTAGGGCACCCCTAGCACCGCTCATTGTCATGTCACGCATCGTCATGCTTATGTTTGCCTTGTATTTACTGTTTCTTCCCCTCTTCTCTCCGGTAGACTACGAGACCGACACTGCTGCTGCCCAGTTCGACTACGGAGTCGACGACCCCTCCTACTTGCCAGAGCAACCAGGCAAGCCCCCCCCTTTTGATCACCAGATATCGCCTACTCTAATCTCTACTGCTTGCATTAGAGTAGTGTAGCATGTTACTGCTTTTCGATATCCTATTCTGATGCATAGCCTATCCTTGCTACTATTGTTACTACCTTTACCTGCAATCCTACATGCTTAGTATAGGATGCTAGATTTCCATCAGTGGCCCTACATTCTTGTCCGTCTGCTGTGCTATACTATCGGGCCGTGATCACCTGGGCGGTGATCACGGGCATATACTTATATACTATATACATGACACATGTGATGACTAAAGTCGGGTCGGCTCGTAGGAGTACCCGCAAGTGGATCTTTGTGGCGGAGCGACAGGGCAGGTTGAGACCGCCTAGGTAAGAGGTGGGCCTGGCCCTGGTCGGCGTTCGCGGATACTTAACACGCTTAACGAGATCTTGGTATTTGATCTGAGTCTGGCCATTTGGTCTATACGCACTAACCATCTACGTGGGAGTAGTTATGGGTATCCCGACGTCGTGGTATCAGCCGAAGCTCTTTTGACGTCAGCGACTGAGTGGCGCGCGCCGTGTTGGACCGCTTTGACGTAACCACCGTGATCGTTTGGGTTGCTAGGTCTGCTCGCGGCCTCGTTCGCAACGTGCAGGTGTGCATAGGGCGATGGGCCCAGACCCCTGCGCGCATAGGTTTAGACCGGCGTGCTGACCTCTCTGTTGAGCCTAGGTGGGGCTGTGACGTGTTGATCTTACGAGGCCGGGCATGACCCAGAAAAGTGTGTCCGGCCAATTGGGATCGCCGGGTAGGATTATGCTATGCGATGCTACTTGGAGGACTTCAATCTACTCTCTTCTACATGCTGCAAGATGGAGATGTCCAGAAGCTTAGTCTTCGACAGGACTAGCTATCCCCCTCTTATTCCGGCATTCTGCAGTTCAGTCCACTGATATGCCTCTTTACACATATACCCATGCATATGTAGTGTAGCTCCTTGCTTGCGAGTACTTTGGATGAGTACTCACGGTTGCTTCTCTCCCTCTTTTTCCCCCTTTCCTTTCTATCTGGTTGTCGCAACCAGATGTTGGAGTCCAGGAGCCAGACGCCACCGTCGACGACGACTCCCACGGCACTGGAGGTGCCTACTACTACGTGCAGGCCGCTGACGACGACCAGGAGTAGTTAGGAGGTCCCAGGCAGGAGGCCTTGCCTTTTCGATCGTTGCTACTTTTGTGCTAGCCTTCTTAAGGCAAAACTTGTTTAACTTATGTCTGTACTCAGATATTGTTGCTTCCGCTGACTCGTCTATGATCGAGCACTTGTATTCGAGCCCTCGAGGCCCCTGGCTTGTATTATGATGCTTGTATGACTTATTTATGTTTTAGAGTTGTGTTGTGATATCTTCCCGTGAGTCCCTGATCTTGGTCGTACACATTTGCGTGCATGATTAGTGTACGGTCAAATCGGGGGCGTCACATAATACCTGCATAGTGGGAACACGTTCAGGTTTGGTACGTACTAGTAGGTGTGAGCAGGCTTTCGAATGTGATGGGAACAAGGTAAAGATTAATTGATGGTTTTGGTTTCGAGGCCCGAAATGGCTCCCGATGAGTTTAGCGGAACATAAATTTCAAGTACTACACTGCTCAAATGCGTAAATATTATGTTACTGTCAAAAATTGGCACAAAATACGAAGGAGACCAATGGAAGTACTACTAGCAACCCACGATTTAACTACTCCCATGCGCGCAGTGGAGTAATAATGTCTTTCTTCCGCCCTCACGTCCACTCAATTTGCATGCGCTGTATTAATTGACCATCAATGAAGTGAACGACTTTACACGCGTCAAATTATCACATGCAGTGGATCTTGGTACAAAATTGCGTCCACCCGTGTACCCGCATGTGCGTGCGAGGGAATGAGTGCGTGTGTGGCGTGTGTGCACATCTTCGCTTCGTGCATGTACCGCTAGTATGGCTCAGGGAGGACGAGTACATTCTTCCGGAACCAGCAGCACGTCACTGTGATCAATCCACGCAAGGAGGTCACGACAACGCCTCAACATGTGCCACGTGGCTTCATGAACTGTAAGAGAGACACTGTGTAGCGTGCCATTGGTATTCTAATTTACGTGTTTTGCACATACTCGAAGTACTAGTAAGGTACACGTGCATTGCACGCATCAGATTTTGCAACCAAATTATGAATAAATACCACACTATAGCATGTAAGCTCTGAGTCATATATGCCTGATGTAGCCCTTCGTTTAATTCTTATAGTTCATCTCATTCAAAATCAATAAGTTTTTATAAAAAAGCTAAGAACACGGGAATAGGAAAAACATGGGATTATAGTGGAATGTCGTCTTCAATCCTACAGGATTGTACGAGTGTTTGATTGTGCATAGAAAAAACACAGAATTCTTTCAAAGAGGTTTGAGTGGATGGGATATTTCCTATGAAATCTAGTGCAAATGAATCATATGGAAAAATTCCTATGGTTTACAATCCTACGAATCAAACAACCAAGATAGGAAAAAATCCTAATGATTTGAAGCCTCCAAAATTCCTTTGAGAATCCTTTGAATCAAAGAAGCCCTTAATCTATTTTATGATTCATGGAATTGTGCGTTGTAAAGCATAAAGTAAAAACAAATAATGGCAATTCAACTAGAAAAAAAGTTTGGGCAGTTATGATACGGAAGATTCTAGAACAAAAGAGAACCACTGTTGTTTTGAGGTTTGTGCATTATGCTTAAGTTCAACCATGGAGTCTGTTAGATTGTACATGTGGCAAAATCTGGTGGGGGCTAGAAGATGGTGCGAGGGGCCGAGTGGAGGGAGACTATGAAGGAATGCACAAGTGCGAGATCGATGTTTAGAGAGAGGGGGCGAACACGTGCGCTGTTGCGCGCAGTGGCGGAGCCATGAAAAATAAATGAGCTAGGGGGCCAAGCATTGCTAATCCTATACGAGGAGGGTCAATTCATGAACTTAAACCATTTTTAGCAGCAATTGTCTAATGATCACATTCATATTAGCCTCGATATATAGTGATGTTAGGGGGGGAGGGGGGCAGGGCCCTTACTGCCCCCTGTCTTCGCCATTGTGGACGCGTCTGAGAGATGAAGCGGAAGGCATGGATGATGAGAGCGGGACGTTGGATATATAATTAATGTGGGTGTATTAGCTATATATGTTAATCCTATATAGAGAGGTACTCCCTCCGTCTAGGTGTGTAAGTCATCTTACGAAAACCAAATAATCCCAAAACACTTAGGCGTGGTGCATTAACTTCTACCTCGTTTCTTGTTTCTTGACAAATCAACCAATAAGATATGTTGGGTGTGCATGATTTTAATGACTTGAGATTACCAAACACGACATGCAGTGGTTAGTTCATTGCATGCAATGATATTAATTAGCAAATAAACATTAAGTTCTCTCGTTTTCCCCTCCTCCTTGGTCACGGTGCACAACCTAAGTTGACTTACTCACCTAGACGGAGGGAGTATAGATTGATCGATGTGGACGTGGCAGAGAGGGTGAGACCTCACTGGATATATCGATTGATCGGTTTGTGTGGAAAACTATGAAAGACCTAGCTATATACACACATACATAGAGGAACATCGATCGTTGCGCATGCACGCGTGAGAGATAAAGAATGCCCGATATGATGGAGAGGGGGATGTGTGTGGGTGTGTGCCTTCATGGGAGACCGACCTGAAGAAAAAGATTGCATGCGTGCGATGGATAATGCCGACTGGTAGTGTGTGTGCATGCATGCATGAGAGAAAGTTAGTGGTACAATTATAAAGAGAAGACTACTGTGTGGGTGTAAAAGAATAGGTGAGGTCATAATCAATGTAAAGTTGAATTCAAATATTTGAATAAGAGATCCTGATGTTTGAAACCCATGCATGCATAAATATAACGGAGATCTGTGCGGTGTGGTTTGGAAACGAGCATGTTGTAATGTATACACATTGAACAAGGTCAGACTGATTTGAATTTGAGATACCGATGGCAGACATCATTTGGCCACGTCGCATCCGTGCATGGACACACTATTCTAATTGGAGATGATGGGCGGCTTTCGCATCACATATCTATATCTATACCCCTATATATATAATATATATTATATTTTTTTATATTGTGTGCGGGTAACTTTAACTTTGAAAGATGGTCATTGGATGAGGCAAATCCGATGGTCCAAAGATGCCAAATTTGAGCACTACTGGCCGTTGGATATCATCTAGATTCCACCAGATTTCGCCACATGTATAATCTAGAAGACTCCATGGTTGAACTTAAGCATAATGCACAAACATCAAAACACAAGCACTTCTGATTTGTTCTAGAATCTTCCGTATCAGAATTTCCCAAATGTTTTTCTACATGATTTGCCATTATTTGTTTTTACCTTATTTCTTACGACGTACAATTCCATGAATCTTAAAATAGATTAGATTTCTTATAAAAACTAGATGATTTTGAATGAAATGAACTATAAGAATTAAACGAACATCTACATCATGCATATATGACTCAAAGCTTGCATGCTATAATGTGGTATTTATTCATAATTTTGTTGCCAAATCTCATGCGTGCAATGCACGTGTACCTTACTCTAGTCTAAATGGTGTTTGTCTGTGTGTTGTGCGTGTTGCGGTGCAAATTGTCATTTTTTTGGGTACACGTTAAGCTTGTTCTTCCGAAATTTCAAGCCGCGCCTTGTTATGCCGAAAATTCAAGCAAGCGTCTGTGTCTATCATGTTGCGAAACTCCCGCCTTTTCAACCCGCGCCTTGTTAGCCCGAAATATTTAAGATATATCTTTGTCTCGTTGTGCTCCGACAACTCCCTCCATCTCAACCCGCGCCTTGCTATCCCGAAATTACAACGCATGCGAAAACTCACACCTCCTGTGAAATCCCGACACGCGAAATGCCCGTGGTACCCTTGAACCGAAAGAACCGCCTCAAATCGGTGGGGGTACTTTCGTAACTTACCCCACATTTCGGACAAGCGCATCTCTAAGCCATGGTTCCCCACTGCCATCCCATCCGCCCACCCATTCGTACACCGAGGCCGCGAAAACCTGCGACGAAACCCCACACCTTGCTCCGTCCGCCACCCAGCCAGAGCCTCTTCCCCGATGACGTCGTCCACAGCAACACCTCGACGTCCCTCATCCACCGTACCGGATGAGGACCCGTCGTCGATCTCATCGTCCCGCCGGTTCAGCCACCCCGTCCTCCACCTCCAAGGAGCTGCCCCGACGTTCCCCTCTTCTTTCGCGCCACCTCCATTCCCACACCGCCGTCTTCACCTGCACCACCGAAAGAGCATCATCATCACCGTTTCCTCGGATGAAGCTGCGGCCTAATCGGCGCCACCAAAGAGGTTGTACACTAATCGCCGCATTTTCTTCTTGATTCAATCTCACGGTGCTGCCGGCGCTCGGTCCCGAGCCGACACGGCGCGGCTCCATCCACGGCGGCGTCGCCGGCCACTTCCTCCACGGCGTCGCTCCCTCGGCGGCGACGTCCACATCAGTAGGAGCTGCTGCCGCTTTAGCTCTCGCTCGCTCTGCTGCTCTGCTCTTGCTCTCGGTCCCCTGCCTGGTCTGCTCTTGCTATTGCCCTTACTCGCGCTGCTGCTCTCGCTCTTGCTCTTGCTTGCGATGCTGCTCCGATTTAGCTACACTTCAGTCGACTGAATCGACTTTTGGGTCAGTCGATTTTCAGGGGGTGGGGGGGGGGGCTTGCCGGGGTGAAGGAAGAACCAGGCTCAGCGGGGAGGGGGGCTCGCCGGAGAGGTACCCCACTATCTATCCTAGGTTTCAGGATGGGGGCGGTGGTCGCCGGCGGTGGCGGGGCGTTGGCGGGGCGGTGGCGTGGGGATCGCCGGATAAAAAGTTCGGCACGGGGGGCCTAGAGGGATGGCCGGGGCGGCGGCGGACCGGCGGTGGGGAGTGTTTTCGGGGCGGGCGGGGCGGCGCACCGCCAGCCGCGGGCGGCGTGGGGCTGCTGTTTGGCCGGTGGTGGCTGGCGGCTCAGCGGGGTGGAGGTTGAAGATGAACCGCAGGCCCTTGATTTCGTATCCAACGGCTGCAAAATCGACTGACCAGAGATGAAAAGGTCAGTCGACCAACGTGTAGCCTCACCTTGCTAGTGCGTTCAGTTTAGACAGCAGAATTCAGTTTCGACAGCAAAATTCAGTTTCGACAGTTAAATTCAGTTTCGACAGTTAAGTTCAGTTTCGACAGTTAAATTCAGTTTCGACAGTTAGGTTCAGAGATGAGCGGCTGATGTATTTTACATCTAGCACTTTGTGGTTATGTACTTTACATCATGTATTGGAGATGCTATTAGAATTCCACTTGGGTTAACATTGTTCGTTGTCTCTCTTGTCCTGCTTCAGCCTCGGCGTCGTACAACTCACTGGAGCTGCTCCAACGACGAAACCCTCCATCACAGCGGAGCAGTACCTCGGGCTCCATCTCCAGATGCCTAAGATCTTGTTCCCCTCCTCCGACAGCCAAGTCAGCCGGAGCATCCACACCGGCCAACCCAATCACGCTGAGATCGACATGGCCTCGCCAAAGAGGTTGTACACTTGTTGCATCTCTTTTTTACTCTACATGTTATATATATTGTCCACTGAGCACTCGTAGTAATGGGAAATACGATTATTTTATCCTACTATATGACAAGTAGTGAGGTACCAGGCAACTTAGCTATCCGTGATGGACTCTCTTGAACGCCATCATTATTTATCTCTGCGCATTTGAGCTGTGCATTTGTCGATGGGCCTGGGAGTTGAGCTAGTATGGCAGTGGCCTGGGTCCAAAGTAATAGAAGTAGCTCAAAAACATTTTTTTAGTGTAGGATTTTCCTTGCTCAAGCCTGCCTACTAGAATCGCCAGTGCTTGAAAGAAAAAGTGAATGAAAAACATCAGAATTGGAAAGTTTCCTATGGTACTACTTTTCATGAATTTGGTGCAAAGGAATGGAGCAAAGGAAAACTGTAGGATTTGTTCCTTTAGTGTCTCCTTGAAAGAAAAAACTGTAGGAATTCTAATTTCCACTTCTCCTCCTTTTCATATTCCTATTCATCAAGCACAAGACTAAGAGATAGTAGCATAATAGAATTATAACCATACATTTTCTTGTGGTTTGACTTAATCTCACCATGCTTTTTTGCATCCTGTGATCTTCCAATTGTTGTGAATCAATCACCCAGATTGGCAGAAATCCTGTGTTTTTAAATTCTCTGTTTTGCACGTGATCCTATTCCTGTCTATTTCCTATCCCTGCGTTGTTAGAATCCTCAAATTCAAACAAGCCCTTACTCAATTACTTCTGTTACAGATATGTGTCAAAGAAAACCTTGTGTGGTTTGTCCTGCTCCTGCGGCGCTGTGTTCCACCCCAGCTCAGTTGCTCCAACGACGGAAGGGTTCACCACAGCAGGGATCCGCTCTCCAGATTGTCTTTCGCCGCCTCAGATCTTCTTCCCCGCCGCCGACAGCCATGGCAACTGCATTATCATCATCAACTGAGCAGATGACCTTGAGGACTACACGGGTCCCCAAGAGAGGTCGCACTCTTCCGTGTCTGCTTACGTTATGCGTCGCTTAATATGATGACATGCTACATTATCGTCGTGTTCACCTATTAGACTCCAAGTCAGGTCCAAACTAATTCTGAAACTTGAGTTTTTAACTGGTTGTGGGGTACATATTGGGGCAGCAATCAGTACTATCTGTCTACTATCTGGTTAATCTACGGTGTCTACTATGAGTTTCATGTTGGGTGTAAACAAATATTAAAGGAGCCATTATCTGTATTTTTTAACTAAAGCTATTATCTGCCTGCTATCATTGGTTTTGGGTCTATCCATAGTTTGCTACCATCAGTCTGGATTTGTGCATGCACTCCTTACATAATCTCACTATGTTTTATTCCTATGCATGCCAGTTATTATACACAATGGAACTGATCATGTAGAGCAAAAGAGACGAGCCTTGTGTGGCAATAATATTTCATGCAGACGTCGTTCCATGGTGGGCCCAAAGGCAGCCCCCCTCCACCCATTTCGGATCGTAATAAAGAGGAAGATAACTGTTCTGAGGGGGATTCAGAAGGAGAAGACCACTCCTATTTACCCCATGAGGTCTTCGCTCTAACTTGGCATGCTGATGTTGGTAATATTATGCATATGGTGCCTTGCATTGCTTACTGTATACATTAAAGATGTCATCTGCTTAGTTTAGACATGCTTTGTGTCAATGCCATCTGTTTAGTTTCTTTATCGTATATGTGAATCATGCAATGCCATCTTGTCTAGCCAGGCATCATATATGTGAATTTTGCAATGCCACCTTGGTTAGCCAGTCATCTTATATGTGAATTATATCATGCCATCATTTTTTTATTACGTGTTAAATTTGTCAACAATTTTAGTACATTCAATTTCTCTTCCTGTGCATCAGCCATTCGACACGGTCATGGAAAAATCTGGAGTGGAAACAAGGTCTTCAGAGCAGACAATGCTATCTGACGAAGCGCATGCCTTGCTGGTTACCGATAGCTCCTCAGAGGAGGATTCAGAGACAGATGACCAGTCATATCCCCCCCCCTCGAGGTGCATGCCCTAACTTGGCAGGGTTATGTTGCTCATATCGTGCATATGTAATCTTGCATTGCTATGTCATTTGCTTAGTTTAGACATGCTTTGTTGAATGCCACCTGTTTAGTGTCTAATTACCATATATGTGAATTATGCAATGCCATCTTGCTGCAAGACATTATATATGTTAATTATGCAATGTTATCTTGTTGCAAGGCATTATGTATGTGAATTATGCAATGCCATGCTGTTTAGGCAAGCGTCATATATGTGAATTATATCATGCCGTCCTTTTTTTTGTATTTCTCATTGCTTTTGTTGACAATGTTTGTATATTCAACTGCTCTTCCTGTGCATCAGCCATTTGAATTGGTGATGGACAAATCTGGTATCAAAATAAGGTCTTCAGAGCAGACAATGCTACCTGCTGAAGCAGATATCTTGCTGGTGTTGGGGAACGTAGTAATTTCAAAAAAATTCCTACGCACACGCAAGATCATGGTGATGCATAGCAACGAGAGGGGAGAGTGTTGTCCACGTACCCTTGTAGACCGACAGTGGAAGCGTTATCACAACGCGGTTGATGTAGTCGTACGTCTTCACGATCCGACCGATCAAGTACCGAACGCACGGCACCTCCGAGTTCAGCACACGTTCAGCTCGATGACATCCCTCGAACTCCGATCCAGCCAAGTGTTGAGGGAGAGTTTTGTCAGCACGACGGCGTGGTGACGATGATGATGTTCCACCGACGCAGGGCTTCGCCTAAGCTCCGCAACGGTATTATCGAGGTGTAATATGGTGGAGGGGGGCACTGCACACGGCTAAAATATCGTATATCAACATGTGTGTAGAGGTGCCCCCCTGCTCCCGTATATAATGGAGCAAGGGGGAGGCCGGCTGCCTTGGGCGCGCCAAGGAGAGGGGGGATTCCTCCTCCTAGTAGGAGTAGGACTCCCCTTTCCTAGTCCAACTAGGAAGAGAGGGGGAAGGAAAGAGAGGGAAAGAGGGGCTGCGCCCCCCTCCCCTAGTCCAATTAGGACTCCTCATGGGAGGGGGGGCGCCACCTCCTGGTTGCTGCCCTCTCTCTCCCCTCAAGCCCCACTAAGGCACAATACTTCCCCCCGGGGTTCCGGTAACCCCTCCGGCACTCCGACTTTATCCGAAACTTCTCCGGAACACTTCCGTTTTCCGAATATAGTTGTCCAATATATCAATCTTTATGTCTCGACCATTTCGAGACTCCTCGTCATGTCCGTGATCACATCCGGGACTCCGAACAACCTTCCATACATCAAAACATATAAACTCATAATATAACTGTCATTGTAACGTTAAGCGTGCGGACCCTACGGGTTCGAGAACTATGTAGACATGACCGAGACACCTCTCCGGTCAATAACCAATGGCGGAACCTGGATGCTCATATTGGTTCCCACATATTCTACGAAGATCTTTATTGGTCAGACCGCATAACAACATACGTTGTTCCCTTTGTCATCGGTATGTTACTTGCCCGAGATTCGATCGTCGGTATCTCGATACCTAGTTCAATCTCGTTACCGGCAAGTCTCTTTACTCGTTCCGTAATACATCATCCCGCAACTAACTCATTAGTCACAATGCTTGCAAGGCTTATAGTGATGTGCATTACCGAGTGGGCCCAGAGATACCTCTCCGACAATCGGAGTGACAAATCCTAATCTCGAAATACGCCAACCCAACAAGTACCTTTGGAGACACCTGTAGAGCACCTTTATAATCACCCATTTACGTTGTGACGTTTGGTAGCACACAAAGTGTTCCTCCGATAAACGGGAGTTGCATAATCTCATAGTCATAGGAACATGTATAAGTCATGAAGAAAGCAATAGCAACATACTAAACGATCGGGTGCTAAGCTAACGGAATGGGTCAAGTCAATCACGTCATTCTCCTAATGAGGTGATCCCGTTAATCAAATGACAACTCATGTCTATGGCTAGGAAACATAACCATCTTTGATTAACGAGCTAGTCAAGTAGAGGCATACTAGTGACACACTGTTTGTCTATGTATTCGCACATGTATTATGTTTCCGGTTAATACAATTCTAGCATGAATAATAAACATTTATCATGATATAAGGAAATAAATAATAACTTTATTATTGCCTCTAGGGCATATTTCCTTCAGTCTCCCACTTGCACTAGAGTCAATAATCTAGTTCACATCGCATGTGACTTAACATCAATAGTTCACAT
The DNA here is from genome assembly GCF_002575655.3 of Aegilops tauschii subsp. strangulata. Lineage (NCBI taxonomy): Eukaryota > Viridiplantae > Streptophyta > Magnoliopsida > Poales > Poaceae > Aegilops > Aegilops tauschii. The sequence continues at coordinate 289,744,125 of NC_053041.3, forward strand.
CACCATGTGATTAACACCCATAGTTCACATCGTCATGTGACCAACACCCAAAGGGTTTACTAGAGTCAGTAATCTAGTTCACATCGCTATGTGATTGACACCCAAAGAGTACTACGGGGTGATCATGTTTTTCTTGTGAGATAATTTTAGTCAACGGGTCTGTCACATTCAGATCCGTAAGTATTTTGCAAATTTCTATGTCTACAATGCTCTGCACGGAGCTACTCTAGCTAATTGCTCCGACTTTCAATATGTATCTAGACTGAGACTTAGAGTCATCTAGATTAGTGTCAAAACTTGTATCGACGTAATCCTTTACGACGAACCTTTTGTCACTTCCATAATCGAGAAACATATCCTTATTCCACTAAGGATAATTTTGACCGCTGTCCAGTAATCTACTCCTAGATCACTATTGTACTCCCTTGCCAAAATCAGTGTAGGGTATACAATAGATCTGGTACACAGCATGGCATACTTTATAGAACCTATGGCCAAGGCATAGGAAATGACTTTCATTCTCTTTCTATCTTCTGCCGTGGTCGGGCTTTGAGTCTTACTCAATTTCACACCTTGTAACACAGGCAAGAACTCTTTCTTTGACTGTTCTAGTTTGAACTACTTCAAAATCTTGTTAAGGTATGTACTCATTGAAAAAACTTATCAAGCGTCTTGATCTATCTCTATAGATCTTGATGCTCAATATGTAAGCAGCTTCACCGAGGTTTTTCTTTGAAAAACTCCTTTCAAACACTCCTTTATGCTTTGCAGAATAATTATACATTATTTCCGATCAACAATATGTCATTCACATATACTTATCAGAAATGTTGTAGTGCTCCCACTCACTTTCTTGTAAATACAGGCTTCACCGCAACTCTGTATAAAACTATATCCTTTGATCAACTTATCAAAGCGTATATTCCAACTCCGAGATGCTTGCACCAGTCCATAAATGGATCGTTGGAGCTTGCATATTTTGTTAGCACTTTTAGGATTAACAAAACCTCCTGGTTGCATCATATACAACTCTTCTTTAATAAATCCATTAAGGAATGCAGTTTTGTTTATCCATTTGCCATATTTCATAAAATGCGGCAATTGCTAACATGATTCAGACAGACTTAAGCATAGATACGAGTGAGAAACTCTCATCATAGTCAACACCTTGAACTTGTCGAAAACCTTTTTGCGACAATTCTAGCTTTGTAGACAGTAACACTACTATCACTGTCTGTCTTCCTCTTGAAGATCCATTTAATCTCAATGGCTCACCGATCATTGGGCAAGTCAATCAAAGTCCATACTTTGTTCTCATATATGGATCTTGTCTCAGATTTCATGGCCTCAAGCCATTTCGCGGAATCTGGGCTCATCATCGCTTCCTCATAGTTCGTAGGTTCGTCATGGTCAAGTAACATGACCTCCAGAACAGGATTACCGTACCACTCTGGTGTGGATCTCACTCTAGTTTACCTACGAGGTTTGGTAGTAACTTGATCTGAAGTTACATGATCATCATCATTAACTTCCTCACTAATTGGTGTAGGAGTCACAGGAACAGATTTCTGTGATGAACTACTTTCCAATAAGGGAGCAGGTACAGTTACCTCCTCAAGTTCTACTTTCCTCCCACTCACTTCTTTCGAGAGAAACTCCTTCTCTAGAAAGGATCCATTCTTAGCAACGAATGTCTTGCCTTCGGATCTGTGATAGAAGGTGTACCCAACTGTCTCCTTTGGGTATCCTATGAAGACACATTTCTCCGATTTGGGTTTGAGCTTATCAGGATGAAACCTTTTCACATAAGCATCGCACCCCAAAATTTTAAGAAACGACAACTTTGGTTTCTTGCCAAACCACAGTTCATAAGATGTCGTCTCAACGGATTTAGATGGTACCCTATTTAACGTGAATGCAGATGTCTCTAATGCATAACCCCAAAACAATAGTGGTAGATCGGTAAGATACATCATATATCGCACCATATCTAATAAAGTACGGTTACGATGTTCGGACACACCATTACACTGTGGTGTTCCAGGTGGCGTGAGTAGTGAAACTATTTCACTTTGTTTTTACTGAAGGCCAAACTCGTAACTCAAATACTCTTTTCCACAATCAGATCGTAGAAACTTTATTTTCTTGTTACGATGATTTTGCACTTCACTCTGAAACTATATGAACTTTTCAAATGTTTCAGACTTCTGTTTCATTAAGTAGATATACCCATATCTGCTCAAATCATCTGTGAAGGTAAGAAAATAATGATACCTGCTACGAGCCTCAATATTCATCGGACCACATACATCTGTATGTATGATTTCCAACAAATTTGTTGCTCTCTCCATAGTTCTGGAGAACGGCGTTTTAGTCTTCTTACCCATGAGGCACGGTTCGCAAGCATCAAGTGATTCCAAAATCCCATCAGTATGGAGTTTCTTCATGCGCTTTACACCAATATGACCTAAACGGCAGTGCCACAAATAAGTTGCACTATCATTATTAACTTTGCATCTATTGGCTTCATTATTATGAATATGTGTATCACTATGATCGAGATCCAACAAACCATTTTATTGAGTGTATGACCATAGAAGGTTTTATTCATGTAAACAGAACAACAATTATTCTCTAATTTAAATGAATAACCGTATTGCAACAAACATGATCAAATCATATTCATGCTCAACGGAAACACCAAATAACACTTATTTAGTTTCAACACTAATCCCGAAAGTATAGGGAGTGTGCGATGATGATCATATCAATCTTGGAACTACTTCCAACACACATCGTCACCTCGCCTTTTACTAGTCTCTGTTTATTCTGCAACTCCCGTTTCGAGTTACTACTCTTAGCAACTGAACCAGTATCAAATACCGAGGGGTTGCTATAAACACTAGTAAAGTACACATCAATAACATGTATATCCAATATACCTTTGTTCACTTTGCCATCCTTCTTATCCACCAAATACTTGGGGTAGTTCCGCTTCCAGTGACCAGTCCCTTTGCAGTAGAAGCACTTAGTCTCAGGCTTAGGTACATACTTGGGCTTCTTCACTTGAGTAGCAACTTGCTTGCCGTTCTTCTTGAAGTTCCCCTTCTTCCCTTTGCCCTTTTCTTGAAACTAGTGGTCTCGTCAACCAACAACACTTGATGTTTTTCTTGATCTCTACCTTCGTCGATTTCAGCATCACGAAGAGCTCGGGAATTACTTTCGTCATCCCTTGCATACGACAGTTCATCACGAAGTTCTACTAACTTGGTGATGGTGACTAGAGAATTCTGTCAATCACTATTTTATCTGGAAGATTAACTCCCACTTGATTCAAGTGATTGTAGTACCCACACAATCTGAGCACATGCTCACTAGTTGAGCGATTCTCCTCCATCTTTTAGCTATAGAACTTGTTGGAGACTTCATATCTCTCAACTCGGGTATTTTCTTGAAATATTAACTTCAACTCCTGGAACATCTCATATGGTCCATGACGTTCAAAACGTCTTTGAAGTCCCGATTCTAAGCCGTTAAGCATGGTGCACTAAACTATCAAGTAGTCATCATATTGAGCTAGCCAAACATTCATAACGTCTGCATCTGCTCCTGCAATAGGTCTGTCACCTAGCGGTGCATCAAGGACATAATTCTTCTGTGCAGCAATGAGGATAATCCTCAGATCATGGATCCAATCCGCATCTTTGCTACTAACATCTTTCAACATAATTTTTCCTTAGGAACATATCAAAAAAATAAACACAGGGAAGCAACAACGCGAGCTATTGATCTACAACATAATTAGCAAAATACTATCAGGACTAAGTTCATGATAAATTTAAGTTCAATTAATCATATTACTTAAGAACTCCCACTTAGATAGACATCCCTCTAATCCTCTAAGTGATCACGTGATCCATATCAACTAAACCATGTCCGATCATCACGTGAGATGGAGTAGTTTCAATGGTGAACATCACTATGTTGATCATATCTACTATATGATTCACGCTCGACCTTTCGGTCTCCGTGTTCCGAGGCCATATCTGCATATGCTAGGCTCGTCAAGTTTAACCTGAGTATTCCGCGTGTGCAACTGTTTTGCACCCGTTGTATTTGAACATAGAGCCTATCACACCCGATCATCACGTGGTGTCTCAGCACGAAGAACTTTCGCAATGGTGCATACTCAGGGAGAACACTTTTATCTTGAAATTTTAGTGAGAGATCATCTTATAATGCTACCGTCAATCAAAGCAAGATAAGATGCATAAAAGATTAACATCACATGCAATCAATATAAGTGATATGATATGGCCATCATCATCTTGTGCTTGTGATCTCCATCTCCGAAGCACCGTCATGATCACCATCATCACCGGCGCGACACCTTGATCTCCATCGTAGCATCGTTGTCGTCTCGCCAACTATTGCTTTTACGACTATCGCTACCGCTTAGTGATAAAGTAAAACAATTACATGGCGATTGCATTTCATACAATAAAGCGAGAACCATATGGCTCGTGCCAGTTGCCGATAACTCGGTTACAAAACATGATCATCTCATACAATAAAATATAGCATCATGTCTTGACCATATCACATCACATCATGCCCTGCAAAAACAAGTTAGACGTCCTCTACTTTGTTGTTGCAAGTTTTACGTGGCTGCTAGGGGCTTAGCAAGAACCGTTCTTACCTACGCATCAAAACCACAACGATAGTTTGTCAAGTTGGTGCTGTTTTAACCTTCGCAAGGACCGGGCGTAGCCACACTCGGTTCAACTAAAGTGAGAGAGACAGACACCCGCCAGTCACCTTTAAGCAACAAGTGCTCGCAACGGTGAAACCAGTCTCGCGTAAGCGTACGCGTAATGTCGGTCCGGGCCGCTTCATCTCACAATACCGTTGAACCAAAGTATGACATGCTGGTAAGCAGTATGACTTATATCGCCCACAATTCACTTGTGTTCTAATCATGCATAGCATCAACGCATAAAACCAGGCTCTGATACCACTGTTGGGGAACGTAGTAATTTCAAAAAAATTCCTACGCACACGCAAGATCATGGTGATGCATAGCAACAAGAGGGGAGAGTGTTGTCCATGTACCCTTGTAGACCGACAGCGGAAGCGTTATCACAACACGGTTGATGTAGTCATATGTCTTCACGATCCGACCGATCAAGTACCGAACGCACGACACCTCCGAGTTCAGCACATGTTCAGCTCGATGACGTCCCTCGAACTCCGATCCAGCCGAGCGTTGAGGGAGAGTTTTGTCAGCACAACGGCGTGGTGACGACGATGATGTTCCACCGACGCAGGGCTTCGCCTAAGCTCCGCAACGGTATTATCGAGGTGTAATATGGTGGAGGGGGGCACCGCACACGGCTAAAATATAATATATCAACTTGTGTGTAGAGGTGCCCCCTGCCCCCGTATATAAAGGAGCAAGGGGGAGGCCGGCTGCCTTGGGTGCGCCAAGGAGAGGGGGGGAGTCCTCCTCCTAGTAGGAGTACGACTCCCCTTTCCTAGTCCAACTAGGAAGAGAGGGGGGGGAAGGAAAGAGAGGGAAAGGGAGAGGGAAAGAGGGGCTGCGCCCCCCTCCCCTAGTCCAATTAGGACTCCTCATGGGAGGGGGCGCGCCACCTCCTGGCTGCTGCCCTCTCTCTCCCCTCAAGGCCCACTAAGGCCCAATACTTCCCCGGGGGGTTCCGGTAACCCCTCCGGCACTCCCGTTTTATCCGAAACATCTCCGGAACACTTCCGGTGTCCGAATATAGTCGTCCAATATATCAATCTTTATGTCTCGACCATTTTGAGACTCCTCGTCATGTCCGTGATCACATCCGAGACTCCGAACAACCTTCGGTACATCAAAACATATAAACTCATAATATAACTGTCATCGTAACGTTAAGTGTGCGGACCCTACGGGTTCGAGAACTATGTAGACATGACCGAGACACCTCTCCGGTCAATAACCAATAGCGGAACCTGGATGCTCATATTGGTTCCCACATATTCCACGAAGATCTTTATCGGTCAGACCGCATAACAACATACGTTGTTCCCTTTGTCATCGGTATGTTACTTGCCCGAGATTCGATCGTCGGTATCTCGATACCTAGTTCAATCTCGTTACCGGCAAGTCTCTTTACTCGTTCCCTAATACATCATCCTGCAACTAACTCATTAGTCACAATGCTTGCAAGGCTTATAGTGATGTGCATTACCGAGTGGGCCCAGAGATACCTCTCCGACAATCGGAGTGACAAATCCTAATCTCGAAATACGCCAACCCAACAAGTACCTTTGGAGACACCTGTAGAGCACCTTTATAATCACCCATTTACGTTGTCACGTTTGGTAGCACACAAAGTGTTCCTCCAATAAACGGGAGTTGCATAATCTCATAGTCATAGGAACATGTATAAGTCATGAAGAAAGAAATAGCAACATACTAAACGATCGGGTGCTAAGCTAACGGAATGGGTCAAGTCAATCACGTCATTCTCCTAATGAGGTGATCCCGTTAATCAAATGACAACTCACGTCTATGGCTAGGAAACATAACCATCTTTGATTAATGAGCTAGTCAAGTAGAGGCATACTAGTGACACACTGTTTGTCTATGTATTCACACATGTATTATGTTTCCGGTTAATACAATTCTAGCATGAATAATAAACATTTATCATGATATAAGGAAATAAATAATAACTTTATTATTGCCTCTAGGGCATATTTCCTTCAGCTGGTTACAGATAGCTCTTCAGAGGAGGATTCAGAGGCAGATGACCAGTCCTATTGTCCCCCTGAGGTGTATGCTCAAACTTGGTAGGGTTATATTACTCATATAATGCATATGTTGTATTGCAATGCTTAGTTTTTACATCATATACACAATATTGAATGCCATCTCCTTAGTTGACACATCATATATGCGATTGCCCTCTGCTCACTTCCTTAGTATATAAATCATATATTTGAATTATGTCATGCCATGATGTTTACATAGACAGCATGTATCTGAATTATGGCATGCCAACCCATTTTCTAAAGACATAATATAGTTATATCATCTCATCCTGTTTACATAGTCATCATATTTTAAATTATGTCATTCTATCCGTGAATTATATCATGCCATCATGTTTCCATCGACGGCATGTTTGTGATTTATGGCATGCCAACCACTTTAATTGACACATCGTATAGTTATATCATGTCATCCTGTTTACATAGTCATCATATTTTGAAGTATGTCATTCTATCCTGTTTAGTTAGCCATCATACATGTGAAATTGTGTCATGCTATCCTGTTTAATTAGCCATCATATATGTGAAATTATGTCCTGCTATTTTGTTTGCTTAGAGAACATAAATGTGAATTATTTCATGCCCTGTTTTCTTCCCTACTATCCATTGCACCTGTCTATCTTACATTGTCTGTACATTCAATTACTTTTCTTGTTTATCAGCCATTTCAATTGGAGGGAGTGATGGCAGTATCTGTGGGAGTAAAAACACGGTCTTCAGAAAAGATCGTGCTACCTGTCGATGCAGATAGAACCACGATTGTACTTGCCCAAGAACTAGCCCCACCACACATAACCCACACTCATTCAGATTGTACCCCTACCCAGTTGGAGAGAGAACCAGCTACACCCCTTCTAACCCCAACCCCAGCAGATAGACACCTAGTTCCCGTTGACACATCACCGTCTCCACCACAGAGCACCCAAACACGAGCAGTTACTAAGGCAACTGCAGTGCCCAAATCACGAGGACCACCACTCCGAACCCGAAGTCAACGCTTAAAGCAGAAGAAGAATTGTTCTCAGGTCAGGTTCCGTAGCTATGGTTCATAATACTTTGCTCTTGCATCACTATATTTACTGATACCAACTAATTTCAAATTTAAAGGATGCAATTGAAACTCCAATGGCGCAACAGGTATGTTTTAAACATGTTTCTTCAACGTGTTTGGATGTTTGCCATTGTAACTTGCTCTTTGTTGATTTCAGTTTCAATTGAATAAACAGTTATGTTCTCATGCCATGCACATTACAAGTGTTGTTATTGCTGTGTAGTTTCCCACACTTATATTCTGTCTATGCTGCTTTGTCTTAAATAGATATGATTCGAACTGTATCTATCTTGATTTGGCAACATAAACTAGAATGATATAGACCATACAGTGACTATACTACATAGATATATGTTTGTTTCATGTTGTTATCCTGTCCACCTTACTACTGAACTGGTTTACCAAAATGAGTTTCATATACTACATTGTAAACCTGAGATGTGTTTTCTTGTTTCTCTTTTAGAACGCGGATAAAATATTGGAGAAGAGTACCCTGTTATGCAATGGTAAAGGAAGTAATGCATATAAGGTTCAAGATAGTGAGACATCCCTATTGGTCTCCAAGAAAGCTGATAAAAACTATATTGAAGACACTGAGACAACCCCAAAGTCCTGTCTTGATGTAGTGTTCGAGTTACTTGCTACCACTGCTGGCACCAGCTCTTCGAACTCGTCGCCTAAATTAGTTCGGCTTCTTGAGTCTCAACTTCAAGCTGAAAGAATATCGATCAGATGTTATGCGATAGGAAGCCGAAGGACTGAAGAAGTCCCTGCAAAATTCAGATGCATACTTTCTGGTGCAACAGCAAGCGCCGGAGGACTTAAGCGCCAAACAAGAGAAAGTTAATAAGCTTGCTAAGCATCTTGCCAGCATTATGGGTACCCAGGATATTGTTGCTTGAGCTCTTCTGAAGTGGTTTCAGTTCTAGACTTGTTTTGCTGCGGCGTTTATATGCTGCTGTGTTCCCTATATTTGCACTGGTGGAGAACTTTGATGCCCAGTGGATGTAATATGTGTAATAGCCATGATAGCCAAGTGTAAGTTGTTTGCTTATTTATTTCCTTGTTGTCTTGTTTATTTGTTTGCTTGTAGTCAGTGCAGTTCTTTTTCTGCGGTTTGCTAGTGGCTGCAATAACCTATTTTTTAAAAATAGGCCACAATAACCATGGGCTAATATTTACTGTAGTGACACTGGGCCTCCTACGGGCCATAGAAATAGTGGGCCTTCTACGGGCCGTATAAACAGTGGGCCTTCTACGGGCCGTAGAAATAGTGGGCCTTCTACGGGCCGTAGAAACAATGGGCCTTCTACGGGCCATATCATCAATGGGCCTTATACGGGCCGTATGATCGATTGGCCAAACATGGGCCAACCAGACCGCATTCTGGCCGTAAATGGGCTAGAGTTGGAATCGTATGTTCATGGGCCGACCATAACGGGCCATCGTTAATAGGCCGTATTTGATGACGCTATGAAAATGGGCCAACGTATTAACGGACCACAAACAGGCCGACTGTAACGACGGGCTAAATTTGGCCCACAAGCAGAAAATGACAGTAACGGGCCGTAAGTAAAGGAATGCTGGAAAATAGCCCAAGAATAAATGGGCTCTGAGAAGGCCGAAAGATAAGATGGGCTGGAAACGGCCCAACGGAATAACGGGCCGTTAATGGGTATAAAGTGATACACTGTTCATTGCGGGCCAGTTTCACCACGGGCCGTTAATGGGTGTAAAGTAATACATTGTTCATTACGGGCCAGTTTCAGCACGGGCCGTTAATAGGCCAAGAGTTACATAGGGCCTCATATGGGCCGAAAGACGTCATGGGCCATACATGGGCCAGAAGTGAAAACGGGCTGGAATCATATTGGATGGCCCAGATGACACTACTGGGCCTAATTCGAATAGGGCGTAACGGGCCTTGGGTCAGCGGGCTGTAAATGGGCTATATGCGAACAGGCCATTAACCGGCTTTCCATGGGCCGGCCCGCTTGCTTTTGACCAAGTCAAACGTGCCGGCCTTTTCACAGGAATGGGCCACTGTTGGGCCGTGCCACATGTCGTCGTATCATAGGCGCCTTCTGTCCAATGAGTGGATGACATCTGTCCCAGCGATGAGCCGACACATGTTTCCTCCAGCCAATGATGATTTTACATGTGGAAAATCCCCATTGGTCAGGGCTGTTAACGGGTTATCGGATCCAAAACCCGACCCGATAGCTTAACGGCGTTCCGTTACGGTGGATGCCACGTGTCGGTCACCCTTGACGAAAGCACTTCTATGACGCGCGATTTATCGTCATGGAAGTGGACACTTCCGTGATGATAATTTTGGTAATGTCATGGAACACTTCTACAACAGCACAGGTATGACTATCTTGATTCTGTCATAAATTTGTCATGGATGTACATGCATGACAAAAAACGCGACCTACTGTGACAAACACGTATCATCATGGAAGTGTATTTTTTTGTAGTGAGGGTTTTAACCCAATGACTATGATAACGACGCAAATCTCGCCGGTAAATCGCCGTACGAGCCACCGCAAGGTCACGCTCCTCATCCAGGAGGTCAAGATCATCTTGCTGTGCTTTTTCTTATCAACTTCAACATAAGCCGCCACATGAGGCGAGTCGTGACGGATGTCACTGGGAAGAACCGCCTCTGCTCCGTAAACCATGAAGAAAGGCGTATAACCCGTGGATCTATTGGGTGTAGTATTGATACTCCAAAGCATTGAGGTAAATTCTCAACCCAACAACCCGGCGTCCTTTGCAAAGGGACCATAAGCCGGGGCTTTATGCCTCTCAAGATTTCTTGATTGGCCCTTTCAGCTTGACTATTGGACTGGGGGTGAACCACTAATGAAACGTCAAGACGAATATGCTCTCGTTGACAAAATCCTTTCATAGCACCCTTAGACAGATTCATACCAAAACAGAAAATCACCTTTTTAATGAATTGAACTGCCGTTGCCGCATCACACTTGCTGACCGACTTGCCTCAACCCACTTTGTGAATTTGTCAACCGCCACCAAAAGATGGGTATTTTTGTCCTTGGGTCTCTTGAAAGGTCCAACCATATCCAGCCCCCAGAGTGCAAACGGCCATGTGATTGGAATCATCCTCAATTCTTGAGCCGGCACATGAGCTCGTCTGGAAAATTTCTGATAGCCGTCGCACTTGCTAACCAGATCTTCTACATCAGCATGAGCCGTCAGCCAATAAAACCCATGACGAAAAGCTTTAGCCATGACAGACTTATAGCCGGTATGAAGGCCACAATCTCCTTCATGAATCTCTCTTAGAATATCACGGCCCTCCTCAGGAGAAATACACCGCTTAAACACCCCTGTGACACTGCATCGGTGTAACTCGCCATTGGCAATGGTCGTCGACTTAGATCGTCGGGCTATTTTCCTGGCCAAAGTTTATCCTCAGGTAACTCACCCCGGGTCATATAACACTACTACAGATGCTGCTAACGCGACACTACGATCAGAGACCCTTCGACGAAACTGTGTGTGATGCAATAATCGCAAACGCTGGTGTAAAAGAACCGTCAAAAAGGTCCAAACCGTTTGCGATGGCGGAGCCATCAAACACGGTTCAGATTTTAGTTGCGTGTGCGATCTAGGGCATACGGTTCAGTCCAATGAACTGTTTGCGATGAGATGGAACAAAAGAACGGGCAGCCTGATGAAGGCGTGTGCGATATAGAGCATACGGTTCACTCGGATGAACTATTTGTGATTAGGCAACACAAAAGAAACGGTCAGCCAGATCAAGGTGTGTGTGATTGAGGGCATACGCTTCGGAAGGATTAACTGTTTGCGATTAGGCAACGGAATAGAAACGGGTCAGCCAGATCAAGGTGTGTGTGATTGAGGGCATACGCTTCAGAAGGATTAACTGTTTGCGATTAGGCAACATAATAGAAACGGGTCAGCCAGATCAAAGTGTCTGCGATTGATGGCATACACTTCACATGGATGAACTGTTTGCGGTGCACCCTATGGTGCAAACGCCATGTATGCGGCCGAGAAGGCGTACGTGCCCACGTTACGCCTTTCAGGAATAGTGTCGCACATATAACTGTCAGTAATTTTTTTGAGAGAACCGTCAGTAAATTTTGAGCATGCGTCCCGTCACAATTTTTTTAGAAGAACAGGGAGGCCGCATCCCGTCACATTCCAAATTGCAAACCTGTTCACACCGATAAAAACCTAAACGGTTTCCCACTTAGGAGCGTATTACTACTCGGTTATAAATACTATTACTCCAAGATGACTGCACATTCCTCCTGAACTCATCATCAAAAAAAACAAACAAGTCATTCATCATCGTTCCCTTGCGTCTGCCATGGCTAGCGTGAGTTCTGGGTTGAGAGATTGCCACCAGGGAGAGGCGAGCCTGGAAGCGGAAGCACGAGAGATGTATGTCGGTGTTCTAGGAACAGGGGTCCCCAGACTTGCCTGCCTCCGGCTCCGGGTGTGTCTCCACCAACGGCCTGGTACAGCCCATCTTCATCAACAGCCAACCAAGACCCTCGCGAGGGGCCAAGCCTCGCGAGGCGGACGATGCCAAGGCCTCCTTAGGGGCAACCTCACTAGGCTGGATCCCGAGGAGCGGAGATATCTATGCAAGGGGTACCTCGCGAGGTTCGCGTGACGTGAGTCGTGACGACCAAGGCTAGGCGGGCGCCAGCGGGCGCAGAGTACTAGTTGCCTCTTTGGTGCTAAAGGGGCAAGTGCAGGCGAGGAGTCCCGAGGCATCAGGCAAAGGTTTCCATATCGGCGCAACGAGACCAGGACCAGCAGGACGGCAGGAAGGAGGTCACCACGGAGCCCATGACGGCGTCACCGCCAGAGCCTTTGGCAGGCGAAGACCACCTTTTGTCAGGATAACTTGTACTAGTTGTCCCCCTTCAAATTGGCCGTTGTGGGATCCCTTTCCGCCTAATATTTGGGAAGAGGACCAGGTCCTCTATAAATAGGACTAGCCACCACCATAAGAAAGGGGGGGTATTGGATTGGACTCATTCCACGAAGGCCAACTCACAAGCTCCTCGAGCTCAAGAACACCTCTCCTCAGGAGCCTGTTCTTCCCTTGTACTTGTTTATCCTGAGCCTATGAGGCAATCCACCACACCACACTGGAGTAGGGTATTACACCACATCGGTGGCCCGAACCAATATAAACCCTTGTGTCTCTTGTTCTTCGTGTTCGGCAAGCTAGGCCTTGAGATCATCGTCCGAGTGAGATACGGAGAGAGAGATCTACGTGCGCACCCCAGTGTTCGAACCTCAAGGGTTTGCTGGAACACGTAATTCGACATTTGGCGCACCAGGTAGGGGTGCACGGAAGCCTTTTCTTTGGTCGATCCGCGTTCCACCGCTTCATTGCGTCCATGGCTAACGCTCGCCAAGCTCGCGCTGAGCGCCGGGCCACCCTTGCTGCCCATGTTGCTTAGACAGCGCCAGTTGGTGGACTTCCCCACGGTTCTCCATCATCCGCTGCCACCGGCCCGGCGGGAAACGAGCAGCAAGATGGGCGCAGCGCCTCCCCGTCGCTGACTCTGGCCGGCTCGTCGTCCCACGCTCGTCGTGTGCCCGCGGACGCGCTGCTCATGGCACGTGAGCTCCTGCGTTACCGCCCCTTCAACGACCTCTACGAGGACTGGCTGGACCGCATCGCCGAGCTCGTCAGCGTCGCTGGGGGCTCTCCTGCACCATCTCTCTCACTGCCTCGCCCTCCTCCAGTAGAAGGCGATGTTGCCCACGGAGTGCCTCCACCACCAACGCATCAAGGCGGCGCCCTCGCACGAAGACACGGGGCCCCGCGGCGTGACCCGCCACGCCGGGAACCCGCGCACGAAGAAGGAAGCTGCCAAGAGGTCCCTCGGCCGCAAGAAAATGCCCCTGCGCTCCCAGCACCACTGCAAAAGACCGCGCGGCCGCCTGCGGCGGCGGCGCGTGGGTATCAAGACCAGGCTCCGCCTCCGCGGCGGGCTCCGGTGACCACAGCAGGCTGCCGTGCCTTCACTCCTGGACTTTTGGGTTCCCTCACTGTCGTCAAGATAGTTTTTATCAACTTTCTTGGAGACCAACAGGGATGTCTCACAATCTTGAACCTTATCTGCATTACTTCCTTTACCATTGGATAACGCGGTATTGTTCTCCAATATTTTGTCCGCATTCTAAAAGAGAAACAAGCAGACACATCACATGTTTACCATGTTGTATATGAAACTCATTTTGGTAAATGAGTTCAGTAGTAAAGTGGACAGGATAACAGCATGAAACAAACATATATCTATGTACCATGGTCACTTTATGGTCTATATCATTCTAGTTTTTGTTGCCAAATCAAGATAGAGACACAGTTCAAATAATATTGGTTCAAGACAAAGCAGAATAGACAGAATATAAATGTGGGTAACTATAGAGCAATAACAACACTTGTAATGTGCATGACATGAGAACATAACTGTTTATTCAATTGAAACTGAAATCAACATAGAGCAGGTTACAACAGCAAACCAGTTATAGAAACAGGTTTAAAACATACCTGTTGCGCCATTGGAGTTTCAATTCCATCCTTCAAAATTGAAAATAGTTGGTACGAGTAAATACAGTAATGCAAGAGCAAATGAGTATGAACCATAGCTACAGAACCTGACCTGAGAACAAATCTTCTTCTCCTTTAAGAGTTGAGTTGGGATTCGGAGTGGTGGTCCTCATGCTTTGGGCACTGCAGTTTCCTTACTAACTACTCGTGTTTGGGTGCTCTGTGGTGGAGACGGTGCTGTGTCAACTGGAACTGGGTTACTATCTGCCGGGGTTGGGGTTAGAAGGGGTGTAGCTGGTTCTCTGTCCAACTGGGTAGGGGTACAATCTGTGAGAGTCTGGGTTATGTGTGGTGGATCTGGTCCTTGGGCAAGTACAACCGTGGTTCTATCTGCATCAACTGGTAGCACTATCTTTTCTGAAGACCGTGTTGTTACTCCCTTAGATACTGCCATCATGCTCTCCAATTCAAATGGCTGATAAACAAGAAAAGTAATTGAAAGTATAGACATTGTATGATAGACAGGTGCAATGGATAGTGGGGAATAAAAGAGGGCATGAAATAATTCATATTTATGTTGTCTAACCAAACAGGATAGCATGACACAATTTCACATATATGATGGCTAACTAAAGAGGATAGCATGACACAATTTCACATTATGATGGCTAACTAAAAAAGATGGAAAGACATAGTTCAAAATATGAGACTATGTAAACAGGATGACATGACATAACTATATAATGTGTTTATTAAAGAGGTTGGCATGCCATAATTCACATACATTCACGGATAGAATGCCGTAATTCAAAATATGATGACTGTAAACACTAAATAGGATGAGATGATATAACTATATGATGTCTTTATTAAATGGGTTGCCATGCCATAATTCAGATAGATGATGTGTATGTACTATGTAAACATGATGGCATGATATAATTCAAATATATGATTTATATAGTAAGCAAGTAAGCAGATGGCAATCCATATATGATGTAAAAACTAAGCAATGCAAGCTAACATGCATGACATGGGTAATATAACCCTGCCAAGTTTGAGCATAGACCTCAGGGGGGAAATAGGACTGGTCATCAGTCTCTGAATCCTCCTCTGAGGAGCTCTCTGTAACCAGCAAGATGTCCGCTTCAGCAGGTAGCATTGTCTGCTCTGAATGCCTTGTTTTCACTCCAGATACTTCCATCACCGCTTCAAATGGCTGATGCACAGGAAGAGTAGTTGAATATACAAACGTTGTCGACAAATGGAACACGTAATACAAAAAAATGATAGCATGATATAATTCACATACATGATGATTGGCTAAACAGCATGGCATTGCATAATTCACATATATAATGCCTTTGCAACAAGATAGCATTGTATAATTCACATATATAATGTCTTGCAACAAGATGGCAATGCATAATTCACATATATGGTCATTAGATACTGAACAGGTGGCATTCACACAGAGCATGTCTAAACTAATCAAATGACATAGCAATGTGAGACACCATACGCACGGTATGAGCAACATAACCCTGCCAAGTTAGAGCATACACCTCGGGGGGGGGATAGGACTGGTCATCTGTCTCTGAATCCAACTCTGAGGAGCTATCCGTAACCAGCGAGATATGCGCTTCGTCAGATAGCATAGTCTGCTCTGAAGACCTTGTTTTCACTCCAGAATTTGCCATCACCGTGTCAAATGGCTGATGCACACAAAGAGCAGTTGAATGTACTAACATTGTTTACAAATGTAATATGTAACGAAAAAAAGGATGGCCTGATATAATTTACATATAAGATGACTGGCTAAGCAGGATGGCATTGCAAAATTCACATATATGATGCCTGGCTAAACAAGATGGCGTTGCATAATTCACATAAACGATGAATAAACTAAACAGATGGCATTCACATAAAGGATGTCTAAACTAAGCAGATGACATATTTGATGTATAAAGTAAGCAATGCAAGACACCATATGCATGATATAACCAACATCAGCATGCCAAGTTAGAGCGAAGACCTCGGGGGGTAAATAGGAGTTGTCTTCTCCTTCTGAATCCCCCTCAGAACAGATATCTTCCTCTCGATTACAATCCGAAATGCGTGGAGGGGGGGCTGCCTTTGCGCCTACCATGGAGCAACGTCTGCATGAAATTTTATTGCCACGCAAGGCTCGTCTCTTTTTCTCTACATGTTCAGTTCCATTGTTTACAATAACTGTCATGCATAGGAATAAAACATAGTGAGATTATGTAAGGAGTGCATGCAGAAATCCAGAGTGATGGTAGCAACCTGTGGATAGACCCAAAACCAATAATAGCAAGCAGATAATGGCTTCAGTTAAAAAATACAGATAATGGCTTCTTTACTGTTTGTTTCCCACCCAACATGAAACTCATAATAGACACCGGAGATTAACCAGATAGTAGATAGATACTATTGATAGCGGCCCCGATATGTACCCCACAACCATTTAAAAACTCAAGTTTGACCATTAGTTTGGAGCTGACTCAGAGTCTAATCGGTGAACAGGACGATAAAGTAGCATGTAATATTAAGCGATGCATAACATAAGCAGACACGAAAGAGTGCGACCTCTCTTGCGGACCAATGTAGTCCTCGAGGTCATCTGCTCGGTTGATGATGGTAATGCAGTTTTCATGGCTGCCAGCGACGGGGAAGAAGATCTAAGGCGGCGAAAGACAGTCTGGAGGCCGGATCCCTGCTGTGCTGGACCCTTTTGTCGTTGGAGCAGCTGAGTTGGGGTGGACGACAGCGCAGCAGGAGCGGGACAAACCACGCAAGGTTTTCTTTGACAACTATCTGTAAGAGAAGTAATTCTGTAAGGGCTCGTTTGAATTGGAGGATTCCAACAATGCAGGGATATGAAATAGATAGGAATAGGATAGGAATGCACGTGCAAAACAGAGAATTTAAAAACTCAGGATTTCTGCCAATCTGGGTATTTGATTCACAACAATTGGAAGATCACAGGATGCAAAGAAGCATGGTGAGATTAAGTCAAACCACAAGAAAATGTACGGTTATAATGCTATTATGCTACTATCTCTTAGTCTCGTGCTTCATGAATAGGAATTTGAAAAGGAGGAGAAGTGAAAATTAAAATTCCTACGTTTTTTCTTTCAAGGAGACACTAAAGGAACAAACCCGTGTGCTCAGTGGACAATATATATAACATGTAGAGTAAAAGAGATGCAACAAGTGTACAACCTCTTTGGCGAAGCCATGTCGATCTCAGCGTGATTGGGTTGGCCGGTGAGGATGCTCCGGCTGACTTTGCTGTCGGGGGAGGGGAAGAAGATCTCAGGCGTCTCGAGATGGAGCCCGAGGTACTGCTCCGCTGTGATGGTGGGTTTCGTCGTTGGAGCAGCTCCGGTGAGTTGTCTGACGTCTAGGCTGAAGCAGGACAAGAGAGACAACGAACAACGTTAACCTGAGTGGAATTCTAATAGCATCTCCAATACATGACATAAAATACATAACCACAAAGTGCTAGATGTAAAATACATCAGCCGCTCATCTCTGAACTTAACTGTCGAAACTGAACTTAACTGTCGAAACTGAACTTAACTGTCGAAACTGAATTTTGCTGTCGAAACTGAATTTTGCTGTCGAAACTGAACGCACTAGCAAGGTGAGGCTACACGTCGGTCGACTGACTTTTTCATCTTTGGCCAGTCGATTTTGCAGCCGTCGGATACGAAATCTAGGGCCTGCGATACATCTTCAACCTCCACCCCCCTGAGCCGCTAGCCACCACCGGCCAAACAGCAGCCCCGCGCCGCCCACGGCCGGCGTTGCGCCGCCCCGCCCGCCCCGAAAACACTCCTCACCGCCGGTCCGCCGCCGCCCCGGCCATCCCTCTAGCCCCCCCCCCCCCCCCCCCCCCGTGCCGAGCTTTTCTCCGGCGATCCCCACGCCACCGCCCCGCCACCGCCGGCGACCACCGCCCCCATCCTGAACCCTAAGATAGATAGTGGGGTACCTCTCCGGTGAGCCCCCCTCCCCATTGCGGCTGGTTCTTCCTTCACCCCGGCGAGCCCCCCCCCCACCCCCTGAAAATCGACTGACCCAAAAGTCGATTTAGTTGACTGAAGTGTAGCTAAATCGGAGCAGCATCGCAAGCAAGAGCAAGAGCAAGAGCAGCAGCGCGAGCAAGAGCAATAGCAAGAGTAGACCAGGCAGGGGACCGAGAGCAAGAGCAGAGCATCAGCGCGAGCGAGAGCTAAAGCAGCAGCAGCTCCTACTGATGTGGACGTCGCCGTCAAGGGAGCGACGCCGTGGAGGAAGTGGCCGCTGACGCCGCCCTGGATGGAGTCGCGCCGTGTCGGCTCGGGACCGAGCGCCGGTAGCACCGTGAGATCGAATCAAGAAGAAAATGCGGCGATTAGTGTACAACCTCTTTGGTGGCGCCGATTAGGCCGCAGCTTCTTCCGAGGAAACGGTGATGATGATGCTCTTCCGGTGGTGCAGGCGAAGATGGCGGTGTGGAATGGAGGTGGCGCGAAAGACGAGGGGAACGTCGGGGCAGCTCCTTGGAGGTGGAGGACGGGGTGGCTGAACCGGCAGGACGATGAGATCGACGACGGATCCTCATCTGGTACGGTGGATGAGGGACGTCGAGGTGTTGCTGTGGATGATGTCGTCGGGGAAGAGGCTCCGGCTGGGTGGCGGACGGAGCAGGGTGTGGGGTTTCGTCGCGGGTTTTTGCGGCCTCGGTGTACAAATGGGTGGGCGGATGGGATGGCAGTGGGGAACCATGGCTTAGAGACGCGCTTGTCCGAAATGTTGGGTAAGTTACAAAAGTACCCCAACCGATTTGAGCCGGTTCTTTCGGTTTAGGGGTAGCACGGGCATTTGGCGTGTCGGGATTTCACAGGAGGTGGGAGTTTTCGCACGCGTTGTAATTTTGGAATAGCAAGGCGCGGGTTGAGATGGAGGGAGTTGTCGGAGCACAAGGAGACAAAGATATATATTAAATATTTCGGGCTAACAAGGCGCGGGTTGAAATTTCCAGACAAGCCTAACGTGTACTGTACCAAATCAATGCGCACTACAAATGTCATTCCAAACTTTGAATTCATGTTATGTTCAATTAAAATATTTCGCTACGTGTATAATGCATGGAACCTACTACTCAAATGAATGTTTTAGTGCATTCCAAACGTATATACTACTGCTTCAATATGAACTAAATTTGAATTCATTTCTCTATTTGAATAAGATCTATAGTAATGATTGTTGTGAAGTCAATGCATTTGAATTCGTTTCTCTGTTTTAATAAGATCTACAATCATCATTATTGTCAAGTTAAACCGTCGTTTGTGTATTATCTTCACAGCACACCACATGATTAGTCTCGAGTTACATATGAACTATGTGAACTATATGAACTCGAACTAGATTTTTTGAATCCACTTTATTTTGATTTCAAATCACATTACATTTCTAGCTCTAGCTAGATTTTCATAATCTAAACCATGTCTCATATGTATAATGTGATTATCACATTATGTATGGTGCCCCGCCCCCTACGCCTACAAGTATTTAGATGTGAGTTGCAAACACCACACATTACCACAAATTCAAATAAAATGTGAGAATGTTCGATATATAGTATTGTTTAGATTGTTCGATATTTAGTTGTAAGCTGCAAACGCCACACATTATCACAAATTCAAATAAAATGTGAGATTGTTTGATGTATGGTATGGTTTAGATTGTTCGGCATTTAGCTGTGAGTTGCAAACGCCATGCATTATCACATTATGGTATAACATGTGCACAACACGTGTATCACCGCTATATTCATGCATGCAATGTTTAAAACACTATGATCTCCTATTCAAATATATGAATCTGCTTTCATATCAAATTATGATCTTTGTTAGTCTCTTACACCCACACAATCCTCTAACCTTTGTAGCTACCACTAACTTTCTCTCGTGCATGCACACGCCCTCTTCGCCCTCCCCCTCCCTCGGCATTCTATCCACCGGGCACATTCATTTTTTTCTTTAGGTCATTCTCCCAGAGTCTCCACAACTCCTTTCCGACACACACCGATCGATAAACCTCTCCAGCGATGCCTGCCTACAACATACACACACACCTTCAATCTCCTCCTTTATGTATCCTTGCCTCGTGTCTCTCATACGGTCAGACACACGTGTAAACTCTCGCCCCTCTTTTCATCGATCTCACAACCGCACACTCCTCCCCCTATCTAGCTAGTAGTTGGGCCTCTCGCACCACCTCCTAGCTCCATTCTCTCTGTCTATCCATCTCGCTGGGCCTTATTTGCCTCTAACAAATGGACGTACACCGACCGATCTCTCGCTATACATATAGCTAGCTAGGTCCTTATAACTCGTTTTTACCCACACGTCAATCGATCTACCTCATTAGTTGTGTCTCTCCCTTCCTCCGACAAACAACAATTGATCTACCGATCTAGTTAGGTTTGCTTACCAAACACATGGTTCCCCTTCATCATCCATGGATGCGTCCCGACAGATCTATCACGGACAGGCACACATAGAAAAAAAATCCCCACTCTTATTGCTAACATTGACGTTCCACCCTCAGTTTGTCTAGTAGGCCTCTCCCACCATCTTCGAGAAGCAACTCCATCACCCATCCAGCACTCTACCCCTCTCCCTCCCTCTCCCTCCCTCCCTCTCTCCTCTCTCTCTCTCTCTCTCTGTCCCATCATATTTCCCGTCCTTCAGTTATGTATGGATGTCGACCGATCTCCCTCAAGACATAGCTGGGTCTCTCCTTCTCAACACATATACGAGTCGTTCTACCTCTATAGTTAGGCCTCTGCCTACCCCTCCCCCCACCCCCCTCCCCCCACACACACCGATACATCGAGCGCTCTAGTCATGTCTCCCTGCCACACACAAACTTGACATGTGCCCTCTAACGTTCCGGTAGGCTAGTCGCCCTATATCTTTGACTTGCACACACACACAATTTCGATGGCTCTCTTCATCGATCTCGCACCCACCCACTTGATCCTCTCTTCGACTCTATCGATAGCTATGACCCCTCCCTCTCTTCTCGTGGATTGCCCGACCCTCTATGTATGATATGGATAGGCCTCCATTTCACACACATTGCATGCAAAATTTTGTTTGAGATGTCATCGACACATATTCCAACAAATAATTCACGAAATCAACCCCCCACCCCACCCCCACCCCAAAACAAAAAACACTCACGAACGCGGTTTGTATCTCTCACACACACCCACGTAGGTGGGGGACGTGCACGAAGAGAAGAGGTGCATGCACGACGCATGTACTCCCGTCTCTTTCCCAACCACACCCGCGTGGTACACGGTGGAGCTCATTTTTGTACGAAAAAGGCAGCCCACATGGTAATTTGGCACGTGTACTGGTTGTCCACTTGGTGGAGGGAGGATCGTCTACCATGGGTGAACAAACAAATTGCGACTTGACGTGTTATGTTAAAAAAAGAGGCAAACCATGTGGGGCCTACCTTAGAGGCAAGACTCTATACACTGGAGTACTTTTGATGTGTCCCGTCAACTCGCAGAATGAGGAGAATCTTGCTTAGTACGCCGTCTCCCCCGCCCACGGGCGCGGTGGCTCGCAGGATGAGGTGAAGCTTGCTCCGCCTTACGCCCGCTCCCTCGCCCAT
This sequence comes from Aegilops tauschii subsp. strangulata, assembly GCF_002575655.3. Lineage (NCBI taxonomy): Eukaryota > Viridiplantae > Streptophyta > Magnoliopsida > Poales > Poaceae > Aegilops > Aegilops tauschii. Next base: position 289,766,279 of record NC_053041.3, read on the forward strand.
GCGCGCGGTGGCTCGCAGGACGAGGAGAAAAATTTACTACTCCCTCCGTTTACTCCTCGTCCCTACTACCTTGGTTATAGAGATTATATCATATTGTTTGGAATATATATGTCCTTTAGTAGATTTCAATATGAACTACTAGTACATACTCCAAACACCGATGTATATAGACGTATTTGAGAGTGTAGATTCACTCATTTTGCTCCGTATGTAGCACTCTCCCTCGCCCCTCGACCCTCGCCCACGTGGTGGACGTGTAGCAATTCATTCGGTCTCATATAGCCAGAATGATATATACTGCACTACCATTATTGCTCGACTTCCCGAAGAGGCGAAGAGCCAATCGCAAGGTTAATATTTTGGAGATTCCAAGCGCAAGGTTATAGGAGAACGAGTAGTAGGTGCCGCGTCATTTATAAATAAAGTTTTTTTTCTTCAGTGGCACGTACGCAATATGATAGGTTCATATGGAGAGAAAAGGAAACTGCTCCACTATATACATAGTCAGGACGGGCCAGCCTACACGGTTGCTTGCTGGGGTTGCTCTCTTCACACTCTCTCGCACAAAACGACTGTGGCCACATCTCTAACATCCCGGCGGATCACGTCCGCTTGGGGAAGGGGTGGATGCTTAGTGTAGATGCGGTGGCTGTCGCCGACGGCGAAAACCCACTGTCGGCACGTCCCGATCAGGGGTCCCCGCCGTTCTCTCTCACAAAGCCGGTGAGGTTGCCTTCGTCCCTTGCTCACTGCCGCGACGTGGGCAGTTGCCGCCTCCCACCGCCCTCCTCAAGGTTGTGCTACGTCCCTCAGGTACAACTCCCTTTACATCCGGCTTGCACCACTGCTCCAGCTTCCCACATCACTCCCTGTGGATATTTCTCTACTTCTTTGCCCCGAACATACCTCTACTGGCTTCTACGTACTGTATTTGTGATGAGTTTATGTCTCATCAACTAGTCCCAGTAATCTTATTCTAATCACGCTTCTTCAATTTCTTTGCCATAGGGATGCTCATCTCGATTTTGGTGAAACTGCACAAAATGATCCGATGGTCAAAAGGTTGCGAACTTCATTTATTAGGAAGCTCGAACGTTGCCAGCAAATTGAAGCCTGGTCAGGGTTCACGGTTCAAGGGCTAGGGACTGCATGGATCATTTTTTTCTTTAGCTGCCTCTGTTCCAAAATAAGTGTCAACTTTAGTAGTAGTACAACTTTGTACTAAAGTTTGCACAAAGTTGAGACACTTATTTTGGAACAGAGGGAGTACATATTTGCTATGATCTGTCAATCATTGAGATGCAATAGCATGCATGTTAGTCTCCTCTGTATTTGATGAAATGTTGCAACGGGCAACCTTGGACGCAAGATACATGTAACAGAAGCTGGAAGCTTCATAGCATTGTACAAATTTATCTCGCTGATAAATTACGTTACGTACTATACTAGTACTTCCTCCGTTCCTAAATATAAGTCTTTGTAGAGATTTCACCATGAACCACATGCGGATGTATATAGATGCATTTTAAGTGTAGATTCATTCATTTTGTTCCGTATGTAGTGGAATCTCTACAAAGACTTATCTACTAGTAATAGCTAGCCCCAATACTAGGAATTCTCTATCCTCTCCTTGAGCCACATCATCAAAATTGATGTAGCCGTTAGATGAAGTAAATTAGTCCATAATAGCCGTCTGATCTAGACGTTGAGAGGCTCCGCACTAAGCCACATGTAAGCATGCAGAAATACCGTGGCACATGCATGTGAGTGGGTTTTAAATCACATCAACATGTCTGCATGCAAGCATGCACCGGTAGCATGCATGTAAGTGAGCTTTTAAGTCCCATTAACATGTCAAAAAGAAAAATATAATCCCATTATGTAGTAGGAGTTGGCTGATCTTTTTTCCTTACGTGGGATGATCTAAATGATGATGGGAGTTTATTTAGTTTGGCTACCACATTTGTCATGCGGTTATAGAGTTTTTTTTAGTTCTATGAAATCGATAATTTTGCGCAGAGAGATATACCGCTGTTCCGCGGCAACGCGCGGGGACTCATCTAGTAATATTTAGGAACGGAGGGAGTAATATGTAAAGAGTTAGGTGTCGCATGGTGATAGTGTGAGGTGGGCCATGTAATCACTGAGCCTGCGTGTTTTCACTGCTCTTGCACGCCTCCGCTGTAAGAATGGAGAAAATTGTAATCTAGTAGTAGTACCTCCTTTCGCCGAAAGCGTGGGACATCCAGCAGTCCTACCACCTCAGTAATAAAGACCAATGAGCCGTCAAATCACATAGACCCAGCAGTAAGTTGGACGGACGAAGCAACCATCACTCTTGCGCCAGTGAGAGGTCGCGTCCGCTCTGCCCGGGCATGAATGCGGCACCGATTCTTTGGAGAGGCGCTGACCGTTTCGGGCGGGAAGCGCGCGCGGGCGATGGAGGGGCTTTGGGTGGGCCAGGCTGGTCAGGAGCGGGCATGGCAGCTGTCCGCATGTCCCTACCGGACACGCCCGGAAACGAGAGGGTGCACCGACTCTCGCGGCTAAAATCGTACACTACACAACATCTCTCTGTAGGAGTAGGTCGATCTGTAGCTCTCTCTAACACACACATGCTGTTAAACACACACACACACACACACACGCACACGCACGCACCTTGGTCCCGTTGCACCTTCTAACGTGACTTATTACACATAGACGGAGGGAGTAGTAAGTATACGAGATACGGTGGCACACTGACTTAAGTCGAATACAAGTGCCCAAAATTTGTGTGCATGTTATAATAAGGATTCACTTAAAATAGTACCTGAGCGAACAGAGGGATCAATTGGACAGTGTTCCCGAGCAGTAGCGAGATGTGTGAGGTAAGATACACCGCTGGCGCTTTTAATTTTTCTTATTAATTTGTTTGTTTCACCCTCTGACTGGTGGGACCCAACGTACTACGTGGAGAGAGGTAAGGTGACTAAGGTTGCATTATTTCTGCACCACTGTGGATAGTCTTACCACCAAAGCCACATGACACGATTATGATTGAAATCCCAATGACTCCCACACAAACAGAAATAAAACACGGCATACTTGTCACACGAATGTAGGAATGTATAAAAGGTTATTTCCCTCTCGTTGAACATAGCGGGAGGGTTGTGTAGCTGGTTAGCCTGTTCGCTCATCAAACTTGAGGTCTCGGGTTCGATAACTACACTTGAGCGTAATTTGTGCCAGGAGGATTATTTGACTGGTCAAAATGTTTTCTAGGGTTTGCACGCTTCACACTCTCTCTCCAGTATATATATACACGCTGGAGCCTCAGCGCTTGTAGTTGCTCTCTTCACACTCTATCGCCCTCTCCCGCTGGAGCCTCAGCGCTTGTAGTTTCTCTCTTCACACTCTCTCGCCCTCTCCAGATCTAAACAAGACTTCGTTGGCCTCTCTCTCCCCTCACTGCTGCTCAAAGAGCCACAGGATCCGTCCGCCGGGAAGGGAAGGAGGCTTAACGTTGTCGCCGTCGGCGAGGGACTATCGGCGCAGCTGTTCACTTTCCACCCATCGGCAGCGCGGGAGGGCCTCCGACCCCTTCTTCTTCGCCGCCGTCCTGTCAGCCACCGAACCACGCCCCAAGTACCTTAAGGTACAATTTACTTACTCCACATGCATTGCTCTAGCTGCATGTATACCATGAATCTAGGATGTGGTTCAAAGAGGAAAGGAGTGGGGGAAAGTAGTGGGAAAAGTTGTATAGAGCATGAATCTAGGACGTGGTTCAAAGAGGAAATGAAGGGGGAAAGTTGTATTCCATGAATCTAGGACGTGGTTCAAAGAGGAAAGGAATGGGGGAAAGCAGTGGGGAAAGTTGTATCGCATAAATCTAGGACGTGGTTCAAAGAGGAAAGGAAGGGGCGAAAGTACTAGTTCAAAAAGGAAAGGAAGGGACAAGGCTGTAGAGTTTGAGCAGGATTAGATTTGCTGCGCTCACATAGGGAAAGGTGTCTAAAGATAACAAAACTAGGACCAACACAAATATGCTCCTTAGTTGTTTGTTCTTTGTTGCAACAGACTGTGCATGACCACAGTACATCGGTAGATGCACATGATGCTGGTGCATCCACTGTCCCGTGCAACTCATTAGCTGTTGTTAATCTAAGGCCCTGTTTGGTTAAAAACTCCCTAGTCCCTACCTGCTTGGTTCTAGGGACTAAACATGGACTGGAGGTTATTAAATGACATGCTAAAAGACCATGTTACCCCTAGTAATGAACTAATAGAAACAAGGTGCGATGCGTGGCAGGGGCAACTGTTGGAAAAAGTCCCAAAAAGACTCCCTCAGGGTCTTCTTTCTTTAGTCCCAAATGCCCACTTTTAGTCCCTAAAAGTCCCTCCTGTTTGGTTTAGATGGGACTGACACGGAGTTTTTTTAGTCCCTACACCAAAATGTCCCTGTAAACAAACACCCTCTAATAATGCCGCTGGAAAATTGATGCAATGCCACAGTTAAAAGCAAATTACATGTTTAATGAATTTTATTGTTAATATAATCTTTATGTTAATATTAATCAATGCCACCGTTTGAGAAATGCTACTGTCTTGCTTTGTTTCCCATTTAGATAAGGTAGATGCTTCTTTTTGTTGGCTTCTGTGTCATCCACCGTTATTAACCACTAATTGTTTCCTTTGCACCTCTGTGTAAACAGGGTTATCTACTTCACCTCGTTGCCATTGTGACCTTTTGTTGCACTGCACAAAACACTTTTGTTTTAAGAGTGTTTTGTGTAGTTCAACCAAAATGTCACACCGACAACGTTGCTTGATTGCTTGATCTTAGTGGAACTGCACAAGAGGAGATCTTACTTCCTATCCGTTAAGGCGAATTTGGTTCAGATCTTCTTCTTGTGAGTTGTTTGAATTCCGCATCATGAGAGGTCAGTACTAGCCTTCTTTCACATGATTCTGCAGTGTGCTTTCATATGTTGTGCTACTTGTACGATAATGTTGCTTGATTTTAGTGAAATGCACAAATGGAGACAAGACTTCCAATCTGTATGTGCACCATAATATCCCATTGAGGTAAGATAAGGATATTTCACAAGGAGCAGTTGAAGGATGGTTACATTACTCCCCACAAGACCAAACTAACTTCAGCTCAGAAGGACTAACAAATCTCCATTTTTTTGCTGTGATGCGCGAGTACAATGTTGTTCTAGGATTCTTTCTGGTGAGTTCCATTTTTCTAAAAGTGTGCTCTACATGGACCATGTATGTGCCTGTTGAAACTGTCAATTCATAGTACAGTTTGCTTTATACTAATCACTTTTTTGTATTTGTGCAAATAGGGGTGCTCAGCTTGATTTAAATGGGAACTGCACAAAATGTTCATGAATACATCGAATCATTCATTTCCACCACAAGAAAGGAGGTGCCGATAAGTTCAAGGCGTTGCAACATATAAGGGCGAAATCATACAAGCTACGCGCGAATTTGGATGATTTTGGTGGAACTGCACAAAAAGAACAGCTGGTTTATTTAGCACGAGGTGCCATGTCAATGTCCGAACTGATGGCAAACCCTGCCCATTCCACAATCGTAGGCATTTGATATTTTGGAATGGTACAACCTTGTCAAATTTTGCTCATTGATTTTAGCAAGACATGCGTTTCATATTTTCGAATGGGACGCCCTTTGCTGTCAGCAGCGTCGATCAATTTTTTTCTTTATTCTTTAGTTGTGACGTAAATATTGCCTCTAACATGTGAGTAGCTGAGATGCATAATCATCGATTGTTTTGAATGTTCTCTATGAATTGCCGGGCCCGTGTGTTTGATTGCAATGTACAAAAACGCTAAAAAGCTGCTCAAACTCTTTGTACTCCTTCTGTTCCTTTTTACTTCGCACATTGTTAAAGTGCATACTTTTTTGTATAAGATTGGTCAAAATAGAGATACTTTGACTGCAGACAAAACTTGTATGCTGACTAGAAAGGACCGGAGGGAGTACATGTGAAACTGCTGCAAACAAGGTGATCACCCTGGGAATAATGCTAGTACGTATTGTTTTGCATGTTCATCCAATGCCAGTGATACAGGAATTCGAACTAATCGAAATAAATTCATTCATACACGTTCGGATTTCATATAAACATTCCGGATTTCATTACATTTCATACATTCTTCAACTAAAAAGGGGTGCGCTGGAGGTATAATTAATTAACCGAAGCTACCCACCTGTGTCCCGCTAAGCCGAACAGAAGCTTCAGTGACTTAACTGCAGGTGCAGTTGCGTAACTGACATGTGGCATGTTGGGCCCATGTGTTAGTCAGCCAACCGCACCAGCAGTTAAGTAGAAGCAGCGTTCTTCTCCAGCGCAGCTCTCCGACTCCACGTCGCCGCCAAGAAGCTAACCGGCCATCAATGGTCAACCCGCCTAGCTTGGCTTCAACCGGAGGGTAGCAGCGGTGGCCTTACTTGGACCCGAGCGGCGGTGACCTACCGTGTTCTACTCTTCCTCGTTTTCTGTGTGGCGCGGCCTCGTTGGCAGCGGGGTAGGGCCTCGGCGAAGCCGGCGATGTCCTCTGTCTCGTTGCCGGCGGGCGGCGCCTCAGCGGAGCAGTGGAAATCCTCCCCACGTTGCCGGCAGGGTGGGGCCTCGGCTGAGCCGGCGATGTCCTCTGCCTCGTTGTTGGCGGGGCGGGGCCTCGACGGAGCCGGCGGTGTCCTCTGCCTCGTTGTTGGCGCCGTGGGGCCTCGGCGGATCAGGGCCTCGTCGACACCAGCGCAGCGGGGACTCGTCGAAGCCAACATTGTCCTCTGCCTCGTCCTCGGTCTCGCCAAACAGCGCCTCGCCCGCTTCATCGCCCTCTTTGCTAGCCTCTTTGTAGGCGGCCGCAGCCTCCGCCACCCACATGCAGTACCGCCAGCGCTCGAGGCGGCCCTTGCGGGCGGAGCGGTACGAGTAGAGCAGTGCCTCCTGCTCCGCCTGCTCCGCAGTGATCTGCTCCTCCGCCTGCAGGTGCTCCTGGAGGAGATGGTGGTTGTAGGCGGCGTTGGCCTGCGCTTCCCGGAACTGCTCCTCATGCATCTGCCTCACCCTGTCCATATATTGGGCACGGGCCTCGCCGATGGTCATCGTGCAACGCACCAGCGAGGATGGCGCGGAGGAGGGGGTTGGCGCCGGATAGTCGACTACCATGATCTCCATTGGGACATCGTCGTCCTCCGGCTGCCTGCCGGCCAGCCGGTCGGCAGTAATGGCTGCCATCTCCTTGTGGTCCGTCGTCCGCCCGTCCCAAAGAGCGCTAGAGCGCGAGGAAGCCATGGTGGGCAGTAGTGGTGTGGACAGGAGAAAGGGAACAGATGCGGATGACTGCGGCTATGGCCGGCGCAGTAGTTTATATAGCAATGGTGGGCGGGCGGAGGGACGGACGTGTGGCGTCGGAGTAGCCGCCTCGGCAACTGCGTATCATTAATGTGGGCGGCAGATGGACGGACGGACGACACTTGTGTCGTTTGAAGGCGGAGCAATCGCCTGCACCGGGAAGCGGGGCGGGCGGTGCTGACTGTTTCGGGCGGAAAGCGCGCGCGGGCGAGGAGATGACTTTACTTGGAGAGGATGACAATGGGGACCCACCAGGTCCATAGCCTCACGTACGCAAGTGCCTCCTTATTATATATATATATATAACTATAATTTATTTTGCTTCCTCCTGGTTTCCTGACATCACGGTCCCACACCATTGTCAACCTATGTAGTAGTCAATAAACGAGACAATTGCACAAGAAGCGGCCGACAGCTGGGACCAAGCAGCTCGAGCAATATTTGTGTTTTTGAGGTGTGAGCACTGCAGACTTTTTCGATGTTTAGCCCAGATATTAATTTTTCTCCTCTGAACAACAACGAAAACATCGCTGCAGGTATTAACTGGGCGGGTTGTGGCCCGTCTAGCCCAGGCCAGATATCCAGCCCAGATATTAATTTTTTTCAAGCTGAAAATGGCTAGCCCAGCTATACTTTTTTTTAGGAATACGCAGGCAAGGTCAAGTTGTTATTCTCCGCCCCGCTGGGCTGCAAATCTTTCCTAGGAGGGATGCATTAGGCTTAACAAGAAAATGGGCTTTAAGAAATAATAAATGGGATGTAATTATAAAAACTGGGCAGTAACTATAAAAAATGCACCAAACACATGATTACTTTATAAAATATTATTTTTGGATATTGAAAATTTTAATTTCATTAATTGTTGCGAGCGCAATGTTTCATTGGATTTTTACGTAATATAAATTTATATTGAAATTGTGTTTAATCTGACTAGAAATTTCGGGATAAAAATATTTCGGATCCCATCAAAATGTGGGAAATTTTATTGAATTCTGTTTTCAACGGTTGGTTGAAATGGGCTGTACTTTTAACAAACTGTAAATGGGATGTAGTAAATTCCATTAGAATTAAAAAATGGGCTACACATTCTTACAAATCTCAAATGGGCTATAAGTTCTCTGCCACACACTTCCGGCCTTACTAAGTTGACGCGTCCCCTAAAAAAACAGAGTTGGCGCGTATGCAAGGCTTTGTCAACTTATAGTCAACACACGGTTCTAGCAGCAGTGGCCGTTGGATGTCCATCCAATGGATGCCGTGCTTCTTCTTCAATCTCGGATATTCTAGCTTCACCCGCCCAAAAAATGATTCCTCCCCAAAAGCTGACCTGTGGGCCTACTAAGCTGATCTGCATGCATTCAAAAAAAGTTGACGTACCAAGGGCTTTATCAACTTAGTCAATATAAACGATTCTAGCTGTAGTGACCGTACGATGTTCATCCAACGGCCGTCGTGCTTCTTCAACCTCTGGTCTTCATGCTCCAGCCGCCCAAAGCAGCGCCGGTCGTGCCGCCTGCTCCTGCCTCCCGTGGCCGGCTGTGCTGCCGCGGAGGCCTCACAGCCCCCTACTACTCCCACCGCTGGCCAGGCCATCCCTCCACTCACCCACACCCCATGTTATTCTGCGGCAACGGCAGCCTCACACCGCAGCCGAACCAGTGAACGCTCATACTCCTCTCCGCGTGGGCATCCACTGCCGCGTCTTGCCCGGCTCCGCGTCGTCCCCTTCCTAGGCCTTGCCGTCGTCCACCGCCGTGGTGCTCTCGGCGCGGCGTGGTCAATGTGGTCAATGACCGACTTCCATCGGAAGAGTACTGTACGTGGAGAGGCTGACAGCTGGGTCCACGGCAGCCGCAAGGAAGTGCCTCCTTATTACGGGGAAAATAATTATTCCTCCACCTGACAGCGGGGACCCACCGGACGGGCCACCAGTATTTTGCGAAAAAATCATTTCCCCCTGACTGCTGGGACCCACCGGATGGGCCACCGTATTTCACGAAAAAACGTTCCCCCCGCTATCAGCTCGGACCCACCGGAAGTGCCTCCTTATTACGCACAAAAAAATGAATACTCCCCCGGCTAGCTGGGACCCACCTTGGTGGGAGGCTGACTTGTGGGCCTACTAAGTTGACGGGGACGAAGGGCTTTGTCAACTTAATCAATATGAACGATTCTAGCTCCAGTGACCGTACGATGTCCATCCAACGGCCGTAGTGCTTCTTCAACCTCTGGTCTTCTTGCTCCAGCCGCCCAAAGCAGCGCCGGTCGTGCCGCATGGTCCTGCCTCCCGTGGCCGGCTGTGCTGCCGCAGAGGCCTCACCACCCCATATTATTCCCACCGCTGGCCAGGCCCTGCGGCGACGGCAGCCTCACACCGCAGCCGAACCAGTGAACCCTCGTACTCCTCTCCGCGCGGGCTTCCACTGCCGCATCTTCCCCGGCTCCGCATCGTCCCCTTCCTAGGCCTCGCCGTCGTCCACCGCCGTGGTGCTCTCCGCGCGGCGTGGTCAACATGGTCAAGGAACGACTTCCATCGGAAGAGTACTGTACGTGGAGAGGCTGACAGCTGGGTCCACGGCCACAGCCCAGTTTTTTTGTGATTTGCCAAGTAAGTCGCTTTGTCAGGCCTGTTGGGCTGCAAATCTTTCAAGACGAGGAGAGCTTTCATTCGGCTGGCCGAGAAAATGGCCCATCAGTAATGAGAAATGGGTTGTACATTTTTAAAACACATCAAACCGGCAATTAGTTTCAAATATCTTTTTTTTATTTCAAGATTTTAAATTACATTAATTTTTATGCGTGCAGAATTTGTTGGATTTTATATTGATATACATTTAGTTTTTAAATCAGTTTGAATGTGAGTCAAAATTTCGGGATTAAAAATAGTTCAGACCGCACCGAAATATGCAAAATTTTGTATAATTTTTTAACCGTGGCCACAATATGGGCTGTAATGCTAACAAAAAGAATATGGGCTCCAAAAAAACCTTAAGAATTAGCAAATGGGCTGTAAATTATTAGAAATAATGGCAGATGGGCTGTATGCTGTTTTCCACAGATTTGAGGCTTTCCTAAAAAAAGGTTGACGCACAAGCACGGACTGTTGGATGTCCATCCAACGGCCGTCGTGCTTCTTCAATCTCTGCTCTTCCTGCTCCAGCCGCTCAAACAAGCGCCGGCGGGACTGCCTGCTCCGTCCTCCCTGCGGCCGGCTGTGCTGCCGCGCAGGCCTCACCGCCCCACCGTACTCCCATCGCTGGCCTAGCCATCCCTCTACTCACCCACACCTGCTGTTATTCTCCGGCGAAGGCAGACGAACCAGTAAACCCTCGTACAGTCGTACTCCCCTCCGCGTGGGAAACAACTGCCGAGTCTTCCTTGCCTCCGTGTCGTCCCCTTCCTAGGCCTCGCCGTCTTCCACCGCCGTGGTGCTCTCCACGCGGCGTGGTCAATGTGGTCAACGACCGACTTCCATGGGAAGAGTACTGTGCGTGGAGACGCTGACAGCTGGGTCCACGGCCGCAGCAAGGAAGTGCCTCCTTATTACGCGCAAAATAATTATTTCTCCACCTGACAGCGGGGACCCACCGGACGGGCCACCATATTTCCCGAAAAAACGTTTTCCCCCTAACTGCTGGGACCCACCAGCTACACCTTCGCACGCAAGGAAGTGCGTCCAGGCAAAAAAACAAAACGATTCGCCCCCCTGACTGCTGGGACCCACAGCTACATCTTCGCACGCAAGGAAGTGCCTGAAAGTCGGGACCCACCTGGTCGAAGCGTACGTAGCGTTGTCATTCTGGTCGTGAACATGTACGCACATATATACTGGTGGATGTAGAGGCGCGCACGTGTCGTAGTAGAGGCGCGCACGAAGCATGTACACGTATGTACAGCGGCCAGGGTGCAAGAAAGAAAATACGGCCACGTATGTGTACATACGGGCGGGGTCTCGAACACCTACTCGCGCATACGTACGGCGAGGGCTCGTTGACATGGCTGGGTCGGAATGGAGAAACAGCGTCGTCGTCGTGTTCATGGGGAGGCAACGGAATGCGTCGTGTTCATGGGGAGGCAGCAGAATGCGTCGTGTTCATCGGGAGGCAACGAAACGCGTGGGAGCCAACCGGCTAGGTCGCAACAGAATGCGTGGTCGTGTTCATCGGGAGGGCTTGGACGGAACAGGCGATGGAAACGAGGCCTGGCGTACCGCACAACGGAGGAAACGGACCTCCTACGTTCGGAACGGGGTCCTGTTGATCGGGAGGGGTGTGGCGTACCACAAAACGGAGGAAACGGACCTCCTACGGTCGAAACGGGGGTCCTGTTGATCGGGAGGGGTGTGGCGTACCGCAAAACGGACGAAACGGACCTCCTATGGTCGAAACGGGGGTCCTGTTGATCGGGAGGGGTGTGGCATACCGCAAAACAGACGAAACGGACCTCCTACGGTCGAAACGGGGGTCCTGTTCATCAGGAGGGGTGTGGCGTACCGCAAAACGGGACTCCACGGGATACTGTTCATCTCCACCGTCGACCTCCTCCAGCCTCCACGGGCTCCTGTTCATCCAGCCTCCACCGCGCGCTACTCCACCGGCTACTGTTCAACCACCCCTCCACGGGCACCCCTCCACCGTCTACTGTTCAACCAGCCCTCCACATCACGGGGTCCTGTTCAACCACCCCTCCACGGGCACCCCTCCACCGTCTACTGTTCATCCAGCCCTCCACCACACCATGGGGTCCTGTTCATCCAGAGGCTACGCCACGGCTCACTATTCATCCAACCCCCCCCCCCCCCGCAACGCTCACTGTTCATCCCAGAGGCAGCATCGATCGGCTTCAGTTAGCAGCAGTAGCGAAGGAGCCGCTCTATCGGGTTCAGTTAACAGTCATCGATCGATCGCTCGGGTTCAGTAACACGTAGCCTGCAGTGCAATCGCTCGGGTTCAGTTAGAGCCCAACGCCACGCTCGGGTTCAATTAGAGCCAACGCCTCGCACACACGCGCGTATGTGTATGAGAGAAACGCTCATCGCTCGGCCCCCGACCTCCCACCATAACCGGGAACTCCCCGAAATTTTCCTCGCCCTCGCTTCTACCACGGTTTTTTCCGTCATGGACGGCCCAAAGAATGTCATGCAGCTGCGTCTCCGGCCCGCCCAGGACGAAAAGCCCATTTTCTGTCATGATTTTTTGTCATAGAAGTAGGAGCCCACCACATCTATGATGATACCGGGTTTTGTCACAATTATCGTCATAGAAGTGTCATATGTATGACAGAAAAAAAAATCGTTTGGCCCAAAATGTCACGGATGTGTCTTTTTTTGTAGTGGATGGTCATACAAGTGCAATATGGATGGTGGATATAGGTTTTTGTAATCTAAAAATATAAAAACAGCAAGGTAACAAGTGGTAAAAGTGAGCGTAGCCGGTATTGCAATGCTAGGAAACAAGGCCTAGGGTTCATACTTTCACTAGTGCAAGTTCTCCCAACAATAATAACATAATTGGATCACATAACTATCCCTCAACATGCAACAAAGAGTCACTCCAAAGCCACTAATAGTGGAGAACAAACGAAGAGATTATCGTAGGGTACGAAACCACCTCAAAGTTATTCTTTCCGATCAATCTATTGGGATATTCCTATAAGTGTCACAAACAGCCCTAGAGTTCGTAGTAAAATAACACTGTAAGACACATATCAACCAAAACCCTAATGTCACCTAGATACTCCAATGTCACCTCAAGTATCCGTGGGTATGATTATACGATATGCATCACACAATCTCAGATTCATCTATCCAACCAACACATAGAACCTCAAAGAGTGCCCCAAAGTTTCTACCGGAGAGTCAAGACGAAAACGTGTGCCAACCCCTATGCATAGGATCATGGGCGGAACCCGCAAGTTGATCACCAAAACATACATCAAGTGAATCAATAGAATAACCCATTGTCACCACGGTTATCCCACACAAGACATACATCAAGTGTTCTCAAATCATTAAAGACTCAATCCGATAAGATAACTTCGAAGGAAAAACTCAATCCATTACATGAGAGTAGAGGGGAGAAACATCATAAGATCCAAATATAATAGCAAAGCTCGCGATACATCAAGATTGTATCACCTCAAGAACACGAGAGAGAGAGATCAAACACATAGCTACTGGTACAAACCCTCAGCCCCGAGGGTGAACTACTCCCTCCTCGTCATGGAGAGTGCCGGGATGATGAAGATGGCCACCGTTGAGGGATCCCCCCTCCGGTAGGGTGCCGGAACAGGGTCCCGATTGGTTTTTGGTGGCTACAGAGGCTTGCGGCGGCGGAACTCCAGATCTATTATGTTCCCCGAAGGTATTAGGGTATATTGATATATATAGGAGAAAGAAGTCGGTAAGGGAGCCACGAGGGGCCCACGAGGGTGGAGGGCGCGCCCAGGGGGGTGGGCGCGCCCCCTGCCTCGTGCTCTCCTCGTTGATCCCCTGACATGCACTCCAAGTCTCCCGTATTGCTTTCTTTCCAAAAATAACTTTTCCGAAGGTTTCATTCCGTTTGGACTCCGTTTGATATTCCTTTTCTGCGAACACTGAAACAAGGGAAAAAACAGAAACTGGCACTGGGCTCTGGGTCAATAGGTTAGTCCCAAAAGTAATATAAAAGTGCATGGTAAAGCCCATTAAACATCCAAGATGGATAATATAATAGCATGAATACTTCATAAATTATAGATACGTTGGAGACGTATCAGCATCCCCAATCTTAATTCCTGCTCGTCCTCGAGTAGGTAAATGATAAAAGCAATAATTTATGAAGTGTGAATGCTAGCAAGTGCATAAGTTTGATCAATGATAATTTCGATCACCTTTTCTAGCATCATTATATGTCATAACAGTAGCTCAACTCATAGAACTTCTCATGATCATGTAACAAGCTATTGACATGTTAAAGTATAGATCATAAACTTTCTTAAAAACTAACAAACCGTGTTATTAGTCATGAAACAATTACAGTTCATCTTATTTTCAGGAAGAGTCTATGTCAGAGCTTTGATTCAGCAAACTTCACATACTCAACTATCATTTAGCCTTCCATGATTGCTACCACTCAAAGCATATTTTTAGAACAAATAGTATTCATCGAACACAGAGAAAGATAGGGGCTTAATGTTTCGCCTCCCAACCTTTTACCTCAAGGGTAATGTCAATAGTAATAATTCATGCTCAAATATATTTGAATGGCCATATATGCTTAGATCTTTCCATCACATGATGCTTGCCAACTAAAGAGTAGGTCGGAATGAGAAGGAATACTACTGACTCTTGCATAAAACTAAAAGATAGGCCCTTCGCAGAGGGAAGCAGGGATTTGCAGAGGTGCCAGAGCTCGAAGCAAAAACAGAGATGAAAATAATTTTGAGAGGTATGCTTTCATTGTCAACATAACGACCAAGAGTTCCCAATATCTTCCATACTAGATACATTATAGGCGGTTCCCACGCAGAAAGGTAAAGTTTTTACTCCCCCTCCACCAACATTCACACTCCACGACTTGTCCGAAACAACGGGTGCCGTCCAACTATCAACATTCCTGGAGGAGTTTTGTTTAAATTATTTGTGAATTTGTTTTTGATCTTTTGATCATAGGACTGGACATCCCATTTACCGGCCATTTTCTCGTGAATGATGAGCGGAGTCCACTCATCGTGAGAATAACCCACCTAGCATGGAAGAACTGCTAGCCCCTAGTCGCTACATGAGCGATTCGGGCATACAAAACAGATTATTATTTGAAAGGTTAGAGTTTGGCACATGCAAATTTACTTGGAACGGCAGGTAAATACCGCATATAGGTAGATATGGTGGACACTCATGGAAGAAACTTGGTTCAAGGATTTTGGATGCACAAGTAGTTTTCCCGCTTAGTACAGATATTTTGGCTAGCAAAGGATTCTAAATAGCAAGCACCACATGTTAGAGGATCCATAACAATATAACTTCTACACAAATATACCCAAGCATAACTCATTATGTTGTCTTCCTTCTCCAACTTCAACTAATTTTCTCAGGTTTGAAAATAATTAATGGGGCTCACAATCATAGAAGATGTCCAAGATAATATATTTATATGTGAAATCTCTCTTCCTTCAATATTCTTTCATGAATTGTTCAAGTGACCAATACAATGTTTGCTAACCTTCAATAAATTTAAAACCTCTACTTATTATATGTGAAGGTATTACTCCCCATGGGAAAGGCATATGAAACATATATAATTTCAGATTTATGACATTCAAATCATTCAACCATTTACTCATAGGATATAAGTGAAGCACACGAGTAAATGACAAACTACTCCAAAAAGATATAAGTGAAGATCAATGAGTAGTTAAATAATTATGTGGCTTTGTGAAGACTCTCTCTCATTTAAGAATTACAGATAGTGGTATTTTATTCAAACAGCAAGCAAAGCTAAAGAAAATAAAATGACGCTCCAAGCAAAACACATATCATGTGGTGAAAAAAATATAGCTCCAAGTAAAGTTACCGATGAACGAAGACGAAAGAGGGGATGCCTTTCGGGGCATCCCCAAGCTTAGGCTCTTGGTTATCCTTGAATATTACCTTGAGGTGCCTTGGGCATCCCCAAGCTTAGGCTCTTGCCACTCCTTATTCCATAGTCCATCGAATCTTTACCCAAAACTTGAAGACTTCACAACACAAAACTTAACAGAAAATCTCGTGAGCTCCGTTAGCGAAAGAAAACAAAACACCACTTCATGGTACTGTAATAAACTCATTCTTTATTTATATTGGTGTTAAACCTAATGTACTCCAACTTCTCTATGGTTTATAAACTATTTTACTAGCCATAGAGTCATCAAAATAAGCAAACAACACACGAAAAACAGAATCTGTCAAAAACAGAACAGTCTGTAGTAATCTGTAACTACCGCAAACTTCTGTAACTCCAAAAATTCTAAAATAAATTGGTGGACCTGAGGAATTTTTCTAGTAATCATCTGCAAAAAGAATCAACTAAATAGAAATCTCTAGTAAAAAGTTTTAGCTAATCTCGTGAGCGCTAAAGTTTCTCCTTTTTACAGCATGATCATAAAGACTTCACCCAAGTCTTCCCAAAGGTTCCACTTGGCATAAATACTAATTAAAACATAAAACCACATCTAAATAGAAGCTACATGGATTATTTATTCCTAAACAGAACCAAAAAGCAAGAAACTAAAATAAAATTGGGTTGCCTCCCAACAAGCGGTAACATTTAACGCCCCTAGCTAGGCATGATGATTTCAATGATGCTCACATAAGACATAAGAATTGAAACATAAAGAGAGCATCATAAAGAATATGACTAGCACATTTAAGTCTAACCCACTTCCTATGCATAGGTATTTTGTGAGCAAACAACTTATGGGAACAATAATCAACTAGCATAGGAAGGCAAAACAAGCATAACTTCAAAACTTTAAGCACATAGAGAGGGAACTTGATATTATTGCAATTCCTACAAGCATACATTCCTCCCGAATAATAATTTTCAGTAGCACCATGAATGAATTCAACAATATAACCAGCACCTAAAGCATCCTTTTCATGATCTACTTGCATAGAAATTTTACTACTCTCCACATAAGCAAAATTCTTCTCATTCGGAATAGTGGGAGTATCATAAGAGACTTGAATACTATAAATTGTTTCCACATTAAAATATTAATGTTCAGAAAAAGGGTAATCATAATCATGACAAGTTTTATAAATATAATCATCACTACTTTTTATAGCATAAGTTTTATCACAATAATCATCATAAGTAGCAACTTTGTTCTCATCATAATCGATTGAAACCTCTTCCAAGATAGTGGACTCATCACTAAATAAAGTCATGACCTCTCCAAATCCACTTTCATAAATATTATAAGATTCAACATCCTCCAAAATAGTGGGATCATTACTTCCTAAAGTTGACACTCTTCCAAACCCACTTTCATCAATATAATCATCATAGGTAGAAGGCATGCTATCATCATAATAAATTTGCTCATCAAAACTTGGGGGACAAAAATATCATCTTCATCAAACACAGCTTCCCCAAGCTTGTGGCTTTGCATATCATTAGCATCATGGATATTCAAGGAATTCATACTAACAACATTGCAATCATTCTCATCATTCAAATATTTAGTGCCAAACATTCTAATGCATTCTTCTTCTAGCACTTGAGCACAATTATCGGAATCCTTATTTTCACGAAAGACATTAAAAAGATGAAGCATATGAGGCACTCTAATTCCATTTTTTTGTAGTTTTCTTTTATAGACTAAACTAGTGATAAAACAAGAAACTAAAATATTCGATTGTCTAAAGATATACCTTCAAGCACTCACCTCCCCGGCAACGGCGCCAGAAAAGAGCTTAGTTGACGGGGTGTGAGTGCCGCTTACCTAGCCTCCCCGGCAACGGCGCCAGAAAAGAGCTTAGTTGACGGGGTGTGAGTGCCGCTTACCTAGCCTCCCCGGCAACGGCGCCAGAAACTGCTTGATGTCTACTACGCAACCTTCTCCTTGTAGACGTTGTTGGGCCTCCAAGTGCAGAGGTTTGTAGGACAGTAGCAAATTTCCCTCAAGTGGATGACCTAAGGTTTATCAATCCGTGGGAGGCGTAGGTTGAAGATGGTCTCTCTCAAACAACCCTGCAACCAAATAACAAAGAGTCTCTTGTGTCCCCAACACACCCAATACAATGGTAAGTTGTATAGGTGCACTAGTTCGGCGAAGAGATGCTGATACAAGTGCAATATGGATGGTGGATATAGGTTTTTGTAATCTGAAAATATAAAAACAGCAAGGTAACAAGTGGTCAAAGTGAGCGTAACCGGTATTGCAATGCTAGGAAACAAGGCCTAGGGTTCATACTTTCACTAGTGCATGTTCTCTCAACAATAATAACATAATTGGATCACATAACTATCCCTCAACATGCAACAAAGAGTCACTCCAAAGCCACTAATAGCGGAGAACAAACGAAGAGATTATGGTAGGGTACGAAACCACCTCAAAGTTATTCTTTCCGATCAATCCATTGGGCTATTCCTATAAGTGTCACAAACAGCCCTAGAGTTCGTAGTAAAATAACACCTTAAGACACATATCAACCAAAACCCTAATGTCACCTAGATACTCCAATGTCACCTCAAGTATCCGTGGGTATGATTATACGATATGCATCACACAATCACTGATTCATCTATCCAACCAACACATAGAACCTCAAAGAGTGCCCCAAAGTTTCTACCGGATAGTCAAGACGAAAACGTGTGCCAACCCCTATGCATAGGTTCATGGGCGGAACCCGCAAGTTGATCACCAAAACATACATCAAGTGAATCAATAGAATAACCCATTGTCACCATGGTAATCCCACGCAAGACATACATCAAGTGTTCTCAAATCATTAAAGACTCAATCAGATAAGATAACTTCAAAGGGAAAACTCAATCCATTACAAGAGAGTAGAGGGGGAGAAACATCATAAGATCCAAAGATAATAGCAAAGCTCGTGATAAATCAAGATCGTATCACCTCAAGAACACGAGAGAGAGAGAGATCAAACACATAGCTACTGGTACATACCCTCAGCCCCGAGGGTGAACTACTCCCTCCTCGTCATGGAGAGCACCGGGATGATGACGATGGCCACCGGTGAGGGATCCCCCCTCCAGTAGGGTGCCAGAACAGGGTCCCGATTGGTTTTTGGTGGCTACAGAGGCTTGCGGCGTCGGAACTCCCGGTCTATTCTGTTCTCCGAAGGTTTTAGGGTATATTGGTATATATAGGAGAAAGAAGTCGGTAAGGGGAGCCACGAGGGGCCCACAAGGGTGGAGGGTGCGCCCAGGGGGGTGGTCGCGCCCCCTGCCTCGTGCTCTCCTTGTTGATCCCCTGACGTGCACTCCAAGTCTCCCGTATTGCTTTCTTTCCAAAAATAACTTTTCCGAAGGTTTCATTCCGTTTGGACTCCGTTTGACATTCCTTTTCTGCGAAACACTGAAACAAGGGAAAAAACAGAAACTGGCACTGGCACTGGGCTCTGGGTCAATAGGTT
This sequence comes from Aegilops tauschii subsp. strangulata, assembly GCF_002575655.3. Classification (NCBI taxonomy): domain Eukaryota; kingdom Viridiplantae; phylum Streptophyta; class Magnoliopsida; order Poales; family Poaceae; genus Aegilops; species Aegilops tauschii. The sequence continues at coordinate 289,785,775 of NC_053041.3, forward strand.
AGTCCCAAAAGTAATATAAAAGTGCATGGTAAAGCCCATTAAACAGCCAAGATGGATAATATAATAGCATGAATACTTCATAAATTATAGATACGTTGGAGACGTATCAATAACTTGTACTAGTTGTCCCCCTTCAAATTGGCCGTTGTGGGATCCCTTCCTGCCTAATATTTGGGAAGAGGACCAGGGCCTCTATAAATAGGACTAGCCACCACCATAGGAAAGGGGGGATCTTGGATTGGACTCATTCCACCAAGGCCAACTCACTGGCTCCTTGAGCTCAAGAACACCTCTCCTCAGGAGGCTGTTCTTCCCTTGTACTTGTTCATCCTCAGCCTATGAGCCAATCCACCACACCACACTGGAGTAGGGTATTACACCACATCGGTGGCCCGAACCAGTATAAACCCTTGTGTCTCTTGTTCTTTGGGTTCGGCGAGCTAGGCCTTGAGATCGTCATGCGAGCGAGCTAGGGAGAGAGAGATCTTCACACGCACCCCAGTGGTCGAACCTCAAGGGTTTGCCGGAACCCGTAATCCGACAATGTCCCGCCTCGCCGCGAAAGCAGCCAACATGTCCCGTCGCGCGGCCGTAGCAGCAGAGAGGTCCCGCCGCGCCGCCGAAGCATCACAGAGGTCCCGTCGCGCCGTCGATGCAGCAGACTGGTCTGGCCGTGCCGTGGAAGCAGAAGAGATGTCCCGCCGTGCCGCGATTGCAGCAGAGATGTCCTCTGGCGCCGCGGCAGCCTGGGAAAATGTCTCGCAGGCAAGCGAGGACACTAATAGGCGCATGCGCGGCGTCGTCCTTAGGCAGATGGATCATATCTCCAGGTGGGCCAGGTTGCAGGATGACCTGAAAGCCTCGTTTGAACAGTCTACCGGCTTCATCCGACAACTAAATGAGAGGAATGCGAAGCTCCAGGCCGAGCGCGACCTGCTGAGGGCGAAGATCGTCGAAAGTGCGGAGCAGCAGGAGCAGACCACTGCCTTCTTGAAGAGGACCGGCGTCATCGTCGACAAACTTATGGACGAGAATGCCATGCTGCGCATCGAGCATAGAAGGCTGGTGGAGGAATCTGTGGATGCTCCCAAGCAGCATCTTGAGGACAAGAAAGAGCTGATCGCCGCTCGCCGCGGACACTAGTTCTCGTGGCCTGCAACAACGCATCAACAAAGTAGAGATCAGCAAGCCAGATCATTGTCTTCCTTCTTCTTTTTCAATTGTGTATTTCGGGCGTTGCCGCATGTGGCTTTTTTTAATTATGTTCCTAAGTATGTAAGACAATTATTATCCACTATCATCGTCCTTATATTCATCATGCTTGCTATAAGTCACTGTCGATGCTATATAGGTCCGTCGGATCTTACATCAAGATCCATGCAAAACTTTCTTTCCATCCGTCCAGTGAGGCATATAGCCATGCCGTAGAACAGGTGCGAAACTTTCTCTCTTGAATCTCAGTCCAGTGAGGCATATAGCCATGCCGTAGAACAGGTGCTCGGGCGCCATTAATGGGGACGTTGGGAGGGAGGTGCGCAGCGGATAGCGCTCAAAGGGCTCTCCTCCCGGTGAGCACACGCAGGGGTCTGATCGCACACCTCCCGTACTCAAATAGCTACCCCGCACGGCACCTCCTAGCCAATAAAAAAAGGGGACGCGTGGCGGCAAGCAATTGGTAAGTAGAACACCCATGGTTTCAATAATACTTGTGTTTCAGATTTGTAACGTGACGACACTTGTTCCAAAATGACTTTGTTGATTCTTTATGTGTGCGCCTTGGCAAATCGGACAGAAAAAATACCACAGCATGTTGGTGCCATGTCATGACACCATGCCAGGATTCATGATTTTCAGGCATGTTATGGATTTACAGGAATTAAAAAACTAAGTTTCTCAATCTTTCCGGCTGAGCCACGACGCCCAGATGTTTGAATTTCATTCCCATCTCTTGCATAGGACCTAGAAATTCACCCAAGGACATACATGTGGTTTTTCAAACAACTTTGGTGCACTAGAGCCTGTGCTAGTAGTTCAAATTTGAATTATGCACATTAAATGCGCATAAACTCAATTAATGTATAAAAAAGGCCAAACAAACACGAAACAATTCCAAAATTTAGCACGCTACTTCTATTTGGTCTAATCTGCCCGTGTAAAAAAATTAAGGCGGGGGAAGGCAGTGTACGTATGTCGTTTCGCCCATGGAGGTTGCGCGTTCCCTCTCAGAACCACGAGCCTTCTTGACGGAAGCTCCGGTTTGCAAGAAGATTACACAAAAGCTTATCCCAATTCGGCCAAAAAATTACCGCAGCATGTTGGTGCCATGTCATGACACCATGCCAAATTTCAAGATTTTCAGGCATGTTTTGGATTACAGGAATTAAAAAACAAAGTTTCTCAATCTTTCCGGCCGAACCACGACGCCCAGATGTTTGAATTTAACTCCCATCTCTTGCATGGGACCTAGAAATTCACCCAAGGACACACATGTGATTTTTCAAACAACTTTGGTGCACTGGAGCCTATGCTTGTAGTTCAAATTTGAATTATGCACATTAAATGCGCCGAAACTCAATTAATGTATAAAAAGGCCAAACGAACCCGGAATAATTCCAAAATTTAGCATGATACTTCTATTTGGTCTAATCTTCCTATGTAAAAAAATTAAGGCGGGAGAAGGGAGTATATGTATCTCGTTTCGCACACGGAGGTGACACGTTCCCTCTCGGAACCACGAGCCTTCTAGAGGGTGTTGGAGATCGTTGCAGAAATTAAAAAAAATTCTACGCATCACCAAGAACAATCTATGGAGTCTTCTAGCAACGAGAGGGAAAGGAGTGCATCTACATACCCTTGTAGATCGCGAGCGGAAGCCTTCAAGAGAACGGGGTTGATGTAGTCGTACTCGTCGTGATCCAAATCACCGATGATCCTAGCGCCGAACGGACGGCACCTCCGCGTTCAACACACGTATGGAGCGGGGACGTCTCCTCCTTCTTGATCCAGCAAGGGGGAAGGAGAAGTTGATGGAGATCCAGCAGCACGACGGCGTGGTGGTGGAAGTAGCGGGATCCCGGCAGGGCTTCGCCAAGCGCAAGCGGGGAGGAAGAGGTGTCACGGGAGGGAGGGAGGCGCCAGGGCTTGGGGTGCTGCTCCCATGCGTCTCCCCACTATATGTAGGGGTGGAGGGGGCTGGTTTCTTGCCCTCCAAGTCCATTGGGGCGTTGGCAAAGGTGGGGAAAAGAAATCCCATCATTTCCCTTCCCCACCGATTGTTATCCCCCCTTTTTAGGGATCTTGATCTTATCCCTTCGGGATATGATCTTATTCCTTCTAAGGTGGGATCTTGGTGCGCCTTGACCAGGGGTGTGGGGCCTTGCCCCCACTACCCACGTTCATGTGGCCCCCCCCCCCATGCAGGTGGGCCCCACTTCGGAACCTTCCAGAACCTTCCCGGTACAATACCGAAAAATCCCGAACATTTTCCGGTGGCCAAAATAGGACTTCCCATATATAAATCTTTACCTCCGGACCATTCCGGAACTCCTCGTGACGTCCGGGATCTCATCCGGGACTCCGAACAACTTTCGGTTAACCGCATACTAATATCTCTACAACTCTAGCGTCACCGAACCTTAAGTGTGTAGACCCTACGGGTTCGGGAGACATGCAGACATGACCGAGACGACTCTCCGGTCAATAACCAACAACGGGATCTGGATACCCATGTTGGCTCCCACATGTTCCACGATGATCTCATCGGATGAACCACGATGTCAAGGATTCAATCAATCCTGTATACAATCCCCTTTGTCAATCGGTACGTTACTTGCCCGAGATTTGATCGTTGGTATCCCAAAACCTTGTTCAATCTCGTTACCGGCAAGTCACTTTACTCGTACCGTATTGCATGATCCCGTGACCAAACACTTGGTCACATTGAGCTCATTATGATGATGCATTACCGAGTGGGCCTAGAGATACCTCTCCGTCATACGGAGTGACAAATCCCAGTCTTGATTCGTGCCAACCCAACAGACACTTTCGGAGATACCCGTAGTGCACCTTTATAGCCACCCAGTTACGTTGTGACGTTTGGCACACCCAAAGCACTCCTATGGTATCCGGGAGTTGCACAATCTCATGGTCTAAGGAAATGATACTTGACATTTGGAAAAGCTCTAGCAAACGAACTACACGATCTTGTGCTATGCTTAGGATTGGGTCTTGTCCATCACATCATTCTCCTAATGATGTGATCCCGTTATCAATGACATCCAATGTCCATAGTCAGGAAACCATGACTATCTGTTGATCAACGAGCTAGTCAACTAGAGGCTCACTAGGGACATGTTGTGGTCTATGTATTCACACATGTATTACGATTTCCGGATAACACAATTATAGCATGAACAATAGACAATTATCATGAACAAGGAAATATAATAATAACAATTTTATTATTGCCTCTAGGGCATATTTCCAACAGTCTCCCACTTGCACTAGAGTCAATAATCTAGTTACATTGTGATGAATCGAACACCCATAGAGTTCTGGTGTTGATCCTATTTTGCTCTAGGGACAGGTTTAGTCAACGGATCTGCTACATTCAGGTCTGTATGTACTTTACAAATATCTATGTCTCCATTTTGAACATTTTCACAAATGGAGTTGAAGCGACGCTTGATATGCCTGGTCTTCCTGTGAAACCTGGGCTCCTTGGCAAGGGCAATAGCTCCAGTGTTGTCACAGAAGAGAGTCATCGGGCCTGACACATTGGGAATAACTCCTAGGTCGGTAATGAACTCCTTCACCCAGATTGCTTCTTGTGTTGCCTCTGAGGCTGCCATGTATTCCGCTTCACATGTAGATCCCGTCACAACGCTTTGCTTGCAACTGCACCAGCTTACTGCCCCACCATTCAAAATATACACATATCTGGTTTGTGACTTAGAGTCATCCAGATCTGTGTCGAAGCTAGCATCGACGTAACCCTTTACGACGAGCTCTTCGTCACCTCCATAAACGAGAAACATATCCTTAGTCCTCTTCAGGTACTTCAGGATATTCTTGACCACTGTCCAGTGTTCCATGCCGGGATTACTTTGGTACCTTCCTACCAAACTTACGGCAAGGTTTACATCAGGTCTGGTACACAGCATGGCATACATAATAGACCCTATGGCCAAGGCATAGGGGATGACACTCATCTTTTCTCTATCTTCTTCCGTGGTCGGGCATTGAGCCGTGCTCAATTGCACACCTTGCAATACAGGCAAGAACCCCTTCTTGGACTGATCCATATTGAACTTCTTCAATATCTTGTCAAGGTACGTACTTTGTGAAAGACCAATGAGGCGTCTTGATCTATCTCTATAGATCTTGATGCCTAATATATAAGCAGCTTCTCCAAGGTCCTTCATTGAAAAACACTTGTTCAAGTAGGCCTTTATGCTTCCCAAGAATTCTATATCATTTCCCATCAACAGCATGTCATCCACATATAATATGAGAAATGCTACAGAGCTCCCACTCACTTTCTTGTAAACACAGGCTTCTCCATAAGTCTGTGTAAATCCAAACGCTTTGATCATCTCATCAAATCGAATGTTCCAACTCCAAGATGCTTGCACCAGCCCATAGATGGAGCGCTGGAGCTTGCATACCTTGTTAGCATTCTTAGGATCGACAAAACCTTCCGGCTGCATCATATACAATTCTTCCTTAAGAAAGCCGTTAAGGAATGCCGTTTTGACGTCCATTTGCCATATCTCATAATCATAGAATGTGGCAATTGCTAACATGATTCGGACGGACTTCAGCTTCGCTATGTGTGAGAAAGTCTCATCGTAGTCAACCCCTTGAACTTGTCGATAACCCTTAGCGACAAGTCGAGCCTTATAGATGGTCACATTACCATTCACGTCTGTCTTCTTCTTAAAGATCCATTTATTTTCTATGGCTCGCCGATCATCGGGCAAGTCAGTCAAAGTCCCTACTTTGTTTTCATACATGGATCCTATCTCGGATTTCATGGCTTCTAGTCATTTGTCGGAATCTGGGCCCGCCATTGCTTCTTCATAGTTCGAAGGTTCACCGTTGTCTAACAACATGATTTCCAGGACAGGGTTGCCATACCACTCTGGTGTGTAACGTGTCCTCGTGGACCTACGAAGTTCAGTAGTAACTTGATCCGAAGTACCTTGATCATCATCATTAGCTTCCTCTCTAGTCAGTGCAGGCACCATAGCAACATCTTCCTGAGCTGCGCTACTTTCCGGTTCAAGAGGTAGTACTTCATCAAGTTCCACTTTCCTCCCACTTACTTCTTTCGAGAGGAACTCTTTCTCTAGAAAGGACCCGTTCTTGGCAACAAAGATCTTGCCTTCGGATCTGAGGTAGAAGGTATACCCAATGGTTTCCTTAGGGTATCCTATGAAGACGCATTTTTCCGACTTGGGTTCGAGCTTTTCAGATTGAAGTTTCTTGACATAAGCATCGCATCCCCAAACTTTTAGAAACGACAGCTTAGGTTTCTTCCCAAACCATAATTCATACGGTGTCGTCTCAACGGATTTCGACGGAGCCCTATTTAAAGTGAATGCGGCAGTCTCTAAACCATAGCCCCAAAATGAGAGCGGTAGATCGGTAAGAGACATCATAGATCGCACCATATCCAATAGAGTGCGATTACGACGTTCGGACACACCATTTCGCTGAGGTGTTCCAGGCGGCGTGAGTTGTGAAACTATTCCACATTTCCTTAAGTGTGTGCCAAATTCGTGACTCAAATATTCCCCTCCATGATCTGATCGTAAGAACTTTATTTTCCTGTCACGTTGATTCTCAACCTCACTCTGAAATTCCTTGAACTTTTCAAAGGTCTCAGACTTGTGTTTCATTAGGTAGACATACCCATATCTACTCAAGTCATCAGTGAGAGTGAGAACATAATGATAGCCACCCCGAGCCTCAACACTCATTGGACCGCACACATCAGTATGTATGATTTCCAATAAGTTGGTTGCTCGCTCCATTGTTCGGGAGAACGGAGTCTTGGTCATCTTACCCATGAGGCATGGTTCGCATGTATCAAATGATTCATAATCAAGAGACTCTAAAAGTCCATCAGCATGGAGCTTCTTCATGCGCTTGACACCAATGTGACCAAGACGGCAGTGTCACAAGTATGTGGGACTATCATTATCAACCTTACATCTTTTGGTACTCACACTATGAATATGTGTAATACAACATTCGAGATTCATTAAGAATAAACCATTAACCAGCGGGGCATGACCATAAAGCATATCTCTCATATAAATAGAACAACCATTATTCTCGGATTTAAATGAGTAGCCATCTCGAATTAAAGGAGATCCTGATACAATGTTCATGCTCAAAGCTGGCACTAAATAACAATTATTGAGGTTTAAAACTAATCCCGTAGGTAAATATAGAGGTAGCGTGCCGACGGCGACCACATCGACCTTGGAACCATTCCCGGCGCGCATCGTCACCTCGTCCGTTGCCAGTCTCCGTTTATTCCGCAGCTCCCGCTTTGAGTTACAAATATGAGCAACCGCACCGGTATCAAATACCCAGGAGCTACTACGAGTGCTGGTAAGGTACACATCAATAACATGTATATCACATATACCTTTGGTGTTGCCGGCCTTCTTGTCCGCTAAGTACTTGGGGCAGTTCCGCTTCCAGTGACCACTTCCCTTGCAATAAAAGCACTCAGTCTCAGGCTTGGTCCATTCTTTGGCTTCTTCCCGGCAACTGGCTTACCGGGCGCGGCAACTCCCTTGCCGTACTTCTTGAAGTTCTTCTTACCCTTGCCTTTCTTGAACTTAGTGGTTTTATTCACCATCAACACTTGATGTTCCTTTTTGATCTCCACCTCCGCTGATTTCAGTAGTGAATATACCTCAGGAATGGTCTTTTCCATCCCCTGCATATTGAAGTTCATCACAAAGCTCTTGTAGCTCGGTGGAAGCGACTGAAGGATTCTGCCAATGACCGCGTCATCCGGGAGATTAACTCCCAGCTGAGTCAAGCGGTTGTGTAACCCAGACATTTTGAGTATGTGCTCACTGACAGAACTATTTTCCTCCATCTTACAACTGAAGAACTTGTCGGAGACTTCATATCTCTCGACCCGGGCATGAGCTTGGAAAACCATTTTCAGCTCTTCGAACATCTCATATGCTCCGTGTTGCTCAAAACGCTTTTGGAGCCCCGGTTCTAAGCTGTAAAGCATGCCACACCGAACGAGGGAGTAATCATCAGCATGCTGCTGCCAAGCGTTCATAACGTCCTGGTTTTCTGGGATGGGTGCGTCACCTAGCAGTGCTTCTAGGACATAATCTTTCTTGGCAGCTATGAGGATGATCCTCTGGTTCCAGACCCAGTCCATATAGTTGCTGCCATCATCTTTCAGCTTGGTTTTCTCTAGGAACGCGTTGAAGTTGAGGGCACCATTAGCGTGGGCCATTTGATCTACAAGACATATTGTAAAGATTTTAGACTAAGTTCATGATAATTAAGTTCATCTAATCAAATTATTCAATGAACTCCAACTCAGATAGACATCCCTCTAGTCATCTAAGTGAAACATGACCCAAGTCAACTAGGCCGTGTCCGATCATCACGTGAGACGGACTAGTCAACATCGGTGAACATCTTCATGTTGATCGTATCTTCTATACGACTCATGCTCGACCTTTCGGTCTTCCGTGTTCCGAGGCCATGTCTGTACATGCTAGGCTCGTCAAGTCAACCTAAGTGTATTGCGTGTGTAAATCTGGCTTACACCCGTTGTATTCGAACGTTAGAATCTATCACACCCGATCATCACATGGTGCTTTGAAACAACGAACCTTCGCAACGGTGCACAGTTAGGGGGAACACTTTCTTGAAATTATTGCGAGGGATCATCTTATTTAAGCTACCGTCGTTCTAAGGAAATAAGATGTAAAACATGATAAACATCACATGCAATCAAATAGTGACATGATATGGCCAATATTATTTTGCTCCTTTTGATCTCCATCTTCGGGGCGCCATGATCATCGTCGTCACCGGCATGACACCATGATCTCCATCATCGTGTCTTCATGAAGTTGTCACGCCAACGATTACTTCTACTTCTATGGCTAACGTGTTTAGCAATAAAGTAAAGTAATTTACATGGCGTTATTCAATGACACGCAGGTCATACAAAAAATAAAGACAACTCCTATGGCTCCTGCCGGTTGTCATACTCATCGACATGCAAGTCGTGATTCCTATTACAAGAACATGATCAATCTCATACATCACATATATTTCATTCATCACATCCTTTTGGCCATATCACATCACAAGGCATATGCTGCAAAAACAAGTTAGACGTCCTCTAATTGTTGTTGCATGTTTTTACGTGGCTTCTATAGGTTTCTAGCAAGAACGTTTCTTACCTACGTAAAACCACAACGTGATATGCCAACTTCTATTTACCCTTCATGAGGACCCTTTTCATCGAATCCGATTCGACTAAAGTGGGAGAGACAGACACCCGCTAGCCACCTTATGCAACTAGTGCATGTCAGTCGGTGGAACCTGTCTCACGTAAGTGTACGTGTAAGCTCGGTCCGGGCCGCTTCATCCCACGATGCCATTGAAACAAGTTAAGACTAGTAGTGGCAACAAAATCGACAACATCTACGCCCAAAACAAGTTTGTGTTCTACTCGTGCATAGAAACTACACATAGACCTAGCTCATGATGCCACTGTTGGAGATCGTTGCAGAAATTAAAAAAAATTCTACACATCACCAAGAACTATCTATGGAGTCTTCTAGTAACGAGAGGGAAAGGAGTGCATCTACATACCCTTGTAGATCGCGAGCGGAAGCGTTCAAGAGAACGGGGTTGATGGAGTCGTACTCGTCGTGATCCAAATCACCGATGATCCTAGCGCCAAACGGACGGCACCTCCGCGTTCAACACACGTACGGAGCGGGGACGTCTCCTCCTTCTTGATCCAGCAAGGGGGAAGGAGAAGTTGATGGAGATCCAGCAGCACGACGGCGTGGTGGTGGCAGTAGCGCGATCCCGGCAGGGCTTCGCCCAGCGCAAGCGGGGAGGAAGAGGTGTCACGGGAGGGAGGGAGGCGCCAGGGCTTGGGGTGCTGCTCCCATGTGCCTTCCCACTATATATTGGGGTGGAGGGGGCTGGTTTCTTGCCCTCCAAGTCCATTGGGGCGTTGGCAAAGGTGGGGAAAAGAAATCCCATCATTTCCCTTTCCCACCGATTGTTATCCCCCTTTTTAGGGATCTTGATCTTATCCCTTCGGGATATGATCTTATTCCTTCTAAGGTGGGATCTTGGTGCGCCTTGACCAGGGGTGTGGGGCCTTGCCCCACTACCCACGTTCATGTGGGTCCCCCCATGCAGGTGGGCCCCACTTTAGAACCTTCTAGAACCTTCCCGGTACAATACCGAAAAATCCCGAACATTTTCCGGTGGCCAAAATAGGACTTCCCATATATATATCTTTACCTCCGGACCATTCCGGAACTCCTCGTGACGTCCGGGATCTCATCCAGGACTCCGAACAACTTTCGGTTAACCGCATACTAATATCTCTACAACTCTAGCGTCACCGAACCTTAAGTGTGTAGACCCTACGGGTTCGGGAGACATGCAGACATGACCGAGATGACTCTCCGGTCAATAACCAACAGCGGGATCTGGATACCCATGTTGGCTCCCACATGTTCCATGATGATCTCATCGGATGAACCACGATGTCGAGGATTCAATCAATCCCGTATACAATTCCCTTTGTCAATCGGTACGTTACTTGCCCGAGATTCGATCGTCGGTATCCCAATACCTTGTTCAATCTCGTTACCGGCAAGTCACTTTACTCGTACCGTAATGCATGATCCCGTGACCAAACACTTGGTCACATTGAGCTCATTATGATGATGCATTACCAAGTGGGCCCAGAGATACCTCTCCGTCATACGGAGTGACAAATCCCAGTCTCGATTCGTGCCAACCCAACAGACACTTTCGGAGATACCCGTAGTGCACCTTTATAGCTACCCAGTTACGTTGTGACGTTTGGCACACCCAAAGCACTCCTATGGTATCCGGGAGTTGCACAATCTCATGGTCTAAGGAAATGATACTTGACATTTGGAAAAGCTCTAGCAAACAAACTACATGATCTTGTGCTACGCTTAGGATTGGGTCTTGTCCATCACGTCATTCTCCTAATGATGTGATCCCGTTATCAATGACATCCAATGTCCATAGTCAGGAAACCATGACTATCTGTTGATCAACGAGCTAGTCAACTAGAGGCTCACTAGGGACATGTTGTGGTCTATGTATTCACACATGTATTACGATTTCCGGATAACACAATTATAGCATGAACAATAGACAATTATCATGAACAAGGAAATATAATAATAACCATTTTATTATTGCCTCTAGGGCATATTTCCGACAGGGGGAAGCTCCGGTTTGCAAGAAGCTTACACCAAAGCTTGTCCCAATTCGGCCAAAAAAATTACCGCAGCATGTTGGTGCTAAGTCATGACACCATGCCAAGTTTCATGATTTTCACGCGTGTTTTGGATTTACAGGAATTAAAAAACAAAGTTTCTCAATCTTTCCGGGCGAGCCACGATGCCCAGATGTTTGAATTTCACTCCCATCACTTGCATAGGACCTATAAATCCACCCAAGGACACACATGTGATTTTTCAAACAACTTTGGTGCACTGGAGCATGTGCTTGTAGTTCAAATTTGAATTATGCCCATTAAAAGCCCAAAAACTCAATTAATGCATAAAAATGACAAACGAACCCAGAATAATTCCAAAATTTAGCACGATTCTTCTATTTGGTCTAATCTGCCTCTGTAAAAAAATTAAGGCGGGAGAAGGCAGTATACGTATCTTGTTTCGCACACGGATGTGACACGTTCCCTCTCAGAACCACGACCCTTCTAGAGGGAAGCTCCGGTTTGCAAGAAGCTTAGACCAAAGCTTGTCCCAATTCGGATAGAAAAATTACCGCAGCATGTTGGTGCCATGTCATGACACCATGCCAAGTTTCATGATTTTCAGGCGTGTTTTGGATTTACAAGAATTAAAAAACCAAGTTTCTCAATCTTTCCGGCCGAGCCACGACGCCCAGATGTCTGAATTTCATTCCCATCTCTTGCATAGGACCTAGAAATTCACCCAAGGACACACATGCAATTTTTCAAACAACTTTGGTGCACTGGAGCATGTGCTTGTAGTTCAAATTTGAATTATACACATTAACTGCCCAGAAACTCAATTAATGCATAAAAATGCCAAACGAACCCAGAATAATTCAAAATTTTAGCACGATACCTCTATTTGATCTAATCTGCCTGTGTAAAAAAATTAAGGCGGGAGAAGGCAATATACGTATCTAGTTTCGCACACGGAGGTGACACGTTCCCTCTCGGAACCACGAGTCTTCTTGAGGGAAGCTCCGGTTTGCAAGAAGCTTACACCAAAGCTTGTCCCAATTCGGCCAAAAAAGTTACCGTAGCATGTTGGTGCCCTCTCATGACACCATGCCAAGTTTCATGATTTCCAGGCGTGTTTTGATTTACAGTAATTAAAAAACGAAGTTTCTCAATCTTTCCAGGTGAGCCACGACGCCTAGATGTTTGAATTTCATTCCCATCTCTTTCATGGGACCTATAAATTCATCCAAGGACACACATCTGATTTTTCAAACAACTATGGTGCACTGGAGCATGTGCTTGTAGTTCAAATTTGAATTATGCACATTAAATGCCCAGAAACTCAATTAATGCATAAAAATGCCAAACGGACCCAGATTAATTCAAAAATTTAGCACGATTCCTCTATTTGATCTAATTTGCCTGTGTAAAAAAATTAAGGCGGGAGAAGGCAATATACCTATCTAGTTTCGCACACGGAGGTGACACGGTACCTCTCAGAACCACGAGTCTTCTTGAGGGAAGCTCCGGTTTGCAAGAAGCTTACACCAAAGCTTGTCCCAATACGGCCAAAAAAATTACCGTAGCATGTTGGTGCCATGTCATGACACCATGCCAAGTTTCATGATTTTCAGGCGTGTTTTGATTTACAGGAATTAAAAAACCAAGTTTCTCAATCTTTCTAGGCGAGCCACGATGCCCAGATGTTTGAATTTCATTCCCACCTCTTGCATGGGACCTATAAATTCACCCAAGGACACACATGTGATTTTTCAAACAACTTTGGTGCACTGGAGCATGTGCTTGTAGTTCAAATTTGAATTATGCACATTAAATGCCTAGAAACTCAATTGATGCATAAAAATGCCAAACGGACCCAGATTAATTCAAAAATTTAGCACGATACCTCTATTTGATCAAATCTGCCTGTGTAAAAAAATTAAGGCGGGAGAAGGCAATATACGTATCTAGTTTCGCACACGGAGGTGACACGTTCCCTCTCGGAACCACGAGTCTTCTTGAGGGAAGCTCCGGTTTGCAAGAAGCTTACACCAAAGCTTGTCCCAATTCGGCCAAAAAAATTACCGTAGCATGTTGGTGCCATCTCATGACACCATGCAAAGTTTCATGATTTTCAGTGTGTTTTGATTTATAGTATTTAAAAAACCAAGTTTCTCAATCTTTCCAAGCGAGCCACGACGCCCAGATGTTTGAATTTCATTCCCATCTCTTGCATGGGACCTATAAATTCACCCAAGGACACACATGTGATTTTTCAAACAACTATGGTGCACTGGAGCATGTGCTTGTAGTTCAAATTTGAATTATGCACATTAAATGCCCAGAAACTCAATTAATGCATAAAATGCCAAACGGACCCAGATTAATTCAAAAATTTAGCACGATTCCTCTATTTGATCTAATCTGCCTGCGTAAAAAAATTAAGGCGGGAGAAGGCAATATACGTATCTAGTTTCGCACACGGAGGTGACACGTTCCCTCTCGGAACCACGAGTCTTCTTGAGGGAAGCTCTGGTTTGCAAGAAGCTTACACCAAAGCTTGTCCCAATTCGGCCAAAAAAATTACCGTACCATGTTGGTGCCATCTAATGACACCATGCCAAGTTTCATGATTTTCAGGCATGTTTTTGATTTACAGGAATTAAACAACCAAGTTTCTCAATCTTTCCAGGCAAGCCACGACGCCCAGATGTTTGAATTTCATTCCCATCTCTTGCATAGGACCTAGAAATTCACCCAAGGACACACATGTGATTTTTCAAACAACTTTGGTGCACTGTGGCATGTGCTTGTAGTTCAAATTTGAATTAAGCACATTAAATGCCCAGAAACTCAATTAATGCATAAAAATGCCAAACAGACCCAGATTAATTCAAAAATTTAGCATGATACCTCTATTTGATCAAATCTGCCTGTGTAAAAAAATTAAGGCGGGAGAAAGCAATATACGTATCTAGTTTCGCACACGGAGGTGACACGTTCCCTCTCGGAACCACGAGTCTTCTTGAGGGAAGCTCCGGTTTGCAAGAAGCTTACACCAAAGCTTGTCCCAATTCGGCCAAAAAAGTTACCGTAGCATGTTGGTGCCATGTCATGACACCATGCCAAGTTTCATGATTGGCGTGTTTTGATTTACAGTAATTAAAAAACCAAGTTTCTCAATCTTTCCAGGCGAGCCACGACGCCGAGATGTTTGAATTTCATTCCCATCTTTTGCATGGGACCTATAAATTCACCCAAGGACACACATGTGATTTTTCAAACAACTTTGGTGCACTAGAGCATGTGCTTGTAGTTGAAATTTGAATTATGCACATTAAATGCCTAGAAACTCAATTAATGCATAAAAATGCCAAACGGACCCAGATTAATTCAAAATTTTAGCACGATACCTCTATTTGATCAAATCTGCCTGTGTAAAAAAATTAAGGCGGGAGAAGGCAATATACGTATCTAGTTTCGCACACGGAGGTGACACGTTCCCTCTCGGAACCACGAGTCTTCTTGAGGGAAGCTCTGGTTTGCAAGAAGCTTACACCAAAGCTTGTCCCAATTCGGCCAAAAAAATTACCGTAGCATGTTGGTGCCATCTCATGACACCATGCCAAGTTTCATGATTTTCAGGCATGTTTTCGATTTACAGGAATTAACCAACCAAGTTCCTCAATCTTTTCGGGCGAGCCACGACGTCCAGATGATTGAATTTCATTCCCATCTCTTGCATAGGACCTATAAATTCACCCAAGGACACACATGTGATTTTTCAAACAATTTTGGTGCACTGGAGCATGTGCTTGTAGTTCAAATTTGAATTATGCACATTAAATGCCTCGAAACTCAATTAATGCATAAAAATGCCGAACGGACCCAGAATAATTCATAATTTTAGCACGATACCTCTATTTGATCTAATATGCCTGTGTAAAAAAATTAAGGCGGGAGAAGGCAATATACGTATCTAGTTTCGCACACGGAGGTGACACGTTCCCTCTCGGAACCACGAGTCTTCTTGAGGGAAGCTCCGGTTTGCAAGAAGCTTACGCCAAAGCTTGTCCCAATTCCGCCAAAAAAGTTACCGTAGCATGTTGGTGCCATGTCATGCCACCATGCCAAGTTTCATGATTTTCAGGCGTGTTTTTGATTTACAGGAATTAAACAACCAAGTTTCTCAATCTTTCCGGGCGAACCACGACGCCCAGATGTTTGAATTTCATTCCCATCTCTTGCATAGGACCTAGAAATTCACCCAAGGTGACACATGTGATTTTTCAAACAACTTTGGTGCACTGGAGCATATTCTTGTAGTTCAAATTTGAATTATGCACATTAAATGCCCAGAAACTCAATTAATGCATAAAAATGCCAAACGAACCCAGAATAATTCAAAATTTTAGCACGATACCTCTATTTGATCTAATCTGCCTGTGTAAAAAAATTAAGGCGGGAGAAGGCAATATACGTATCTAGTTTCGCACACGTAGGTGACACGTTCCGTGTCGGAACCACGAGTCTTCTTGAGGGAAGCTCCGGATTGCAAGAAGCTTACACCAAAGCTTGTCCCAATTCGGCCAAAAAAATTACCGTAGCATGTTGGTGCCATGTCATGACACCATGCCAAGTTTCATGATTTTCAGGCATGTTTTTGATTTACAGGAATTAAACAACCAAGTTTCTCAATCTTTCCGGGCGAGCCACGACGCCCAGATGTTTGAATTTCATTCCCATCTCTTTCATAGGACCTATAAATTCACCCAAGGACACACATGTGATTTTTCAAACAACTTTGGTGCACTGGAGCATATTCTTGTAGTTCAAATTTGAATTATGCACATTAAATGCCCAGAAACTGAATTAATGCATAAAAATGCCAAACGGACCCAGATTAATTCAAAAATTTAGCACGATTACTCTATTTGATCTAATCTGCATGTGTAAAAAAATTAAGGCGGGAGAAGGCAATATACGTATCTAGTTTCGCACACGGAGGTGACACGTTCCCTCTCGGAACCACGAGTCTTCTTGAGGGAAGCTCTGGTTTGCAAGAAGCTTACACCAAAGCTTGTCCCAATTCGGCCAAAAAAATTACCGTAGCATGTTGGTGCCATCTCATGACACCATGCCAAGTTTCATGATTTTCAGGCATGTTTTTGATTTACAGGAATTAAACAACCAAGTTTCTCAATCTTTCCGGGCGAGCCACGACGCCCAGATGTTTGAATTTCATTCCCATCTCTTTCATAGGACCTATAAATTCACCCAAGGACACACATGTGATTTTTCAAACAACTTTGGTGCACTGGAGCATATTCTTGTAGTTCAAATTTGAATTATGCACATTAAATGCCCAGAAACTCAATTAATGCATAAAAATGCCAAACGGACCCAGAATAATTCTAAATTTTAGCACGATACCTCTATTTCATCTAATCTGCCTGTGTAAAAAAATTAAGGTGGGAGAAGGCAATATACGTATCTAGTTTCGCACACGTAGGTGACACGTTCCGTGTCGGAACCACGAGTCTTCTTGAGGGAAGCTCTGGATTGCAAAAAGCTTACACCAAAGCTTGTCCCAATTCGGCCAAAAAAATTACCGTAGCATGTTGGTGCCATGTCATGACACCATGCCAAGTTTCATGATTTTCAGGCGTGTTTTTGATTTACAGGAATTAAACAACCAAGTTTCTCAATCTTTCCGGGCGAGCCACGACGCCCAGATGTTTGAATTTCATTCCTATCTCTTGCATAGGACCTAGAAATTCACCCAAGGACACACATGTGATTTTTCAAACAACTTTGGTGCACTGGAGCATGTGCTTGTAGTTCAAATTTGAATTATGCACATTAAATGCCTAGAAACTCAATTAATGCAAAAAAATGCCAAACGGACCCAGATTAATTCATAATTTTAGCACGATACCTCTATTTGATCTAATCTGCCTGTGTAAATAAATTAAGGCGGGAGAAGGCAATATACGTATCTAGTTTCGCACACGGAGGTGACACGTTCCCTCTCGGAACCACGAGTCTTCTTGAGGGAAGCTCTGGTTTGCAAGAAGCTTACACCAAAGCTTGTCCCAATTCGGCCAAAAAAATTACCGTAGCATGTTGGTGCCATCTCATGACACCATGCCAAGTTTCATGATTTTCAGGCGTCTTTTGATTTACAGGAATTAAAAAACCAAGTTTCTCAATCTTTCCAGGCGAGCCACGACGCCCAGATGTTTGAATTTCATTCCCATATCTTGCATGGGACCTATAAATTCACCCAAGGACACACATGTGATTTTTCAAACAACTATGGTGCACTGGAGCATGTGCTTGTAGTTCAAATTCGAATTATGCACATTAAATGCCCAGAAAATGAATTAATGCATAAAAATGCCAAACGGACCCAGATTAATTCAAAAATTTAGCACGATTCCTCTATTTGATCTAATCTGTCTGTGTAAAAAAATTATGGCGAGAGAAGGCAATATACGTATCTAGTTTCGCACACGGAGGTGACACGTTCCCTCTCGGAACCACGAGTCTTCTAGAGGGAAGCACTGGTTTGCAGGAAGTTTACACCAAAGCTTGTCCCAATTCGGCCAAAAAAATTACCGTAGCATGTTGGTGCCATGTCATGACACCATGCCAAGTTTCATGATTTTCAGGGATGTTTTTGATTTACAGGAATTAAACAACCAAGTTTCTCAATCTTTCCGGGCGAGCCACGACGCCGAGATGTTTGAATTTCATTCCCATCTCTTGCATAGGACCTATAAATTCACCCAAGGACACACATGTGATTTTTCAAACAACTTTGGTGCACTGGAGCATATTCTTGTAGTTCAAATTTGAATTATGCACATTAAATGCCTAGAAACTCAATTAATGCATAAAAATGCCAAACGGACCCAGAATAATTCGTAATATTAGCACGATACCTCTATTTGATCTAATCTGCCTGTGTAAAAAAATTAAGGCGGGAGAAGGCAATATACGTATCTAGTTTCGCACACGGAGGTGACACGTTCCCTCTCGGAACCACGAGTCTTCTTGAGGGAAGCTCTGGTTTGCAAGAAGCTTACACCAAAGCTTGTCCCAATTCGGCCAAAAAAATTACCGTAGCATGTTGGTGCCATCTCATGACACCATGCCAAGTTTCATGATTTTCAGGCGTGTTTTGATTTACAGGAATTAAAAAACCAAGTTTCTCAATCTTTCCAGGCGAGCCACGACGCCCAGATGTTTGAATTTCATTCCCATCTCTTGCATGGGACCTATAAATTCACCCGAGGACACACATGTGATTTCTCAAACAACTATAGTGCACTAGAGCATGTGCTTGTAGTTCAAATTCGAATTATGCACATTACATGCCTAGAAACTGAATTAATGCATAAAAATGCCAAACGGACCCAGATTAATTCAAAAATTTAGCACGATTCCTCTATTTGATCTAATCTGCCTGTGTAAAAAAAATTAAGGCGAGAGAAGGAAATATACGTATCTAGTTTCGCACACGGAGGTGACACGTTCCCTCTCGGAACCACGAGTCTTCTTGAGGGAAGCTCTGGTTTGCAAGAAGCTTACACCAAAGCTTGTCCCAATTCGGCCAAAAAAATTACCGTAGCATGTTGGTGCCATCTCATGACACCATGCCAAGTTTCATGATTTTCAGGCATGTTTTTGATTTACAGGAATTAAACAACCAAGTTTCTCAATCTTTCCGGGCGAGCCACGACGCCCAGATGTTTGAATTTCATTCCCATCTCTTGCATAGGACCTATAAATTCACCCAAGGACACACATGTGATTTTTCAAACAACTTTGGCGCACTGGAGCATATTCTTGAAGTTCAAATTTGAATTATGCACATTAAATGCCCAGAAACTCAATTAATGCATAAAAATGCAAAACGGACCCAGATTAATTCAAAAATTTAGCACGATTCCTCTATTTGATCTAATCTGCCTGTGTAAAAAAATTAAGGCGGGAGAAGGCAATATACGTATCTAGTTTCGCACACGGAGGTGACACGTTCCCTCTCGGAACCACGAGTCTTCTGGAGGAAAGCTCTGGTTTGCAAGAAGCTTACACCAAAGCTTGTCCCAATTCGGCCAAAAAAATTACCGTAGCATGTTGGTGCCATCTCATGACACCATGCCAAGTTTCATGATTTTCAGGCATGTTTTTGATTTACAGGAATTAAACAACCAAGTTTCTCAATCTTTCCGGGCGAGCCACGATGCCCAGATGTTTGAATTTCATTCCCATCTCTTGCATAGGACCTAGAAATTCACCCAAGGACACAAATGTGATTTTTCACACAACTTTGGTGCACTGGAGCATATTCTTGTAGTTCAAATTTGAATTATGCACATTAAATGCCCAGAAACTCAATTAATGCATAAAAATGCCAAACGAACCCAGAATAATTCAAAATTTTAGCACGATACCTCTATTTGGTCTAATCTGCCTGTGTAAAAAAATTAAGGCGGGAGAAGGCAATATACGTATCTAGTTTCGCACACGTAGGTGACACGTTCCGTGTCGGAACCACGAGTCTTCTTGAGGGAAGCTCCGGATTGCAAGAAGCTTACACCAAAGCTTGTCCCAATTCGGCCAAAAAAATTACCGTAGCATGTTGGTGCCATGTCATGACACCATGCCAAGTTTCATGATTTTCAGGCGTGTTTTTGATTTACAGGAATTAAACAACCAAGTTTCTCAATCTTTCCGGGCGAGCCACGACGCTCAGATGTTTGAATTTCATTCCCATCTCTTGCATAGGACCTAGAAATTCACCCAAGGACACACATGTGATTTTTCAAACAACTTTGGTGCGCTGGAGCATATTCTTGTAGTTCAAGTTTGAATTATGCACATTAAATGCCTAGAAACTCAATTAATGCATAAAAATGCCAAACGGACCCAGAATAATTCATAATTTTAGCACGATACCTCTATTTGATCTAATCTGCCTGTGTAAAAAAATTAAGGCGGGAGAAGGCAATATACGTATCTAGTTTCGCACACGGAGGTGACACGTTCCTTCTCGGAACCACGAGTCTTCTTGAGGGAAGCTCTGGTTTGCAAGAAGCTTACACCAAAGCTTGTCCCAATTCGGCCAAAAAAATTACCGTAGCATGTTCGTGCCATCTCATGACACCATGCCAAGTTTCATGATTTTCAGGCGTGTTTTGATTTACAGGAATTAAAAAACCAAGTTTCTCAATCTTTCCAGGCGAGCCACGACGCCCAGATGTTTGAATTTCATTCCCATATCTTGCATGGGACCTATAAATTCACCCAAGGACACACATGTGATTTTTCAAACAACTATGGTGCACTGGAGCATGTGCTTGTAGTTCAAATTCGAATTATGCACATTAAATGCCCAGAAAATGAATTAATGCATAAAAATGCCAAACGGACCCAGATTAATTCAAAAATTTAGCATGATTCCTCTATTTGATCTAATCTGCCTGTGTAAAAAAATTAAGGCGAGAGAAGGCAATATACGTATCTAGTTTCGCACACGGAGGTGACACGTTCCCTCTCGGAACCACGAGTCTTCTTGAGGGATGCTCTGGTTTGCAAGAAGCTTACACCAAAGCTTGTCCCAATTCGGCCAAAAAAATTACCGTAGCATGTTGGTGCCATCACATGACACCATGCCAAGTTTCATGATTTTCAGGCATGTTTTTGATTTACAGGAATTAAACAACCAAGTTTCTCAATCTTTCCGGGCGAGCCACGACGCCCAGATGTTTGAATTTCATTCCCATCTCTTGCATAGGACCTATAAATTCACCCAAGGACACACATGTGATTTTTCAAACAACTTTGGTGCACTGGAGCATATTCTTGTAGTTCAAATTTGAATTATGCACATTAAATGCCTAGAAATTCAATTAATGCATAAAAATGCCAAATGGACCCAGAATAATTCATAATTTTAGCACGATACCTCTATTTGATCAAATCTGCCTGTGTAAAAAAATTAAGGCGGGAGAAGCCAATATACGTATCTAGTTTCGCACACGGAGGTGACACGTTCCCTCTCGGAACCACGAGTCTTCTTGAGGGAAGCTCTGGTTTGCAAGAAGCTTACACCAAAGCTTGTCCCAATTCGGCCAAAAAAATTACCGTAGCATGTTGGTGCCATCTCATGACACCATGCCAAGTTTCATGATTTTCAGGCGTGTTTTGATTTACAGGAATTAAAAAACCAAGTTTCTCAATCTTTCCAGGCGAGCCACGACGCCCAGATGTTTGAATTTCATTCCCATCTCTTGCATGGGACCTATAAATTCACCCAAGGACACACATGTGATTTTTCAAACAACTAGGGTGCACTAGAGCATGTGCTTGTAGTTCAAATTCGAATTATGCACATTAAATGCCTAGAAACTGAATTAATGCATAAAAATGCCAAACGGACCCAGATTAATTCAAAAATTTAGCACGATTCCTCTATTTGATCTAATCTGCCTGTGTAAAAAAATTAAGGCGAGAGAAGGCAATATACGTATCTAGTTTCGCACACGGAGGTGACACGTTCCCTCTCCGTACCACGAGTCTTCTTGAGGGAAGCTCTAGTTTGCAAGAAGCTTACACCAAAGCTTGTCCCAATTCGGCCAAAAAAAATACAGTAGCATGTTGGTGCCATCTCATGACACCATGCCAAGTTTCATGATTTTCAGGCATGTTTTTGATTTACAGGAATTAAACAACCAAGTTTCTCAATCTTTCCGGGCGAGCCACGACGCCCAGATGTTTGAATTTCATTCCCATCTCTTGCATAGGACCTATAAATTCAACCAAGGACACACATGTGATTTTTCAAACAACTTTGGTGCACTGGAGCATATTCTTGTAGTTCAAATTTGAATTATGCACATTAAATGCCCAGAAACTCAATTAATGCATAAAAATGCAAAACGGACCCAGATTAATTCAAAAATTTAGCACGATTCCTCTATTTGATCTAATCTGCCTGTGTAAAAAAATTAAGGCGGGAGAAGGCAATATACGTATCTAGTTTCGCACACGGAGGTGACACGTTCCCTCTCGGAACCACGAGTCTTCTGGAGGGAAGCTCTGGTTTGCAAGAAGCTTACACCAAAGCTTGTCCCAATTCGGCCAAAAAAATTACCGTAGCATGTTGGTGCCATCTCATGACACCTTGCCAAGTTTCATGATTTTCAGGCATGTTTTTGATTTACAGGAAATAAACAACCAAGTTTCTCAATCTTTCCGGGCGAGCCACGATGCCCAGATGTTTGAATTTCATTCCCATCTCTTGCATAGGACCTAGAAATTCACCCAAGGACACAAATGTGATTTTTCAAACAACTTTGGTGCACTGGAGCATATTCTTGTAGTTCAAATTTGAATTATGCACATTTAATGCCCAGAAACTCAATTAATGCATAAAAATGCCAAACGAACCCAGAATAATTCAAAATTTTAGCACGATACCTCTATTTGGTCTAATCTGCCTGTGTAAAAAAATTAAGGCGGGAGAAGGCAATATACGTATCTAGTTTCGCACACGTAGGTGACACGTTCCGTGTCGGAACCACGAGTCTTCTTGAGGGAAGCTCCGGATTGCAAGAAGCTTACACGAAAGCTTGTCCCAATTCGGCCAAAAAAATTACCGTAGCATGTTGGTGCCATGTCATGACACCATGCCAAGTTTCATGATTTTCAGGCGTGTTTTTGATTTACAGGAATTAAACAACCAAGTTTCTCAATCTTTCCAGGCGAGCCACGATGCCCAGATGTTTGAATTTCATTCCCATCTCTTGCATAGGACCTAGAAATTCACCCAAGGACACACATGTGATTTTTCAAACAACTTTGGTGCACTGGAGCATATTCTTGTAGTTCAAATTTGAATTATGCACATTAAATGCCTAGAAACTCAATTAATGCATAAAAATGCCAAACGGACCCAGAATAATTCATAATTTTAGCACGATACCTCTATTTGATCTAATCTGCCTGTGTAAAAAAATTAAGGCGGGAGAAGGCAATATACGTATCTAGTTTCGCACACGGAGGTGACACGTTCCCTCTCGGAACCACGAGTCTTCTTGAGGGAAGCTCTGGTTTGCAAGAAGCTTACACCAAAGCTTGTCCCAATTCGGCCAAAAAAATTACCGTAGCATGTTGGTGCCATCTCATGACACCATGCCAAGTTTCATGATTTTCGGGCGTGTTTTGATTTACAGGAATTAAAAAACCAAGTTTCTCAATTTTTCCGGGCGAGCCACGACGCCCAGATGTTTGAATTTCATTCCCATCTCTTGCATGGGACCTATAAATTCACCCAAGGACACACATGTGATTTTTCAAACAACTATGGTGCACTAGAGCATGTGCTTGTAGTTCAAATTCGAATTATGCACATTAAATGCCTAGAAACTGAATTAATGCATAAAAATGCCAAACGGACCCAGATTAATTCAAAAATTTAGCACGATTCCTCTATTTGATCTAATCTGCCTGTGTAAAAAAATTAAGGCGAGAGAAGGCATTATACGTATCTAGTTTCGCACACGGAGGTGACACGTTCCCTCTCGGAACCACGAGTCTTCTTGAGGGAAGCTCTGGTTTGCAAGAAGCTTACACCAAAGCTTGTCCCAATTCGGCCAAAAAAATTACCGTAGCATGTTGGTGCCATCTCATGACACCATGCCAAGTTTCATGATTTTCAGGCATGTTTTTGATTTACAGGAATTAAACAACCAAGTTTCTCAATCTTTCCGGGCGAGCCATGACGCCCAGATGTTTGAATTTCATTCTCATCTCTTGCATAGGACCTATAAATTCAACCAAGGACACACATGTGATTTTTCAAACAACTTTGGTGCACTGGAGCATATTCTTGTAGTTCAAATTTGAATTATGCACATTAAATGCCCAGAAACTCAATTAATGCATAAAAATGCAAAACGGACCCAGATTAATTCAAAAATTTAGCACGATTCCTCTATTTGATCTAATCTGCCTGTGTAAAAAAATTAAGGCGGGAGAAGGCAATATACGTATCTAGTTTCGCACACGGAGGTGACACGTTCCCTCTCGGAACCACGAGTCTTCTGGAGGGAAGCTCTGGTTTGCAAGAAGCTTACACCAAAGCTTGTCCCAATTCGGCCAAAAAAATTACCGTAGCATGTTGGTGCCATCTCATGACACCTTGCCAAGTTTCATGATTTTCAGGCATGTTTTTGATTTACAGGAAATAAACAACCAAGTTTCTCAATCTTTCCGGGCGAGCCACGATGCCCAGATGTTTGAATTTCATTCCCATCTCTTGCATAGGACCTAGAAATTCACCCAAGGACACAAATGTGATTTTTCAAACAACTTTGGTGCACTGGAGCATATTCTTGTAGTTCAAATTTGAATTATGCACATTAAATGCCCAGAAACTCAATTAATGCATAAAAATGCCAAACGAACCCAGAATAATTCAAAATTTTAGCACGATACCTCTATTTGGTCTAATCTGCCTGTGTAAAAAAATTAAGGCGGGAGAAGGCAATATACGTATCTAGTTTCGCACACGTAGGTGACACGTTCCATGTCGGAACCACGAGTCTTCTTGAGGGAAGCTCCGGATTGCAAGAAGCTTACACGAAAGCTTGTCCCAATTCGGCCAAAAAAATTACCGTAGCATGTTGGTGCCATGTCATGACACCATGCCAAGTTTCATGATTTTCAGGCGTGTTTTTGATTTACAGGAATTAAACAACCAAGTTTCTCAATCTTTCCGGGCGAGCCACGACGCCCAGATGTTTGAATTTCATTCCCATCTCTTGCATAGGACCTAGAAATTCACCCAAGGACACACATGTGATTTTTCAAACAACTTTGGTGCACTGGAGCATATTCTTGTAGTTCAAATTTGAATTATGCACATTAAATGCCTAGAAACTCAATTAATGCATAAAAATGCAAAACGGACCCAGAATAATTCATAATTTTAGCACGATACCTCTATTTGATCTAATCTGCCTGTGTAAAAAAATTAAGGCGGGAGAAGGCAATATACGTATCTAGTTTTGCACACGGAGGTGACACGTTCCCTCTCGGAACCACGAGTCTTCTTGAGGGAAGCTCTGGTTTGCAAGAAGCTTACACCAAAGCTTGTCCCAATTCGGCCAAAAAAATTACCGTAGCATGTTGGTGCCATCTCATGACACCATGCCAAGTTTCATGATTTTCGGGCGTGTTTTGATTTACAGGAATTAAAAAACCAAGTTTCTCAATCTTTCCGGGCGAGCCACGACGCCCAGATGTTTGAATTTCATTCCCATCTCTTGCATGGGACCTATAAATTCACCGAAGGACACACATGTGATTTTTCAAACAACTATGGTGCACTAGAGCATGTGCTTGTAGTTCAAATTCGAATTATGCACATTAAATGCCTAGAAACTGAATTAATGCATAAAAATGCCAAACGGACCCAGATTAATTCAAAATTTTAGCACGATTCCTCTATTTGATCTAATCTGCCTGTGTAAAAAAATTAAGGCGAGAGAAGGCAATATACGTATCTAGTTTCGCACACGGAGGTGACACGTTCCCTCTCGGAACCACGAGTCTTCTTGAGGGAAGCTCTGGTTTGCAAGAAGCTTACACCAAAGCTTGTCCCAATTCGGCCAAAAAAATTACCGTAGCATGTTGGTGCCATCTCATGACACCATGCCAAGTTTCATGATTTTCAGGCATGTTTTTGATTTACAGGAATTAAACAACCAAGTTTCTCAATCTTTCCGGGCGAGCCACGACGCCCAAATGTTTGAATTTCATTCTCATCTCTTGCATAGGACCTAGAAATTCAACCAAGGACACACATGTGATTTTTCAAACAACTTTGGTGCACTGGAGCATATTCTTGTAGTTCAAATTTGAATTATGCACATTAAATGCCCAGAAACTCAATTAATGCATAAAAATGCAAAACGGACCCAGATTAATTCAAAAATTTAGCACGATTCCTCTATTTGATCTAATCTGCCTGTGTAAAAAAATTAAGGTGGGAGAAGGCAATATACGTATCTAGTTTCGCACACGGAGGTGACACGTTCCCTCTCGGAACCACGAGTCTTCTGGAGGGAAGCTCTGGTTTGCAAGAAGCTTACACCAAAGCTTGTCCCAATTCGGCCAAAAAAATTACCGTAGCATGTTGGTGCCATCTCATGACACCTTGCCAAGTTTCATGATTTTCAGGCATGTTTTTGATTTACAGGAAATAAAAAACCAAGTTTCTCAATCTTTCCGGGCGAGCCACGATGCCCAGATGTTTGAATTTCATTCCCATCTCTTGCATAGGACCTAGAAATTCACCCAAGGACTATGCACATTAAATGCCCAGAAACTCAATTAATGCATAAAAATGCCAAACGAACCAAGAATAATTCAAAATTTTAGCACGATACCTCTATTTGGTCTAATCTGCCTGTGTAAAAAAATTAAGACGGGAGAAGGCAATATACGTATCTAGTTTCGCACACGTAGGTGACACGTTCCGTGTCGGAACCACGAGTCTTCTTGAGGGAAGCTCCGGATTGCAAGAAGCTTACACCAAAGCTTGTCCCAATTCGGCCAAAAAAATTACCGTAGCATGTTGGTGCCATCTCATGACACCTTGCCAAGTTTCATGATTTTCAGGCATGTTTTTGATTTACAGGAATTAAACAACCAAGTTTCTCAATCTTTCCGGGCGAGCCACGATGCCCAGATGTTTGAATTTCATTCCCATCTCTTGCATAGGACCTAGAAATTCACCCAAGGACACAAATGTGATTTTTCAAACAACTTTGGTGCACTGGAGCATATTCTAGTAGTTCAAATTTGAATTATGCACATTAAATGCCCAGAAACTCAATTAATGCATAAAAATGCCAAACGAACCCAGAATAATTCAAAATTTTAGCACGATACCTCTATTTGGTCTAATCTGCCTGTGTAAAAAAATTAAGGCGGGAGAAGGCAATATACGTATCTAGTTTCGCACACGTAGGTGACACGTTCCGTGTCGGAACCACGAGTCTTCTTGAGGGAAGCTCCGGATTGCAAGAAGCTTACACCAAAGCTTGTCCCAATTCGGCCAAAAAAATTACCGTAGCATGTTGGTGCCATGTCATGACACCATGCTAAGTTTCATGATTTTCAGGCGTGTTTTTGATTTACAGGAATTAAACAACCAAGTTTCTCAATCTTTCCGGGCGAGCCACGACGCCCAGATGTTTGAATTTCATTCCCATCTCTTGCATAGGACCTAGAAATTCACCCAAGGACACACATGTGATTTTTCAAACAACTTTGGTGCACTGGAGCATATTCTTGTAGTTCAAATTTGAATTATGCACATTAAATGCCTAGAAACTCAATTAATGCATAAAAATGCCAAACGGACCCAGAATAATTCATAATTTTAGCACGATACCTCTATTTGATCTAATCTGCCTGTGTAAAAAAATTAAGGCGGGAGAAGGCAATATACGTATCTAGTTTCGCACACGGAGGTGACACGTTCCCTCTCGGAACCACGAGTCTTCTTGAGGGAAGCTCTGGTTTGCAAGAAGCTTACACCAAAGCTTGTCCCAATTCGGCCAAAAAAATTACCGTAGCATGTTGGTGCCATCTCATGACACCATGCCAAGTTTCATGATTTTCAGGCATGTTTTTGATTTACAGGAATTAAACAACCAAGTTTCTCAATCTTTCCGGGCGAGCCACGACGCCCAGATGTTTGAATTTCATTCCCATCTCTTGCATAGGACCTATAAATTCACCCAAGGACACACATGTGATTTTTCAAATAACTTTGGTGCACTGGAGCATATTCTTGTAGTTCAAATTCGAATTATGCACATTAAATGCCCAGAAACTCAATTAATGCATAAAAATGCAAAACGGACCCAGATTAATTCAAAAATTTAGCACGATTCCTCTATTTGATCTAATCTGCCTGTGTAAAAAAATTAAGGCGGGAGAAGGCAATATACGTATCTAGTTTCGCACACGGAGGTGACACGTTCCCTCTCGGAACCACGAGTCTTCTGGAGGGAAGCTCTGGTTTGCAAGAAGCTTACACCAAAGCTTGTCCCAATTCGGCCAAAAAAATTACCGTAGCATGTTGGTGCCATCTCATGACACCATGCCAAGTTTCATGATTTTCAGGCATGTTTTTGATTTACAGGAATTAAACAACCAAGTTTCTCAATCTTTCCGGGCGAGCCACGATGCCCAGATGTTTGAATTTCATTCTCATCTCTTGCATAGGACCTAGAAATTCACCCAAGGACACAAATGTGATTTTTCAAACAACTTTGGTGCACTAGAGCATATTCTTGTAGTTCAAATTTGAATTATGCACATTAAATGCCCAGAAACTCAATCAATGCATAAAATGCCAAACGAACCCAGAATAATTCAAAATTTTAGCACGATACCTCTATTTGGTCTAATCTGCCTGTGTAAAAAAATTAAGGCGGGAGAAGGCAATATACGTATCTAGTTTCGCACACGTAGGTGACACGTTCCGTGTCGGAACCACGAGTCTTCTGGAGGGAAGCTCCGGATTGCAAGAAGCTTACACCAAAGCTTGTCCCAATTCGGCCAAAAAAATTACCGTAGCATGTTGGTGCCATGTCATGACACCATGCCAAGTTTCATGATTTTCAGGCGTGTTTTTGATTTACAGGAATTAAACAACCAAGTTTCTCAATCTTTCCGGGCGAGCCACGACGCCCAGATGTTTGAATTTCATTCCCATCTCTTGCATAGGACCTAGAAATTCACCCAAGGACACACATGTGATTTTTCAAACAACTTTGGTGCACTGGAGCATATTCTTGTAGTTCAAATTTGAATTATGCACATTAAATGCCTAGAAACTCAATTAATGCATAAAAATGCCAAACGGACCCAGAATAATTCATAATTTTAGCACGATACCTCTATTTGATCTAATCTGCCTGTGTAAAAAAATTAAGGCGGGAGAAGGCAATATACGTATCTAGTTTCGCACACGGAGGTGACACGTTCCCTCTCGGAACCACGAGTCTTCTTGAGGGAAGCTCTGGTTTGCAAGAAGCTTACACCAAAGCTTGTCCCAATTCGGCCAAAAAAATTACCGTAGCATGTTGGTGCCATCTCATGACACCATGCCAAGTTTCATGATTTTCCGGCATGTTTTTGATTTACAGGAATTAAACAACCAAGTTTCTCAATCTTTCCGGGCGAGCCACGACGCCCAGATGTTTGAATTTCATTCCCATCTCTTGCATAGGACCTATAAATTCACCCAAGGACACACATGTGATTTTTCAAACAACTTTGGTGCACTGGAGCATATTCTTGTAGTTCAAATTTGAATTATGCACATTAAATGCCCAGAAACTCAATTAATGCATAAAAATCCCAAACGGACCCAGATTAATTCAAAAATTTAGCACGATACCTCTATTTGGTCTAATCTGCCCGTGTAAAAAAATTAAGGCGGGAGAAGGCAATATACGTATCTAGTTTCGCACACGGAGGTGACACGTTCCGTGTCGGAACCACGAGTCTTCTGGAGGGAAGCTCCGGATTGCAAGAAGCTTACACCAAAGCTTGTCCCAATTCGGCCAAAAAAATTACCGTAGCATGTTGGTGCCATGTCATGACACCATGCCAAGTTTCATGATTTTCAGGCGTGTTTTTGATTTACAGGAATTAAACAACCAAGTTTCTCAATCTTTCCGGGCGAGCCACGACGCCCAGATGTTTGAATTTCATTCCCATCTCTTGCATAGGACCTAGAAATTCACCCAAGGACACACATGTGATTTTTCAAACAACTTTGGTGCACTGGAGCATATTCTTGTAGTTCAAATTTGAATTATGCACATTAAATGCCTAGAAATTCAATTAATGCATAAAAATGCCAAACGGACCCAGAATAATTCATAATTTTAGCACGATACCTCTATTTGATCTAATCTGCCTGTGTAAAAAAATTAAGGCGGGAGAAGGCAATATACGTATCTAGTTTCGCACACGGAGGTGACACGTTCCCTCTCGGAACCACGAGTCTTCTTGAGGGAAGCTCTGGTTTGCAAGAAGCTTACACCAAAGCTTGTCCCAATTCGGCCAAAAAAATTACCGTAGCATGTTGGTGCCATCTCATGACACCATGCCAAGTTTCATGATTTTCAGGCATGTTTTGATTTACAGGAATTAAACAACCAAGTTTCTCAATCTTTCCGGGCGAGCCACGACGCCCAGATGTTTGAATTTCATTCCCATCTATTGCATGGGACCTATAAATTCACCCAAGGACACACATGTAATTTTTCAAACAACTATGGTGCACTAGAGCATGTGCTTGTAGTTCAAATTCGAATTATGCACATTAAATGCCCAGAAACTGAATTAATGCATAAAAATGCCAAACGGACCCAGATTAATTCAAAAATTTAGCACGATTCCTCTATTTGATCTAATCTGCCTGTGTAAAAAAATTAAGGCGGGAGAAGGCAATATACGTATCTAGTTTCGCACACGGAGGTGACACGTTCCCTCTCAGAACCACGAGTCTTCTGGAGGGAAGCTCTGGTTTGCAAGAAGCTTACACCAAAGCTTGTCCCAATTCGGCCAAAAAAATTACCGTAGCATGTTGGTGCCATCTCATGACACCATGCCAAGTTTCATGATTTTCAGGCATGTTTTTGATTTACAGGAATTAAACAAGCAAGTTTCTCAATCTTTCCGGGCGAGCCACGATGCCCAGATGTTTGAATTTCATTCTCATCTCTTGCATAGGACCTAGAAATTCACCCAAGGACACAAATGTGATTTTCAAACAACTTTGGTGCACTGGAGCATATTCTTGTAGTTCAAATTTGAATTATGCACATTAAATGCCCAGAAACTCAATTAATGCATAAAAATGCCAAACGAACCCAGAATAATTCAAAATTTTAGCACGATACCTCTATTTGGTCTAATCTGCCTGTGTAAAAAAATTAAGGCGGGAGAAGGCAATATACGTATCTAGTTTCGCACACGTAGGTGACACGTTCCGTGTCGGAACCACGAGTCTTCTTGAGGAAGCTCCGGATTGCAAGAAGCTTACACCAAAGCTTGTCCCAATTCGGCCAAAAAAATTACCGTAGCATGTTGGTGCCATGTCATGACACCATGCCAAGTTTCATGATTTTCAGGCGTGTTTTTGATTTACAGGAATTAAACAACCAAGTTTCTCAATCTTTCCGGGCGAGCCACGACGCCCAGATGTTTGAATTTCATTCCCATCTCTTGCATAGGACCTAGAAATTCACCCAAGGACACACATGTGATTTTTCAAACAACTTTGGTGCACTCGAGCATATTCTTGTAGTTCAAATTTGAATTATGCACATTAAATGCCTAGAAATTCAATTAATGCATAAAAATGCCAAACGGACCCAGAATAATTCATAATTTTAGCACGATACCTCTATTTGATCTAATCTGCCTGTGTAAAAAAAATTAAGGCGGGAGAAGGCAATATACGTATCTAGTTTCGCACACGGAGGTGACACGTTCCCTCTCGGAACCACGAGTCTTCTTGAGGGAAGCTCTGGTTTGCAAGAAGCTTACAACAAAGCTTGTCCCAATTCGGCCAAAAAAATTACCGTAGCATGTTGGTGCCATCTCATGACACCATGCCAAGTTTCATGATTTTCAGGCATGTTTTGATTTACAGGAATTAAAAAACCAAGTTTCTCAATCTTTCCGGGCGAGCCACGACGCCCAGATGTTTGAATTTCATTCCCATCTCTTGCATGGGACCTATAAATTCACCCAAGGACACACATGTAATTTTTCAAACAACTATGGTGCACTAGAGCATGTGCTTGTAGTTCAAATTCGAATTATGCACATTAAATGCCCAGAAACTGAATTAATGCATAAAAATGCCAAACGGACCCAGATTAATTCAAAAATTTAGCACGATTCCTCTATTTGATCTAATCTGCCTGTGTAAAAAAATTAAGGCGGGAGAAGGCAATATACGTATCTAGTTTCGCACACGGAGGTGACACGTTCCCTCTCGGAACCACAAGTCTTCTGGAGGGAAGCTCTGGTTTGCAAGAAGCTTACACCAAAGCTTGTCCCAATTCGGCCAAAAAAATTACCGTAGCATGTTGGTGCCATCTCATGACACCATGCCAAGTTTCATGATTTTCAGGCATGTTTTTGATTTACAGGAATTAAACAACCAAGTTTCTCAATCTTTCCGGGCGAGCCACGATGCCCAGATGTTTGAATTTCATTCTCATCTCTTGCATAGGACCTAGAAATTCACCCAAGGACACAAATGTGATTTTTCAAACAACTTTGGTGCACTGGAGCATATTCTTGTAGTTCAAATTTGAATTATGCACATTAAATGCCCAGAAACTCAATTAATGCATAAAAATGCCAAACGAACCCAGAATAATTCAAAATTTTAGCACGATACCTCTATTTGGTCTAATCTGCCTGTGTAAAAAAATTAAGGCGGGAGAAGGCAATATACGTATCTAGTTTCGCACACGTAGGTGACACGTTCCGTGTCGGAACCACGAGTCTTCTGGAGGGAAGCTCCGGATTGCAAGAAGCTTACACCAAAGCTTGTCCCAATTCGGCCAAAAAAATTACCGTAGCATGTTGGTGCCATGTCATGACACCATGCCAAGTTTCATGATTTTCAGGCGTGTTTTTGATTTACAGGAATTAAACAACCAAGTTTCTCAATCTTTCCGGGCGAGCCACGACGCCCAGATGTTTGAATTTCATTCCCATCTCTTGCATAGGACCTATAAATTCACCCAAGGACACACATGTGATTTTTCAAACAACTTTGGTGCACTGGAGCATATTCTTGTAGTTCAAATTTGAATTATGCACATTAAATGCCTAGAAATTCAATTAATGCATAAAAATGCCAAACGGACCCAGAATAATTCATAATTTTAGCACGATACCTCTATTTGATCTAATCTGCCTGTGTAAAAAAATTAAGACGGGAGAAGGCAATATACGTATCTAGTTTCGCACACGGAGGTGATACGTTCCCTCTCGGAACCACGAGTCTTCTTGAGGGAAGCTCTGGTTTGCAAGAAGCTTACACCAAAGCTTGTCCCAATTCGGCCAAAAAAATTACCGTAGCATGTTGGTGCCATCTCATGACACCATGCCAAGTTTCATGATTTTCAGGCATGTTTTGATTTACAGGAATTAAACAACAAAGTTTCTCAATCTTTCCGGGCGAGCCACGACGCCCAGATGTTTGAATTTCATTCCCATCTCTTGCATGGGACCTATAAATTCACCCAAGGACACACATGTAATTTTTCAAACAACTATGGTGCACTAGAGCATGTGCTTGTAGTTCAAATTCGAATTATGCACATTAAATGCCCAGAAACTGAATTAATGCATAAAAATGCCAAACGGACCCAGATTAATTCAAAAATTTAGCACGATTCCTCTATTTGATCTAATCTGCCTGTGTAAAAAAATTAAGGCGGGAGAAGGCAATATACGTATCTAGTTTCGCACACGGAGGTGACACGTTCCCTCTCGGAACCACGAGTCTTCTGGAGGGAAGCTCTGGTTTGCAAGAAGCTTACACCAAAGCTTGTCCCAATTCGGCCAAAAAAATTACCGTAGCATGTTGGTGCCATCTCATGACACCATGCCAAGTTTCATGATTTTCAGGCATGTTTTTGATTTACAGGAATTAAACAACCAAGTTTCTCAATCTTTCCGGGCGAGCCACGATGCCCAGATGTTTGAATTTCATTCTCATCTCTTGCATAGGACCTAGAAATTCACCCAAGGACACAAATGTGATTTTTCAAACAACTTTGGTGCACTGGAGCATATTCTTGTAGTTCAAATTTGAATTATGCACATTAAATGCCCAGAAACTCAATTAATGCATAAAAATGCCAAACGAACCCAGAATAATTCAAAATTTTAGCACGATACCTCTATTTGGTCTAATCTGCCTGTGTAAAAAAATTAAGGCGGGAGAAGGCAATATACGTATCTAGTTTCGCACACGTAGGTGACACGTTCCGTGTCGGAACCACGAGTCTTCTGGAGGGAAGCTCCGGATTGCAAGAAGCTTACACCAAAGCTTGTCCCAATTCGGCCAAAAAAATTACCGTAGCATGTTGGTGCCATGTCATGACACCATGCCAAGTTTCATGATTTTCAGGCGTGTTTTTGATTTACAGGAATTAAACAACCAAGTTTCTCAATCTTTCCGGGCGAGCCACGACGCCCAGATGTTTGAATTTCATTCCCATCTCTTGCATAGGACCTATAAATTCACCCAAGGACACACATGTGATTTTTCAAACAACTTTGGTGCACTGGAGCATATTCTTGTAGTTCAAATTTGAATTATGCACATTAAATGCCTAGAAATTCAATTAATGCATAAAAATGCCAAACGGACCCAGAATAATTCATAATTTTAGCACGATACCTCTATTTGATCTAATCTGCCTGTGTAAAAAAATTAAGACGGGAGAAGGCAATATACGTATCTAGTTTCGCACACGGAGGTGACACGTTCCCTCTCGGAACCACGAGTCTTCTTGAGGGAAGCTCTGGTTTGCAAGAAGCTTACACCAAAGCTTGTCCCAATTCGGCCAAAAAAATTACCGTAGCATGTTGGTGCCATCTCATGACACCATGCCAAGTTTCATGATTTTCAGGCATGTTTTGATTTACAAGAATTAAACAACCAAGTTTCTCAATCTTTCCGGGCGAGCCACGACGCCCAGATGTTTGAATTTCATTCCCATCTCTTGCATGGGACCTATAAATTCACCCAAGGACACACATGTAATTTTTCAAACAACTATGGTGCACTAGAGCATGTGCTTGTAGTTCAAATTCGAATTATGCACATTAAATGCCCAGAAACTGAATTAATGCATAAAAATGCCAAACGGACCCAGATTAATTCAAAAATTTAGCACGATTCCTCTATTTGATCTAATCTGCCTGTGTAAAAAAATTAAGGCGGGAGAAGGCAATATACGTATCTAGTTTCGCACACGGAGGTGACACGTTCCCTCTCGGAACCACGAGTCTTCTGGAGGGAAGCTCTGGTTTGCAAGAAGCTTACACCAAAGCTTGTCCCAATTCGGCCAAAAAAATTACCGTAGCATGTTGGTGCCATCTCATGACACCATGCCAAGTTTCATGATTTTCAGGCATGTTTTCGATTTACAGGAATTAAACAACCAAGTTTCTCAATCTTTCCGGGCGAGCCACGATGCCCAGATGTTTGAATTTCATTCTCATCTCTTGCATAGGACCTAGAAATTCACCCAAGGACACAAATGTGATTTTTCAAACAACTTTGGTGCACTGGAGCATATTCTTGTAGTTCAAATTTGAATTATGCACATTAAATGCCCAGAAACTCAATTAATGCATAAAAATGCCAAACGAACCCAGAATAATTCAAAATTTTAGCACGATACCTCTATTTGGTCTAATCTGCCTGTGTAAAAAAATTAAGGCGGGAGAAGGCAATATACGTATCTAGTTTCGCACACGTAGGTGACACGTTCCGTGTCGGAACCACGAGTCTTCTTGAGGGAAGCTCCGGATTGCAAGAAGCTTACACCAAAGCTTGTCCCAATTCGGCCAAAAAAATTACCGTAGCATGTTGGTGCCATGTCATGACACCATGCCAAGTTTCATGATTTTCAGGCGTGTTTTTGATTTACAGGAATTAAACAACCAAGTTTCTCAATCTTTCCGGGCGAGCCACGACGCCCAGATGTTTGAATTTCATTCCCATCTCTTGCATAGGACCTAGAAATTCACCCAAGGACACACATGTGATTTTTCAAACAACTTTGGTGCACTCGAGCATATTCTTGTAGTTCAAATTTGAATTATGCACATTAAATGCCTAGAAATTCAATTAATGCATAAAAATGCCAAACGGACCCAGAATAATTCATAATTTTAGCACGATACCTCTATTTGATCTAATCTGCCTGTGTAAAAAAATTAAGGCGGGAGAAGGCAATATACGTATCTAGTTTCGCACACGGAGGTGACACGTTCCCTCTCGGAACCACGAGTCTTCTTGAGGGAAGCTCTGGTTTGCAAGAAGCTTACACCAAAGCTTGTCCCAATTCGGCCAAAAAAATTACCGTAGCATGTTGGTGCCATCTCATGACACCATGCCAAGTTTCATGATTTTCAGGCATGTTTTGATTTACAGGAATTAAAAAACCAAGTTTCTCAATCTTTCCGGGCGAGCCACGACGCCCAGATGTTTGAATTTCATTCCCATCTCTTGCATGGGACCTATAAATTCACCCAAGGACACACATGTAATTTTTCAAACAACTATGGTGCACTAGAGCATGTGCTTGTAGTTCAAATTCGAATTATGCACATTAAATGCCCAGAAACTGAATTAATGCATAAAAATGCCAAACGGACCCAGATTAATTCAAAAATTTAGCACGATTCCTCTATTTGATCTAATCTGCCTGTGTAAAAAAATTAAGGCGGGAGAAGGCAATATACGTATCTAGTTTCGCACACGGAGGTGACACGTTCCCTCTCGGAACCACGAGTCTTCTGGAGGGAAGCTCTGGTTTGCAAGAAGCTTACACCAAAGCTTGTCCCAATTCGGCCAAAAAAATTACCGTAGCATGTTGGTGCCATCTCATGACACCATGCCAAGTTTCATGATTTTCAGGCATGTTTTTGATTTACAGGAATTAAACAACCAAGTTTCTCAATCTTTCCGGGCGAGCCACGATGCCCAGATGTTTGAATTTCATTCTCATCTCTTGCATAGGACCTAGAAATTCACCCAAGGACACAAATGTGATTTTTCAAACAACTTTGGTGCACTGGAGCATATTCTTGTAGTTCAAATTTGAATTATGCACATTAAATGCCCAGAAACTCAATTAATGCATAAAAATGCCAAATGAACCCAGAATAATTCAAAATTTTAGCACGATACCTCTATTTGGTCTAATCTGCCTGTGTAAAAAAATTAAGGCGGGAGAAGGCAATATACGTATCTAGTTTCGCACACGTAGGTGACACGTTCCGTGTCGGAACCACGAGTCTTCTTGACGGAAGCTCCGGATTGCAAGAAGCTTACACCAAAGCTTGTCCCAATTCGGCCAAAAAAATTACCGTAGCATGTTGGTGCCATGTCATGACACCATGCCAAGTTTCATGATTTTCAGGCATGTTTTTGATTTACAGGAATTAAACAACCAAGTTTCTCAATCTTTCCGGGCGAGCCACGACGCCCAGATGTTTGAATTTCATTCCCATCTCTTGCATAGGACCTATAAATTCACCCAAGGACACACATGTGATTTTTCAAACAACTTTGGTGCACTGGAGCATATTCTTGTAGTTCAAATTTGAATTATGCACATTAAATGCCTAGAAATTCAATTAATGCATAAAAATGCCAAACGGACCCAGAATAATTCATAATTTTAGCACGATACCTCTATTTGATCTAATCTGCCTGTGTAAAAAAATTAAGGCGGTAGAAGGCAATATACGTATCTAGTTTCGCACACGGAGGTGACACGTTCCCTCTCGGAACCACGAGTCTTCTTGAGGGAAGCTCTGGTTTGCAAGAAGCTTACACCAAAGCTTGTCCCAATTCGGCCAAAAAAATTACCGTAGCATGTTGGTGCCATCTCATGACACCATGCCAAGTTTCATGATTTTCAGGCATGTTTTGATTTACAGGAATTAAAAAACCAAGTTTCTCAATCTTTCCAGGCGAGCCACGACGCCCAGATGTTTGAGTTTCATTCCCATCTCTTGCATGGGACCTATAAATTCACCCAAGGACCCACATGTGATTTTTCAAACAACTATGGTGCACTAGAGCATGTGCTTGTAGTTCAAATTCGAATTATGCACATTAAATGCCCAGAAACTGAATTAATGCATAAAAATGCCAAACGGACCCAAATTAATTCAAATATTTAGCACGATTCCTCTATTTGATCTAATCTGCCTGTGTAAAAAAATTAAGGCGAGAGAAGGCAATATACGTATCTAGTTTCGCACACGGAGGTGACACGTTCCCTCTCGGAACCACGAGTCTTCTTGAGGGAAGCTCTGGTTTGCAAGAAGCTTACACCAAAGCTTGTCCCAATTCGGCCAAAAAAATTACCGTAGCATGTTGGTGCCATCTCATGACACCATGCCAAGTTTCATGATTTTCAGGCATGTTTTTGATTTACAGGAATTAAACAACCAAGTTTCTCAATCTTTCCGGGCGAGCCACGACGCCCAGATGTTTGAATTTCATTCCCATCTCTTGCATAGGACCTATAAATTCACCCAAGGACACACATGTGATTTTTCAAACAACTTTGGTGCACTGGAGCATATTCTTGTAGTTCAAATTTGAATTATGCACATTAAATGCCCAGAAACTCAATTAATGGATAAAAATGCAAAACGGACCCAGAATAATTCAAAAAGTTAGCACGATTCCTCTATTTGATCTAATCTGCCTGTGTAAAAAAATTAAGGCGGGAGAAGGCAATATACGTATCTAGTTTCGCACACGGAGTTGACACGTTCCCTCTCGGAACCACGAGTCTTCTGGAGGGAAGCTCTGGTTTGCAAGAAGCTTACACCAAAGCTTGTCCCAATTCGGCCAAAAAAATTACCGTAGCATGTTGGTGCCATCTCATGACACCATGCCAAGTTTCATCATTTTCAGGCATGTTTTTGATTTACAGGAATTAAACAACCAAGTTTCTCAATCTTTCCGGGCGAGCCACGATGCCCAGATGTTTGAATTTCATTCTCATCTCTTGCATAGGACCTAGAAATTCACCAAGGACACAAATGTGATTTTTCAAACAACTTTGGTGCACTGGAGCATATTCTTGTAGTTCAAATTTGAATTATGCACATTAAATGCCCAGAAACTCAATTAATGCATAAAATGCCAAACGAACCCAGAATATTTCAAAATTTTAGCACGATACCTCTATTTGGTCTAATCTGCCTGTGTAAAAAAATTAAGGCGGGAGAAGGCAATATACGTATCTAGTTTCGCACACGGAGGTGACACGTTCCCTCTCGGAACCACGAGTCTTCTGGAGGGAAGCTCTGGTTTGCAAGAAGCTTACACCAAAGCTTGTCCCAATTCGGCCAAAAAAATTACCGTAGCATGTTGGTGCCATCTCATGACACCATGCCAAGTTTCATGATTTTCAGGCATGTTTTTGATTTACAGGAATTAAACAACCAAGTTTCTCAATCTTTCCGGGCGAGCCACGATGCCCAGATGTTTGAATTTCATTCTCATCTCTTGCATAGGACCTAGAAATTCACCCAAGGACAGAAATGTGATTTTTCAAACAACTTTGGTGCACTGGAGCATATTCTTGTAGTTCAAATTTGAATTATGCACATTAAATGCCCAGAAACTCAATTAATGCATAAAAATGCCAAACGAACCCAGAATAATTCAAAACTTTAGCACGATACCTCTATTTGGTCTAATCTGCCTGTGTAAAAAAATTAAGGCGGGAGAAGGCAATATACGTATCTAGTTTCGCACACGTAGGTGACACGTTCCGTGTCGGAACCACGAGTCTTCTTGAGGGAAGCTCCGGATTGCAAGAAGCTTACACCAAAGCTTGTCCCAATTCGGCCAAAAAAATTACCGTAGCATGTTGGTGCCATGTCATGACACCATGCCAAGTTTCATGATTTTCAGGCGTGTTTTTCATTTACAGGAATTAAACAACCAAGTTTCTCAATCTTTCCGGGCGAACCACGACGCCCAGATGTTTGAATTTCATTCCCATCTCTTGCATAGGACCTATAAATTCACCCAAGGACACACATGTGATTTTTCAAACAACTTTGGTGCACTGGAGCATATTCTTGTAGTTCAAATTTGAATTATGCACATTAAATGCCTAGAAATTCAATTAATGCATAAAAATGCCAAACGGACCCAGAAGAATTCATAATTTTAGCACGATACCTCTATTTGATCTAATCTGCCTGTGTAAAAAAATTAAGGCGGGAGAAGGCAATATACGTATCTAGTTTCGCACACGGAGGTGACACGTTCCCTCTCGGAACCACGAGTCTTCTGGAGGGAAGCTCTGGTTTGCAAGAACCTTACACCAAAGCTTGTCCCAATTCGGCCAAAAAAATTACCGTAGCATGTTGGTGCCATCTCATGACACCATGCCAAGTTTCATGATTTTCAGGCATGTTTTGATTTACAGGAATTAAAAAACCAAGTTTCTCAATCTTTCCAGGCGAGCCACGACGCCCAGATGTTTGAATTTCATTCCCATCTCTTGCATAGGACCTATAAATTCACCCAAGGACACACATGTGATTTTTCAAACAACTATGGTGCACTAGAGCATGTGCTTGTAGTTCAAATTCGAATTATGCACATTAAATGCCCAGAAACTGAATTAATGCATAAAAATGCCAAACGGACCCAGATTAATTCAAAAATTTAGCACGATTCCTCTATTTGATCTAATCTGCCTGTGTAAAAAAATTAAGGCGAGAGAAGGCAATATACGTATCTAGTTTCGCACACGGAGGTG
This sequence comes from Aegilops tauschii subsp. strangulata, assembly GCF_002575655.3. Classification (NCBI taxonomy): domain Eukaryota; kingdom Viridiplantae; phylum Streptophyta; class Magnoliopsida; order Poales; family Poaceae; genus Aegilops; species Aegilops tauschii. The sequence goes on from NC_053041.3 coordinate 289,826,959, forward strand.
ACACGTTCCCTCTCAGAACCACGAGTCTTCTTGAGGGAAGCTCTAGTTTGCAAAAGCTTACACCAAAGCTTGTCCCAATTCGGCCAAAAAAATTACCGTAGCATGTTGGTGCCATCTCATGACACCATGCCAAGTTTCATGATTTTCAGGCATGTTTTTGATTTACAGGAATTAAACAACCAAGTTTCTCATTCTTTCCGGGCGAGCCACGACGCCTAGATGTTTGAATTTCATTCCCATCTCTTGCATAGGACCTATAAATTCACCCAAGGACACACATGTGATTTTTCAAACAACTTTGGTGCACTGGAGCATATTCTTGTAGTTCAAATTTGAATTATGCACATTAAATGCCCAGAAACTCAATTAATGGATAAAAATGCAAAACGGACCCAGATTAATTCAAAATTTTAGCACGATTCCTCTATTTGATCTAATCTGCCTGTGTAAAAAAATTAAGGCGGTAGAAGGCAATATACGTATCTAGTTTCGCACACGGAGGTGACACGTTCCCTCTCGGAACCACGAGTCTTCTGGAGGGAAGCTCCGGTTTTGCAAGAAGCTTACACCAAAGCCTGTCCCAATTCGGCCAAAAAAATTACCGTAGGATGTTGGTGCCATGTCATGACACCATGCCAAGTTTCATGATTTTCAGGCATGTTTCTGATTTACAGGAATTAAACAACCAAGTTTCTCAATCTTTCCGGGCGAGCCACGATGCCCAGATGTTTGAATTTCATTCTTATCTCTTGCATAGGACCTAGAAATTCACCCAAGGACACAAATGTGATTTTTCAAACAACTTTGGTGCACTGGAGCATATTCTTGTAGTTCAAATTTGAATTATGCACATTAAATTCCCAGAAACTCAATTAATGCATAAAAATGCCAAACGAACCCAGAATAATTCAAAATTTTAGCACGATACCTCTATTTGGTCTAATCTGCCTGTGTAAAAAAATTAAGGCGGGAGAAGGCAATATACGTATCTAGTTTCGCACACGTAGGTGACACGTTCCGTGTCGGAACCACGAGTCTTCTTGAGGGAAGCTCCGGATTGCAAGAAGCTTACACCAAAGCTTGTCCCAATTCGGCCAAAAAAATTACCGTAGCATGTTGGTGCCATGTCATGACACCATGCCAAGTTTCATGATTTTCAGGCGTGTTTTTGATTTACAGGAATTAAACAACCAAGTTTCTCAATCTTTTCGGGCGAGCCACGACGCCCAGATGTTTGAATTTCATTCCCATCTCTTGCATAGGACCTATAAATTCACCCAAGGACACACATGTGATTTTTCAAACAACTTTGGTGCACTGGAGCATATTCTTGTAGTTCAAATTTGAATTATGCACATTAAATGCCTAGAAACTCAATTAATGCATAAAAATGCAAAACGGACCCAGATTAATTCAAAAATTTAGCACGATTCCTCTATTTGATCTAATCTGCCTGTGTAAAAAAATTAAGGCGGTAGAAGGCAATATACGTATCTAGTTTCGCACACGGAGGTGACACGTTCCCTCTCGGAACCACGAGTCTTCTTGAGGGAAGCTCTGGTTTGCAAGAAGCTTACACCAAAGCTTGTCCCAATTCGGCCAATAAAATTACCGTAGCATGTTGGTGCCATCTCATGACACCATGCCAAGTTTCATGATTTTCAGGCATGTTTCTGATTTACAGGAATTAAACAACCAAGTTTCTCAATCTTTCCGGGCGAGCCGCGATGCCCAGATGTTTGAATTTCATTCTTATCTCTTGCATAGGACCTAGAAATTCACCCAAGGACACAAATGTGATTTTTCAAACAACTTTGGTGCACTGGAGCATATTCTTGTAGTTCAAATTTGAATTATGCACATTAAATTCCCAGAAACTCAATTAATGCATAAAAATGCCAAACGAACCCAGAATAATTCAAAATTTTAGCACGATACCTCTATTTGGTCTAATCTGCCTGTGTAAAAAAATTAAGGCGGGAGAAGGCAATATACGTATCTAGTTTCGCACACGTAGGTGACACGTTCCGTGTCGGAACCACGAGTCTTCTTGAGGGAAGCTCCGGATTGCAAGAAGCTTACACCAAAGCTTGTCCCAATTCGGCCAAAAAAATTACCGTAGCATGTTGGTGCCATGTCATGACACCATGCCAAGTTTCATGATTTTCAGGCGTGTTTTTGATTTACAGGAATTAAACAACCAAGTTTCTCAATCTTTTCGGGCGAGCCACGACGCCCAGATGTTTGAATTTCATTCCCATCTCTTGCATAGGACCTATAAATTCACCCAAGGACACACATGTGATTTTTCAAACAACTTTGGTGCACTGGAGCATATTCTTGTAGTTCAAATTTGAATTATGCACATGAAATGCCTAGAAATTCAATTAATGCATAAAAATGCCAAACGGACCCAGAATAATTCATAATTTTAGCACGATACCTCTATTTGATCTAATCTGCCTGTGTAAAAAAATTAAGGCGGGAGAAGGCAATATACGTATCTAGTTTCGCACACGGAGGTGACACGTTCCCTCTCGGAACCACGAGTCTTCTTGAGGGAAGCTCTGGTTTGCAAGAAGCTTACACCAAAGCTTGTCCCAATTCGGCCAAAAAAATTACCGTAGCATGTTGGTGCCATCTCATGACACTATGCCAAGTTTCATGATTTTCAGGCGTGTTTTGATTTATAGGAATTAAAAAACCAAGTTTCTCAATCTTTCCAGGCGAGCCACGACGCCCAGATGTTTGAATTTCATTCCCATCTCTTGCATGGGACCTATAAATTCACCCAAGGACACACATGTGATTTTTCAAACAACTATGGTGCACTAGAGCATGTGCTTGTAGTTCAAATTCGAATTATGCACATTAAATGCCCAGAAATGAATTAATGCATGAAAATGCCAAACGGACCCAGATTAATTCAAAAATTTAGCACGATTCCTCTATTTGATCTAATCTGCCTGTGTAAAAAAATTAAGGCGAGAGAAGGCAATATACGTATCTAGTTTCGCACACGGAGGTGACACGTTCCCTCTCGGAACCATGAGTCTTCTTGAGGGAAGCTCTGGTTTGCAAGAAGTTTACACCAAAGCTTGTCCCAATTCGGCCAAAAAAATTACCGTAGCATGTTGGTGCCATCTCATGACACCATGCCAAGTTTCATGATTTTCAGGCATGTTTTTGATTTACAGGAATTAAACAACCAAGTTTCTCAATCTTTCCGGGCGAGCCACGACGCCCAGATGTTTGAATTTCATTCCCATCTCTTGCATAGGACCTATAAATTCACCCAAGGACACACATGTGATTTTTCAAACAACTTTGGTGCACTGGAGCATATTCTTGTAGTTCAAATTTGAATTATGCACATTAAATGCCCAAAAACTCAATTAATGCATAAAAATGCCAAACGAACCCAGAATAATTCAAAATTTTAGCACGATACCTCTATTTGATCTAATCTGCCTGTGTAAAAAAATTAAGGCGGGAGAAGGCAATATACGTATCTAGTTTCGCACACGTAGGTGACACGTTCCGTGTCGGAACCACGAGTCTTCGTGAGGGAAGCTCCGGATTGCAAGAAGCTTACACCAAAGCTTGTCCCAATTCGGCCAAAAAAATTACCGTAGCATGTTGGTGCCATGTCATGACACCATGCCAAGTTTCATGATTTTCAGGCATGTTTTTGATTTACAGGAATTAAACAACCAAGTTTCTCAATCTTTCCGGGCGAACCACGACGCCCAGATGTTTGAATTTCATTCCCATCTCTTTCATAGGACCTATAAATTCACCCAAGGACACACATGTGATTTTTCAAACAACTTTGGTGCACTGGAGCATATTCTTGTAGTTCAAATTTGAATTATGCACATTAAATGCCCAGAAACTGAATTAATGCATAAAAATGCCAAACGGACCCAGATTAATTCAAAAATTTAGCACGATTCCTCTATTTGATCTAATCTGCCTGTGTAAAAAAATTAAGGCGAGAGAAGGCAATATACGTATCTAGTTTCGCACACGGAGGTGACACGTTCCCTCTCGGAACCACGAGTCTTCTTGAGGGAAGCTCTGGTTTGCAAGAAGTTTACACCAAAGCTTGTCCCAATTCGGCCAAAAAAATTACCGTAGCATGTTGGTGCCATCTCATGACACCATGCCAAGTTTCATGATTTTCAGGCATGTTTTTGATTTACAGGAATTAAACAACCAAGTTTCTCAATCTTTCCGGGCGAGCCACGACGCCCAGATGTTTGAATTTCATTCCCATCTCTTGCATAGGACCTATAAATTCACCCAAGGACACACATGTGATTTTCAAACAACTTTGGTGCACTGGAGCATATTCTTGTAGTTCAAATTTGAATTATGCACATTAAATGCCCAGAAACTCAATTAATTCATAAAAATGCCAAACGAACCCAGAATAATTCAAAATTTTAGCACGATACCTCTATTTGATCTAATCTGCCTGTGTAAAAAAATTAAGGCGGGAGAAGGCAATATACGTATCTAGTTTCGCACACGTAGGTGACACGTTCCGTGTCGGAACCACGAGTCTTCGTGAGGGAAGCTCCGGATTGCAAGAAGCTTACACCAAAGCTTGTCCCAATTCGGCCAAAAAAATTACCGTAGCATGTTGGTGCCATGTCATGACACCATGCCAAGTTTCATGATTTTCAGGCATGTTTTTGATTTACAGGAATTTCAACCAACTTTCTCAATCTTTCCGGGCGAGCCACGACGCCCAGATGTTTGAATTTCATTCCCATCTCTTTCATAGGACCTATAAATTCACCCAAGGACACACATGTGATTTTTCAAACAACTTTGGTGCACTGGAGCATATTCTTGTAGTTCAAATTTGAATTATGCACATTAAATGCCTAGAAACTGAATTAATGCATAAAAATGCCAAACGGACCCAGATTAATTCAAAAATTTAGCACGATTCCTCTATTTGATCTAATCTGCCTGTGTAAAAAAATTAAGGCGAGAGAAGGCAATATACGTATCTAGTTTCGCACACGGAGGTGACACGTTCCCTCTCGGAACCACGAGTCTTCTTGAGGGAAGCTCTGGTTTGCAAGAAGTTTACACCAAAGCTTGTCCCAATTCGGCCAAAAAAATTACCGTAGCATGTTGGTGCCATCTCATGACACCATGCCAAGTTTCATGATTTTCAGGCATGTTTTTGATTTACAGGAATTAAACAACCAAGTTTCTCAATCTTTCCGGGCGAGCCACGACGCCCAGATGTTTGAATTTCATTCCCATCTCTTGCATAGGACCTATAAATTCACCCAAGGACACACATGTGATTTTTCAAACAACTTTGGTGCACTGGAGCATATTGTTGTAGTTCAAATTTGAATTATGCACATTAAATGCCCAGAAACTCAATTAATGCATAAAAATGCCAAATGAACCCAGAATAATTCAAAATTTTAGCACGATACCTCTATTTGATCTAATCTGCCTGTGTAAAAAAATTAAGGCGGGAGAAGGCAATATACGTATCTAGTTTCGCACACGTAGGTGACACGTTCCGTGTCGGAACCACGAGTCTTCGTGAGGGAAGCTCCGGATTGCAAGAAGCTTACACCAAAGCTTGTCCCAATTCGGCCAAAAAAATTACCGTAGCATGTTGGTGCCATGTCATGACACCATGCCAAGTTTCATGATTTTCAGGCATGTTTTTGATTTACAGGAATTTCAACCAAGTTTCTCAATCTTTCCGGGCGAGCCACGACGCCCAGATGTTTGAATTTCATTCCCATCTCTTTCATAGGACCTATAAATTCACCCAAGGACACACATGTGATTTTTCAAACAACTTTGGTGCACTGGAGCATATTCTTGTAGTTCAAATTTGAATTATGCACATTAAATGCCCAGAAACTGAATTAATGCATAAAAATGCCAAACGGACCCAGATTAATTCAAAAATTTAGCACGATTCCTCTATTTGATCTAATCTGCCTGTGTAAAAAAATTAAGGCGAGAGAAGGCAATATACGTATCTAGTTTCGCACACGGAGGTGACACGTTCCCTCTCGGAACCACGAGTCTTCTTGAGGGAAGCTCTGGTTTGCAAGAAGTTTACACCAAAGCTTGTCCCAATTCGGCCAAAAAAATTACCGTAGCATGTTGGTGCCATCTCATGACACCATGCCAAGTTTCATGATTTTCAGGCATGTTTTTGATTTACAGGAATTAAACAACCAAGTTTCTCAATCTTTCCGGGCGAGCCACGACGCCCAGATGTTTGAATTTCATTCCCATCTCTTGCATAGGACCTATAAATTCACCCAAGGACACACATGTGATTTTTCAAACAACTTTGGTGCACTGGAGCATATTCTTGTAGTTCAAATTTGAATTATGCACATTAAATGCCCAGAAACTCAATTAATGCATAAAAATGCCAAACGAACCCAGAATAATTCAAAATTTTAGCACGATACCTATATTTGATCTAATCTGCCTATGTAAAAAAATTAAGGCGGGAGAAGGCAATATACGTATCTAGTTTCGCACACGTAGGTGACACGTTCCGTGTCGGAACCACGAGTCTTCGTGAGGGAAGCTCCGGATTGCAAGAAGCTTACACCAAAGCTTGTCCCAATTCGGCCAAAAAAATTACCGTAGCATGTTGGTGCCATGTCATGACACCATGCCAAGTTTCATGATTTTCAGGCATGTTTTTGATTTACAGGAATTAAACAACCAAGTTTCTCAATCTTTCCGGGCGAGCCACGACGCCCAGATGTTTGAATTTCATTCCCATCTCTTTCATAGGACCTATAAATTCACCCAAGGACACATGTGATTTTTCAAACAACTTTGGTGCACTGGAGCATATTCTTGTAGTTCAAATTTGAATTATGCACATTAAATGCCTAGAAACTGAATTAATGCATAAAAATGCCAAACGGACCCTGAATAATTCATAATTTTAGCACGATACCTCTATTTGATCTAATCTGCCTGTGTAAAAAAATTAAGACGGGGGAAGGCAATATACGTATCTAGTTTCGCACACGGAGGTGACACGTTCCCTCTCGGAACCACGAGTCTTCTTGAGGGAAGCTCTGGTTTGCAAGAAGCTTACACCAAAGCTTGTCCCAATTCGGCCAAAAAAATTACCGTAGCATGTTGGTGCCATGTCATGACACCATGCCAAGTTTCATGATTTTCAGGCATGTTTTTGATTTACAGGAATTAAACAACCATGTTTCTCAATCTTTCAGGGCGAGCCACGACGCCCAGATGTTTGAATTTCATTCCCATCTCTTGCATAGGACCTATAAATTCACCCAAGGACACACATGTGATTTTCAAACAACTTTGGTGCACTGGAGCATATTCTTGTAGTTCAAATTTGAATTATGCACATTAAATGCCCAGAAACTGAATTAATGCATAAAAATGCCAAACGGACCCTGAATAATTCATAATTCTAGCACGATACCTCTATTTGATCTAATCTGCCTGTGTAAAAAAATTAAGACGGGGGAAGGCAATATACGTATCTAGTTTCGCACACGGAGGTGACACGTTCCCTCTCGGAACCACGAGTCTTCTTGAGGGAAGCTCTGGTTTGCAAGAAGCTTACACCAAAGCTTGTCCCAATTCGGCCAAAAAAATTACCGTAGCATGTTGGTGCCATCTCATGACACCATGCCAAGTTTCATGATTTTCAGGCATGTTTTTGATTAACAGGAATTAAACAACCAAGTTTCTCAATCTTTTCGGGCGAGCCACGACGCCCAGATGTTTGAATTTCATTCCCATCTCTTGCATAGGACCTATAAATTCACCCAAGGACACACATGTGATTTTTCAAACAACTTTGGTGCACTGGAGCATATTCTTGTAGTTCAAATTTGAATTATGCACATTAAATGCCTAGAAACTCAATTAATGCATAAAAATGCAAAACGGACCCAGATTAATTCAAAAATTTAGCACGATTCCTCTATTTGATCTAATCTGCCTGTGTAAAAAAATTAAGGCGGTAGAAGGCAATATACGTATCTAGTTTCGCACACGGAGGTGACACGTTCCCTCTCGGAACCACGAGTCTTCTTGAGGGAAGCTCTGGTTTGCAAGAAGCTTACACCAAAGCTTGTCCCAATTCGGCCAAAAAAATTACCGTAGCATGTTGGTGCCATCTCATGACACCATGCCAAGTTTCATGATTTTCAGGCATGTTTTTGATTTACAGGAATTAAACAACCATGTTTCTCAATCTTTCAGGGCGAGCCACGACGCCCAGATGTTTGAATTTCATTCCCATCTCTTGCATAGGACCTATAAATTCACCCAAGGACACACATGTGATTTTCAAACAACTTTGGTGCACTGGAGCATATTCTTGTAGTTCAAATTTGAATTATGCACATTAAATGCCCAGAAACTGAATTAATGCATAAAAATGCCAAACGGACCCTGAATAATTCATAATTTTAGCACGATACCTCTATTTGATCTAATCTGCCTGTGTAAAAAAATTAAGACGGGGGAAGGCAATATACGTATCTAGTTTCGCACACGGAGGTGACACGTTCCCTCTCGGAACCACGAGTCTTCTTGAGGGAAGCTCTGGTTTGCAAGAAGCTTACACCAAAGCTTGTCCCAATTCGGCCAAAAAAATTACCGTAGCATGTTGGTGCCATGTCATGACACCATGCCAAGTTTCATGATTTTCAGGCATGTTTTTGATTTACAGGAATTAAACAACCATGTTTCTCAATCTTTCAGGGCGAGCCACGACGCCCAGATGTTTGAATTTCATTCCCATCTCTTGCATAGGACCTATAAATTCACCCAAGGACACACATGTGATTTTCAAACAACTTTGGTGCACTGGAGCATATTCTTGTAGTTCAAATTTGAATTATGCACATTAAATGCCCAGAAACTGAATTAATGCATAAAAATGCCAAACGGACCCAGATTAATTCAAAAATTCAGCATGATTACTCTATTTGATCTAATCTTCCTCTGTAAAAAAATTAAGGCGGGAGAAGGCAATATACGTATCTAGTTTCGCACACGTAGGTGACACGTTCCGTGTCGGAACCACGAGTCTTCTTGAGGGAAGCTCCGGATTGCAAGAAGCTTACGCCAAAGCTTGTCCCAATTCGGCCAAAAAAGTTACCGTAGCATGTTGGTGCCATGTCATGACACCATGCCAAGTTTCATGATTTTCAGGCGTGTTTTTGATTTACAGGAATTAAACAACCAAGTTTCTCAATCTTTCCGGGCGAGCCACGACGCCCAGATGTTTGAATTTCATTCCCATCTCTTGCATAGGACCTAGAAATTCACCCAAGGACACACATGTGATTTTTCAAACAACTTTGGTGCACTGGAGCATATTCTTGTAGTTCAAATTTGAATTATGCACATTAAATGCCTAGAAACTCAATTAATGCATAAAAATGCCAAACGGACCTAGAATAATTCATAATTTTAGCACGATACCTCTATTTGATCTAATCTGCCTGTGTAAAAAAATTAAGGCGGGAGAAGGCAATATACGTATCTAGTTTCGCACACGGAGGTGACACGTTCCCTCTCGGAACCACGAGTCTTCTTGAGGGAAGCTCTGGTTTGCAAGAAGCTTACACCAAAGCTTGTCCCAATTCGGCCAAAAAAATTACCGTAGCATGTTGGTGCCATCTCATGACACCATGCCAAGTTTCATGATTTTCAGGCGTGTTTTGATTTACAAAAATTAAAAAACCAAGTTTCTCAATCTTTCCGGGCGAGCCACGACGCCTAGATGTTTGAATTCCATTCCCATCTCTTGCATGGGACCTATAAATTCACCCAAGGACACAAATGTGATTTTTCAAACAACTATGGTGCACTAGAGCATGTGCTTGTAGTTCAAATTCGAATTATGCACATTAAATGCCCAGAAACTGAATTAATGCATAAAAATGCCAAACGGACCCAGATTAATTCAAAATTTTAGCACGATTCCTCTATTTGATCTAATCTGCCTGTGTAAAAAAATTAAGGCGGGAGAAGGCAATATACGTATCTAGTTTCGCACACGGAGGTGACACGTTCCCTCTCGGAACCACGAGTCTTCTGGAGGGAAGCTCTGGTTTGCAAGAAGCTTACACCAAAGCTTGTCCCAATTCGGCCAAAAAAATTACCGTAGCATGTTGGTGCCATCTCATGACACCATGCCAAGTTTCATGATTTTCAGGCATGTTTTTGATTTACAGGAATTAAACAACCAAGTTTCTCAATCTTTCCGGGCGAGCCATGATGCCCAGATGTTTGAATTTCATTCTCATCTCTTGCATAGGACCTAGAAATTCACCCAAGGACACAAATGTGATTTTTCAAACAACTTTGGTGCACTGGAGCATATTCTTGTAGTTCAAATTTGAATTATGCACATTAAATGCCCAGAAACTCAATTAATGCATAAAAATGCCAAACGAACCCAGAATAATTCAAAATTTTAGCACGATACCTCTATTTGGTCTAATCTGCCTATGTAAAAAAATTAAGGCGGGAGAAGGCAATATACGTATCTAGTTTCGCACACGTAGGTGACACGTTCCGTGTCGGAACCACGAGTCTTCTTGAGGGAAGCTCCGGATTGCAAGAAGCTTACACCAAAGCTTGTCCCAATTCGGCCAAAAAAATTACCGTAGCATGTTGGTGCCATGTCATGACACCATGCCAAGTTTCATGATTTTCAGGCGTGTTTTTGATTTACAGGAATTAAACAACCAAGTTTCTCAATCTTTTCGGGCGAGCCACGACGCCCAGATGTTTGAATTTCATTCCCATCTCTTGCATAGGACCTAGAAATTCACCCAAGGACACACATGTGATTTTTCAAACAACTTTGGTGCACTGGAGCATATTCTTGTAGTTCAAATTTGAATTATGCACATTAAATGCCTAGAAACTCAATTAATGCATAAAAATGCCAAACGGACCCAGAATAATTCATAATTTTAGCACGATACCTCTATTTGATCTAATCTGCCTGTGTAAAAAAATTAAGGCGGGAGAAGGCAATATACGTATCTAGTTTCGCACACGGAGGTGACACGTTCCCTCTCGGAACCACGAGTCTTCTTGAGGGAAGCTCTGGTTTGCAAGAAGCTTACACCAAAGCTTGTCCCAATTCGGCCAAAAAAATTACCGTAGCATGTTGGTGCCATATCATGACACCATGCCAAGTTTCTTGATTTTCAGGCATGTTTTTGATTTACAGGAATTAACCAACCAAGTTTCTCAATCTTTTCGGGCGAGCCACGACGTCCAGATGTTTGAATTTCATTCCCATCTCTTGCATAGGACCTATAAATTCACCCAAGGACACACATGTGATTTTTCAAACAACTTTGGTGCACTGGAGCATATTCTTATAGTTCAAATTTGAATTATGCACATTAAATGCCCAGAAACTCAATTAATGCATAAAAATGCCAAACGAACCCAGAATAATTCAAAATTTTAGCACGATACCTCTATTTGATCTAATCTGCCTGTGTAAAAAAATTAAGGCGGGAGAAGGCAATATACGTATCTAGTTTCGCACACGTAGGTGACACGTTCCGTGTCGGAACCACGAGTCTTCTTGAGGGAAGCTCCGGATTGCAAGAAGCTTACGCCAAAGCTTGTCCCAATTCGGCCAAAAAAGTTACCGTAGCATGTTGGTGCCATGTCATGACACCATGCCAAGTTTCATGATTTTCAGGCATGTTTTTGATTTACAGGAATTAAACAACCAAGTTTCTCAATCTTTCCGGGCGAGCCACGACGCCCAGATGTTTGAATTTCATTCCCATCTCTTGCATAGGACCTAGAAATTCACCCAAGGACACACATGTGATTTTTCAAACAACTTTGGTGCACTGGAGCATATTCTTGTAGTTCAAATTTGAATTATGCACATTAAATGCCCAGAAACTCAATTAACGCATAAAAATGCCAAACGAACCCAGAATAATTCAAAATTTTAGCACGATACCTCTATTTGATCTAATCTGCCTGTGTAAAAAAATTAAGGCGGGAGAAGGCAATATACGTATCTAGTTTCGCACACGTAGGTGACACGTTCCGTGTCGGAACCACGAGTCTTCTTGAGGGAAGCTCCGGATTGCAAGAAGCTTACGCCAAAGCTTGTCCCAATTCGGCCAAAAAAGTTACCGTAGCATGTTGGTGCCATGTCATGACACCATGCCAAGTTTCATGATTTTCAGGCATGTTTTTGATTTACAGGAATTAAACAACCAAGTTTCTCAATCTTTCCGGGCGAGCCACGACGCCCAGATGTTTGAATTTCATTCCCATCTCTTGCATAGGACCTAGAAATTCACCCAAGGACACACATGTGATTTTTCAAACAACTTTGGTGCACTGGAGCATATTCTTGTAGTTCAAATTTGAATTATGCACATTAAATGCCCAGAAACTCAATTAACGCATAAAAATGCCAAACGAACCCAGAATAATTCAAAATTTTAGCACGATACCTCTATTTGATCTAATCTGCCTGTGTAAAAAAATTAAGGCGGGAGAAGGCAATATACGTATCTAGTTTCGCACACGTAGGTGACACGTTCCGTGTCGGAACCACGAGTCTTCTTGAGGGAAGCTCCGGATTGCAAGAAGCTTACGCCAAAGCTTGTCCCAATTCGGCCAAAAAAGTTACCGTAGCATGTTGGTGCCATGTCATGACACCATGCCAAGTTTCATGATTTTCAGGCGTGTTTTTGATTTACAGGAATTAAACAACCAAGTTTCTCAATCTTTCCGGGCGAGCCACGACGCCCAGATGTTTGAATTTCATTCCCATGTCTTGCATAGGACCTAGAAATTCACCCAAGGACACACATGTGATTTTTCAAACAACTTTGGTGCACTGGAGCATATTCTTGTAGTTCAAATTTGAATTATGCACATTAAATGCCTAGAAACTGAATTAATGCATAAAAATGCCAAACGGACCCAGAATAATTCATAATTTTAGCACGATTCCTCTATTTGATCTAATCTGCCTGTGTAAAAAAATTAAGGCGGGAGAAGGCAATATACGTATCTAGTTTCGCACACGGAGGTGACACGTTCCCTCTCGGAACCACGAGTCTTCTTGAGGGAAGCTCTGGTTTGCAAGAAGCTTACACCAAAGCTTGTCCCAATTCGGCCAAAAAAATTACCGTAGCATGTTGGTGCCATCTCATGACACCATGCCAAGTTTCATGATTTTCAGGCATGTTTTTGATTTACAGGAATTAAACAACCAAGTTTCTCAATCTTTCCGGGCGAGCCACGATGCCCAGATGTTTGAATTTCATTCTCATCTCTTGCATAGGACCTAGAAATTCACCCAAGGACACAAATGTGATTTTTCAAACAACTTTGGTGCACTGGAGCATATTCTTGTAGTTCAAATTTGAATTATGCACATTAAATGCCCAGAAACTCAATTAATGCATAAAAATGCCAAACGAACCCAGAATAATTCAAAATTTTAGCACGATACCTCTATTTGGTCTAATCTGCCTATGTAAAAAAATTAAGGCGGGAGAAGGCAATATACGTATCTAGTTTCGCACACGTAGGTGACACGTTTCGTGTCGGAACCACGAGTCTTCTTGAGGGAAGCTCCGGATTGCAAGAAGCTTACACCAAAGCTTGTCCCAATTCGGCCAAAAAAATTACCGTAGCATGTTGGTGCCATGTCATGACACCATGCCAAGTTTCATGATTTTCAGGCGTGTTTTTGATTTACAGGAATTAAACAACCAAGTTTCTCAATCTTTTCGGGCGAGCCACGACGCCCAGATGTTTGAATTTCATTCCCATCTCTTGCATAGGACCTAGAAATTCACCCAAGGACACACATGTGATTTTTCAAACAACTTTGGTGCACTGGAGCATATTCTTGTAGTTCAAATTTGAATTATGCACATTAAATGCCTAGAAACTCAATTAATGCATAAAAATGCCAAACGGACCCAGAATAATTCATAATTTTAGCACGATACCTCTATTTGATCTAATCTGCCTGTGTAAAAAAATTAAGGCGGGAGAAGGCAATATACGTATCTAGTTTCGCACACGGAGGTGACACGTTCCCTCTCGGAACCACGAGTCTTCTTGAGGGAAGCTCTGGTTTGCAAGAAGCTTACACCAAAGCTTGTCCCAATTCGGCCAAAAAAATTACCGTAGCATGTTGGTGCCATATCATGACACCATGCCAAGTTTCATGATTTTCAGGCATGTTTTTGATTTACAGGAATTAACCAACCAAGTTTCTCAATCTTTTCGGGCGAGCCACGACGTCCAGATGTTTGAATTTCATTCCCATCTCTTGCATAGGACCTATAAATTCACCCAAGGACACACATGTGATTTTTCAAACAACTTTGGTGCACTGGAGCATATTCTTATAGTTCAAATTTGAATTATGCACATTAAATGCCCAGAAACTCAATTAATGCATAAAAATGCCAAACGAACCCAGAATAATTCAAAATTTTAGCACGATACCTCTATTTGATCTAATCTGCCTGTGTAAAAAAATTAAGGCGGGAGAAGGCAATATACGTATCTAGTTTCGCACACGTAGGTGACACGTTCCGTGTCGGAACCACGAGTCTTCTTGAGGGAAGCTCCGGATTGCAAGAAGCTTACGCCAAAGCTTGTCCCAATTCGGCCAAAAAAGTTACCGTAGCATGTTGGTGCCATGTCATGACACCATGCCAAGTTTCATGATTTTCAGGCATGTTTTTGATTTACAGGAATTAAACAACCAAGTTTCTCAATCTTTCCGGGCGAGCCACGACGCCCAGATGTTTGAATTTCATTCCCATCTCTTGCATAGGACCTAGAAATTCACCCAAGGACACACATGTGATTTTTCAAACAACTTTGGTGCACTGGAGCATATTCTTGTAGTTCAAATTTGAATTATGCACATTAAATGCCCAGAAACTCAATTAACGCATAAAAATGCCAAACAAACCCAGAATAATTCAAAATTTTAGCACGATACCTCTATTTGATCTAATCTGCCTGTGTAAAAAAATTAAGGCGGGAGAAGGCAATATACGTATCTAGTTTCGCACACGTAGGTGACACGTTCCGTGTCGGAACCACGAGTCTTCTTGAGGGAAGCTCCGGATTGCAAGAAGCTTACGCCAAAGCTTGTCCCAATTCGGCCAAAAAAGTTACCGTAGCATGTTGGTGCCATGTCATGACACCATGCCAAGTTTCATGATTTTCAGGCGTGTTTTTGATTTACAGGAATTAAACAACCAAGTTTCTCAATCTTTCCGGGCGAGCCACGACGCCCAGATGTTTGAATTTCATTCCCATGTCTTGCATAGGACCTAGAAATTCACCCAAGGACACACATGTGATTTTTCAAACAACTTTGGTGCACTGGAGCATATTCTTGTAGTTCAAATTTGAATTATGCACATTAAATGCCTAGAAACTGAATTAATGCATAAAAATGCCAAACGGACCCAGAATAATTCATAATTTTAGCACGATTCCTCTATTTGATCTAATCTGCCTGTGTAAAAAAATTAAGGCGGGAGAAGGCAATATACGTATCTAGTTTCGCACACGGAGGTGACACGTTCCCTCTCGGAACCACGAGTCTTCTTGAGGGAAGCTCTGGTTTGCAAGAAGCTTACACCAAAGCTTGTCCCAATTCGGCCAAAAAAATTACCGTAGCATGTTGGTGCCATCTCATGACACCATGCCAAGTTTCATGATTTTCAGGCATGTTTTTGATTTACAGGAATTAAACAACCAAGTTTCTCAATCTTTCCGGGCGAGCCACGATGCCCAGATGTTTGAATTTCATTCTCATCTCTTGCATAGGACCTAGAAATTCACCCAAGGACACAAATGTGATTTTTCAAACAACTTTGGTGCACTGGAGCATATTCTTGTAGTTCAAATTTGAATTATGCACATTAAATGCCCAGAAACTCAATTAATGCATAAAAATGCCAAACGAACCCAGAATAATTCAAAATTTTAGCACGATACCTCTATTTGGTCTAATCTGCCTGTGTAAAAAAATTAAGGCGGGAGAAGGCAATATATGTATCTAGTTTCGCACACGTAGGTGACACGTTCCGTGTCGGAACCACGAGTCTTCTTGAGGGAAGCTCCGGATTGCAAGAAGCTTACACCAAAGCTTGTCCCAATTCGGCCAAAAAAATTACCGTAGCATGTTGGTGCCATGTCATGACACCATGCCAAGTTTCATGATTTTCAGGCGTGTTTTTGATTTACAGGAATTAAACAACCAAGTTTCTCAATCTTTTCGGGCGAGCCACGACGCCCAGATGTTTGAATTTCATTTCCATCTCTTGCATAGGACCTAGAAATTCACCCAAGGACACACATGTGATTTTTCAAACAACTTTGGTGCACTGGAGCATATTCTTGTAGTTCAAATTTGAATTATGCACATTAAATGCCTAGAAACTCAATTAATGCATAAAAATGTCAAACGGACCCAGAATAATTCATAATTTTAGCACGATACCTCTATTTGATCTAATCTGCCTGTGTAAAAAAATTAAGGCGGGAGAAGGCAATATACGTATCTAGTTTCGCACACGGAGGTGACACGTTCCCTCTCGGAACCACGAGTCTTCTTGAGGGAAGCTCTGGTTTGCAAGAAGCTTACACCAAAGCTTGTCCCAATTCGGCCAAAAAAATTACCGTAGCATGTTGGTGCCATCTCATGACACCATGCCAAGTTTCATGATTTTCAGGCATGTTTTTGATTTACAAGAATTAACCAACCAAGTTTCTCAATCTTTTCGGGCGAGCCACGACGTCCAGATGTTTGAATTTCATTCCCATCTCTTGCATAGGACCTATAAATTCACCCAAGGACACACATGTGATTTTTCAAACAACTTTGGTGCACTGGAGCATATTCTTGTAGTTCAAATTTGAATTATGCACATTAAATGCCCAGAAACTCAATTAATGCATAAAAATGCCAAACGAACCCAGAATAATTCAAAATTTTAGCACGATACCTCTATTTGATCTAATCTGCCTGTGTAAAAAAATTAAGGCGGGAGAAGGCAATATACGTATCTAGTTTCGCACACGGAGGTGACACGTTCCCTCTCGGAACCACGAGTCTTCTTGAGGGAAGCTCTGGTTTGCAAGAAGCTTACACCAAAGCTTGTCCCAATTCGGCCAAAAAAATTACCGTAGCATGTTGGTTCCATCTCATGACACCATGCCAAGTTTCATGATTTTCAGGCATGTTTTTGATTTACAGGAATTAAACAACCAAGTTTCTCAATCTTTCCGGGCGAGCCACGATGCCCAGATGTTTGAATTTCATTCTCATCTCTTGCATAGGACCTAGAAATTCACCCAAGGACACAAATGTGATTTTTCAAACAACTTTGGTGCACTGGAGCATATTCTTGTAGTTCAAATTTGAATTATGCACATTAAATGCCCAGAAACTCAATTAATGCATAAAAATGCCAAACGAACCCAGAATAATTCAAAATTTTAGCACGATACCTCTATTTGGTCTAATCTGCCTGTGTAAAAAAATTAAGGCGGGAGAAGGCAATATATGTATCTAGTTTCGCACACGTAGGTGACACGTTCCGTGTCGGAACCACGAGTCTTCTTGAGGGAAGCTCCGGATTGCAAGAAGCTTACACCAAAGCTTGTCCCAATTCGGCCAAAAAAATTACCGTAGCATGTTGGTGCCATGTCATGACACCATGCCAAGTTTCATGATTTTCAGGCGTGTTTTTGATTTACAGGAATTAAACAACCAAGTTTCTCAATATTTTCGGGCGAGCCACGACGCCCAGATGTTTGAATTTCATTTCCATCTCTTGCATAGGACCTAGAAATTCACCCAAGGACACACATGTGATTTTTCAAACAACTTTGGTGCACTGGAGCATATTCTTGTAGTTCAAATTTGAATTATGCACATTAAATGCCTAGAAACTCAATTAATGCATAAAAATGTCAAACGGACCCAGAATAATTCATAATTTTAGCACGATACCTCTATTTGATCTAATCTGCCTGTGTAAAAAAATTAAGGCGGGAGAAGGCAATATACGTATCTAGTTTCGCACACGGAGGTGAGACGTTCCCTCTCGGAACCACGAGTCTTCTTGAGGGAAGCTCTGGTTTGCAAGAAGCTTACACCAAAGCTTGTCCCAATTCGGCCAAAAAAATTACCGTAGCATGTTGGTGCCATCTCATGACACCATGCCAAGTTTCATGATTTTCAGGCATGTTTTTGATTTACAGGAATTAACCAACCAAGTTTCTCAATCTTTTCGGGCGAGCCACGACGTCCAGATGTTTGAATTTCATTCCCATCTCTTGCATAGGACCTATAAATTCACCCAAGGACACACATGTGATTTTTCAAACAACTTTGGTGCACTGGAGCATATTCTTGTAGTTCAAATTTGAATTATGCACATTAAATGCCCAGAAACTCAATTAATGCATAAAAATGCCAAACGAACCCAGAATAATTCAAAATTTTAGCACGATACCTCTATTTGATCTAATCTGCCTGTGTAAAAAAATTAAGGCGGGAGAAGGCAATATACGTATCTAGTTTCGCACACGTAGGTGACACGTTCCGTGTCGGAACCACGAGTCTTCTTGAGGGAAGCTCCGGATTGCAAGAAGCTTACGCCAAAGCTTGACCCAATTCGGCCAAAAAAGTTACCGTAGCATGTTGGTGCCATGTCATGACACCATGCCAAGTTTCATGATTTTCAGGCATGTTTTTGATTTACAGGAATTAAACAACCAAGTTTCTCAATCTTTCCGGGCGAGCCACGACGCCCAGATGTTTGAATTTCATTCCCATCTCTTGCATAGGACCTAGAAATTCACCCAAGGACACACATGTGATTTTTCAAACAACTTTGGTGCACTGGAGCATATTTTTGTAGTTCAAATTTGAATTATGCACATTAAATGCCCAGAAACTCAATTAATGCATAAAAATGCCAAACGAACCCAGAATAATTCAAAATTTTAGCACGATACCTCTATTCGATCTAATCTGCCTGTGTAAAAAAATTAAGGCGGGAGAAGGCAATATACGTATCTAGTTTCGCACACGTAGGTGACACGTTCCGTGTCGGAACCACGAGTCTTCTTGAGGGAAGCTCCGGATTGCAAGAAGCTGACACCAAAGCTTGTCCCAATTCGGCCAAAAAAATTACCGTAGCATGTTGGTGCCATGTCATGACACCATGCCAAGTTTCATGATTTTCAGGCGTGTTTTTGATTTACAGGAATTAAACAACCAAGTTTCTCAATCTTTCCGGGCGAGCCAAGACGCCCAGATGTTTGAATTTCATTCCCATCTCTTGCATAGGACCTAGAAATTCACCCAAGGACACACATGTGATTTTTCAAACAACTTTGGTGCACTGGAGCATATTCTTGTAGTTCAAATTTGAATTATGCACATGAAATGCCTAGAAATTCAATTAATGCATAAAAATGCCAAACGGACCCAGAATAATTCATAATTTTAGCACGATACCTCTATTTGATCTAATCTGCCTGTGTAAAAAAATTAAGGCGGGAGAAGGCAATATACGTATCTAGTTTCGCACACGGAGGTGACACGTTCCCTCTCGGAACCACGAGTCTTCTTGAGGGAAGCTCTGGTTTGCAAGAAGCTTACACCAAAGCTTGTCCCAATTCGGCCAAAAAAATTACCGTAGCATGTTGGTGCCATCTCATGACACTATGCCAAGTTTCATGATTTTCAGGCATGTTTTTGATTTACAGGAATTAAACAACCAAGTTTCTCAATCTTTCCGGGCGAACCACGACGCCCAGATGTTTGAATTTCATTCCCATCTCTTGCATGGGACCTATAAATTCACCCAAGGACACACATGTGATTTTTCAAACAACTATGGTGCACTAGAGCATGTGCTTGTAGTTCAAATTCGAATTATGCACATTAAATGCCCAGAAATGAATTAATGCATAAAAATGCCAAACGGACCCAGATTAATTCAAAAATTTAGCACGATTCCTCTATTTGATCTAATCTGCCTGTGTAAAAAAATTAAGGCGAGAGAAGGCAATATACGTATCTAGTTTCGCACACGGAGGTGACACGTTCCCTCTCGGAACCACGAGTCTTCTTGAGGGAAGCTCTGGTTTGCAAGAAGTTTACACCAAAGCTTGTCCCAATTCGGCCAAAAAAATTACCGTAGCATGTTGGTGCCATCTCATGACACCATGCCAAGTTTCATGATTTTCAGGCATGTTTTTGATTTACAGGAATTAAACAACCAAGTTTCTCAATCTTTCCGGGCGAGCCACGACGCCCAGATGTTTGAATTTCATTCCCATCTCTTGCATAGGACCTATAAATTCACCCAAGGACACACATGTGATTTTTCAAACAACTTTGGTGCACTGGAGCATATTGTTGTAGTTCAAATTTGAATTATGCACATTAAATGCCCAGAAACTCAATTAATGCATAAAAATGCCAAATGAACCCAGAATAATTCAAAATTTTAGCACGATAGCTCTATTTGATCTAATCTGCCTGTGTAAAAAAATTAAGGCGGGAGAAGGCAATATACGTATCTAGTTTCGCACACGTAGGTGACACGTTCCGTGTCGGAACCACGAGTCTTCGTGAGGGAAGCTCCGGATTGCAAGAAGCTTACACCAAAGCTTGTCCCAATTCGGCCAAAAAAATTACCGTAGCATGTTGGTGCCATGTCATGACACCATGCCAAGTTTCATGATTTTCAGGCATGTTTTTGATTTACAGGAATTAAACAACCAAGTTTCTCAATCTTTCCGGGCGAACCACGACGCCCAGATGTTTGAATTTCATTCCCATCTCTTTCATAGGACCTATAAATTCACCCAAGGACACACATGTGATTTTTCAAACAACTTTGGTGCACTGGAGCATATTCTTGTAGTTCAAATTTGAATTATGCACATTAAATGCCCAGAAACTGAATTAATGCATAAAAATGCCAAACGGACCCAGATTAATTCAAAAATTTAGCACGATTCCTCTATTTGATCTAATCTGCCTGTGTAAAAAAATTAAGGCGAGAGAAGGCAATATACGTATCTAGTTTCGCACACGGAGGTGACACGTTCCCTCTCGGAACCACGAGTCTTCTTGAGGGAAGCTCTGGTTTGCAAGAAGTTTACACCAAAGCTTGTCCCAATTCGGCCAAAAAAATTACCGTAGCATGTTGGTGCCATCTCATGACACCATGCCAAGTTTCATGATTTTCAGGCATGTTTTTGATTTACAGGAATTAAACAACCAAGTTTCTCAATCTTTCCGGGCGAGCCACGACGCCCAGATGTTTGAATTTCATTCCCATCTCTTGCATAGGACCTATAAATTCACCCAAGGACACACATGTGATTTTTCAAACAACTTTGGTGCACTGGAGCATATTCTTGTAGTTCAAATTTGAATTATGCACATTAAATGCCCAGAAACTCAATTAATGCATAAAAATGCCAAACGAACCCAGAATAATTCAAAATTTTAGCACGATACCTCTATTTGATCTAATCTGCCTGTGTAAAAAAATTAAGGCGGGAGAAGGCAATATACGTATCTAGTTTCGCACACGTAGGTGACACGTTCCGTGTCGGAACCACGAGTCTTCGTGAGGGAAGCTCCGGATTGCAAGAAGCTTACACCAAAGCTTGTCCCAATTCGGCCAAAAAAATTACCGTAGCATGTTGGTGCCATGTCATGACACCATGCCAAGTTTCATGATTTTCAGGCATGTTTTTGATTTACAGGAATTTCAACCAAGTTTCTCAATCTTTCCGGGCGAGCCACGACGCCCAGATGTTTGAATTTCATTCCCATCTCTTTCATAGGACCTATAAATTCACCCAAGGACACACATGTGATTTTTCAAACAACTTTGGTGCACTGGAGCATATTCTTGTAGTTCAAATTTGAATTATGCACATTAAATGCCTAGAAACTCAATTAATGCATAAAAATGCCAAACGGACCCTGAATAATTCATAATTTTAGCACGATACCTCTATTTGATCTAATCTGCCTATGTAAAAAAATTAAGGCGGGGGAAGGCAATATACGTATCTAGTTTCGCACACGGAGGTGACACGTTCCCTCTCGGAACCACGAGTCTTCTTGAGGGAAGCTCTGGTTTGCAAGAAGCTTACACCAAAGCTTGTCCCAATTCGGCCAAAAAAATTACCGTAGCATGTTGGTGCCATCTCATGACACTATGCCAAGTTTCATGATTTTCAGGCGTGTTTTGATTTATAGGAATTAAAAAACCAAGTTTCTCAATCTTTCCAGGCGAGCCACGACGCCCAGATGTTTGAATTTCATTCCCATCTCTTGCATGGGACCTATAAATTCACCCAAGGACACACATGTGATTTTTCAAACAACTATGGTGCACTAGAGCATGTGCTTGTAGTTCAAATTCGAATTATGCACATTAAATGCCCAGAAATGAATTAATGCATAAAAATGCCAAACGGACCCAGATTAATTCAAAAATTTAGCACGATTCCTCTATTTGATCTAATCTGCCTGTGTAAAAAAATTAAGGCGAGAGAAGGCAATATACGTATCTAGTTTCGCACACGGAGGTGACACGTTCCCTCTCGGAACCACGAGTCTTCTTGAGGGAAGCTCTGGTTTGCAAGAAGTTTACACCAAAGCTTGTCCCAATTCGGCCAAAAAAATTACCGTAGCATGTTGGTGCCATCTCATGACACCATGCCAAGTTTCATGATTTTCAGGCATGTTTTTGATTTACAGGAATTAAACAACCAAGTTTCTCAATCTTTCCGGGCGAGCCACGACGCCCAGATGTTTGAATTTCATTCCCATCTCTTGCATAGGACCTATAAATTCACCCAAGGACACACATGTGATTTTTCAAACAACTTTGGTGCACTGGAGCATATTCTTGTAGTTCAAATTTGAATTATGCACATTAAATGCCCAAAAACTCAATTAATGCATAAAAATGCCAAACGAACCCAGAATAATTCAAAATTTTAGCACGATACCTCTATTTGATCTAATCTGCCTGTGTAAAAAAATTAAGGCGGGAGAAGGCAATATACGTATCTAGTTTCGCACACGTAGGTGACACGTTCCGTGTCGGAACCACGAGTCTTCGTGAGGGAAGCTCCGGATTGCAAGAAGCTTACACCAAAGCTTGTCCCAATTCGGCCAAAAAAATTACCGTAGCATGTTGGTGCCATGTCATGACACCATGCCAAGTTTCATGATTTTCAGGCATGTTTTTGATTTACAGGAATTAAACAACCAAGTTTCTCAATCTTTCCGGGCGAACCACGACGCCCAGATGTTTGAATTTCATTCCCATCTCTTTCATAGGACCTATAAATTCACCCAAGGACACACATGTGATTTTTCAAACAACTTTGGTGCACTGGAGCATATTCTTGTAGTTCAAATTTGAATTATGCACATTAAATGCCCAGAAACTGAATTAATGCATAAAAATGCCAAACGGACCCAGATTAATTCAAAAATTTAGCACGATTCCTCTATTTGATCTAATCTGCCTGTGTAAAAAAATTAAGGCGAGAGAAGGCAATATACGTATCTAGTTTCGCACACGGAGGTGACACGTTCCCTCTCGGAACCACGAGTCTTCTTGAGGGAAGCTCTGGTTTGCAAGAAGTTTACACCAAAGCTTGTCCCAATTCGGCCAAAAAAATTACCGTAGCATGTTGGTGCCATCTCATGACACCATGCCAAGTTTCATGATTTTCAGGCATGTTTTTGATTTACAGGAATTAAACAACCAAGTTTCTCAATCTTTCCGGGCGAGCCACGACGCCCAGATGTTTGAATTTCATTCCCATCTCTTGCATAGGACCTATAAATTCACCCAAGGACACACATGTGATTTTTCAAACAACTTTGGTGCACTGGAGCATATTCTTGTAGTTCAAATTTGAATTATGCACATTAAATGCCCAGAAACTCAATTAATGCATAAAAATGCCAAACGAACCCAGAATAATTCAAAATTTTAGCACGATACCTCTATTTGATCTAATCTGCCTGTGTAAAAAAATTAAGGCGGGAGAAGGCAATATACGTATCTAGTTTCGCACACGTAGGTGACACGTTCCGTGTCGGAACCACGAGTCTTCGTGAGGGAAGCTCCGGATTGCAAGAAGCTTACACCAAAGCTTGTCCCAATTCGGCCAAAAAAATTACCGTAGCATGTTGGTGCCATGTCATGACACCATGCCAAGTTTCATGATTTTCAGGCATGTTTTTGATTTACAGGAATTTCAACCAAGTTTCTCAATCTTTCCGGGCGAGCCACGACGCCCAGATGTTTGAATTTCATTCCCATCTCTTTCATAGGACCTATAAATTCACCCAAGGACACACATGTGATTTTTCAAACAACTTTGGTGCACTGGAGCATATTCTTGTAGTTCAAATTTGAATTATGCACATTAAATGCCCAGAAACTGAATTAATGCATAAAAATGCCAAACGGACCCAGATTAATTCAAAAATTTAGCACGATTCCTCTATTTGATCTAATCTGCCTGTGTAAAAAAATTAAGGCGAGAGAAGGCAATATACGTATCTAGTTTCGCACACGGAGGTGACACGTTCCCTCTCGGAACCACGAGTCTTCTTGAGGGAAGCTCTGGTTTGCAAGAAGTTTACACCAAAGCTTGTCCCAATTCGGCCAAAAAAATTACCGTAGCATGTTGGTGCCATCTCATGACACCATGCCAAGTTTCATGATTTTCAGGCATGTTTTTGATTTACAGGAATTAAACAACCAAGTTTCTCAATCTTTCCGGGCGAGCCACGACGCCCAGATGTTTGAATTTCATTCCCATCTCTTGCATAGGACCTAGAAATTCACCCAAGGACACACATGTGATTTTTCAAACAACTTTGGTGCACTGGAGCATATTCTTGTAGTTCAAATTTGAATTATGCACATGAAATGCCTAGAAATTCAATTAATGCATAAAAATGCCAAACGGACCCAGAATAATTCATAATTTTAGCACGATACCTCTATTTGATCTAATCTGCCTGTGTAAAAAAATTAAGGCGGGAGAAGGCAATATACGTATCTAGTTTCGCACACGTAGGTGACACGTTCCGTGTCGGAACCACGAGTCTTCGTGAGGGAAGCTCCGGATTGCAAGAAGCTTACACCAAAGCTTGTCCCAATTCGGCCAAAAAAATTACCGTAGCATGTTGGTGCCATGTCATGACACCATGCCAAGTTTCATGATTTTCAGGCATGTTTTTGATTTACAGGAATTTCAACCAAGTTTCTCAATCTTTCCGGGCGAGCCACGACGCCCAGATGTTTGAATTTCATTCCCATCTCTTTCATAGGACCTATAAATTCACCCAAGGACACACATGTGATTTTTCAAACAACTTTGGTGCACTGGAGCATATTCTTGTAGTTCAAATTTGAATTATGCACATTAAATGCCCAGAAACTGAATTAATGCATAAAAATGCCAAACGGACCCAGATTAATTCAAAAATTTAGCACGATTCCTCTATTTGATCTAATCTGCCTGTGTAAAAAAATTAAGGCGAGAGAAGGCAATATACGTATCTAGTTTCGCACACGGAGGTGACACGTTCCCTCTCGGAACCACGAGTCTTCTTGAGGGAAGCTCTGGTTTGCAAGAAGTTTACACCAAAGCTTGTCCCAATTCGGCCAAAAAAATTACCGTAGCATGTTGGTGCCATCTCATGACACCATGCCAAGTTTCATGATTTTCAGGCATGTTTTTGATTTACAGGAATTAAACAACCAAGTTTCTCAATCTTTCCGGGCGAGCCACGACGCCCAGATGTTTGAATTTCATTCCCATCTCTTGCATAGGACCTATAAATTCACCCAAGGACACACATGTGATTTTTCAAACAACTTTGGTGCACTGGAGCATAGTATTGTAGTTCAAATTTGAATTATGCATATTAAATGCCCAG
Source organism: Aegilops tauschii subsp. strangulata (assembly GCF_002575655.3). Taxonomy (NCBI): domain Eukaryota; kingdom Viridiplantae; phylum Streptophyta; class Magnoliopsida; order Poales; family Poaceae; genus Aegilops; species Aegilops tauschii. Next base: position 289,853,051 of record NC_053041.3, read on the forward strand.
AAACTCAATTAATGCATAAAAATGCCAAATGAACCCAGAATAATTCAAAATTTTAGCACGATACCTCTATTTGATCTAATCTGCCTGTGTAAAAAAATTAAGGCGGGAGAAGGCAATATACGTATCTAGTTTCGCACACGTAGGTGACACGTTCCGTGTCGGAACCACGAGTCTTCGTGAGGGAAGCTCCGGATTGCAAGAAGCTTACACCAAAGCTTGTCCCAATTCGGCCAAAAAAATTACCGTAGCATGTTGGTGCCATGTCATGACACCATGCCAAGTTTCATGATTTTCAGGCATGTTTTTGATTTACAGGAATTTCAACCAAGTTTCTCAATCTTTCCGGGCGAGCCACGACGCCCAGATGTTTGAATTTCATTCCCATCTCTTTCATAGGACCTATAAATTCACCCAAGGACACACATGTGATTTTTCAAACAACTTTGGTGCACTGGAGCATATTCTTGTAGTTCAAATTTGAATTATGCACATTAAATGCCCAGAAACTGAATTAATGCATAAAAATGCCAAACGGACCCAGATTAATTCAAAAATTTAGCACGATTCCTCTATTTGATCTAATCTGCCTGTGTAAAAAAATTAAGGCGAGAGAAGGCAATATACGTATCTAGTTTCGCACACGGAGGTGACACGTTCCCTCTCGGAACCACGAGTCTTCTTGAGGGAAGCTCTGGTTTGCAAGAAGTTTACACCAAAGCTTGTCCCAATTCGGCCAAAAAAATTACCGTAGCATGTTGGTGCCATCTCATGACACCATGCCAAGTTTCATGATTTTCAGGCATGTTTTTGATTTACAGGAATTAAACAACCAAGTTTCTCAATCTTTCCGGGCGAGCCACGACGCCCAGATGTTTGAATTTCATTCCCATCTCTTGCATAGGACCTATAAATTCACCCAAGGACACACATGTGATTTTTCAAACAACTTTGGTGCACTGGAGCATATTCTTGTAGTTCAAATTTGAATTATGCACATTAAATGCCCAGAAACTCAATTAATGCATAAAAATGCCAAACGAACCCAGAATAATTCAAAATTTTAGCACGATACCTATATTTGATCTAATCTGCCTGTGTAAAAAAATTAAGGCGGGAGAAGGCAATATACGTATCTAGTTTCGCACACGTAGGTGACACGTTCCGTGTCGGAACCACGAGTCTTCGTGAGGGAAGCTCCGGATTGCAAGAAGCTTACACCAAAGCTTGTCCCAATTCGGCCAAAAAAATTACCGTAGCATGTTGGTGCCATGTCATGACACCATGCCAAGTTTCATGATTTTCAGGCATGTTTTTGATTTACAGGAATTAAACAACCGAGTTTCTCAATCTTTCCGGGCGAGCCACGACGCCCAGATGTTTGAATTTCATTCCCATCTCTTTCATAGGACATATAAATTCACCCAAGGACACATGTGATTTTTCAAACAACTTTGGTGTACTGGAGCATATTCTTGTAGTTCAAATTTGAATTATGCACATTAAATGCCCAGAAACTGAATTAATGCATAAAAATGCCAAACGGACCCTGAATAATTCATAATTTTAGCACGATACCTCTATTTGATCTAATCTGCCTGTGTAAAAAAATTAAGACGGGGGAAGGCAATATACGTATCTAGTTTCGCACACGGAGGTGACACGTTCCCTCTCGGAACCACGAGTCTTCTTGAGGGAAGCTCTGGTCTGCAAGAAGCTTACACCAAAGCTTGTCCCAATTCGGCCAAAAAAATTACCGTAGCATGTTGGTGCCATGTCATGACACCATGCCAAGTTTCATGATTTTCAGGCATGTTTTTGATTTACAGGAATTAAACAACCATGTTTCTCAATCTTTCAGGGCGAGCCACGACGCCCAGATGTTTGAATTTCATTCCCATCTCTTGCATAGGACCTATAAATTCACCCAAGGACACACATGTGATTTTCAAACAACTTTGGTGCACTGGAGCATATTCTTGTAGTTCAAATTTGATTTATGCACATTAAATGCCCAGAAACTGAATTAATGCATAAAAATGCCAAACGGACCCAGATTAATTCAAATATTCAGCACGATTACTCTATTTGATCTAATCTTCCTGTGTAAAAAAATTAAGGCGGGAGAAGGCAATATACGTATCTAGTTTCGCACACGTAGGTGACACGTTCCGTGTCGGAACCACGAGTCTTCTTGAGGGAAGCTCCGGATTGCAAGAAGCTTACACCAAAGCTTGTCCCAATTCGGCCAAAAAAATTACCGTAGCATGTTGGTGCCATGTCATGACACCATGCCAAGTTTCATGATTTTCAGGCGTGTTTTTGATTTACAGGAATTAAACAACCAAGTTTCTCAATCTTTCCGGGCGGGCCACGACGCCCAGATGTTTGATTTTCATTCCCATCTCTTGCATAGGACCTAGAAATTCACCCAAGGACACACATGTGATTTTTCAAACAACTTTGGCGCACTGGAGCATATTCTTGTAGTTCAAATTTGAATTATGCACATTAAATGCCTAGAAACTCAATTAATGCATAAAAATGCCAAACGGACCCAGAATAATTCATAATTTTAGCACGATACCTCTATTTGATCTAATCTGCCTGTGTAAAAAAATTAAGACGGGGGAAGGCAATATACGTATCTAGTTTCGCACACGGAGGTGACACGTTCCCTCTCGGAACCACGAGTCTTCTTGAGGGATGCTCTGGTTTGCAAGAAGCTTACACCAAAGCTTGTCCCAATTCGGCCAAAAAAATTACCGTAGCATGTTGGTGCCATGTCATGACACCATGCCAAGTTTCATGATTTTCAGGCATGTTTTTGATTTACAGGAATTAAACAACCATGTTTCTCAATCTTTCAGGGCGAGCCACGACGCCCACATGTTTGAATTTCATTCCCATCTCTTGCATAGGACCTAGAAATTCACCCAAGGACACACATGTGATTTTCAAACAACTTTGGTGCACTGGAGCATATTCTTGTAGTTCAAATTTGAATTATGCACATTAAATGCCCAGAAACTGAATTAATGCATAAAAATGCCAAACGAACCCAGATTAATTCAAAAATTTAGCACGATTCCTCTATTTGATCTAATCTTCCTGTGTAAAAAAATTAAGGCGGGAGAAGGCAATATACGTATCTAGTTTCGCACACGGAGGTGACACGTTCCCTCTCGGAACCACGAGTCTTCTTGAGGGAAGCTCCGGATTGCAAGAAGCTTACACCAAAGCTTGTCCCAATTCGGCCAAAAAAATTACCGTAGCATGTTGGTGCCATGTCATGACACCATGCCAAGTTTCATGATTTTCAGGCATGTTTTTGATATACAGGAATTAAACAACCAAGTTTCTCAATCTTTCCGGGCGAGCCACGACGCCCAGATGTTTGAATTTCATTCCCATCTCTTGCATAGGACCTATAAATTCACCCAAGGACACACATGTGATTTTTCAAACAACTTTGGTGCACTGGAGCATATTCTTATAGTTCAAATTTGAATTATGCACATTAAATGCCCAGAAACTCAATTAATGCATAAAAATGCCAAACGAACCCAGAATAATTCAAAATTTTAGCACGATACCTCTATTTGATCTAATATGCCTGTGTAAAAAAATTAAGGCGGGAGAAGGCAATATACGTATCTAGTTTCGCACACGTAGGTGACACGTTCCGTGTCGGAACCACGAGTCTTCTTGAGGGAAGCTCCGGATTGCAAGAAGCTTACACGAAAGCTTGTCCCAATTCGGCCAAAAAAATTACCATAGCATGTTGGTGCCATGTCATGACACCATGCCAAGTTTCATGATTTTCAGGCGTGTTTTTGATTTACAGGAATTAAACAACCAAGTTTCTCAATCTTTCCGGGCGAGCCACGACGCCCAGATGTTTTAATTTCATTCCCATCTCTTGCATAGGACCTAGAAATTCACCTAAGGACACACATGTGATTTTTCAAACAACTTTGGGGCACTGGAGCATCTTCTTGTAGTTCAAATTTGAAATATGCACATTAAATGCCTAGAAACTCAATTAATGCATAAAAATGCCAAACGGACCCAGATTAGTTCATAATTTTAGCACGATACCTCTATTTGATCTAATCTGCCTGTGTAAAAAAATTAAGGCGGGAGAAGGCAATATACGTATCTAGTTTCGCACACGGAGGTGACACGTTCCCTCTCGGAACCACGAGTCTTCTTGAGGGAAGCTCTGGTTTGCAAGAAGCTTACACCAAAGCTTGTCGCAATTCGGCCAAAAAAATTACCGTAACATGTTGGTGCCATGTCATGACACCATGCCAAGTTTCATGATTTTCAGGCATGTTTTTGATTAACAGGAATTAAACAACCAAGTTTCTCAATCTTTCCGGGCGAGCCACGACGCCCAGATGTTTGAATTTCATTCCCATCTCTTGCATAGGACCTATAAATTCACCCAAGGACACACATGTGATTTTTCAAACAACTTTGGTGCACTGGAGCATATTCTTATAGTTCAAATTTGAATTATGCACATTAAATGCCCAGAAACTTAATTAATGCATAAAAATGCCAAACGAACCCAGAATAATTCAAAATTTTAGCACGATACCTCTATTTGATCTAATATGCCTGTGTAAAAAAATTAAGGCGGGAGAAGGCAATATACGTATCTAGTTTCGCACACGTAGGTGACACGTTCCGTGTCGGAACCACGAGTCTTCTTGAGGGAAGCTCCGGATTGCAAGAAGCTTACACCAAAGCTTGTCCCAATTCGGCCAAAAAAAATTCCGTAGCATGTTGGTGCCATGTCATGACACCATGCCAAGTTTCATGATTTTCAGGCGTGCTTTTGATTTACAGGAATTAAACAACCAAGTTTCTCAATCTTTCCGGGCGAGCCACGACGCCCAGATGTTTTAATTTCATTCCCATCTCTTGCATAGGACCTAGAAATACACCCAAGGACACACATGTTATTTTTCAAACAACTTTGGTGCACTGTAGCATCTTCTTGTAGTTCAAAATTGAATTATGCACATTAAATGCCTAGAAACTCAATTAATGCATAAAAATGCCAAACGGACCCTGAATAATTCATAATTTTAGCACGATACCTCTATTTGATCTAATCTGCCTGTGTAAAAAAATTAAGGCGGGGGAAGGCAATATACGTATCTAGTTTCGCACACGTAGGTGACACGTTCCCTCTCGGAACCACGAGTCTTCTTGAGGGAAGCTCTGGTTTGCAAGAAGCTTACACCAAAGCTTGTCCCAACTCGGCCAAAAAAATTACCGTAGCATGTTGGTGCCATGTCATGACACCATGCCAAGTTTCATGATTTTCAGGCATGTTTTTGATTTACAGGAATTAAACAACCATGTTTCTCAATCTTTCCGGGCGAGCCACGACGCCCAGATGTTTGAATTTCATTCCCATCTCTTGCATAGGACCTATAAATTCACCCAAGGACACACATGTGATTTTCAAACAACTTTGGTGCACTGGAGCATATTCTTGTAGTTCAAATTTGAATTATGCACATTAAATGCCCAGAAACTGAATTAATGCATAAAAATGCCAAACGAACCCAGATTAATTCAAAAATTTAGCACGATTCCTCTATTTGATCTAATCTTCCTGTGTAAAAAAATTAAGGCGGGAGAAGGCAATATACGTATCTAGTTTCGCACACGGAGGTGACACGTTCCCTCTCGGAACCACGAGTCTTCTTGAGGGAAGCTCCGGATTGCAAGAAGCTTACACCAAAGCTTGTCCCAATTCGGCCAAAAAAATTACCGTAGCATGTTGGTGCCATGTCATGACACCATGCCAAGTTTCATGATTTTCAGGCATGTTTTTGATTTACAGGAATTAAACAACCAAGTTTCTCAATCTTTCCGGGCGAGCCACGACGCCCAGATGTTTGAATTTCATTCCCATCTCTTGCATAGGACCTATAAATTCACCCAAGGACACACATGTGATTTTTCAAACAACTTTGGTGCATTGGAGCATATTCTTATAGTTCAAATTTGAATTATGCACATTAAATGCCTAGAAACTCAATTAATGCATAAAAATGCCAAACGGACCCTGAATAATTCATAATTTTAGCACGATACCTCTATTTGATCTAATCTGCCTATGTAAAAAAATTAAGGCGGGGGAAGGCAATATACGTATCTAGTTTCGCACACGGAGGTGACACGTTCCCTCTCGGAACCACGAGTCTTCTTGAGGGAAGCTCTGGTTTGCAAGAAGCTTACACCAAAGCTTGTCCCAACTCGGCCAAAAAAATTACCGTAGCATGTTGGTGCCATGTCATGACACCATGCCAAGTTTCATGATTTTCAGGCATGTTTTTGATTTACAGGAATTAAACAACCAAGTTTCTCAATCTTTCCGGGCGTGCCACGACGCCCAGATGTTTGAATTTCATTCCCATCTCTTGCATAGGACCTATAAATTCACCCAAGGACACACATGTGATTTTTCAAACAACTTTGGTGCACTGGAGCATATTCTTATAGTTCAAATTTGAATTATGCACATTAATTCCCTAGAAACTCAATTAATGCATAAAAATGCCAAACGGACCCAGAATAATTCATAATTTTAGCACGATACCTCTATTTGATCTAATCTGCCTGTGTAAAAAAATTAAGGCTGGAGAAGGCAATATACGTATCTAGTTTCGCACACGGAGGTGACACGTTCCCTCTCGGAACCACGAGTCTTCTTGAGGGAAGCTCCGGATTGCAAGAAGCTTACACCAAAGCTTGTCCCAATTCGGCCAAAAAAATTACCGTAGCATGTTGGTGCCATGTCATGACACCATGCCAAGTTTCATGATTTTCAGGCATGTTTTTGATTTACAGGAATTAAACAACCAAGTTTCTCAATCTTTCCGGGCGAGCCACGACGCCCAGATGTTTGAATTTCATTCCCATCTCTTGCATAGGACCTATAAATTCACCCAAGGACACACATGTGATTTTTCAAACAACTTTGGTGCACTGGAGCATCTTCTTGTAGTTCAAATTTGAATTATGCACATTAAATGCCTAGAAACTCAATTAATGCATAAAAATGCCAAACGGACCCAGATTAGTTCATAATTTTAGCACGATACCTCTATTTGATCTAATCTGCCTGTGTAAAAAAATTAAGGCGGGAGAAGGCAATATACGTATCTAGTTTCGCACACGGAGGTGACACGTTCCCTCTCGGAACCACGAGTCTTCTTGAGGGAAGCTCCGGATTGCAAGAAGCTTACACCAAAGCTTGTCCCAATTCGGCCAAAAAAATTACCGTAGCATGTTGGTGCCATGTCATGACACCATGCCAAGTTTCATGATTTTCAGGCATGTTTTTGATTTACAGGAATTAAACAACCAAGTTTCTCAATCTTTCCGGGCGTGCCACGACGCCCAGATGTTTGAATTTCATTCCCATCTCTTGCATAGGACCTATAAATTCGCCCAAGGACACACATGTGATTTTTCAAACAACTTTGGTGCACTGGAGCATATTCTTATAGTTCAAATTTGAATTATGCACATTAAATGCCCAGAAACTCAATTAATGCATAAAAATGCCAAACGAACCCAGAATAATTCAAAATTTTAGCACGATACCTCTATTTGATCTAATATGCCTGTGTAAAAAAATTAAGGCGGGAGAAGGCAATATACGTATCTAGTTTCGCACACGTAGGTGACACGTTCCGTGTCGGAACCACGAGTCTTCTTGAGGGAAGCTCCGGATTGCAAGAAGCTTACACCAAAGCTTGTCCCAATTCGGCCAAAAAAATTACCGTAGCATGTTGGTTCCATGTCATGACACCATGCCAAGTTTCATGATTTTCAGGCGTGTTTTTGATTTATAGGAATTAAACAACCAAGTTTCTCAATCTTTCCGGGCGCGCCACGACGCCCAGATGTTTGAATTTCATTCCCATCTCTTGCATAGGACCTAGAAATTCACCCAAGGACACACATGTGATTTTTCAAACAACTTTGGTGCACTGGAGCATATTCTTGTAATTCAAATTTGAATTATGCACATTAAATGCCTAGAAACTCAATTAATGCATAAAAATGCCAAACGGACCCAGAATAATTCATAATTTTAGCACGATACCTCTATTTGATCTAATCTGCCTGTGTAAAAAAATTAAGACGGGGGAAGGCAATATACTTATCTAGTTTCGCACACGGAGGTGACACGTTCCCTCTCGGAACCACGAGTCTTCTTGAGGGAAGCTCTGGTTTGCAAGAAGCTTACACCAAAGCTTGTCCCAATTCGGCCAAAAAAATTACCGTAGCATGTTGGTGCCATGTCATGACACCATGCCAAGTTTCATGATTTTCAGGCATGTTTTTGATTTACAGGAATTAAACAACCATGTTTCTCAATCTTTCAGGGCGAGCCACGACGCCCAGATGTTTGAATTTCATTCCCATCTCTTGCATAGGACCTATAAATTCACCCAAGGACACACATGTGATTTTCAAACAACTTTGGTGCACTGGAGCATATTCTTGTAGTTCAAATTTGAATTATGCACATTAAATGCCCAGAAACTGAATTAATGCATAAAAATGCCAAACGAACCCAGATTAATTCAAAAATTTAGCACGATTCCTCTATTTGATCTAATCTTCCTGTGTAAAAAAATTAAGGCGGGAGAAGGCAATATACGTATCTAGTTTCGCACACGGAGGTGACACGTTCCCTCTCGGAACCACGAGTCTTCTTGAGGGAAGCTCCGGATTGCAAGAAGCTTACACCAAAGCTTGTCCCAATTCGGCCAAAAAAATTACCGTAGCATGTTGGTGCCATGTCATGACACCATGCCAAGTTTCATGATTTTCAGGCATGTTTTTGATTTACAGGAATTAAACAACCAAGTTTCTCAATCTTTCTGGGCGAGCCACGACGCCCAGATGTTTGAATTTCATTCCCATCTCTTGCATAGGACCTATAAATTCACCCAAGGACACACATGTGATTTTCAAACAACTTTGGTGCATTGGAGCATATTCTTATAGTTCAAATTTGAATTATGCACATTAAATGCCCAGAAACTCAATTAATGCATAAAAATGCCAAACGAACCCAGAATAATTCAAAATTTTAGCACGATACCTCTATTTGATCTAATATGCCTGTGTAAAAAATTAAGGCGGGAGAAGGCAATATACGTATCTAGTTTCGCACACGTAGGTGACACGTTCCGTGTGGGAACCACGAGTCTTCTTGAGGGAAGCTCCGGATTGCAAGAAGCTTACACCAAAGCTTGTCCCAATTCGGCCAAAAAAATTACCGTAGCATGTTGGTTCCATGTCATGACACCATGCCAAGTTTCATGATTTTCAGGCGTGTTTTTGATTTATAGGAATTAAACAACCAAGTTTCTCAATCTTTCCGGGCGAGCCACGACGCCCAGATGTTTGAATTTCATTCCCATCTCTTGCATAGGACCTAGAAATTCACCCAAGGACACACATGTGATTTTTCAAACAACTTTGGTGCACTGGAGCATATTCTTGTAGTTCAAATTTGAATTATGCACATTAAATGCCTAGAAACTCAATTAATGCATAAAAATGCCAAACGGACCCAGAATAATTCATAATTTTAGCACGATACCTCTATTTGATCTAATCTGCCTGTGTAAAAAAATTAAGACGGGGGAAGGCAATATACGTATCTAGTTTCGCACACGGAGGTGACACGTTCCCTCTCGGAACCACGAGTCTTCTTGAGGGAAGCTCTGGTTTGCAAGAAGCTTACACCAAAGCTTGTCCCAATTCGGCCAAAAAAATTACCGTAGCATGTTGGTGCCATGTCATGACACCATGCCAAGTTTCATGATTTTCAGGCATGTTTTTGATTTACAGGAATTAAACAACCAAGTTTCTCAATCTTTCCGGGCGAGCCACGACGCCCAGATGTTTGAATTTCATTCCCTTCTCTTGCATAGGACCTATAAATTCACCCAAGGACACACATGTGATTTTCAAACAACTTTGGTGCACTGGAGCATATTCTTGTAGTTCAAATTTGAATTATGCACATTAAATGCCTAGAAACTCAATTAATGCATAAAAATGCCAAACGGACCCAGATTAATTCAAAAATTTAGCACGATTCCTCTATTTGATCTAATCTTCCTGTGTAAAAAAATTAAGGCGGGAGAAGGCAATATACGTATCTAGTTTCGCACACGGAGGTGACACGTTCCCTCTCGGAACCACGAGTCTTCTTGAGGGAAGCTCCGGATTGCAAGAAGCTTACACCATAGCTTGTCCCAATTCGGCCAAAAAAATTACCGTAGCATGTTGGTGCCATGTCATGACACCATGCCAAGTTTCATGATTTTCAGGCATGTTTTTGATTTACAGGAATTAAACAACCAAGTTTCTCAATCTTTCCGGGCGAGCCACGACGCCCAGATGTTTGAATTTCATTCCCATCTCTTGCATAGGACCTATAAATTCACCCAAGGACACACATGTGATTTTTCAAACAACTTTGGTGCACTGGAGCATATTCTTATAGTTCAAATTTGAATTATGCACATTAAATGCCCAGAAACTCAATTAATGCATAAAAATGCCAAACGAACCCAGAATAATTCAAAATTTTAGCACGATACCTCTATTTGATCTAATATGCCTGTGTAAAAAAATTAAAGCGGGAGAAGGCAATATACGTATCTAGTTTCGCACACGTAGGTGACACGTTCCGTGTCGGAACCACGAGTCTTCTTGAGGGAAGCTCCGGATTGCAAGAAGCTTACACCAAAGCTTGTCCCAATTCGGCCAAAAAAATTACCATAGCATGTTGGTGCCATGTCATGACACCATGCCAAGTTTCATGATTTTCAGGCGTGTTTTTGATTTACAAGAATTAAACAACCAAGTTTCTCAATCTTTCCGGGCGAGCCACGACGCCCAGATGTTTTAATTTCATTCCCATCTCTTGCATAGGAACTAGAAATTCACCTAAGGACACACATGTGATTTTTCAAACAACTTTGGTGCACTGGAGCATCTTCTTGTAGTTCAAATTTGAATTATGCACATTAAATGCCTAGAAACTCAATTAATGCAGAAAAATGCCACACGGACCCAGAATAATTCATAATTTTAGCACGATACCTCTATTTGATCTAATCTGCCTGTGTAAAAAAATTAAGGCGGGAGAAGGCAATATACGTATCTAGTTTCGCACACGTAGGTGACACGTTCCGTGTCGGAACCACGAGTCTTCTTGAGGGAAGCTCTGGTTTGCAAGAAGCTTACACCAAACTTGTCCCAATTCGGCCAAAAAAATTTCCGTAGCATGTTGGTGCCATGTCATGACACCATGCCAAGTTTCATGATTTTCAGGCGTGCTTTTGATTTACAGGAATTAAACAACCATGTTTCTCAATCTTTCCGGGCGAGCCACGACGCCCAGATGTTTTAATTTCATTCCCATCTCTTGCATAGGACCTAGAAATACACCCAAGGACACACTTGTTATTTTTCAAACAACTTTGGTGCACTTGAGCATATTCTTGTAGTTCAAATTTGAATTATGCACATTAAATGCCTAGAAACTCAATTAATGCATAAAAATGCCAAACGGACCCTGAATAATTCATAATTTTAGCACGATACCTCTATTTGATCTAATCTGCCTGTGTAAAAAAATTAAGGCGGGGGAAGGCAATATACGTATCTAGTTTCGCACACGGAGGTGACACGTTCCCTCTCGGAACCACGAGTCTTCTTGAGGGAAGCTCTGGTTTGCAAGAAGCTTACACCAAAGCTTGTCCCAACTCGGCCAAAAAAATTACCGTAGCATGTTGGTGCCATGTCATGACACCATGCCAAGTTTCATGATTTTCAGGCATGTTTTTGATTTACAGGAATTAAACAACCATGTTTCTCAATCTTTCCGGGCGAGCCACGACGCCCAGATGTTTGAATTTCATTCCCATCTCTTGCATAGGACCTATAAATTCACCCAAGGACACACATGTGATTTTCAAACAACTTTGGTGCACTGGAGCATATTCTTGTAGTTCAAATTTGAATTATGCACATTAAATGGCCAGAAACTGAATTAATGCATAAAAATGCCAAACGAACCCAGATTAATTAAAAAATTTAGCACGATTCCTCTATTTCATCTAATCTTCCTGTGTAAAAAAATTAAGGCGGGAGAAGGCAATATACGTATCTAGTTTCGCACACGGAGGTGACACGTTCCCTCTCGGAACCACGAGTCTTCTTGAGGGAAGCTCCGGATTGCAAGAAGCTTACACCATAGCTTGTCCCAATTCGGCCAAAAAAAATACCGTAGCATGTTGGTGCCATGTCATGACACCATGCCAAGTTTCATGATTTTCAGGCATGTTTTTGATTTACAGGAATTAAACAACCAAGTTTCTCAATCTTTCCGGGCGAGCCACGACGCCCAGATGTTTGAATTTCATTCCCATCTCTTGCATAGGACCTATAAATTCACCCAAGGACACACATGTGATTTTTCAAACAACTTTGGTGCACTGGAGCATATTCTTATAGTTCAAATTTGAATTATGCACATTAAATGCCCAGAAACTCAATTAATGCATAAAAATGCCAAACGAACCCAGAATAATTCAAAATTTTAGCACGATACCTCTATTTGATCTAATATGCCTGTGTAAAAAAATTAAGGCGGGAGAAGGCAATATACGTATCTAGTTTCGCACACGTAGGTGACACGTTCCGTGTCGGAACCACGAGTCTTCTTGAGGGAAGCTCCGGATTGCAAGAAGCTTACACCAAAGCTTGTCCCAATTCGGCCAAAAAAATTACCGTAGCATGTTGGTTCCATGTCATGACACCATGCCAAGATTCATGATTTTCAGGCGTGTTTTTGATTTATAGGAATTAAACAACCAAGTTTCTCAATCTTTCCGGGCGAGCCACGACGCCCAGATGTTTGAATTTCATTCCCATCTCTTGCATAGGACCTAGAAATTCACCCAAGGACACAAATGTGATTTTTCAAACAACTTTGGTGCACTGGAGCATATTCTTGTAATTCAAATTTGAATTATGCACATTAAATGCCTAGAAACTCAATTAATGCATAAAAATGCCAAACGGACCCAGAATAATTCATAATTTTAGCACGATACCTCTATTTGATCTAATCTGCCTGTGTAAAAAAATTAAGACGGGGGAAGGCAATATACGTATCTAGTTTCGCACACGGAGGTGACACGTTCCCTCTCGGAACCACGAGTCTTCTTGAGGGAAGCTCTGGTTTGCAAGAAGCTTACACCAAAGCTTGTCCCAATTCGGCCAAAAAAATTACCGTAGCATGTTGGTGCCATGTCATGACACCATGCCAAGTTTCATGATTTTCAGGCATGTTTTTGATTTACAGGAATTAAACAACCATGTTTCTCAATCTTTCAGGGCGAGCCACGACGCCCAGATGTTTGAATTTCATTCCCATCTCTTGCATAGGACCTATAAATTCACCCAAGGACACACATGTGATTTTCAAACAACTTTGGTGCACTGGAGCATATTCTTGTAGTTCAAATTTGAATTATGCACATTAAATGCCCAGAAACTGAATTAATGCATAAAAATGCCAAACGAACCCAGATTAATTCAAAAATTTAGCACGATTCCTCTATTTGATCTAATCTTCCTGTGTAAAAAAATTAAGGCGGGAGAAGGCAATATACGTATCTAGTTTCGCACACGGAGGTGACACGTTCCCTCTCGGAACCACGAGTCTTCTTGAGGGAAGCTCCGGATTGCAAGAAGCTTACACCATAGCTTGTCCCAATTCGGCCAAAAAAATTACCGTAGCATGTTGGTGCCATGTCATGACACCATGCCAAGTTTCATGATTTTCAGGCATGTTTTTGATTTACAGGAATTAAACAACCAAGTTTCTCAATCTTTCCGGGCGAGCGACGATGCCCAGATGTTTGAATTTCATTCCCATCTCTTGCATAGGACCTATAAATTCACCCAAGGACACACATGTGATTTTTCAAACAACTTTGGTGCACTTGAGCATATTCTTATAGTTCAAATTTGAATTATGCACATTAAATGCCCAGAAACTCAATTAATGCATACAAATGCCAAACGAACCCAGAATAATTCAAAATTTTAGCACGATACCTCTATTTGATCTAATATGCCTGTGTAAAAGAATTAAAGCGGGAGAAGGCAATATACGTATCTAGTTTCGCACACGTAGGTGACACGTTCCGTGTCGGAACCACGAGTCTTCTTGAGGGAAGCTCCGGATTGCAAGAAGCTTACACCAAAGCTTGTCCCAATTCGGCCAAAAAAATTACCATAGCATGTTGGTGCCATGTCATGACACCATGCCAAGTTTCATGATTTTCAGGCGTGTTTTTGATTTACAAGAATTAAACAACCAAGTTTCTCAATCTTTCCGGGCGAGCCACGACGCCCAGATGTTTTAATTTCATTCCCATCTCTTGCATAGGAACTAGAAATTCACCTAAGGACACACATGTGATTTTTCAAACAACTTTGGTGCACTGGAGCATCTTCTTGTAGTTCAAATTTGAATTATGCACATTAAATGCCTAGAAACTCAATTAATGCAGAAAAATGCCAAACGGACCCAGAATAATTCATAATTTTAGCACGATACCTCTATTTGATCTAATCTGCCTGTGTAAAAAAATTAAGGCGGGAGAAGGCAATATACGTATCTAGTTTCGCACACGTAGGTGACACGTTCCGTGTCGGAACCACGAGTCTTCTTGAGGGAAGCTCTGGTTTGCAAGAAGCTTACACCAAAGCTTGTCCCAATTCGGCCAAAAAAAATTCCGTAGCATGTTGGTGCCATGTCATGACACCATGCCAAGTTTCATGATTTTCAGGCGTGCTTTTGATTTACAGGAATTAAACAACCATGTTTCTCAATCTTTCCGGGCGAGCCACGACGCCCAGATGTTTTAATTTCATTCCCATCTCTTGCATAGGACCTAGAAATACACCCAAGGACACACATGTTATTTTTCAAACAACTTTGGTGCACTGGAGCATATTCTTGTAGTTCAAATTTGAATTATGCACATTAAATGCCTAGAAACTCAATTAATGCATAAAAATGCCAAACGGACCCTGAATAATTCATAATTTTAGCACGATACCTCTATTTGATCTAATCTGCCTATGTAAAAAAATTAAGGCGGGGGAAGGCAATATACGTATCTAGTTTCGCACACGGAGGTGACACGTTCCCTCTCGGAACCACGAGTCTTCTTGAGGGAAGCTCTGGTTTGCAAGAAGCTTACACCAAAGCTTGTCCCAACTCGGCCAAAAAAATTACCGTAGCATGTTGGTGCCATGTCATGACACCATGCCAAGTTTCATGATTTTCAGGCATGTTTTTGATTTACAGGAATTAAACAACCATGTTTCTCAATCTTTCCGGGCGAGCCACGACGCCCAGATGTTTGAATTTCATTCCCATCTCTTGCATAGGACCTATAAATTCACCCAAGGACACACATGTGATTTTCAAACAACTTTGGTGCACTGGAGCATATTCTTGTAGTTCAAATTTGAATTATGCACATTAAATGCCCAGAAACTGAATTAATGCATAAAAATGCCAAACGAACCCAGATTAATTCAAAAATTTAGCACGATTCCTCTATTTGATCTAATCTTCCTGTGTAAAAAAATTAAGGCGGGAGAAGGCAATATACGTATCTAGTTTCGCACACGGAGGTGACACGTTCCCTCTCGGAACCACGAGTCTTCTTGAGGGAAGCTCCGGATTGCAAGAAGCTTACACCATAGCTTGTCCCAATTCGGCCAAAAAAATTACCGTAGCATGTTGGTGCCATGTCATGACACCATGCCAAGTTTCATGATTTTCAGGCATGTTTTTGATTTACAGGAATTAAACAACCAAGTTTCTCAATCTTTCCGGGCGAGCCACGACGCCCAGATGTTTGAATTTCATTCCCATCTCTTGCATAGGACCTATAAATTCACCCAAGGACACACATGTGATTTTTCAAACAACTTTGGTGCACTTGAGCATATTCTTATAGTTCAAATTTGAATTATGCACATTAAATGCCCAGAAACTCAATTAATGCATACAAATGCCAAACGAACCCAGAATAATTCAAAATTTTAGCACGATACCTCTATTTGATCTAATATGCCTGTGTAAAAAAATTAAAGCGGGAGAAGGCAATATACGTATCTAGTTTCGCACACGTAGGTGACACGTTCCGTGTCGGAACCACGAGTCTTCTTGAGGGAAGCTCCGGATTGCAAGAAGCTTACACCAAAGCTTGTCCCAATTCGGCCAAAAAAATTACCATAGCATGTTGGTGCCATGTCATGACACCATGCCAAGTTTCATGATTTTCAGGCGTGTTTTTGATTTACAAGAATTAAACAACCAAGTTTCTCAATCTTTCCGGGCGAGCCACGACGCCCAGATGTTTTAATTTCATTCCCATCTCTTGCATAGGAACTAGAAATTCACCTAAGGACACACATGTGATTTTTCAAACAACTTTGGTGCACTGGAGCATCTTCTTGTAGTTCAAATTTGAATTATGCACATTAAATGCCTAGAAACTCAATTAATGCATAAAAATGCCAAACGGACCCAGAATAATTCATAATTTTAGCACGATACCTCTATTTGATCTAATCTGCCTGTGTAAAAAAATTAAGGCGGGAGAAGGCAATATACGTATCTAGTTTCGCACACGTAGGTGACACGTTCCGTGTCGGAACCACGAGTCTTCTTGAGGGAAGCTCTGGTTTGCAAGAAGCTTACACCAAACTTGTCCCAATTCGGCCAAAAAAAATTCCGTAGCATGTTGGTGCCATGTCATGACACCATGCCAAGTTTCATGATTTTCAGGCGTGCTTTTGATTTACAGGAATTAAACAACCATGTTTCTCAATCTTTCCGGGCGAGCCACGACGCCCAGATGTTTTAATTTCATTCCCATCTCTTGCATAGGACCTAGAAATACACCCAAGGACACACATGTTATTTTTCAAACAACTTTGGTGCACTTGAGCATATTCTTGTAGTTCAAATTTGAATTATGCACATTAAATGCCTAGAAACTCAATTAATGCATAAAAATGCCAAACGGACCCTGAATAATTCATAATTTTAGCACGATACCTCTATTTGATCTAATCTGCCTGTGTAAAAAAATTAAGGCGGGGGAAGGCAATATACGTATCTAGTTTCGCACACGGAGGTGACACGTTCCCTCTCGGAACCACGAGTCTTCTTGAGGGAAGCTCTGGTTTGCAAGAAGCTTACACCAAAGCTTGTCCCAACTCGGCCAAAAAAATTACCGTAGCATGTTGGTGCCATGTCATGACACCATGCCAAGTTTCATGATTTTCAGGCATGTTTTTGATTTACAGGAATTAAACAACCATGTTTCTCAATCTTTCCGGGCGAGCCACGACGCCCAGATGTTTGAATTTCATTCCCATCTCTTGCATAGGACCTATAAATTCACCCAAGGACACACATGTGATTTTCAAACAACTTTGGTGCACTGGAGCATATTCTTGTAGTTCAAATTTGAATTATGCACATTAAATGCCCAGAAACTGAATTAATGCATAAAAATGCCAAACGAACCCAGATTAATTAAAAAATTTAGCACGATTCCTCTATTTCATCTAATCTTCCTGTGTAAAAAAATTAAGGCGGGAGAAGGCAATATACGTATCTAGTTTCGCACACGGAGGTGACACGTTCCCTCTCGGAACCACGAGTCTTCTTGAGGGAAGCTCCGGATTGCAAGAAGCTTACACCAAAGCTTGTCCCAATTCGGCCAAAAAAATTACCGTAGCATGTTGGTGCCATGTCATGACACCATGCCAAGTTTCATGATTTTCAGGCATGTTTTTGATTTACAGGAATTAAACAACCAAGTTTCTCAATATTTCCGGGCGAGCCACGACGCCCAGATGTTTGAATTTCATTCCCATCTCTTGCATAGGACCTATAAATTCACCCAAGGACACACATGTGATTTTTCAAACAACTTTGGTGCACTGGAGCATATTCTTATAGTTCAAATTTGAATTATGCACATTAAATGCCCAGAAACTCAATTAATGCATAAAAATGACAAACGAACCCAGAATAATTCAAAATTTTAGCACGATACCTCTATTTGATCTAATATGCCTGTGTAAAAAAATTAAGGCGGGAGAAGGCAATATACGTATCTAGTTTCGCACACGTAGGTGACACGTTCCGTGTCGGAACCACGAGTCTTCTTGAGGGAAGCTCCGGATTGCAAGAAGCTTACACCAAAGCTTGTCCCAATTCGGCCAAAAAAATTACCGTAGCATGTTGGTTCCATGTCATGACACCATGCCAAGTTTCATGATTTTCAGGCGTGTTTTTGATTTATAGGAATTAAACAACCAAGTTTCTCAATCTTTCCGGGCGAGCCACGACGCCCAGATGTTTTAATTTCATTCCCATCTCTTGCATAGGAACTAGAAATTCACCTAAGGACACACATGTGATTTTTCAAACAACTTTGGTGCACTGGAGCATCTTCTTGTAGTTCAAATTTGAATTATGCACATTAAATGCCTAGAAACTCAATTAATGCATAAAAATGCCAAACGGACCCAGAATAATTCATAATTTTAGCACGATACCTCTATTTGATCTAATCTGCCTGTGTAAAAAAATTAAGGCGGGAGAAGGCAATATACGTATCTAGTTTCGCACACGTAGGTGACACGTTCCGTGTCGGAACCACGAGTCTTCTTGAGGGAAGCTCTGGTTTGCAAGAAGCTTACACCAAACTTGTCCCAATTCGGCCAAAAAAAATTCCGTAGCATGTTGGTGCCATGTCATGACACCATGCCAAGTTTCATGATTTTCAGGCGTGCTTTTGATTTACAGGAATTAAACAACCATGTTTCTCAATCTTTCCGGGCGAGCCACGACGCCCAGATGTTTTAATTTCATTCCCATCTCTTGCATAGGACCTAGAAATACACCCAAGGACACACATGTTATTTTTCAAACAACTTTGGTGCACTTGAGCATATTCTTGTAGTTCAAATTTGAATTATGCACATTAAATGCCTAGAAACTCAATTAATGCATAAAAATGCCAAACGGACCCTGAATAATTCATAATTTTAGCACGATACCTCTATTTGATCTAATCTGCCTGTGTAAAAAAATTAAGGCGGGGGAAGGCAATATACGTATCTAGTTTCGCACACGGAGGTGACACGTTCCCTCTCGGAACCACGAGTCTTCTTGAGGGAAGCTCTGGTTTGCAAGAAGCTTACACCAAAGCTTGTCCCAACTCGGCCAAAAAAATTACCGTAGCATGTTGGTGCCATGTCATGACACCATGCCAAGTTTCATGATTTTCAGGCATGTTTTTGATTTACAGGAATTAAACAACCATGTTTCTCAATCTTTCCGGGCGAGCCACGACGCCCAGATGTTTGAATTTCATTCCCATCTCTTGCATAGGACCTATAAATTCACCCAAGGACACACATGTGATTTTCAAACAACTTTGGTGCACTGGAGCATATTCTTGTAGTTCAAATTTAATTATGCACATTAAATGCCCAGAAACACAATTAATGCATAAAAATGCCAAACGGACCCAGAATAATTCATAATTTTAGCACGATACCTCTATTTGATCTAATCTGCCTGTGTAAAAAAATTAAGGCTGGAGAAGGAAATATACGTATCTAGTTTCGCACACGGAGGTGACACGTTCCCTCTCGGAACCACGAGTCTTCTTGAGGGAAGCTCCGGATTGCAAGAAGCTTACACCAAAGCTTGTCCCAATTCGGCCAAAAAAATTACCGTAGCATGTTGGTGCCATGTCATGACACCATGCCAAGTTTCATGATTTTCAGGCATGTTTTTGATTTACAGGAATTAAACAACCAAGTTTCTCAATCTTTCCGGGCGAGCCACGACGCCCAGATGTTTGAATTTCATTCCCATCTCTTGCATAGGACCTATAAATTCACCCAAGGACACACATGTGATTTTTCAAACAACTTTGGTGCACTGGAGCATATTCTTATAGTTCAAATTTGAATTATGCACATTAAATGCCCAGAAACTCAATTAATGCATAAAAATGCCAAACGAACCCAGAATAATTCAAAATTTTAGCACGATACCTCTATTTGATCTAATATGCCTGTGTAAAAAAATTAAGGCGGGAGAAGGCAATATACGTATCTAGTTTCGCACACGTAGGTGACACGTTCCGTGTCGGAACCACGAGTCTTCTTGAGGGAAGCTCCGGATTGCAAGAAGCTTACACCAAAGCTTGTCCCAATTCGGCCAAAAAAATTACCGTAGCATGTTGGTGCCATGTCATGACACCATGCCAAGTTTCATGATTTTCAGGCATGTTTTTGATTTACAGGAATTAAACAACCAAGTTTCTCAATCTTTCCGGGCGAGCCACGACGCCCAGATGTTTGAATTTCATTCCCATCTCTTGCATAGGACCTATAAATTCACCCAAGGACACACATGTGATTTTTCAAACAACTTTGGTGCACTGGAGCATATTCTTATAGTTCAAATTTGAATTATGCACATTAAATGCCCAGAAACTCAATTAATGCATAAAAATGCCAAACGAACCCAGAATAATTCAAAATTTTAGCACGATACCTCTATTTGATCTAATATGCATGTGTAAAAAAATTAAGGCGGGAGAAGGCAATATACGTATCTAGTTTCGCACACGTAGGTGACACGTTCCGTTTCGGAACCACGAGTCTTCTTGAGGGAAGCTCCGGATTGCAAGAAGCTTACACCAAAGCTTGTCCCAATTCGGCCAAAAAAATTACGGTAGCATGTTGGTGCCATCTCATGACACCATGCCAAGTTTCATGATTTTCAGGCGTGTTTTTGATTTACAGGAATTAAACAACCAAGTTTCTCAATCTTTCTGGGCGAGCCACGACGCCCAGATGTTTGAATTTCATTCCCATCTCTTGCATAGGACCTATAAATTCACCCAAGGACACACATGTGATTTTTCAAACAACTTTGGTGCACTGGAGCATATTCTTGTAGTTCAAATTTGAATTATGCACATTAAATACCCAGAAACTGAATTAATGCATAAAAATGCCAAACGGACCCAGAATAATTCATAATTTTAGCAGGATTCCTCTATTTGATCTAATCTGCCTGTGTAAAAAATTTAAGGCGGGAGAAGGCAATATACGTATCTAGTTTCGCACACGGAGGTGACACGTTCCGTGTCGGAACCACGAGTCTTCTTGAGGGAAGCTCCGGATTGCAAGAAGCTTACACCAAAGCTTGTCCCAATTCGGCCAAAAAAATTACCGTAGCATGTTGGTGCCATGTCATGACACCATGCCAAGTTTCATGATTTTCAGGCACGTTTTTGATTTACAGGAATTAAACAACCAAGTTTCTCAATCTTTCCGGGCGAGCCACAACGCCCAGATGTTTGAATTTCATTCCCATCTCTTGCATAGGACCTTTAAATTCACCCAAGGACACACATGTGATTTTTCAAACAACTTTGGTGCACTGGAGCATATTCTTGTAGTTCAAATTTAGTTATGCACATTAAATGCCCAGAAACACAATTAATGCATAAAAATGCCAAACGGACCCAGAATAATTCAAAATTTTAGCATGATACCTCTATTTGATCTAATCTGCCTGTGTAAAAAAATTAAGGCGGGAGAAGGCAATATACGTATCTAGTTTCACACACGTAGGTGACACGTTCCGTGTCGGAACCACGAGTCTTCTTGAGGGAAGCTCCGGATTGCAAGAAGCTTACACCAAAGCTTGTCCCAATTCGGCAAAAAAAATAACCGTAGCATGTTGGTGCCATGTCATGACACCATGCCAAGTTTCATGATTTTCAGGCACGTTTTTGATTTACAGGAATTAAACAACCAAGTTTCTCAATCTTTCCGGGCGAGCCACAACGCCCAGATGTTTGAATTTCATTCCCATCTCTTGCATAGGACCTTTAAATTCACCCAAGGACACACATGTGATTTTTCAAACAACTTTGGTGCACTGGAGCATATTCTTGTAGTTCAAATTTAGTTATGCACATTAAATGCCCAGAAACACAATTAATGCATAAAAATGCCAAACGGACCCAGAATAATTCAAAATTTTAGCATGATACCTCTATTTGATCTAATCTGCCTGTGTAAAAAAATTAAGGCGGGAGAAGGCAATATACGTATCTAGTTTCACACACGTAGGTGACACGTTCCGTGTCGGAACCACGAGTCTTCTTGAGGGAAGCTCCGGATTGCAAGAAGCTTACACCAAAGCTTGTCCCAATTCGGCAAAAAAAATAACCGTAGCATGTTGGTGCCATGTCATGACACCATGCCAAGTTTCATGATTTTCAGGCACGTTTTTGATTTACAGGAATTAAACAACCAAGTTTCTCAATCTTTCCGGGCGAGCCACAACGCCCAGATGTTTGAATTTCATTCCCATCTCTTGCATAGGACCTTTAAATTCACCCAAGGACACACATGTGATTTTTCAAACAACTTTGGTGCACTGGAGCATATTCTTGTAGTTCAAATTTAGTTATGCACATTAAATGCCCAGAAACACAATTAATGCATAAAAATGCCAAACGGACCCAGAATAATTCAAAATTTTAGCATGATACCTCTATTTGATCTAATCTGCCTGTGTAAAAAAATTAAGGCGGGAGAAGGCAATATACGTATCTAGTTTCACACACGTAGGTGACACGTTCCGTGTCGGAACCACGAGTCTTCTTGAGGGAAGCTCCGGATTGCAAGAAGCTTACACCAAAGCTTGTCCCAATTCGGCAAAAAAAATAACCGTAGCATGTTGGTGCCATGTCATGACACCATGCCAAGTTTCATGATTTTCAGGCACGTTTTTGATTTACAGGAATTAAACAACCAAGTTTCTCAATCTTTCCGGGCGAGCCACAACGCCCAGATGTTTGAATTTCATTCCCATCTCTTGCATAGGACCTTTAAATTCACCCAAGGACACACATGTGATTTTTCAAACAACTTTGGTGCACTGGAGCATATTCTTGTAGTTCAAATTTAGTTATGCACATTAAATGCCTAGAAACACAATTAATGCATAAAAATGCCAAACGGACCCAGAATAATTCAAAATTTTAGCACGATACCTCTATTTGATCTAATCTGCCTGTGTAAAAAAATTAAGGCGGGAGAAGGCAATATACGTATCTAGTTTCGCACACGTAGGTGACACGTTCCGTGTCGGAACCACGAGTCTTCTTGAGGGAAGCTCCGGATTGCAAGAAGCTTACACCAAAGCTTGTCCCAATTCGGCCAAAAAAATTACCGTAGCATGTTGGTGCCATCTCATGACACCATGCCAAGGATCATGATTTTCAGGCGTGTTTTTGATTTACAGGAATTAAAAAACCAAGTTTCTCAATCTTTCCGGGCGAGCCACGACGCCCAGATGTTTGAATTTCATTCCCATCTCTTGCATAGGACCTAGAAATTCACCCAAGGACACACATGTGATTTTTCAAACAACTTTGGTGCACTGGAGCATATTCTTGTAGTTCAAATTTGAATTATGCACATTAAATGCCCAGAAACTGAATTAATGCATAAAAATGCCAAACGGACCCAGATTAATCCAAAAATTTAGCACGATTCCTCTATTTGATCTATTCTGCCTGTGTAAAAAAATTAAGGCGGGAGAAGGCAATATACGTATCTAGTTTCGCACACGGAGGTGACACGTTCCGTGTCGGAACCACGAGTCTTCTTGAGGGAAGCTCCGGATTGCAAGAAGCTTACACCAAAGCTTGTCCCAATTCGGCCAAAAAAATTACCGTAGCATGTTGGTGCCATGTCATGACACCATGCCAAGTTTCATGATTTTCAGGCACATTTTTGATTTACAGGAATTAAACATCCAAGTTTCTCAATCTTTCCGGGCGAGCCACGACGCCCAGATGTTTGAATTTCAATCCCATCTCTTGCATAGGACCTTTAAATTCACCCAAGGACACACATGTGATTTTTCAAACAACTTTGGTGCACTGGAGCATATTCTTGTAGTTCAAATTTAATTATGCACATTAAATGCCCAGAAACACAATTAATGCATAAAAATGCCAAACGGACCCAGAATAATTCAAAATTTTAGCAGGATTCCTCTATTTGATCTAATCTGCCTGTGTAAAAAAATTAAGGCGGGAGAAGGCAATATACGTATCTAGTTTCGCACACGTAGGTGACACGTTCCGTGTCGGAACCACGAGTCTTCTTGAGGGAAGCTCCGGATTGCAAGAAGCTTACACCAAAGCTTGTCCCAATTCGGCCAAAAAAATTACCGTAGCATGTTGGTGCCATCTCATGACACCATGCCAAGGATCATGATTTTCAGGCGTGTTTTTGATTTACAGGAATTAAAAAACCAAATTTCTCAATCTTTCCGGGCGAGCCACGACGCCCAGATGTTTGAATTTCATTCCCATCTCTTGCATAGGACCTAGAAATTCACCCAAGGACACACATGTGATTTTTCAAACAACTTTGGTGCACTGGAGCATATTCTTGTAGTTCAAATTTGAATTATGCACATTAAATGCCCAGAAACTGAATTAATGCATAAAAATGCCAAACGGACCCAGATTAATCCAAAAATTTAGCACGATTCCTCTATTTGATCTATTCTGCCTGTCTAAAAAAATTAAGGCGGGAGAAGGCAATATACGTATCTAGTTTCGCACACGGAGGTGACACGTTCCGTGTCGGAACCACGAGTCTTCTTGAGGGAAGCTCCGGATTGCAAGAAGCTTACACCAAAGCTTGTCCCAATTCGGCCAAAAAAATTACCGTAGCATGTTGGTGCCATGTCATGACACCATGCCAAGTTTCATGATTTTCAGGCACATTTTTGATTTACAGGAATTAAACAACCAAGTTTCTCAATCTTTCCGGGCGAGCCACGACGCCCAGATGTTTGAATTTCAATCCCATCTCTTGCATAGGACCTTTAAATTCACCCAAGGACACACATGTGATTTGTCAAACAACTTTGGTGCACTTGAGCATATTCTTGTAGTTCAAATTTAATTATGCACATTAAATGCCCAGAAACACAATTAATGCATAAAAATGCCAAACGGACCCAGAATAATTCAAAATTTTAGCAGGATTCCTCTATTTGATCTAATCTGCCTGTGTAAAAAAATTAAGGCGGGAGAAGGCAATATACGTATCTAGTTTCGCACACGTAGGTGACACGTTCCGTGTCGGAACCACGAGTCTTCTTGAGGTAAGCTCCGGATTGCAAGAAGCTTACACCAAAGCTTGTCCCAATTCGGCCAAAAAAATTACCGTAGCATGTTGGTGCCATGTCATGACACCATGCCAAGTTTCATGATTTTCAGGCGTGTTTTGATTTACAGGAATTAAAAAACCAAGTTTCTCAATCTTTCCGGGCGAGCCACGACGCCCAGATGTTTGAATTTCATTCCCATCTCTTGCATAGGACCTTTAAATTCACCCAAGGACACACATGTGATTTTTCAAACAACTTTGGTGCACTGGAGCATATTCTTGTAGTTCAAATTTGAATTATGCACATTAAATGCCCAGAAACTCAATTAATGCATAAAAATGCGAGACGAACCCAGAATAATTCAAAATTTTAGCACGATACCTCTATTTGATCTAATCTGCCTGTGTAAAAAAATTAAGGCGGGAGAAGGCAATATACGTATCTAGTTTCGCACACGTAGGTGACACGTTCCGTGTCGGAACCACGAGTCTTCTTGAGGGAAGCTCCGGATTGCAAGAAGCTTACACCAAAGCTTGTCCCAATTCGGCCAAAAAAATTACGGTAGCATGTTGGTGCCATATCATGACACCATGCCAAGTATCATGATTTTCAGGCGTGTTTTTGATTTACAGGAATTAAAAAAACCAAGTTTCTCAATCTTTCCGGGCGAGCCACGACGCCCAGATGTTTGAATTTCATTCCCATCTCTTGCATAGGACCTAGAAATTCACCCAAGGACACACATGTGATTTTTCAAATAACTTTGGTGCACTGGAGCATATTCTTGTAGTTCAAATTTGAATTATGCACATTAAATGCCCAGAAACTGAATTAATGCATAAAAATGCCAAACGGACCAAGATTAATCCAAAAATTTAGCACGATTCCTCTATTTGATCTATTCTGCCTGTGTAAAAAAATTAAGGCGGGAGAAGGCAATATACGTATCTAGTTACGCACACGGAGGTGACACGTTCCCTCTCGGAACCACGAGTCTTCTTGAGGGAAGCTCTGGTTTGCAAGAAGCTTACACCAAAGCTTGTCCCAATTTGGCCAAAAAAATTACCGTAGCATGTTGGTGCCATCTCATGACACCATGCCAAGTTTCATGATTTTCAGGCATGTTTTTGATTTACAGGAATTAAACCACCAAGTTTCTCAATCTTTCCGGGCGAGCCACGACGCCCAGATGTTTGAATTTCATTCCCATCTCTTGCATAGGCCCTTTAAATTCACCCAAGGACACACATGTGATTTTTCAAACAACTTTGGTGCACTGGAGCATATTCTTGTAGTTCAAATTTAATTATGCACATTAAATGCCCAGAAACACAATTAATGCATAAAAATGCCAAACGGACCCAGAATAATTCAAAATTTTAGCACGATACCTCTATTTGATCTAATCTGCCTGTGTAAAAAAATTAAGGCGGGAGAAGGCAATATACGTATCTAGTTTCGCACACGTAGGTGACACGTTCCGTGTCGGAACCACGAGTCTTCTTGAGGGAAGCTCCGGATTGCAAGAAGCTTACACCAAAGCTTGTCCCAATTCGGCCAAAAAATTACCGTAGCATGTTGGTGCCATCTCATGACACCATGCCAAGTATCATGATTTTCAGGCGTGTTTTTGATTTACAGGAATTAAAAAACCAAGTTTCTCAATCTTTCCGGGTGAGCCACGACGCCCAGATGTTTGAATTTCATTCCCATCTCTTGCATAGGACCTAGAAATTCACCCAAGGACACACATGTGATTTTTCAAACAACTTTGGTGCACTGGAGCATATTCTTGTAGTTCAAATTTGAATTATGCACATTAAATGCCCAGAAACTGAATTAATGCATAAAAATGCCAAACGGACCCAGATTAATCCAAAAATTTAGCACGATTCCTCTATTTGATCTATTCTGCCTGTGTAAAAAAATTAAGGCGGGAGAAGGCAATATACGTATCTAGTTTCGCACACGGAGGTGACACGTTCCCTCTCGGAACCACGAGTCTTCTTGAGGGAAGCTCTGGTTTGCAAGAAGCTTACACCAAAGCTTGTCCCAATTCGGCCAAAAAAATTACCGTAGCATGTTGGTGCCATCTCATGACACCATGCCAAGTTTCATGATTTTCAGGCATGTTTTTGATTTACAGGATTTAAACAACCAAGTTTCTCAATCTTTCCGGGCGAGCCACGACGCCCAGATGTTTGAATTTCATTCCCATCTCTTGCATAGGACCTAGAAATTCACCCAAGGACACACATGTGATTTTTCAAACAACTTTGGTGCACTGGAGCATATTCTTGTAGTTCAAATTTGAATTATGCACATTAAATGCCCAGAAACTCAATTAATGCATAAAAATGCCAAACGAACCCAGAATAATTCAAAATTTTAGCAGGATTCCTCTATTTGATCTAATCTGCCTGTGTAAAAAAATTAAGGCGGGAGAAGGCAATATACGTATCTAGTTTCGCACACGGAGGTGACACGTTCCGTGTCGGAACCACGAGTCTTCTTGAGGGAAGCTCCGGATTGCAAGAAGCTTACACCAAAGCTTGTCCCAATTCGGCCAAAAAAATTACCGTAGCATGTTGGTGCCATGTCATGACACCATGCCAAGTTTCATGATTTTCAGGCACGTTTTTGATTTACAGGAATTAAACCACCAAGTTTCTCAATCTTTCTAGGCGAGCCACGACGCCCAGATGTTTGAATTTCATTCCCATCTCTTGCATAGGCCCTTTAAATTCACCCAAGGACACACATGTGATTTTTCAAACAACTTTGGTGCACTGGAGCATATTCTTGTAGTTCAAATTTAATTATGCACATTAAATGCCCAGAAACACAATTAATGCATAAAAATGCCAAACGGACCCAGAATAATTCAAAATTTTAGCACGATACCTCTATTTGATCTAATCTGCCTGTGTAAAAAAATTAAGGCGGGAGAAGGCAATATACGTATCTAGTTTCGCACACGTAGGTGACACGTTCCGTGTCGGAACCACGAGTCTTCTTGAGGGAAGCTCCGGATTGCAAGAAGCTTACACCAAAGCTTGTCCCAATTCGGCCAAAAAAATTGCCGTAGCATGTTGGTGCCATGTCATGACACCATGCTAAGTTTCATGATTTTCAGGCGTGTTTTTGATTTACAGGAATTAAACAACCAAGTTTCTCAATCTTTCCGGGCGAGCCACGACGCCCAGATGTTTGAATTTCATTCCCATCTCTTGCATAGGACCTAGAAATTCACCCAAGGACACACATGTGATTTTTCAAACAACTTTGGTGCACTGGGGCATATTCTTGTAGTTCAAATTTGAATTATGCACATTAAATGCCTAGAAACTCAATTAATGCATAAAAATGCCAAACGGACCCAGAATAATTCATAATTTTAGCACGATACCTCTATTTGATCTAATCTGCCTGTGTAAAAAAATTAAGGCGGGACAAGGCAATATACGTACCTAGTTTCGCACACGGAGGTGACACGTTCCCTCTCGGAACCACGAGTCTTCTTGAGGGAAGCTCTGGTTTGCAAGAAGCTTACACCAAAGCTTGTCCCAATTCGGCCAAAAAAATTATGGTAGCATGTTGGTGCCATCTCATGACACCATGCCAAGTTTCATGATTTTCAGGCGTGTTTTTGATTTACAGGAATTAAACAACCAAGTTTCTCAATCTTTCCGGGCGAGCCACGACGCCCAGATGTTTGAATTTCATTCCCATCTCTTGCATAGGACCTATAAATTCACCCAAGGACACACATGTGATTTTTCAAACAACTTTGGTGCACTGGAGCATATTCTTGTAGTGCAAATTTGAATTATGCACATTAAATGCCCAGAAACTGAATTAATGCATAAAAATGCCAAACGAACCCAGAATAATTCAATATTTTAGCAGGATTCCTCTATTTGATCTAATCTGCCTGTGTAAAAAAATTAAGGCGGGAGAAGGCAATATACGTATCTAGTTTCGCACACGGAGGTGACACGTTCCGTGTCGGAACCACGAGTCTTCTTGAGGGAAGCTCCGGATTGCAAGAAGCTTACACCAAAGCTTGTCCCAATTCGGCCAAAAAAATTACCGTAGCATGTTGGTGCCATGTCATGACACCATGCTAAGTTTCATGATTTTCAGGCGTGTTTTTGATTTACAGGAATTAAACAACCATGTTTCTCAATCTTTCCGGGCGAGCCACGACGCCCAGATGTTTGAATTTCATTCCCATCTCTTGCATAGGACCTAGAAATTCACCCAAGGACACACATGTGATTTTTCAAACAACTTTGGTGCACTGGGGCATATTCTTGTAGTTCAAATTTCAATTATGCACATTAAATGCCTAGAAACTCAATTAGTGCATAAAAATGCCAAACGGACCCAGAATAATTCATAATTTTAGCACGATACCTCTATTTGATCTAATCTGCCTGTGTAAAAAATTTAAGGCGGGACAAGGCAATATACGTACCTAGTTTCGCACACGGAGGTGACACGTTCCCTCTCGGAACCACGAGTCTTCTTGAGGGAAGCTCTGGTTTGCAAGAAGCTTACACCAAAGCTTGTCCCAATTCGGCCAAAAAAATTATGGTAGCATGTTGGTGCCATCTCATGACACCATGCCAAGTTTCATGATTTTCAGGCGTGTTTTTGATTTACAGGAATTAAACAACCAAGTTTCTCAATCTTTCCGGGCGAGCCACGACGCCCAGATGTTTGAATTTCATTCCCATCTCTTGCATAGGACCTATAAATTCACCCAAGGACACACATGTGATTTTTCAAACAACTTTGGTGCACTGGAGCATATTCTTGTAGTTCAAATTTGAATTATGCACATTAAATGCCCAGAAACTGAATTAATGCATAAAAATGCCAAACGAACCCAGAATAATTCAAAATTTTAGCAGGATTCCTCTATTTGATCTAATCTGCCTGTGTAAAAAAATTAAGACGGGAGAAGGCAATATACGTATCTAGTTTCGCACACGGAGGTGACACGTTCCGTGTCGGAACCACGAGTCTTCTTGAGGGAAGCTCTGGATTGCAAGAAGCTTACACCAAAGCTTGTCCCAATTCGGCCAAAAAAATTACCGTAGCATGTTGGTGCCATGTCATGACACCATGCCAAGTTTCATGATTTTCAGGCACGTTTTTGATTTACAGGAATTAAACCACCAAGTTTCTCAATCTTTCTAGGCGAGCCACGACGCCCAGATGTTTGAATTTCATTCCCATCTCTTGCATAGGCCCTTTAAATTCACCCAAGGACACACATGTGATTTTTCAAACAACTTTGGTGCACTGGAGCATATTCTTGTAGTTCAAATTTAATTATGCACATTAAATGCCCAGAAACACAATTAATGCATAAAAATGCCAAACGGACCCAGAATAATTCAAAATTTTAGCACGATACCTCTATTTGATCTAATCTGCCTGTGTAAAAAAATTAAGGCGGGAGAAGGCAATATACGTATCTAGTTTCGCACACGTAGGTGACACGTTCCGTGTCGGAACCACGAGTCTTCTTGAGGGAAGCTCCGGATTGCAAGAAGCTTACACCAAAGCTTGTCCCAATTCGGCCAAAAAAATTAGCGTAGCATGTTGGTGCCATCTCATGACACCATGCCAAGTATCATGATTTTCAGGCGTGTTTTTGATTTACAGGAATTAAAAAACCAAGTTTCTCAATCTTTCCGGGCGAGCCACGACGCCCAGATGTTTGAATTTCATTCCCTTCTCTTGCATAGGACCTATAAATTCACCCAAGGACACACATGTGATTTTTCAAACAAATTTGGTGCACTGGAGCATATTCTTGTAGTTCAAATTTGAATTATGCACATTAAATGCCCAGAAACTGAATTAATGCATAAAAATGCCAAACGGACCCAGATTAATCCAAAAATTTAGCACGATTCCTCTATTTGATCTATTCTGCCTGTGTAAAAAAATTAAGGCGGGAGAAGGCAATATACGTATCTAGTTTCGCACACGGAGGTGACACGTTCCCTCTCGGAACCACGAGTCTTCTTGAGGGAAGCTCAGGTTTGCAAGAAGCTTACACCAAAGCTTGTCCCAATTCGGCCAAAAAAATTACCGTAGCATGTTGGTGCCATCTCATGACACCATGCCAAGTTTCATGATTTTCAGGCATGTTTTTGATTTACAGGAATTAAACAACCAAGTTTCTCAATCTTTCCGGGCGAGCCACGACGCCCAGATGTTTGAATTTCATTCCCATATCTTGCATATGACCTAGAAATTCACCCAAGGACACACATGTGATTTTTGAAACAACTTTGGTGCACTGGAGCATAATCTTGTAGTTCAAATTTGAATTATGCACATTAAATGCCCAGAAACTCAATTAATGCATAAAAATGCCAAACGAACCCAGAATAATTCAAAATTTTAGCACGATACCTCTATTTGATCTAATCTGCCTGTGTAAAAAAATTAAGGCGGGAGAAGGCAATATACGTATCTAGTTTCGCACACGTAGGTGACACGTTCCGTGTCGGAACCACGAGTCTTCTTGAGGGAAGCTCCGGATTGCAAGAAGCTTACACCAAAGCTTGTCCCAATTCGGCCAAAAAAATTACCGTAGCATGTTGGTGCCATCTCATGACACCATGCCAAGGATCATGATTTTCAGGCGTGTTTTTGATTTACAGGAATTAAAAAACCAAGTTTCTCAATCTTTCCGGGCGAGCCACGACGCCCAGATGTTTGAATTTCATTCCCATCTCTTGCATAGGACCTAGAAATTCACCCAAGGACACACATGTGATTTTTCAAACAACTTTGGTGCACTGGAGCATAATCTTGTAGTTCAAATTTGAATTATGCACATTAAATGCCCAGAAACTCAATTAATGCATAAAAATGCCAAACGAACCCAGAATAATTCAAAATTTTAGCACGATACCTCTATTTGATCTAATCTGCCTGTGTAAAAAAATTAAGGCGGGAGAAGGCAATATACGTATCTAGTTTCGCACACGTAGGTGACACGTTCCGTGTCGGAACCACGAGTCTTCTTGAGGGAAGCTCCGGATTGCAAGAAGCTTACACCAAAGCTTGTCCCAATTCGGCCAAAAAAATTACCGTAGCATGTTGGTGCCATGTCATGACACCATGCTAAGTTTCATGATTTTCAGGCGTGTTTTTGATTTACAGGAATTAAACAACCAAGTTTCTCAATCTTTCCGGGCGAGCCACGACGCCCAGATGTTTGAATTTCATTCCCATCTCTTGCATAGGACCTAGAAATTCACCCAAGGACACACATGTGATTTTTCAAACAACTTTGGTGCACTGGGGCATATTCTTGTAGTTCAAATTTTAATTATGCACATTAAATGCCTAGAAACTCAATTAATGCATAAAAATGCCAAACGGACCCAGAATAATTCATAATTTTAGCACGATACCTCTATTTGATCTAATCTGCCTGTGTAAAAAAATTAAGGCGGGACAAGGCAATATACGTATCTAGTTTCGCACACGGAGGTGACACGTTCCCTCTCGGAACCACGAGTCTTCTTGAGGGAAGCTCTGGTTTGCAAGAAGCTTACACCAAAGCTTGTCCCAATTCGGCCAAAAAAATTACGGTAGCATGTTGGTGCCATCTCATGAGACCATGGCAAGTTTCATGATTTTCAGGCGTGTTTTTGATTTACAGGAATTAAACAACCAAGTTTCTCAATCTTTCCGGGCGAGCCACGACGCCCAGATGTTTGAATTTCATTCCCATCTCTTGCATAGGACCTATAAATTCACCCAAGGACACACATGTGATTTTTCAAACAACTTTGGTGCACTGGAGCATATTCTTGTAGTTCAAATTTGAATTATGCACATTAAATGCCCAGAAACTGAATTAATGCATAAAAATGCCAAACGAACCCAGAATAATTCAAATTTTAGCAGGATTCCTCTATTTGATCTAATCTGCCTGTGTAAAAAAATTAAGGCGGGAGAAGGCAATATACGTATCTAGTTTCGCACACGGAGGTGAGACGTTCCGTGTCGGAACCACGAGACTTCTTGAGGGAAGCTCCGGATTGCAAGAAGCTTACACCAAAGCTTGTCCCAATTCGGCCAAAAAAATTACCGTAGCATGTTGGTGCCATGTCATGACACCATGCCAAGTTTCATGATTTTCAAGCACGTTTTTGATTTACAGGAATTAAACAACCAAGTTTCTCAATCTTTCCGGGCGAGCCACGACGCCCAGATGTTTGAATTTCATTCCCATCTCTTGCATAGGACCTTTAAATTCACCCAAGGACACACATGTGATTTTTCAAACAACTTTGGTGCACTGGAGCATATTCTTGTAGTTCAAATTTAGTTATGCACATTAAATGCCCAGAAACACAATTAATGCATAAAAATGCCCAACGGACCCAGAATAATTCAAAATTTTAGCACGATACCTATATTTGATCTAATCTGCCTGTGTAAAAAAATTAAGGCGGGAGAAGGCAATATACGTATCTAGTTTCGCACACGTAGGTGACACGTTCCGTGTCGGAACCACGAGTCTTCTTGAGGGAAGCTCCGGATTGCAAGAAGCTTACACCAAAGCTTGTCCCAATTCGGCCAAAAAAATTACCGTAGCATGTTGGTGCCATCTCATGACACCATGCCAAGTTTCATGATTTTCAGGCGTGTTTTTGATTTACAGGAATTAAAAAACCAAGTTTCTCAATCTTTCCAGGCGAGCCACGACGCCCCGATGTTTGAATTTCATTCCCATCTCTTGCATAGGACCTAGAAATTCACCCAAGGACACACATGTGATTTTTCAAACAACTTTGGTGCACTGGAGCATATTCTTGTAGTTCAAATTTGAATTATGCACATTAAATGCCCAGAAACTGAATTAATGCATAAAAATGCCAAACGGACCCAGATTAATCCAAAAATTTAGCACGATTCCTCTATTTGATCTATTCTGCATGTGTAAAAAAATTAAGGCGGGAGAAGGCAATATACGTATCTAGTTTCGCACACGGAGGTGACACGTTCCCTCTCGGAACCACGAGTCTTCTTGAGGGAAGCTCTGGTTTGCAAGAAGCTTACACCAAAGCTTGTCCCAATTCGGCCAAAAAAATTACCGTAGCATGTTGGTGCCATCTCATGACACCATGCCAAGTTTCATGATTTTCAGGCATGTTTTTGATTTACAGGAATTAAACAACCAAGTTTCTCAATCTTTCCGGGCGAGCCACGACGCCCAGATGTTTGAATTTCATTCCCATCTCTTGCATAGGACCTATAAATTCACCCAAGGACACACATGTGATTTTTCAAACAACTTTGGTGCACTAGAGCATATTCTTGTAATTCAAATTTGAATTATGCACATTAAATGCCCAGAAACTCAACTAATGCATAAAAATGCTAGACGAACCCAGAATAATTCAAAATTTTAGCACGATACCTCTATTTGATCTAATCTGCCTGTGTAAAAAAATTAAGGCGGGAGAAGGCAATATACGTATCTAGTTTCGCACACGTAGGTGACACGTTCCGTGTCGGAACCACGAGTCTTCTTGAGGGAAGCTCCGGATTGCAAGAAGCTTACACTAAAGCTTGTCCCAATTCGGCCAAAAAAATTACCGTAGCATGTTGGTGCCATGTCATGACACCATGCCAAGTTTCATGATTTTCAGGCGTGTTTTGATTTACAGGAATTAAAAAACCAAGTTTCTCAATCTTGCCAGGCGAGCCACGACGCCCAGATGTTTGAATTTCATTCCCATCTCTTGCATAGGACCTATAAATTCACCCCAGGACACACATGTGATTTTTCAAACAACTATGGTGCACTAGAGCATGTGCTTGTAGTTCGAATTTGAATTATGCAAATTAAATGCCCAGAAACTGAATTAATGCATAAAAATGCCAAACGGACCCAGATTAATCCAAAAATTTAGCACGATTACTCTATTTGATCTAATCTGCCTGTGTAAAAAATTTAAGGCGGGAGAAGGCAATATACGTATCTAGTTTCGCCCACGGAGGTGACATGTTCCCTCTCGGAACCACGAGTCTTCTTGAGGGAAGCTCTGGTTTGCAAGAAGCTTACACCAAATCTTGTCCCAATTCGTCCAAAAAAATTACCGTAGCATGTTGGTGCCATCTCATGACCCCATGCCAAGTTTCATGATTTTCAGGCGTGTTTTTGATTTACAGGAATTAAACAACCAAGTTTCTCAATCTTTCCGGGCGAGCCACGACGCCCAGATGTTTGAATTTCATTCCCATCTCTTGCATAGGACCTAGAAATTCACCCAAGGACACACATGTGATTTTTCAAACAACTTTGGTGCACTGGAGCATATTCTTGTAGTTCAAATTTGAATTATGCACATTAAATGCCTAAAAACTCAATTAATGCATAAAAAATGCCAAACGGACCCAGAATAATTCATAATTTTAGCACGATACCTCTATTTGATCTAATCTGCCTGTGTAAAAAAATTAAGGCGGGAGAAGGCAATATACGTATCTAGTTTCGCACACGGAGGTGACAAGTTCCCTCTCGGAACCACGCGTCTTCTTGAGGGAAGCTCCGGTTTTGCAAGAAGCTTACACCAAAGCTTGTCCCAATTCGGCCAAAAAAATTACCGTAGCATGTTGGTGCCATCTCATGACACCATGCCAAGTTTCATGATTTTCAGGCATGTTTTGGTTTACAGGAATTAAAAAACCAAGTTTCTCAATCTTTCCAGGCGAGCCACGACGCCCAGATGTTTGAATTTCATTCCCATCTCTTGCATGGGACCTATAAATTCACCCAAGGACACACATGTGATTTTTCAAACAACTATGGTGCACTGGAGCATGTGCTTGTAGTTCAAATTTGAATTATGCACATTAAATGCTCAGAAACTGAATTAATGCATAAAAATGCCAAACGGACCCAGATTAATTCAAAAATTTAGCACGATTCCACTATTTGATCTAGTCTGCCTGTGTAAAAAAATTAAGGCGGGCGAAGGCAATATACGTATCTAGTTTCGCACACGGAGGTGACACGTTCCCTCTCGGAACCACGAGTCTTCTTGAGGGAAGCTCTGGTTTGCAAGAAGCTTACACCAAAGCTTGTCCTAATTCGGCCAAAAAAATTACCGTAGCATGTTGGTGCCATCTCATGACACCATGCCTAGTTTCATGATTTTTAGGCGTATTATGGATTTACAGGAATTAAAAAACCAAGTTTCTCAATCTTTCCAGGCGAGCCACGACGCCCAGATGTTTGAATTTCATCCCCATCTCTTGCATAGGACCTAGAAATTCACCCAAGGACACACATGTGATTTTTCAAACAACTTTGGTGCACTGGAGCATATTCTTGTAGTTCAAATTTGAATTATGCACATTAAATGCCCAGAAACTGAATTAATGCATAAAAATGCCAAACGGACCCAGATTAATCCAAAAATTTAGCACGATTCCTCTATTTGATCTATTCTGCCTGTGTAAAAAAATTAAGGCGGGAGAAGGCAATATACGTATCTAGTTTCGCACACGGAGGTGACACGTTCCCTCTCGGAACCACGAGTCTTCTTGAGGGAAGCTCTGGTTTGCAAGAAGCTTACACCAAAGCTTGTCCCAATTCGGCCAAAAAAATTACCGTAGCATGTTGGTGCCATCTCATGACACCATGCCAAGTTTCATGATTTTCAGGCATGTTTTTGATTTACAGGAATTAAACAACCAAGTTTCTCAATCTTTCCGGGCGAGCCACGACGCCCAGATGTTTGAATTTCATTCCCATCTCTTGCATAGGACCTATAAATTCACCCAAGGACACACATGTGATTTTTCAAACAACTTTGGTGCACTGGAGCATATTCTTGTAGTTCAAATTTGAATTATGCACATTAAATGCCCAGAAACTCAATTAATGCATAAAAATGCCAGACGAACCCAGAATAATTCAAAATTCTAGCACGATACCTCTATTTGATCTATTCTGCCTGTGTAAAAAAATTAAGGCGGGAGAAGGCAATATACGTATCTAGTTTCCCACACGTAGGTGACACGTTCCGTGTCGGAACCACGAGTCTTCTTGAGGGAAGCTCCGGATTGCAAGAAGCTTACACCAAAGCTTGTCCCAATTCGGCCAAAAAAATTACCGTAGCATGTTGGTGCCATGTCATGACACCATGCCAAGTTTCATGATTTTCAGGCGTGTTTTGATTTACAGGAATTAAAAAACCAAGTTTCTCAATCTTGCCAGGCGAGCCACGACGCCCAGATGTTTGAATTTCATTCCCATCTCTTGCATAGGACCTATAAATTCACCCCAGGACACACATGTGATTTTTCAAACAACTATGGTGCACTAGAGCATGTGCTTGTAGTTCAAATTTGAATTATGCAAATTAAATGCCCAGAAACTGAATTAATGCATAAAAATGCCAAACGGACCCAGATTAATCCAAAAATTTAGCACGATTCCTCTATTTGATCTATTCTGCCTGTGTAAAAAAATTAAGGCGGGAGAAGGCAATATACGTATCTAGTTTCGCACACGGAGGTGACACGTTCCCTCTCGGAACCACGAGTCTTCTTGAGGGAAGCTCTGGTTTGCAAGAAGCTTACACCAAAGCTTGTCCCAATTCGGCCAAAAAATTACCGTAGCATGTTGGTGCCATCTCATGACACCATGCCAAGTTTCATGATTTTCAGGCATGTTTTTGATTTACAGGAATTAAACAACCAAGTTTCTCAATCTTTCCGGGCGAGCCACGACGCCCAGATGTTTGAATTTCATTCCCATCTCTTGCATAGGACCTATAAATTCACCCAAGGACACACATGTGATTTTTCAAACAACTTTGGTGCACTGGAGCATATTCTTGTAGTTCAAATTTGAATTATGCACATTAAATGCCCAGAAACTCAATTAATGCATAAAAATGCCAGACGAACCCAGAATAATTCAAAATTTTAGCACGATACCTCTATTTGATCTAATCTGCCTGTGTAAAAAAAATAAGGCGGGAGAAGGCAATATACGTATCTACTTTCGCACACGTAGGTGACACGTTCCGTGTCGGAACCACGAGTCTTCTTGAGGGAAGCTCCGGATTGCAAGAAGCTTACACCAAAGCTTGTCCCAATTCGGCCAAAAAAATTACCGTAGCATGTTGGTGCCATGTCATGACACCATGCCAAGTTTCATGATTTTCAGGCGTGTTTTGATTTACAGGAATTAAAAAACCAAGTTTCTCAATCTTGCCAGGCGAGCCACGACGCCCAGATGTTTGAATTTCATTCCCATCTCTTCCATAGGACCTATAAATTCACCCCAGGACACACATGTGATTTTTCAAACAACTATGGTGCACTAGAGCATGTGCTTGTAGTTCAAATTTGAATTATGCAAATTAAATGCCCAGAAACTGAATTAATGCATAAAAATGCCAAACGGACCCAGATTAATCCAAAAATTTAGCACGATTCCTCTATTTGATCTAATCTGCCTGTGTAAAAAATTTAAGGCGGGAGAAGGCAATATACGTATCTAGTTTCGCCCACGGAGGTGACACGTTCCCTCTCGGAACCACGAGTCTTCTTGAGGGAAGCTCTGGTTTGCAAGAAGCTTACACCAAATCTTGTCCCAATTCGGCCAAAAAAATTACCGTAGCATGTTGGTGCCATCTCATGACCCCATGCCAAGTTTCATGATTTTCAGGCGTGTTTTTGATTTACAGGAATTAAACAACCAAGTTTCTCAATCTTTCCGGGCGAGCCACGACGCCCAGATGTTTGAATTTCATTCCCATCTCTTGCATAGGACCTATAAATTCACCCAAGGACACACATGTGATTTTTCAAACAACTTTTTTGCACTGGAGCATATTCTTGTAGTTCAAATTTGAATTATGCACATTAAATGCCTAAAAACTCAATTAATGCATAAAAAATGCCAAACGGACCCAGAATAATTCATAATTTTAGCACGATACCTCTATTTGATCTAATCTGCCTGTGTAAAAAAATTAAGGCGGGAGAAGGCAATATACGTATCTAGTTTCGCACACGGAGGTGACAAGTTCCCTCTCGGAACCACGCGTCTTCTTGACGGAAGCTCCGGTTTTGCAAGAAGCTTACACCAAAGCTTGTCCCAATTCGGCCAAAAAAATTACCGTAGCATGTTGGTGCCATCTCATGACACCATGCCAAGTTTCATGATTTTCAGGTATGTTTTGATTTACAGGAATTAAAAAACCAAGTTTCTCAATCTTTCCAGGCGAGCCACGACGCCCAGATGTTTGAATTTCATTCCCATCTCTTGCATGGGACCTATAAATTCACCCAAGGACACACATGTGATTTTTCAAACAACTATGGTGCACTGGAGCATGTGCTTGTAGTTCAAATTTGAAGTATGCACATTAAATGCCCAGAACCTGAATTAATGCATAAAAATGCCAAACGGACCCAGATTAATTCAAAAATTTAGCACGATTCCACTATTTGATCTAATCTGCCTGTGTAAAAAAATTAAGGCGGGCGAAGGCAATATACGTATCTAGTTTCGCACACGGAGGTGACACGTTCCCTCTCGGAACCACGAGTCTTCTTGAGGGAAGCTCTGGTTTGCAAGAAGCTTACACCAAAGCTTGTCCTAATTCGGCCAAAAAAATTACCGTAGCATGTTGGTGCCATCTCATGACACCATGCCTAGTTTCATGATTTTTAGGCGTGTTATGGATTTACAGGAATTAAAAAACCAAGTTTGTCAATCTTTCCAGGCGAGCCACGACGCCCAGATGTTTGAATTTCATCCCTATCTCTTGCATAGGACCTAGAAATTCACCCAAGGACACACATGTGATTTTTCAAACAACTTTGGTGCACTGGAGCATATTCTTGTAGTTCAAATTTGAATTATGCACATTAAATGCCCAGAAACTGAATTAATGCATAAAAATGCCAAACGGACCCAGATTAATCCAAAAATTTAGCACGATTCCTCTATTTGATCTATTCTGCCTGTGTAAATAAATTAAGGCGGGAGAAGGCAATATACGTATCTAGTTTCGCACACGGAGGTGACACGTTCCCTCTCGGAACCACGAGTCTTCTTGAGGGAAGCTCTGGTTTGCAAGAAGCTTACACCAAAGCTTGTCCCAATTCGGCCAAAAAAATTACCGTAGCATGTTGGTGCCATCTCATGACACCATACCAAGTTTCATGATTTTCAGGCATGTTTTTGATTTACAGGAATTAAACAACCAAGTTTCTCAATCTTTCCGGGCGAGCCACGACGCCCAGATGTTTGAATTTCATTCCCATCTCTTGCATAGGACCTAGAAATTCACCCAAGGACACACATGTGATTTTTCAAACAACTTTGGTGCACTGGAGCATATTCTTGTAGTTCAAATTTGAATTATGCACATTAAATGCCTAAAAACTCAATTAATGCATAAAAAATGCCAAACGGACCCAGAATAATTCATAATTTTAGCACGATACCTCTATTTGATCTAATCTGCCTGTCTAAAAAAATTAAGGCGGGAGAAGGCAATATACGTATCTAGTTTCGCACACGGAGGTGACAAGTTCCCTCTCGGAACCACGCGTCTTCTTGAGGGAAGCTCCGGTTTTGCAAGAAGCTTACACCAAAGCTTGTCCCAATTCGGCCAAAAAAATTACCGTAGCATGTTGGTGCCATCTCATGACACCATGCCAAGTTTCATGATTTTCAGGCATGTTTTGATTTACAGGAATTAAAAAACCAAGTTTCTCAATCTTTCCAGGCGAGCCACGACGCCCAGATGTTTGAATTTCATTCCCATCTCTTGCATGGGACCTATAAATTCACCCAAGGACACACATGTGATTTTTCAAACAACTATGGTGCACTGGAGCATGTGCTTGTAGTTCAAATTTGAATTATGCACATTAAATGCCCAGAAACTGAATTAATGCATAAAAATGCCAAACGGACCCAGATTAATTCAAAAATTTAGCACGATTCCTCTATTTGATCTAATCTGCCTGTGTAAAAAAATTAAGGCGGGCGAAGGCAATATACGTATCTAGTTTCGCACACGGAGGTGACACGTTCCCT
The DNA here is from genome assembly GCF_002575655.3 of Aegilops tauschii subsp. strangulata. Lineage (NCBI taxonomy): Eukaryota > Viridiplantae > Streptophyta > Magnoliopsida > Poales > Poaceae > Aegilops > Aegilops tauschii. The sequence continues at coordinate 289,894,585 of NC_053041.3, forward strand.
CTCGGAACCACGAGTCTTCTTGAGGGAAGCTCTGGTTTGCAAGAAGCTTACACCAAAGCTTGTCCTAATTCGGCCAAAAAAATTACCGTAGCATGTTGGTGCCATCTCATGACACCATGCCTAGTTTCATGATTTTTAGGCGTGTTTTGGATTTACAGGAATTAAACAACCAAGTTTCTCAATCTTTCCAGGCGTGCCACGACGCCCAGATGTTTGAATTTCATTCCCATCTCTTGCATAGGACCTAGAAATTCACCCAGGGACACACATGTGATTTTTCAAACAACTTTGGTGCACTAGAGCATATTCTTGTAGTTCAAATTTGAATTATGCACATTAAATGCCTAAAAACTCAATTAATGCATAAAAATTCCAAACGAACCCAGAATAATTCAAAATTTTAGCACGATACCTCTATTTGATCTAATCTGCCTGTGTAAAAAAATTAAGGCGGGAGAAGGCAATATACGTATCTACTTTCGCACACGTAGGTGACACATTCCGTGTCGGAACCACGAGTCTTCTTGAGGGAAGCTCTGGTTTGCAAGAAGCTTACACCAAAGCTTGTCCCAATTCGGCCAAAAAAATTACGGTAGCATGTTGGTGCCATCTCATGACACCATGCCAAGTTTCATGATTTTCAGGCGTGTTTTTGATTTACAGGAATTAAACAACCAAGTTTCTCAATCTTTCCGGGCGAGCCACGACGCCCAGATGTTTGAATTTCATTCCCATCTCTTGCATAGGACCTATAAATTCACCCAAGGACACACATGTGATTTTTCAAACAACTTTGGTGCACTGGAGCATATTCTTGTAGTTCAAATTTGAATTATGCACATTAAATGCCCAGAAACTGAATTAATGCATAAAAATGCCAAACGAACCCAGAATAATTCAAAATTTTAGCAGGATTCCTCTATTTGATCTAATCTGCCTGTGTAAAAAAATTAAGGCGGGAGAAGGCAATATACGTATCTAGTTTCGCACACGGAGGTGACACGTTCCGTGTCGGAACCACGAGTCTTCTTGAGGGAAGCTCCGGATTGCAAGAAGCTTACACCAAAGCTTGTCCCAATTCGGCCAAAAAAATTACCGTAGCATGTTGGTGCCATGTCATGACACCATGCCAAGTTTCATGATTTTCAGGCACCTTTTTGATTTACAGGAATTAAACAACCAAGTTTCTCAATCTTTCCGGGCGAGCCACGACGCCCAGATGTTTGAATTTCATTCCCATCTCTTGCATAGGACCTTTAAATTCACCCAAGGACACACATGTGATTTTTCAAACAACTTTGGTGCACTGGAGCATATTCTTGTAGTTCAAATTTAATTATGCACATTAAATGCCCAGAAACACAATTAATGCATAAAAATGCCAAACGGACCCAGAATAATTCAAAATTTTAGCACGATACCTCTATTTCATCTAATCTGCCTGTGTAAAAAAATTAAGGCGGGAGAAGGCAATATACGTATCTAGTTTCGCACACGTAGGTGACACGTTCCGTGTCGGAACCACGAGTCTTCTTGAGGGAAGCTCCGGATTGCAAGAAGCTTACACCAAAGCTTGTCCCAATTCGGCCAAAAAAATTACCGTAGCATGTTGGTGCCATGTCATGACACCATGCTAAGTTTCATGATTTTCAGGCGTGTTTTTGATTTACAGGAATTAAACAACCAAGTTTCTCAATCTTTCCGGGCGAGCCACGACGCCCAGATGTTTGAATTTCATTCCCATCTCTTGCATAGGACCTAGAAATTCACCCAAGGACACACATGTCATTTTTCAAACAACTTTGGTGCACTGGGGCATATTCTTGTAGTTCAAATTTTAATTATGCACATTAAATGCCTAGAAACTCAATTAATGCATAAAAATTCCAAACAGACCCAGAATAATTCATAATTTTAGCACGATACTTCTATTTGATCTAATCTGCCTGTGTAAAAAAATTAAGGCGGGACAAGGCAATATACGTATCTTGTTTCGCACACGGAGGTGACACGTTCCCTCTCGGAACCACGAGTCTTCTTGAGGGAAGCTCTGGTTTGCAAGAAGCTTACACCAAAGCTTGTCCCAATTCGGCCAAAAAAATTACGGTAGCATGTTGGTGCCATCTCATGACACCATGCCAAGTTTCATGATTTTCAGGCGTGTTTTTGATTTACAGGAATTAAACAACCAAGTTTCTCAATCTTTCCGGGCGAGCCACAACGCCCAGATGTTTGAATTTCATTCCCATCTCTTGCATAGGACCTATAAATTCACCCAAGGACACACATGTGATTTTTCAAAAAACTTTGGTGCACTGGAGCATATTCTTGTAGTTCAAATTTGAATTATGCACATTAAATGCCCAGAAACTGAATTAATGCATAAAAATGCCAAACGAACCCAGAATAATTCAAAATTTTAGCAGGATTCCTCTATTTGATCTAATCTGCCTGTGTAAAAAAATTAAGGCGGGAGAAGGCAATATACGTATCTAGTTTCGCACACGGAGGTGACACGTTCCGTGTCGGAACCACGAGTCTTCTTGAGGGAAGCTCCGGATTGCAAGAAGCTTACACCAAAGCTTGTCCCAATTCGGCCAAAAAAATTACCGTAGCATGTTGGTGCCATCTCATGACACCATGCCTAGTTTCATGATTTTTAGGCGTGTTTTGGATTTACAGGAATTAAACAACCAAGTTTCTCAATCTTTCCAGGCGTGCCACGACGCCCAGATGTTTGAATTTCATTCACATCTCTTGCATAGGACCTAGAAATTCACCCAAGGACACACATGTGATTTTTCAAACAACTTTGGTGCACTGGAGCATATTCTTGTAGTTCAAATTTGAATTATGCACATTAAATGCCTAAAAACTCAATTAATGCATAAAAATTCCAAACGAACCCAGAATAATTCAAAATTTTAGCACGATACCTCTATTTGATCTAATCTGCCTGTGTAAAAAAATTAAGGCGGGAGAAGGCAATATACGTATCTACTTTCGCACACGTAGGTGACACGTTCCGTGTCGGAACCACGAGTCTTCTTGAGGGAAGCTCCAGTTTGCAAGAAGCTTACACCAAAGCTTGTCCCAATTCGGCCAAAAAAATTTCCGTAGCATGTTGGTGCCATGTCATGACACCATGCCAAGTTTCATGATTTTCAGGCGTGTTTTTGATTTACAGGAATTAAACAACCAAGTTTCTCAATCTTTCCGGGCGAACCACGATGCCCAGATGTTTGAATTTCATTCCCATCTCTTGCATAGGACCTAGAAATTCACCCAAGGACACACATGTGATTTTTCAAACAACTTTGGTGCACTGGAGCATATTCTTGTAGTTCAAATTTGAATTATGCACATTAAATGCCCAGAAACTCAATTAATGCATAAAAATGCCAAACGTACCCAGAATAATTCAAAATTTTGGCACGATACCTCTATTTGATCTAATCTGCCTGTGTAAAAAAATAAGGAGGGAGAAGGCAATGTACGTATCTAATTTCGCACACGGAGGTGACACGTTCCCTCTCGGAACCACAAGTCTTCTAGAGGGAAGTTCCGGTTTTGCAAGAAACTTACACCAAAGCTTGTCCCAATTCGGGCAAAAAAATTACCGTAGCATGTTGATGCCATGTCATGACACCATGCCAAGTTTCATGATTTTCAGGCGTGTTTTTGATTTACAGGAATTAAACAACCAAGTTTCTCAATCTTTCCGAGCGAGCCACGACAACCAGATGTTTGAATTTCATTCCCATCTCTTGCATAGGACCTAGAAATTCACCCAAGGACACACATGTGATTTTTCAAACAACCTTGGTGCACTGGAGCATATTCTTGTAGTTCAAATTTGAATTATGCAAATTAAATGCCCATAAACTCAATTAATTCATAAAAATGCCAAACGAACCCAGAATAATTCAAAATTTTAGCACGATACCTCTATTTGATGTAATCTGCCTGTGTAAAAAAATTAAGGCGGGAGAAGGCAATATACGTATCTAGTTTCGCACACGGAGGTGACGCGTTCCCTCTCGGAACCACGAGTCTTCTTGAGGGAAGCTCCGGTTTGCAAGAAGCTTACACCAAAGCTTGTCCCAATTCGGCCAAAAAAATTACCGTAGCATGTTGGTGCCATGTCATAACATCATGCCAAGTTTCATGATTTTCAGGTGTGTTTTTCATTTACAGGAATTAAAAAACAAAGTTTCTCAATCTTTCCGGGCGAGCCACGATGCCCAGATGTTTGATTTTCATTCCCATCTCTTGCCATTGGACCTAGAAATTCACCCAAGGACACACATGTGATTTTTCAAACAACGATGGTGCACTGGAGCATGTGCTTGTAGTTCAGATTTGAATTATGCACATTAAATGCCTAGAAACTCAATTAATGGATAAAAATGCCAAACGAACACGGAATAATTCAAAATTTTAGCACGATACTTCTATTTGGTCTAATCTTCCTGTGTAAAAAAATTAAGGCGGGAGAAGGCAGTATACGTATCTCGTTTCGCACACGGAGGTGACACGTTCCCTCTCGGAACCACGAGCCTTCTTGAGGGAAGCTCCAGTTTGCAAGAAGCTTACACCAAAGCTTGTCCCAATTCGGACAGAAAAATTACGGTAGCATGTTGGTGCCATGTCATGACACCATGCCAAGTTTCATGATTTTCAGGCATGTTTGGGATTTACAGGAATTAAACAACCAAGTCTCTCAATCTTTCCAGGCGAGCCACGACGCCCAGATGTTTGAATTTCATTCCCATCTCTTGCATAGGACCTAGAAATTCACCCAGGGACACACATGTGATTTTTCAAACAACTTTGGTGCACCGGAGCATATTCTTGTAGTTCAAATTTGAATTATGCACATTAAATGCCTAAAAACTCAATTAATGCATAAAAATTCCAAACGAACCCAGAATAATTCAAAATTTTAGCATGATACCTCTATTTGATCTAATCTGCCTGTGTAAAAAAATAAAGGCGGGAGAAGGCAATATACGTATCTACTTTCGCACACGTAGGTGACACGTTCCGTGTCGGAACCACGAGTCTTCTTGAGGGAAGCTCCAGTTTGCAAGAAGCTTACACCAAAGCTTGTCCCAATTCGGCCAAAAAAATTACCGTAGCATGTTGGTGCCATGTCATGACACCATGCCAAGTTTCATGATTTTCAGGCGTGTTTTTGATTTACAGGAATTAAACAACCAAGTTTCTCAATCTTTCCAGGCGAGCCACGACGCCCAGATGTTTGAATTTCATTCCCATCTCTTGCATGGGACCTATAAATTCACCCAAGGACACACATGTGATTTTTCAAACAACTATGGTGCACTGGAGCATGTGCTTGTAGTTCAAATTTGAATTATGCACATTAAATGCCCAGAAACTGAATTAATGCATAAAAATGCCAAACGGACCCAGATTAATTCAAAAATTTAGCACGATTCCTCTATTTGATCTAATCTGCCTGTGTAAAAAAATTAAGGCGGCGAAGGCAATATACGTATCTAGTTTCGCACACGGAGGTGACACGTTCCCTCTCGGAACCACGAGTCTTCTTGAGGGAAGCTCTGGTTTGCAAGAAGCTTACACCAAAGCTTGTCCCAATTCGGCCAAAAAAATTACCGTAGCATGTTGGTGCCATCTCATGACACCATGCCAAGTTTCATGAATTTTAGGCGTGTTTTGGATTTACAGGAATTAAACAACCAAGTTTCTCAATCTTTCCAGGCGAGCCACGACGCCCAGATGTTTGAATTTCATTCCCATCTCTTGCATAGGACCTAGAAATTCACCCAGGGACACACATGTGATTTTTCAAACAACTTTGGTGCACTGGAGCATATTCTTGTAGTTCAAATTTGAATTATGCACATTAAATGCCTAAAAACTCAATTAATGCATAAAAATTCCAAACGAACCCAGAATAATTCAAAATTTTAGCATGATACCTCTATTTGATCTAATCTGCCTGTGTAAAAAAATTAAGGCGGGAGAAGGCAATATACGTATCTACTTTCGCACACGTAGGTGACACGTTCCGTGTCGGAACCACGAGTCTTCTTGAGGGAAGCTCCAGTTTGCAAGAAGTTTACACCAAAGCTTGTCCCAATTCGGCCAAAAAAATTACCGTAGCATGTTGGTGCCATGTCATGACACCATGCCAAGTTTCATGATTTTCAGGCGTGTTTTTGATTTACAGGAATTAAACAACCAAGTTTCTCAATCTTTCCGGGCGAGCCACGACGCCCAGATGTTTGGATTTCATTCCCATCTCTTGCATTGGACCTAGAAATTCACCCAGGGACACACATGTGATTTTTCAAACAACTTTGGTGCACTGGAGCATATTCTTGTAGTTCAAATTTGAATTATGCACATTAAATGCCCAGAAACTCAATTAATGCATAAAAATGCCAAACGAACCCAGAATAATTCAAAATTTTGGCACGATACCTCTGTTTGATCTAATCTGCCTATGTAAAAAAAATTAAGGAAGGAGAAGGCAATATACGTATCTAGTTTCGCACACGGAGGTGACACGTTCCCTCTCGGAACCACGAGTCTTCTTGAGGGAAGCTCCGGTTTTGCAAGAAGCTTACACCAAAGCCTGTCCCAATTCGGCCAAAAAAATTACCGTAGCATGTTTGTGCCATGTCATGACACCATGCCAAGTTTCATGATTTTTAGGCGTGTTTTTGATTTACAGGAATTAAAAAACCAAGTTCCTCAATCTTTCTGGGTGAACCACGACGCCCAGATGTTTGAATTTCATTCCCATCTCTTGCATGGGACCTATAAATTCACCCAAGGACACACATGTGATTTTTCGAACAACTATGGTGCACTAGAGCATGTGCTTGTAGTTCAAATTTGAATTATGCACACTAAATGCCCAGAAACTCAATTAATGCACAAAAATGCCAAACAAACACGGAATAATTCCAAAATTTAGCACGATACTTCTATTTGGTCTAATGTGCCTGTGTAAAAAAATTAAGGCAGGAGAAGGCAGTATACGTATCTCGTTTCGCACACGGAGGTGACACGTTCCCTCTCGGAACCATGAGCCTTCTTGAGGGAAGCTCCGGTTTGCAAGAAGCTTACACCAAAGCTTGTCCCAATTCGGACAGAAAAATTACGGCGGCATGTTGGTGCCATGTCATGACACCATGCCAAGTTTCATGATTTTCAGGCGTGTTTTGGATTTACAGGAATTAAACAACCAAGTTCCTCAATCTTTCTGGGTGAGCCACGAAGCCCAGATGTTTGAATTTCATTCCCATCTCTTGCATTGGACCTATAAATTCACCCAAGGACACACATGTGATTTTTCAAACAACTTTGGTGCACTGGAGCATATTCTTGTAGTTCAAATTTGAATTATGCACATTAAATGCCTAGAAACTCAATTAATGCATAAAAATGCCAAACGAACACAGAATAATTCCAAACTTTAGCACGATACTTCTATTTGGTCTAATGTGCCTGTGTAAAAAAATTAAGGCGGGAGAAGGCAGTATACGTATCTCGTTTCGCACATGGAGGTGACACATTCCCTCTCGGAACCATGAGCCTTCTTGAGGGAAGATCCGGTTTGCAAGAAGCTTACACCAAAGCTTGTCCCAATTCGGACAGAAAAATTACGACTGCATGTTGGTGCCATGTCATGACACCATGCCAAGTTTCATGATTTTCAGGCGTGTTTTGGATTTACAGGAATTAAACAACCAAGTTTCTCAATCTTTCAGGGCGAGCCACGACGCCCAGATGTTTGAATTTCATTCCCATCTCTTGCATTGGACCTAGAAATTCATCCAAGGACACACATGTGATTTTTCAAACAACTTTGGTGCACTGGAGCATATTCTTGTAGTTCAAATTTGAATTATGCACACTAAATGCCCAGAAACTCAATTAATGCATAAAAATGCCAAACGAACCCAGAATAATGCAAAATTTTGGCACGATACCTCTATTTGATCTAATCTGCCTGTGTAAAAAAATTAAGGAGGGAGATGGCAATATACGTATCTAGTTTCGCACACGGAGGTGACACGTTCCCTCTCGGAACCACGAGTTTTCTTGAGGGAAGCTCCGGTTTTGCAAGAAGCTTACACCAAAGCTTGTCCCAATTCGGCCAAAAAAATTACCGTAGCATGTTGGTGCCATATCATGACACCATGCCAAGTTTCATGATTTTCAGGCGTGTTTTTGATTTACAGGAATTAAAAAACCAAGTTCCTCAATCTTTCCGAGCGAGCCACGACGCCCAGATGTTTGAATTTCATTTCCATCTCTTGCATTGGACCTAGAAATTCACCCAAGGACACACATGTGATTTTTCAAACAACTTTGGTGCACTGGAGCATATTCTTGTAGTTCAAATTTGAATTATGCACATTAAATGCCTAAAAACTCAATTAATGCATAAAAATTCCAAACGGACCCAGAATAATTCAAATTTTAGCACGATACCTCTATTTGATGTAATCTGCCTGTGTAAAAAAATTAAGGCGGGAGAAGGCAATATACGTATCTAGTTTCGCACCCGGAGGTGACACGTTCCCTCTCGGAACCACGAGTCTTCTTGAGGGAAGCTCCGGTTTGCAAGAAGCTTAGACCAAAGCTTGTCCCAATTCAGCCAAAAAAATTACCGTAGCATGTTGGTGCCATTTCATGACACCATGCCAAGTTTCATGATTTTCAGGCGTGTTTTTGATTTACAGGAATTAAACAACCAAGTTTCTCAATCTTTCCGGGCGAGCCACGACGCCCAGATGTTTGGATTTCATTCCCATCTCTTGCATTGGACCTAGAAATTCACCAAAGGACACACATGTGATTTTTCAAACAACTTTGGTGCACTGGAGCATATTTTTGTAGTTCAAATTTGAATTATGCACATTAAATGCCCAGAAACTCAATTAATGCATTAAAATGCCAAACGAACCCAGAAGAATTCAAAATTTAGCACGATACCTCTGTTTGATCTAATCTGCCTATGTAATAAAATTAAGGAAGGAGAAGGCAATATACGTATCTAGTTTCGCACACGGAGGTGACACGTTCCCTCTCGGAACCACGAGTCTTCTTGAGGGAAGCTCCGGTTTGCAAGAAGCTTACACCAAAGCTTGTCCCAATTCGGCCAAAAAAGTTACCGTAGCATGTTGGTGCCATCCTATGACACCATGCCAAGTTTCATGATTTTTCAGGCGTGTTTTGATTTACAGTAATTAAAAAACCAGGTTTCTCAATCTTTCCAGGCGAGCCACGACGCCCAGATGTTTGAATTTCATTCCCATCTCTTGCATGGAACCTATAAATTCACCCAAGGACACACATGTGATTTTTCAAACCACTTTGGTGCAACTGGAGCATGTGCTTGTAGTTCAAATTTGAATTATGCACACTAAATGCCCAGAAACTCAATTAATGCATAAAAATGCCAAACGGACCCAGATTAATTCCAAAATTTAGCACGATACCTCTATTTGATCTAATTTGCCTGTGTAAAAAAATTAAGGCGGGAGAAGGCAATATACGTATCTTGTTTCGCACATGGAGGTGACACGTTCCCTCTCGGAACCACGAGTCTTCTTGAGGGAAGCTCCGGTTTTGCAAGAAGCTTACACCAAAGCCTGTCCCAATTCGGCCAAAAAAATTACCGTAGCATGTTTGTGCCATGTCATGACACCATGCCAAGTTTCATGATTTTTAGGCGTGTTTTTGATTTACAGGAATTAAAAAACCAAGTTCCTCAATCTTTCTGGGTGAACCACGACGCCCAGATGTTTGAATTTCATTCCCATCTCTTGCATGGGACCTATAAATTCACCCAAGGACACACATGTGATTTTTCGAACAACTATGGTGCACTAGAGCATGTGCTTGTAGTTCAAATTTGAATTATGCACACTAAATGCCCAGAAACTCAATTAATGCACAAAAATGCCAAACAAACACGGAATAATTCCAAAATTTAGCACGATACTTCTATTTGGTCTAATGTGCCTGTGTAAAAAAATTAAGGCAGGAGAAGGCAGTATACGTATCTCGTTTCGCACACGGAGGTGACACGTTCCCTCTCGGAACCATGAGCCTTCTTGAGGGAAGCTCCGGTTTGCAAGAAGCTTACACCAAAGCTTGTCCCAATTCGGACAGAAAAATTACGGCGGCATGTTGGTGCCATGTCATGACACCATGCCAAGTTTCATGATTTTCAGGCGTGTTTTGGATTTACAGGAATTAAACAACCAAGTTCCTCAATCTTTCTGGGTGAGCCACGAAGCCCAGATGTTTGAATTTCATTCCCATCTCTTGCATTGGACCTATAAATTCACCCAAGGACACACATGTGATTTTTCAAACAACTTTGGTGCACTGGAGCATATTCTTGTAGTTCAAATTTGAATTATGCACATTAAATGCCTAGAAACTCAATTAATGCATAAAAATGCCAAACGAACACAGAATAATTCCAAACTTTAGCACGATACTTCTATTTGGTCTAATGTGCCTGTGTAAAAAAATTAAGGCGGGAGAAGGCAGTATACGTATCTCGTTTCGCACATGGAGGTGACACATTCCCTCTCGGAACCATGAGCCTTCTTGAGGGAAGATCCGGTTTGCAAGAAGCTTACACCAAAGCTTGTCCCAATTCGGACAGAAAAATTACGACAGCATGTTGGTGCCATGTCATGACACCATGCCAAGTTTCATGATTTTCAGGCGTGTTTTGGATTTACAGGAATTAAACAACCAAGTTTCTCAATCTTTCAGGGCGAGCCACGACGCCCAGATGTTTGAATTTCATTCCCATCTCTTGCATTGGACCTAGAAATTCATCCAAGGACACACATGTGATTTTTCAAACAACTTTGGTGCACTGGAGCATATTCTTGTAGTTCAAATTTGAATTATGCACACTAAATGCCCAGAAACTCAATTAATGCATAAAAATGCCAAACGAACCCAGAATAATGCAAAATTTTGGCACGATACCCTCTATTTGATCTAATCTGCCTGTGTAAAAAAATTAAGGAGGGAGATGGCAATATACGTATCTAGTTTCGCACACGGAGGTGACACGTTCCCTCTCGGAACCACGAGTCTTCTTGAGGGAAGCTCTGGTTTTGCAAGAAGCTTACACCAAAGCTTGTCCCAATTCGGCCAAAAAAATTACCGTAGCATGTTGGTGCCATGTCATGACACCATGCCAAGTTTCATGATTTTCAGGCGTGTTTTTGATTTACAGGAATTAAAAAACCAAGTTCCTCAATCTTTCCGAGCGAGCCACGACGCCCAGATGTTTGAATTTCATTTCCATCTCTTGCATTGGACCTAGAAATTCACCCAAGGACACACATGTGATTTTTCAAACAACTTTGGTGCACTGGAGCATATTCTTGTAGTTCAAATTTGAATTATGCACATTAAATGCCTAAAAACTCAATTAATGCATAAAAATTCCAAACGGACCCAGAATAATTCAAAATTTTAGCACGATACCTCTATTTGATGTAATCTGCCTGTGTAAAAAAATTAAGGGGGGAGAAGGCAATATACGTATCTAGTTTCGCACCCGGAGGTGACACGTTCCCTCTCGGAACCACGAGTCTTCTTGAGGGAAGCTCCGGTTTGCAAGAAGCTTAGACCAAAGCTTGTCCCAATTCAGCCAAAAAAATTAGCGTAGCATGTTGGTGCCATTTCATGACACCATGCCAAGTTTCATGATTTTCAGGCGTGTTTTTGATTTACAGGAATTAAACAACCAAGTTTCTCAATCTTTCCGGGCGAGCCACGACGCCCAGATGTTTGGATTTCATTCCCATCTCTTGCATTGGACCTAGAAATTCACCAAAGGACACACATGTGATTTTTCAAACAACTTTGGTGCACTGGAGCATATTTTTGTAGTTCAAATTTGAATTATGCACATTAAATGCCCAGAAACTCAATTAATGCATAAAAATGCCAAACGAACCCAGAAGAATTCAAAATTTTAGCACGATACCTCTGTTTGATCTAATCTGCCTATGTAATAAAATTAAGGAAGGAGAAGGCAATATACGTATCTAGTTTCGCACACGGAGGTGACACGTTCCCTCTCGGAACCACGAGTCTTCTTGAGGGAAGCTCCGGTTTGCAAGAAGCTTACACCAAAGCTTGTCCCAATTCGGCCAAAAAAGTTACCGTAGCATGTTGGTGCCATCTCATGACACCATGCCAAGTTTCATGATTTTCAGGCGTGTTTTGATTTACAGTAATTAAAAAACCAGGTTTCTCAATCTTTCCAGGCGAGCCACGACGCCCAGATGTTTGAATTTCATTCCCATCTCTTGCATGGAACCTATAAATTCACCCAAGGACACACATGTGATTTTTCAAACAACTTTGGTGCACTGGAGCATGTGCTTGTAGTTCAAATTTGAATTATGCACACTAAATGCCCAGAAACTCAATTAATGCATAAAAATGCCAAACGGACCCAGATTAATTCCAAAATTTAGCACGATACCTCTATTTGATCTAATTTGCCTGTGTAAAAAAATTAAGGCGGGAGAAGGCAATATACGCATCTAGTTTCGCACACGGAGGTGACACGTTCCCTCTCGGAACCACGAGCCTTCTTGAGGGAAGCTCCGGTTTGCAAGAAGCTTACACCAAAGCTTGTCCCAATTCGGACAGAAAAATTACGGTAGCATGTTGGTGCCATGTCATGACACCATGCCAAGTTTCATGATTTTCAGGCGTGTTTTTGATTTACAGGAATTAAACAACCAAGTTCCTCAATCTTTCTGGGTGAGCCACGATGCCCAGATGTTTGAATTTCATTCCCATCTCTTGCATGGGACCTATAAATTCACCCAAGGACACACATGTGATTTTTCAAACAACTTTGGTGCACTGTAGCATATTCTTGTAGTTCAAATTTGAATTATGCACATTAAATGCCCAGAAACTCAATTAATGCATAAAAATGCCAAACGAACCCAGAATAATTCAAAATTTTGGCACGATACCTCTATTTGATCTAATCTGCCTGTGTAAAAAAATTAAGGAGGGAGAAGGCAATATACGTATCTAGTTTCGCACACGGAGGTGACACGTTCACTCTCGGAACCACGAGTCTTCTTGAGGGAAGCTCCGGTTTTGCAAGAAGCTTACACTAAAGCTTGTCCCAATTCGGCCAAAAAAATTACCGTAGCATGTTGGTGCCATGTCATGACAGCATGTCAAGTTTCATGATTTTCAGGCGTGTTTTTGATTTACAGGAATTAAAAAACCAAGTTCCTCAATCCTTCCGAGCGAGCCACGACGCCCAGATGTTTTAATTTCATTCCCATCTTTTGCATTGGACCTAGAAATTCACCCAAAGACACACATGTGATTTTTCAAACAACTTTGGTGCACTGGAGCATATTCTTGTAGTTCAAATTTGAATTATGCACATTAAATGCCTAAAAACTCAATTAATGCATAAAAATTCCAAACGGACCCAGAATAATTCAAAAATTTAGCACGATACCTCTAGTTGATGTAATCTGCCTGTATAAAAAAATTAAGGTGGGAGCAGGCAATATACGTATCTAGTTTCGCACACGGAGGTGACACGTTCCCTCTCGGAACCACGAGTCTTCTTGAGGGAAGCTCCGGTTTGCAAGAAGCTTACACCAAAGCTTGTCCCAATTCGGCCAAAAAAATTACCGTAGCATGTTGGTGCCATTTCACGACACCATGCCAAGTTTCATGATTTTAGGCGTGTTTTTGATTTACAGGAATTAAACAACCAAGTTTCTCAATCTTTCCTGGCGAGCCACGCCGCCCAGATGTTTGAATTTCATTCCCATCTCTTGCATAGTACCTAGAAATTCACCAAAGGACACACATGTGATTTTTCAAACAACTTTGGTGCACTGGAGCATATTCTTGTAGTTCAAATTTGAATTATGCACATTAAATGCCCAGAAACTCAATTAATGCATAAAAATGCCAAACGAACCCAGAGTAATTCAAAATTTTAGCACGATACCTGTGTTTGATCTAATCTTCCTATGTAAAAAAATTAAGGAAGGAGAAGGCAATATACGTATCTAGTTTCGCACACGGAGGTAACACGTTCCCTCTCGGAACCACGAGTCTTCTTGAGGGAAGCTCCGGTTTTGCAAGAAGCTTACACCAAATCCTGTCCCAATTCGGCCAAAAAAATTACCGTAGCATGTTGGTGCCATGTCATGACACCATGCCAAGTTTCAAGATTTTCAGGCGTGTTTTTGATTTACAGGAATGAAAAAACCAAGTTCCTCAATCTTTCTGGGTGAGCCACGACGCCTAGATGTTTGAATTTCATTCCCATCTCTTGCATGGGATCTATAAATTCACCCAAGGACACACATGTGATTTTTCAAACAACTATGGTGCACTGCAGCATGTGCTTGTAGTTCAAATTTGAATTATGCACATTAAAAGCCTAGAAACTCAATTAATGGATAAAAATGCCAAACGAACACGGAATAATTCCAAAATTTAGCACGATACTTCTATTTGGTCTAATCTGCCTGTGTAAAAAAATTAAGGCGGGAGAAGGCAGTATACGTATCTCGTTTCGCACACGGAGGTGACACGTTCCCTCTCGGGACCACGAGCCTTCTTGAGGGAAGCTCCGGTTTGCAAGAAGCTTATACCAAAGCTTGTCCCAATTCGGACAGAAAAATTATGGCAGCATGTTGGTGCCATGTCATGACACCATGCCAAGTTTCATGATTTTTAGGCGTGTTTTGGATTTACAGGAATTAAACAACCAAGTTTCTCCATCTTTCCAGGCGAGCCACGACGCCCAGATGTTTGAATTTCATTCCCATCTCTTGCATAGGACCTAGAAATTCACCCAAGGACACACATGTGATTTTTCAAACAACCTTGGTGCACTGGAGCATATTCTTGTAGTTCAAATTTGAATTATGCACATTAAATGCCCAGAAACACAATTAATGCATAAAAATGCCAAACGAACCCAGAATAATTCAAAAATTGAGCACGATACCTCTATTTGATCTAATCTGCCTGTGTAAAAAAATTAAGGCGGGAGAAGGCAATATACGTATCTAGTTTCTCGTACGGAGGTGACACGTTCCCTCTTGAAATCACGAGTCTTCTTGAGGGAAGCTCCGGTTTGCAAGAAGCTTACACCAAAGCTTGTCCCAATTCAGCCAAAAAAATTACCGTAGCATGTTGGTACCATGTCATGACACCATGCCAAGTTTCATGATTTTCAGGTGTGTTTTTGATTTACAGGAATTAAAAAACCAAGTTTCTCAATCTTTCCGGGCGAGCCACGACGCCCAGATGTTTAAATTTCATTCCCATCTCTTGCATTGGACCTAGAAATTCAACCAAGGACACACATGTGATTTTTCAAACAATTTTGGTGCACTGGAGCATATTCTTGTAGTTCAAATTTGAATTATGCACATTAAATGCCTAAAAACTCAATTAATGCGTAAAAATTCCAAACGGACCCAGAATAATTCAAAATTTTAGCACGATACCTCTATTTGATCTAATCTGCCTGTGTAAAAAAATTATGGCGGGAGAAGGCAATATACGTAACTAGTTTCTCACACGGAGGTGACACGTTCCCTCTCGGAACCACAAGTCTTCTTGAGGGAAGCTCCGGTTTGCAAGAAGCTTACACCAAAGCTTGTCCCAATTCGGCCAAAAAAATTACCGTAGCATGTTGGTGCCATGTCATGACACCATGCCAAGTTTCATGATTTGCAGGTGTGTTTTTCATTTACAGGAATTAAAAAACCGAGTTTCTCAATCTTTCCGGGCGAGCCACGACGCCCAGATGTTTGATTTTCATTCCCATCTCTTGCATTGGACCTAGAAATTCACCCAAGGACACACATGTGATTTTTCAAACAACTTTGGTGCACTGGAGTATATTCTTGTAGTTCAAATTTGAATTATGCACATTAAATGCCTAAAAACTCAATCAATGCATAAAAATTCCAAACGGACCTAGAATAATTCAAAATTTTAGCACGATACCTCTATTTGATGTAATCCGCCTCTGTAAAAAAATTAAGGCGAGAGAAGGCAATATACGTATCTAGTTTCGCACACGGAGGTGACACGTTCCCTCTCGGAACCACGAGTCTTCTTGAGGGAAGCTCCGGTTTGTAAGAAGCTTACACCAAAGCTTGTCCCAATTCGGCCAAAAAAATTACCGTAGCATGTTGGTGCCATTTCATGACACCATGCCAAGTTTCATGATTTACAGGCGTGTTTTTGATTTACAGGAATTAAACAACCAAGTTTCTCAATCTTTCCGGGCGAGCCACGACGCCCAGATGTTTGAATTTCATTCCCATCTCTTCCATAGGACCTAGAAATTCACCCAAGGACACACATGTGATTTTTCAAACTACTTTGGTGCACTGGAGCATATTCTTGTAGTTCAAATTTGAATTATGCACATTAAATGCCCAGAAACTCAATTAATGCATAAAAATGCCAAACGAACCCAGAATAATTCAAAATTTTAGCACGATACCTCTATTTGATCTAATCTGCCTATGTAAATAAATTAAGGAGGGAGAAGGCAATATACGTATCTAGTTTCGCACACGGAGGTGACACGTTCCCTCTCGGAACCACGAGTCTTCTTGAGGGAAGCTCCGGTTTTGCAAGAAGCTTACACCAAAGCCTATCCCAATTCGGCCAAAAAAATTACCGTAGCATGTTGGTGCCATGTCATGACACCATGCCAAGTTTCATGATTTTCAGGCATGTTTTTGATTTACAGGAATTAAAAAACCAAGTTCCTCATTCTTTCTGGGTGAGCCACGACGCCCAGATGTTTGAAGTTCATTCCCATCTCTTAAATGGGATCTATAAATTCACCCAAGGACACACATGTGATTTTTCAAACAACTATGGTGCACTGGAGCATGTGCTTGTAGTTCAAATTTTAATTATGCACATTAAATGCCCAGAAACTCAATTAATGCATAAAAATGCCAAACGAACACGGAACAATTCCAAAATTTAGCACGATACTTCTATTTGATCTAATCTGCCTGTGTAAAAAAATTAAGGCGGGAGAAGGCAGTATAAGTATCTCGTTTCGCACACGGAGGTGACACGTTCCCTCTCGGAACCACGAGCCTTCATGAGGGAAGCTCCGGTTTGCAAGAAGCTTACACCAAAGCTTGTCCGAATTCGGACAGAAAAATTACGACAGCATGTTGGTGCCATGTCATGACACCATGCCAAGTTTCATGATTTTTAGGCGTGTTTTGGATTTACAGGAATTAAAAAACCAAGTTCCTCAATCTTTCCGAGCGAGCCACGACGCCCAGATGTTTGAATTTCATTCCCATCTCTTGCATTGGACCTAGAAATTCACCCAAGGACACACATGTGATTTTTCAAACAACTTTGGTGCACTGGAGCATATTCTTGTAGTTCAAATTTGAATTATGCACATTAAATGCCTAAAAACTCAATTAATGCATAAAAATTCCAAACGGACCCAGAATAATTCAAAATTTTAGCACGATACCTCTATTTGATCTAATCTGCCTATGTAAAAAAATTAAGGCGGGAGAAGGCAATATACGTATCTAGTTTCGCACATGGAGGTGACACGTTCCCTCTCGGAACCACGAGTCTTCTTGAGGGAAGCTCCGGTTTGCAAGAAGCTTACACCAAAGCTTGTCCCAATTTGGCCAAAAAAATTACCGTAGCATGTTGGTGCCATGTCATGACACCATGCCAAGTTTCATGATTTTCAGGCGTGTTTTTGATTTACAGGAATTAAACAACCAAGTTTCTCAATCTTTCCGGGCGAGCCACGACGCCCAGATGTTTGAATTTCATTCCCATCTGTTGCATAGGACCTAGAAATTCACCAAAGGACACACATGTGATTTTTCAAACAACTTTGGTGCACTGGAGCATATTCTTGTAGTTCAAATTTGAATTATGCACATTAAATGCCCAGAAACTCAATTAATGCATAAAAACGCCAAACGAACCCAGAATAATTCAAAATTTTAGCACGATACCTCTGTTTGTTCTAATCTGCCTATGTAAAAAAATTAAGGAAGGAGAAGGCAATATACGTATCTAGTTTCGCACACGGAGGTGACACGTTCCCTCTCGGAACCACGAGTCTTCTTGAGGGAAGCTCCGGTTTTGCAAGAAGCTTACACCAAAGCCTGTCCGAATTCGGCCAAAAAAATACGGTAGCATGTTGGTGCCATGTCATGACACCATGCCAAGTTTCATGATTTTCAGGTGTGTTTTTAATTTACAGGAATTAAAAAACCAAGTTTCTCAATCTTTCCGGGCGAGCCACGACGCCCAGATGTTTGATTTTCATTCCCATCTCTTGCATAGGACCTAGAAATTCACCCCAGGACACACATGTGATTTTTCAAAAGCCTTGGTGCACTGGAGCATATTCTTGTAGTTCAAATTTGAATTATGCACATTAAATGCCCAGAAACTCAATTAATTCATAAAAATGCCAAACCAACCCAGAATAATTCAAAATTTTAGCACGATACCTCTATTTGATGTAATCTGCCTGTGTAAAAAAATTAAGGCGGGAGAAGGCAATATACGTATCTAGTTTCGCACACGGAGGTGACGCGTTCCCTCTCGGAACCACGAGTCTTCTTGAGGGAAGCTCCGGTTTGCAAGAAGCTTACACCAAAGCTTGTCCCAATTCGGCCAAAAAAATTGCCGTAGCATGTTGGTGCCATGTCATGACATCATGCCAAGTTTCATGATTTTCAGGTGTGTTTTTCATTTACAGGAATTAAAAAACCAAGTTTCTCAATCTTTCCGGGCGAGCCACGACGCCCAGATGTTTGATTTTCATTCCCATCTCTTGCCATTGGACCTAGAAATTCACCCAAGGACACACATGTGATTTTTCAAACAACTATGGTTCACTGGAGCATGTGCTTGTAGTTCAAATTTGAATTATGCACATTAAATGCCTAGAAACTCAATTAATGGATAAAAATGCCAAACGAACACGGAATAATTCAAAATTTCAGCACGATACTTCTATTTGGTCTAATCTGCCTGTGTAAAAAAATTAAGGCGGGAGAAGGCAATATACGTATCTAGTTTCGCACATGGAGGTGACACGTTCCCTCTCGGAACCACGAGTCTTCTTGAGGGAAGCTCCGGTTTGCAAGAAGCTTACACCAAAGCTTGTCCCAATTTGGCCAAAAAAATTACCGTAGCATGTTGGTGCCATGTCATGACACCATGCCAAGTTTCATGATTTTCAGGCGTGTTTTTGATTTACAAGAATTAAACAACCAAGTTTCTCAATCTTTTCGGGCGAGCCACGACGCCCAGATGTTTGAATTTCATTCCCATCTCTTGCATAGGCTCTAGAAATTCACCAAAGGACACACATGTGATTAATCAAACAACTTTGGTGCACTGGAGCATATTCTTGTAGTTCAAATTTGAATTATGCACATTAAATGCCCAGAAACTCAATTAATGCATAAAAACGCCAAACGAACCCAGAATAATTCAAAATTTTAGCACGATACCTCTGTTTGTTCTAATCTGCCTATGTAAAAAAATTAAGGAAGGAGAAGGCAATATACGTATCTAGTTTCGCACACGGAGGTGACACGTTCCCTCTCGGAACCACGAGTCTTCTTGAGGGAAGCTCCGGTTTTGCAAGAAGCTTACACCAAAGCCTGTCCCAATTCGGCCAAAAAATTACCGTAGCATGTTGGTGCCATGTCATGACACCATGCCAAGTTTCATGATTTTCAGGCGTGTTTTTGATTTACAGGAATGAAAAAACCAAGTTCCTCAATCTTTCTGGGTGAGCCACGACGCCCAGATGTTTGAATTTCATTCCCATCTCTTGCATGGGATCTATAAATTCACCCAAGGACACACATGTGATTTTTCAAACAACTATGGTGCACTGGAGCATGTGCTTGAAGTTCAAATTTTAATTATGCACATTAAATGCCTAGAAATTTAATTAATGGATAAAAATGCCAAACGGACCCAGAATAGTTCAAAATTTTAGCACGATACCTCTATTTGATGTAATCCGCCTCTGTAAAAAAATTAAGGCGGGAGAAGGCAATATACGTATCTAGTTTCGCACACGGAGGTGACACGTTCCCTCTCAGAACCACGAGCGTTCTTGAGGGAAGCTCCGGTTTGCAAGAAGCTTACACCAAAGCTTGTCCCAATTCGGCCAAAAAAATTACGGTAGCATGTTGGTGCCATGTCATGACACCATGCCAAGTTTCATGATTTTCAGGTGTGTTTTTAATTTACAGGAATTAAAAAACCAAGTTTCTCAATCTTTCCGGGCGAGCCACGACGCCCTGATGTTTGATTTTCATTCCCATCTCTTGCATTGGACCTAGAAATTCACCCAAGGACACACATGTGATTTTTCAAACAACCTTGGTGCACTGGAGCATATTCTTGTAGTTCAAATTTGAATTATGCACATTAAATGCCCAGAAACTCAATTAATGCATAAAAATGCCAAACGAACCCAGAATAATTCAAAATTTTAGCACGATACCTCTATTTGATCTAATCTGCCTATGTAAATAAATTAAGGAGGGAGAAGGCAATATACGTATCTAGTTTCGCACACGGAGGTGACACGTTCCCTCTCGGAACCACGAGTCTTCTTGAGGGAAGCTCCGGGTTTGCAAGAAGCTTACACCAAAGCCTGTCCCAATTCGGCCAAAAAAATTACCGTAGCATGTTGGTGCCATGTCATGACACCATGCCAAGTTTCATGATTTTCAGGCGTGTTTTTGATTTACAGGAATGAAAAAACCAAGTTCCTCAATCTTTCTGGGTGAGCCACGACGCCCAGATGTTTGAATTTCATTCCCATCTCTTGCATGGGATCTATAAATTCACCCAAGGACACACATGTGATTTTTCAAACAACTATGGTGCACTGGAGCATGTGCTTGTAGTTCAAATTTGAATTATGCACATTAAATGCCTAGAAACTCAATTAATGGATAAAAATGCCAAACGAACATGGAATAATTCCAAAATTTAGCACGATACTTCTATTTGGTCTAATCTGCCTGTGTAAAAAAATTAAGGCGGGAGAAGGCAGTATACGTAGCTTGTTTCGCACACGGAGGTGACACGTTCCCTCTCGGAACCACGAGTCTTCTTGAGGGAAGCTCCGGTTTGCAAGAAGCTTACACCAAAGCTTGTCCCAATTCGGCCAAAAAAATTACCGTAGCATGTTGGTGCCATGTCATGACACCATGCCATGCTTAATGATTTTCAGGTGTGTTTTTAATTTACAGGAATTAAAAAACCGAGTTTCTCAATCTTTCCGGGCGAGCCACGACGCCCAGATGTTTGATTTTCATATCCATCTCTTGCATAGGACCTAGAAATTCACCCCAGGACACACATGTGATTTTTCAAACAACCTTGGTGCACTGGAGCATATTCTTGTAGTTCAAATTTGAATTATGCACATTAAATGCCCAAAAACTCAATTAATTCATAAAAATGCCAAACGAACCCAGAATAATTCAAAATTTTAGCACGATACCTCTATTTGATGTAATCTGCCTGTGTAAAAAAATTAAGGCGGGAGAAGGCAATATACGTATCTAGTTTCGCACACGGAGGTGACGCGTTCCCTCTCGGAACCACGAGTCTTCTTGAGGAAGCTCCGGTTTGCAAGAAGCTTACACCAAAGCTTGTCCCAATTCGGCCAAAAAAATTACCGTAGCATGTTGGTGCCATGTCATGACACCATGCCAAGTTTCATGATTTTCAGGCGTGTTTTTGATTTACAAGAATTAAAGAACCAAGTTTCTCAATCTTTTCGGGCGAGCCACGACGCCCAGATGTTTGAATTTCATTCCCATCTCTTGCATAGGCTCTAGAAATTCACCAAAGGACACACATGTGATTAATCAAACAACTTTGGTGCACTGGAGCATATTCTTGTAGTTCAAATTTGAATTATGCACATTAAATGCCCAGAAACTCAATTAATGCATAAAAACGCCAAACGAACCCAGAATAATTCAAAATTTTAGCACGATACCTCTGTTTGTTCTAATCTGCCTATGTAAAAAAATTAAGGAAGGAGAAGGCAATATACGTATCTAGTTTCGCACACGGAGGTGACACGTTCCCTCTCGGAACCACGAGTCTTCTTGAGGGAAGCTCCGGTTTTGCAAGAAGCTTACACCAAAGCCTGTCCCAATTCGGCCAAAAAATTACCGTAGCATGTTGGTGCCATGTCATGACACCATGCCAAGTTTCATGATTTTCAGGCGTGTTTTTGATTTACAGGAATGAAAAAACCAAGTTCCTCAATCTTTCTGGGTGAGCCACGACGCCCAGATGTTTGAATTTCATTCCCATCTCTTGCATGGGATCTATAAATTCACCCAAGGACACACATGTGATTTTTCAAACAACTATGGTGCACTGGAGCATGTGCTTGAAGTTCAAATTTTAATTATGCACATTAAATGCCTAGAAATTTAATTAATGGATAAAAATGCCAAACGGACCCAGAATAGTTCAAAATTTTAGCACGATACCTCTATTTGATGTAATCCGCCTCTGTAAAAAAATTAAGGCGGGAGAAGGCAATATACGTATCTAGTTTCGCACACGGAGGTGACACGTTCCCTCTCGGAACCACGAGCGTTCTTGAGGGAAGCTCCGGTTTGCAAGAAGCTTACACCAAAGCTTGTCCCAATTCGGCCAAAAAAATTACGGTAGCATGTTGGTGCCATGTCATGACACCATGCCAAGTTTCATGATTTTCAGGTGTGTTTTTAATTTACAGGAATTAAAAAACCAAGTTTCTCAATCTTTCCGGGCGAGCCACGACGCCCAGATGTTTGATTTTCATTCCCATCTCTTGCATTGGACCTAGAAATTCA
This sequence comes from Aegilops tauschii subsp. strangulata, assembly GCF_002575655.3. NCBI lineage: Eukaryota > Viridiplantae > Streptophyta > Magnoliopsida > Poales > Poaceae > Aegilops > Aegilops tauschii. The sequence goes on from NC_053041.3 coordinate 289,917,570, forward strand.
CCCAAGGACACACATGTGATTTTTCAAACAACCTTGGTGCACTGGAGCATATTCTTGTAGTTCAACTTTGAATTATGCACATTAAATGCCCAGAAACTCAATTAATGCATAAAAATGCCAAACGAACCCAGAATAATTCAAAATTTTAGCACGATACCTCTATTTGATCTAATCTGCCTATGTAAATAAATTAAGGAGGGAGAAGGCAATATACGTATCTAGTTTCGCACACGGAGGTGACACGTTCCCTCTCGGAACCACGAGTCTTCTTGAGGGAAGCTCCGGGTTTGCAAGAAGCTTACACCAGAGCCTGTCCCAATTCGGCCAAAAAAATTACCGTAGCATGTTGGTGCCATGTCATGACACCATGCCAAGTTTCATGATTTTCAGGCGTGTTTTTGATTTACAGGAATTAAAAAACCAAGTTTCTCAATCTTTCCGGGCGAGCCACGATGCCCAGATGTTTGATTTTCATTCCCATCTCTTGCGTTGGACCTAGAAATTCACCCAAGGACACACATGTGATTTTTCAAACAACGATGGTGCACTGGAGCATGTGCTTGTAGTTCAAATTTGAATTATGCACATTAAATGCCTAGAAACTCAATTAATGGATAAAAATGCCAAACGAACACGGAATAATTCAAAATTTTAGCACGATACTTCTATTTGGTCTAATCTTCCTGTGTAAAAAAATTAAGGCGGGAGAAGGCAGTATACGTATCTCGTTTCGCACACGGAGGTGACACGTTCCCTCTCGGAACCACGAGCCTTCTTGAGGGAAGCTCCAGTTTGCAAGAAGCTTACACCAAAGCTTGTCCCAATTCGGACAGAAAAATTACGGTAGCATGTTGGTGCCATGTCATGACACCATGCCAAGTTTCATGATTTTCAGGCATGTTTTGGATTTACAGGAATTAAACAACCAAGTTTCTCAATCTTTCCGGGCGAGCCACGACGCCCAGATGTTTGATTTTCATTCCCATCTCTTGCATAGGACCTAGAAATTCACCCAAGGACACACATGTGATTTTTCAAACAACCTTGGTGCACTGGAGCATATTCTTGTAGTTCAAATTTGAATTATGCACATTAAATGCCCATAAACTCAATTAATTCATAAAAATGCCAAACGAACCCAGAATAATTCAAAATTTTAGCACGATACCTCTATTTGATGTAATCTGCCTGTGTAAAAAAATTAAGGCAGGAGAAGGCAATATACGTATCTAGTTTCGCACACGGAGGTGACGCGTTCCCTCTCGGAACCACGAGTCTTCATGAGGGAAGCTCCGGTTTGCATGAAGCTTACACCAAAGCCTGTCCCAATTCGGCCCAAAAAATTACCGTAGCATGTTGGTGCCATGTCATGACACCATGCCAAGTTTCATGATTTTCAGGCGTGTTTTTCATTTACAGGAATTAAAAAAAAGTTCCTCAATCTTTCTGGGTGAGCCACGACGCCCAGATGTTTGAAGTTCATTCCCATCTCTTGCATGGGATCTATAAATTCACCCAAGGACACACATGTGATTTTTCAAACAACTATGGTGCACTGGAGCATGTGCTTGTAGTTCAAATTTGAATTATGCACATTAAATGCCCAAAAACTCAATTAATGCATAAAAATGCCAAACGAACACGGAATAATTCCAAAATTTGGCATGATACTTCTATTTGGTCTAATCTGCGTGTGTAAAAAAATTAAGGCGGGAGAAGGCAGTATACGTATCTCGTTTCGCACACGGAGGTGACACGTTCCCTCTCGGAACCACGAGCCTTCTTGAGGGAAGCTCCAGTTTGCAAGAAGCTTACACCAAAGCTTGTCCCAATTCAGACAGAAGAATTATGGCAGCATGTTGGTGACATGTCATGACACCATGCCAAGTTTCATGATTTTTAGGCGTGTTTTGGATTTACAGGAATTAAACAACCAAGTTTCTCAATCTTTCCGGGCGAGCCACGACGCCCAGATGTTTGAATTTCATTCCCATCTCTTGCATAGGACCTAGAAATTCACCCAAGGACACACATGTGATTTTTCAAACCACTTTGGTGCACTGGAGCATATTCTTTTAGTTCAAATTTGAATTATGCACATTAAATGCCCAGAAACTCAATTAATGCATAAAAATGCCAAAGGAACCCAGAATAATTCAAAATTTTAGCAGGATACCTCTATTTGATCTAATCTGCCTATGTAAAAAAATTAAGGAGGGAGAAGGCAATATACCTATCTAGTTTCGCACATGGAGGTGACACGTTCCCTCTCGGAACCACGAGTCTTCTTGAGGGAAGCTCCGGTTTTGTAAGAAGCTTACACCAAAGCCTGTCCCAATTCGGCCAAAAAAATTATCGTAGCATGTTGGTGCCATGTCATGACACCATGCCAAGTTTCATGATTTTCAGGCATGTTTTTCATTTACAGGAATTAAAAAAAAAGTTCCTCAATCTTTCTGGGTGAGCCACGACGCCCAGATGTTGGAAGTTCATTCCCATCTCTTGCATGGGATCTATAAATTCACCCAAGGACACACATGTGATTTTTCAAACAACTATGGTGCACTGGAGCATGTGCTTGTAGTTCGAATTTGAATTCTGCACATTAAATGCCCAGAAATTCAATTAATGCATAAAAATGCCAAACGAACACGGAATAATTCCAAAATATAGCACGATACTTCTATTTGGTCTAATTTGCTTGTGTAAAAAAATTAAGGCGGGAGAAGGCAGTATACGTATCTCGTTTCGCACACGGAGGTGACACGTTCCCTCTCGGAACCACGAGCCTTCTTGAGGGAAGCTCCAGTTTGCAAGAAGCTTACACCAAAGCTTGTCCCAATTCAGACAGAAAAATTACGGCAGCATGTTGGTGCCATGTCATGACACCATGCCAAGTTTCATGATTTTTAGGCGTGTTTTGGATTTACAGGAATTAAACAACCAAGTTTCTCAATCTTTTCGGGCGAGCCACGACGCCCAGATGTTTGAATTTCATTCCCATCTCTTGCATAGGACCTAGAAATTCACCCAAGGACACACATGTGATTTTTCAAACAACCTTGGTGCACTGGAGCATATTCTTGTAGTTCAAATTTGAATTATGCACATTAAATGCCCAGAAACACAATTAATGCATAAAAATGCCAAACGAACCCAGAATAATTCAAAAATTGAGCACGATACCTCTATTTGATCTAATCTGCCTGTGTAAAAAAATTAAGGCGGGAGAAGGCAATATACGTATCAAGTTTCTCATATGGAGGTGACACGTTCCCTCTCGGAATCACGAGTCTTCTTGAGGGAAGCTCCGGTTTGCAAGAAGCTTACACCAAAGCTTGTCCCAATTCAGCCAAAAAAATTACCGTAGCATGTTGGTACCATGTCATGACACCATGCCAAGTTTCATGATTTTCAGGTGTGTTTTTGATTTACAGGAATTAAAAAACCAAGTTTCTCAATCTTTCCGGGCGAGCCACGACGCCCAGATGTTTAAATTTCATTCCCATCTCTTGCGTTGGACCTAGAAATTCACCCAAGGACACACATGTGATTTTTCAAACAATTTTGGTGCACTGGAGCATATTGTTGTAGTTCAAATTTGAATTATGCACATTAAATGCCTAAAAACTCAATTAATGCATAAAAATTCCAAATGGACCCAGAATAATTCAAAATTTTAGCACGATACCTCTATTTGATCTAATCTGCCTGTGTAAAAAAATTAAGGCGGGAGAAGGCAATATACGTAACTAGTTTCTCACACGGAGGTGACACGTTCCCTCTCGGAACAACAAGTCTTCTTGAGGGAAGCTCCGGTTTGCAAGAAGCTTACACCAAAGCTTGTCCCAATTCGGCCAAAAAAATTACCATAGCATGTTGGTGCCATGTCATGACACCATGCCAAGTTTCATGATTTTCAGGTGTGTTTCTCATTTACAGGAACTAAAAAACCAAGTTTCTCAATCTTTCCGGGCGAGCCACGACGCCTAGATGTTTTATTTTCATTCCCATCTCTTGCATTGGACCTAGAAATTCACCCAAGGACACACATGTGATTTTTCAAACAACTTTGGTGCACTGGAGTATATTCTTGTAGTTCAAATTTGAATTATGCACATGAAATGCCTAAAAACTCAATTAATGCATAAAATCCAAACGGACCCAAAATAATTCAAAATTTTAGCACGACACCTCTATTTGATGTAATCCGCCTCTGTAAAAAAATTAAGGCGGGAGAAGGCAATATACGTATCTAGTTTCGCACACAGAGGTGACACGTTCCCTCTCGGAACCACGAGTCTTCTTGAGGGAAGCTCCGGTTTGCAAGAAGCTTACACCAAAGCTTGTCCCAATTCGGCCAAAAAAATTACCGTAGCATGTTGGTGCCATTTCTTGACACCATGCCAAGTTTCATGATTTTCAGGCGTGTTTTTGATTTACAGGAATTAAACAACCAAGTTTCTCAATCTTTCCGGGCGAGCCACGATGCCCAGATGTTTGAATTTCATTCCCATCTCTTGCATAGGACCTAGAAATTCACCCAAGGACACACATGTGATTTTTCAAACACCTTTGGTGCACTGGAGCATATTCTTGTAGTTCAAATTTGAATTATGCACATTAAATGCCCAGAAACTCAATTAATGCATAAAAATGCCAAACGAACCCAGAATAATTCAAAATTTTAGCACGATACCACTATTTGATCTAATCTGCCTATGTAAATAAATTAAGGAGGGAGAAGGCAGTATACGTATCTAGTTCCGCACACGGAGGTGACACGTTCCCTCTCGGAACCACGAGTCTTCTTGAGGGAAGCTCCAGTTTTGCAAGAAGCTTACACAAAAGCCTGTCCCAATTCGGCCAAAAAAATTACCGTAGCATGTTGGTGCCATGTCATGACACCATACCAAGTTCCTCAATCTTTCTGGGTGAGCCACGACGCCCAGATGTTTGAAGTTCATTCCCATCTCTTGCATGGGATCTATAAATTCACCCAAGGACACACATGTGATTTTTCGAACAACTATGGTGCACTGGAGCATGTGCTTGTAGTTCAAATTTGAATTATGCACATTAAATGCCCAGAAACTCAATCAATGCATAAAAATGCCAAACGAACCCAGAATAATTCAAAATTTTAGCACGATACTTCTATTTGGTCTAATCTGCCTGTGTAAAAACATTAAGGCGGGAGAAGGCAGTATACGTATCTCGTTTCGCACATGGAGGTGACACGTTCCCTCTCGGAACAACGAGCCTTCTTGAGGGAAGCTCCGGTTTGCAAGAAGCTTACACCAAAGCTTGTCCGAATTCGGACAGAAAAATTACGGCAGCATGTTGGTGCCATGTCATGACACCATGCCAAGATTCATGATTTTTAGGCGTGTTTTGGATTTATAGGAATTAAACAAGCAAGTTTCTCAATCTTTCCGGGCGAGCCACGATGCCCAGATGTTTGAATTTCATTCCCATCTCTTGCATAGGACCTAGAAATTCACCCAAGGACACACATGTGATTTGTCAAACAACCTTGGTGCAATGGAGCATATTCTTGTAGTTCAAATTTGAATTATGCACATTAAATGCCCAGAAACTCAATTAATGCATAAAAATGCCGAACGGACCCAGAATAATTCAAAATTTTAGCACGATACCTCTATTTGATCTAATCTGCCTGTGTAAAAAAATTAAGGCGGGAGAAGGCAATATACGTATGTAGTTTCTCACACGGAGGTGACACGTTCCCTCTCGGAACCACGAGTCTTCTTGAGGGAAGCTCCGGTTTGCAACAAGCTTACACCAAAGCCTGTCCCAATTCAGCCAAAAAAATTACCGTAGCATGTTGGTGCCATGTCATGACACCATGCCAAGTTTCATGATTTTCACGCGTGTTTTTGATTTACAGGAATGAAAAAACCAAGTTCCTCAATCTTTCTGGGTGAGCCACGACGCCCAGATGTTTGAATTTCATTCCCATCTCTTGCATGGGATCTATAAATTCACCCAAGGACACACATGTGATTTTTCGAATAACTATGGTGCACTGGAGCATGTGCTTGTAGTTCAAATTTGAATTATGCACATTAAATGCCCAGAAACTCAATCAATGCATAAAAATGCCAAACGAACCCAGAATAATTCAAAATTTTAGCACGATACTTCTTTTTGGTCTAATCTGCCTGTGTAAAAACATTAAGGCGGGAGAAGGCAGTATACGTATCTCGTTTCGCACACGGAGGTGACACGTTCCCTCTCGGAACAACGAGCCTTCTTGAGGGAAGCTCCGGTTTGCAAGAAGCTTACACCAAAGCTTGTCCGAATTCGGACAGAAAAATTACGGCAGCATGTTGGTGCCATGTCATGACACCATGCCAAGATTCATGATTTTTAGGCGTGTTTTGGATTTATAGGAATTAAACAAGCAAGTTTCTCAATCTTTCCGGGCGAGCCACGATGCCCAGATGTTTGAATTTCATTCCCATCTCTTGCATAGGACCTAGAAATTCACCAAAGGACACACATGTGATTTGTCAAACAACCTTGGTGCACTGGAGCATATTCTTGTAGTTCAAATTTGAATTATGCACATTAAATGCCCAGAAACTCAATTAATGCATAAAAATGCCGAACGGACCCAGAATAATTCAAAATTTTAGCACGATACCTCTATTTGATCTAATCTGCCTGTGTAAAAAAATTAAGGCGGGAGAAGGCAATATACGTATGTAGTTTCTCACACGGAGGTGACACGTTCCCTCTCGGAACCACGAGTCTTCTTGAGGGAAGCTCCGGTTTGCAACAAGCTTACACCAAAGCCTGTCCCAATTCAGCCAAAAAAATTACCGTAGCATGTTGGTGCCATGTCATGACACCATGCCAAGTTTCATGATTTTCACGCGTGTTTTTGATTTACAGGAATGAAAAAACCAAGTTCCTCAATCTTTCTGGGTGAGCCACGACGCCGAGATGTTTGAATTTCATTCCCATCTCTTGCATGGGATCTATAAATTCACCCAAGGACACACATGTGATTTTTCGAACAACTATGGTGCACTGGAGCATGTGCTTGTAGTTCAAATTTGAATTATGCACATTAAATGCCCAGAAACTCAATCAATGCATAAAAATGCCAAACGAACCCAGAATAATTCAAAATTTTAGCACGATAATTCTATTTGGTCTAATCTGCCTGTGTAAAAACATTAAGGCGGGAGAAGGCAGTATACGTATCTCGTTTCGCACACGGAGGTGACACGTTCCCTCTCGGAACAACGAGCCTTCTTGAGGGAAGCTCCGGTTTGCAAGAAGCTTACACCAAAGCTTGTCCGAATTCGGACAGAAAAATTACGGCAGCATGTTGGTGCCATGTCATGACACCATGCCAAGTTTCATGATTTTCAGGCATGTTTTGGATTTACAGGAATTAAACAACCAACTTTCTCAATCTTTCCGGGCGAGCCACGACGCCCAGATGTTTGAATTTCATTCCCATCTCTTGCATAGGACCTAGAAATTCACCCAAGGACACACATGTGATTTTTCAAACAACCTTGGTGCACTGGAGCATATTCTTGTAGTTCATATTTGAATTATGCACATTAAATGCCCAGAAACTAAATTAATGCATAAAAATGCCAAACGAACCCAGAATAATTCAAAAATTTAGCACGATACCTCTATTTGAACTAATCTGCCTGTGTAAAAAAATTAAGGCGGGAGAAGGCAATATACGTATCTAGTTTCTCACACGGAGGTGACACGTTCCCTCTCGGAACCACGAGTCTTCTTGAGGGAACCTCCGGTTTGCAAGAAGCTTACAACAAAGCTTGTCCCAATTCGACCAAAAAATTACCGTAGCATGTTGGTGCCATGTCATGACACCATGCCAAGTTTCATGATTTTCAGGTGTGTTTTTCATTTACAGGAATTTAAAAAACCAAGTTTCTCAATCTTTTCGGGCGAGCCACAACGCCCAGATGTTTGAATTTCATTCCCATCTCTTGCATAGGACCTAGAAATTCACCCAAGGACACACATGTGATTTTTCAAACAACTTTGGTGGACTGGAGCATATTCTTGTAGTTCAAATTTGAATTATGCACATTAAATGCCCAGAAACTCAATTAATGCATAAAAATGCCAAACGAACCCAGAATAATTCAAAATTTTAGCACGATACCTCTATTTCATCTAATCTGCCTATCTAAATAAATTAAGGAGGGAGAAGGCAATATACGTATCTAGTTTCGCACACGGAGGTGACACGTTCCCTCTCGGAACCACGAGTCTTCTTGAGGGAAGCTCCGGTTTTGCAAGAAGCTTACACCAAAGCCTATCCCAATTCGGCCAAAAAAATTACCGTAGCATGTTGGTGCCATGTCATGACACCATGCCAAGTTTCATGATTTTCAGGCGTGTTTTTGATTTACAGGAATTAAAAACCAAGTTCCTCAATCTTTCGGGGTGACCGACGACGCCCAGATGTTTGAAGTTCAATCCCATCTCTTGCATGGGATCTATAAATTCACCCAAGGACACACATGTGATTTTTCAAACAACTATGGTGCACTGGAGCATGTGCTTGTAGTTCAAATTTGAATTATGCACATTAAATGCCCAGAAACTCAATTAATGCACAAAAATGCCAAACGAACACGGAACAATTCCAAAATTTAGCACGATACTTCTATTTGGTCTAATCTGCCTGTGTAAAAACATTAAGGTGGGAGAAGGCAGTATACGTATCTTGTTTCGCACACGGAGGTGACACGTTCCCTATCGGAACCACGAGCCTTCTTGAGGGAAGCTCCGGTTTGCAAGAAGCTTACACCAAAGCTTGTCCGAATTCGGACAGAAAAATTACGGCAGCATGTTGGTGCCATGTCATGACACCGTGCCAAGTTTCATGATTTTTAGGCGTGTTATTGATTTACAGGAATTAAAAAACCAAGTTCCTCAATCTTTCTCGGTGAGCCACGACGCCCAGATGTTTGAAGTTCATTCCCATCTCTTGCATGGGATCTATAAATTCACCCAAGGACACACATGTGATTTTTCAATCAACTATGGTGCACTGGAGCATGTGCTTGTAGTTCAAATTTGAATTATGCACATTAAATGCCCAGAAACTCAATTAATGCATAAAAATGCCAAAGGAACACGGAACAATTCCAAAATTTAGCACGATACTTCTATTTGGTCTAATCTGCCTGTGTAAAAACATTAAGGCGGGAGAAGGCAGTATACGTATCTCGTTTTGCACCCGGATGTGACACGTTCCCTCTAGGAACAACGAGCCTTCTTGAGGGAAGCTCCGGTTTGCAAGAAGCTTACACCCAAGCTTGTCCGAATTCGGACAGAAAAATTATGGCAGCATGTTGGTGCCATGTCATGACACCATGCCAAGTTTCATGATTTTTAGGCGTGTTTTGGATTTACAGGAATTAAACAAGCAAGTTTCTCAATCTTTCCGGGCGAGCCACGATGCCCAGATGTTTGAATTTCATTCCCATCTCTTGCATAGGACCTAGAAATTCACCCAAGGACACACATGTGATTTTTCAAACAACCTTGGTGCACTGGAGCATATTCTTGTAGTTCAAATTTGAATTATGCACATTAAATGCCCAGAAACTCAATTAATGCATAAAAATGCCAAACGGACCCAGAATAATTCAAAATTTAAGCACGATACCTCTATTTGATCTAATCTGCCTGTGTAAAAAAATTAAGGTGGGAGAAGGCAATATACGTATCTAGTTTCTCACACGGAGGTGACACGTTCCCTCTCGGAACCACGAGTCTTCTTGAGGGAAGCTCCGGTTTGCGACAAGCTTACACCAAAGCCTGTCCCAATTCAGCCAAAAAAATTACCGTAGCATGTTGGGGCCATGTCATGACACCATGCCAAGTTTCATGATTTTCAGGCGTGTTTTTGATTTACAGGAATGAAAAAACCAAGTTCCTCAATCTTTCTGGGTGAGCCACGACGCCCAGATGCTTGAATTTCATTCCCATCTCTTGCATGGGATCTATAAACTCACCCAAGGACACACATGTGATTTTTCAAACAACTATGGTGCACTGGAGCATGTGCTTGTAGTTCAAATTTGAATTATGCACATTAAATGCCTAGAAACTCAATTAATGGATAAAAATGCCAAACGAACACGGAATAATTCAAAATTTTAGCACGATACTTCTATTTTGTCTAATTTGCCTGTGTAAAAAAATTAAGGCGGGAGAAGGCAGTATACGTATCTCGTTTCGCACACGGAGGTGACACGTTCCCTCTCGGAACCACGAGCCTTCTTGAGGGAAGCTCCAGTTTGCAAGAAGCTTACACCAAAGCTTGTCCCAATTCGGACAGAAAAATTACGGCAGCATGTTGGTGCCATGTCATGACACCATGCCAAGTTTCATGATTTTCCGGCACGTTTTGGATTTACAGGAATTAAGCAACCAAATTTCTCAATCTTTCCGGGCGAGCCACGATGCCCAGATGTTTGAATTTCATTCCCGTCTCTTGCATAGGACCTAGAAATTCACCCAAGGACACACATGTGATTTTTCATACAACCTTGGTGCACTGGAGCATATTCTTGTAGTTCAAATTTGAATTATGCACATTAAATGCCTAAAAACTCAATTAATGCATAAAAATTCCAAACGGACCCACAATAATTCAAAATTTTAGCACGATACCTCTATTTGATCTAATCCGCCTGTGTAAAAAATTAAGGCGGGAGAAGGCTATATACGTATCTAGTTTCCCACACGGAGGTGACACGTACCCTCTCGGAACCATGAGTCTTCTTGAGGGAAGCTCCAGTTTGCAAGAAGCTTACACCAAAGCTTGTCCCAATTCGGCCAAAAAAATTACCGTAGCATGTTGGTGCCATCTCATGACACCATGCCAAGTTTCATGATTTTCAGGCGTGTTTTTGATTTACAGGAATTAAAAAACCAAGTTCCTCAATCTTTCCGAGCGAGCCACGATGCCCAGATGTTTGAATTTCATTCCCATCTCTTGCATAGGACCTAGAAATTCACCCAAGGACACACATGTGACTTTTCAAACAACCTTGGTGCACTGGAGCATATTCTTGTAGTTCAAATTTGAATTATGCACATTAAATGCCCAGAAACTCAATTAATGCATAAAAATGCCAAACGGACCCAGAATAATTCAAAATTTTAGCACGATACCTCTATTTGATCTAATCTGCCTGTGTAAAAAAATTAAGGCGGGAGAAGGCAATATACGTATCTAGTTTCTCACACGGAGGTGACACGTTCCCTCTCGGAACCACGAGTCTTCTTGAGGGAAGCTCCGATTTGCAAGAAGCTTACACCAAAGCTTGTCCCAATTCGGCCAAAAAATTACCGTTGCATTTTGGTACCATGTCATGACACCATGCCAAGTTTCATGATTTTCAGGTGTGTTTTTGATTTACAGGAATTAAAAAACCAAGTTTCTCAATCTTTCCGGGCGAGCCACGACGCCCAGATGTTTAAATTTCGTTCCCATCTCTTGCATTGGACCTAGAAATTCACCCAAGGACACACATGTGATTTTTCAAACAACTTTGGTGCACTGGAGCATATTCTTGTAGTTCAAATTTGAATTATGCACATGAAATGCCTAAAAACTCAATTAATGCATAAAAATTCCAAACGGGCCCACAATAATTCAAAATTTTAGCACGATACCTCTATTCGATCTAATCTGCCAGTGTAAAAAATTAAGGCGGGAGAAGGCAATATACGTATCTAGTTTCCCACACGGAGGTGACACGTACCCTCTCGGAACCATGAGTCTTCTTGAGGGAAGCTCCAGTTTGCAAGAAACTTACACAAAAGCTTGTCCCAATTCGGCCAAAAAAATTACCGTAGCATGTTGGTGCCATGTCATGACACCATGCCAAGTTTCATGATTTTCAGGCGTGTTTTTGATTTACAGGAATTAAAAAACCAAGTTCCTCAATCTTTCCGAGCGAGCCACGACGCCCAGATGTTTGAATTTCATTCCCATCTCTTGCATAGGACCTAGAAATTCACCCAAGGACACACATGTGATTTTTCAAACAACCTTGGTGCACTGAAGCATATTCTTGTAGTTCAAATTTGAATTATGCACATTAAATGCCCAGAAACTCAATTAATGCATAAAAATTCCAAACGGACCCACAATAATTCAAAATTTTAGCACGATACCTCTATTTGATCTAATCCGCCTGTGTAAAAAATTAAGGCGGGAGAAGGCTATATACGTATCTAGTTTCCCACACGGAGGTGACACGTACCCTCTCGGAACCATGAGTCTTCTTGAGGGAAGCTCCAGTTTGCAAGAAGCTTACACCAAAGCTTGTCCCAATTCGGCCAAAAAAATTACCGTAGCATGTTGGTGCCATCTCATGACACCATGCCAAGTTTCATGATTTTCAGGCGTGTTTTTGATTTACAGGAATTAAAAAACCAAGTTCCTCAATCTTTCCGAGCGAGCCACGATGCCCAGATGTTTGAATTTCATTCCCATCTCTTGCATAGGACCTAGAAATTCACCCAAGGACACACATGTGACTTTTCAAACAACCTTGGTGCACTGCAGCATATTCTTGTAGTTCAAATTTGAATTATGCACATTAAATGCCCAGAAACTCAATTAATGCATAAAAATGCCAAACGGACCCAGAATAATTCAAAATTTTAGCACGATACCTCTATTTGATCTAATCTGCCTGTGTAAAAAAATTAAGGCGGGAGAAGGCAATATACGTATCTAGTTTCTCACACGGAGGTGACACGTTCCCTCTCGGAACCACGAGTCTTCTTGAGGGAAGCTCCGATTTGCAAGAAGCTTACACCAAAGCTTGTCCCAATTCGGCCAAAAAATTACCGTTGCATTTTGGTACCATGTCATGACACCATGCCAAGTTTCATGATTTTCAGGTGTGTTTTTGATTTACAGGAATTAAAAAACCAAGTTTCTCAATCTTTCCGGGCGAGCCACGATGCCCAGATGTTTAAATTTCGTTCCCATCTCTTGCATTGGACCTAGAAATTCACCCAAGGACACACATGTGATTTTTCAAACAACTTTGGTGCACTGGAGCATATTCTTGTAGTTCAAATTTGAATTATGCACATGAAATGCCTAAAAACTCAATTAATGCATAAAAATTCCAAACGGGCCCACAATAATTCAAAATTTTAGCACGATACCTCTATTTGATCTAATCTGCCTGTGTAAAAAATTAAGGCGGGAGAAGGCAATATACGTATCTAGTTTCCCACACGAAGGTGACACGTACCCTCTCGGAACCATGAGTCTTCTTGAGGGAAGCTCCAGTTTGCAAGAAACTTACACAAAAGCTTGTCCCAATTCGGCCAAAAAAATTACCGTAGCATGTTGGTGCCATGTCATGACACCATGCCAAGTTTCATGATTTTCAGGCGTGTTTTTGATTTACAGGAATTAAAAAACCAAGTTCCTCAATTTTCCGAGCGAGCCACGACGCCCAGATGTTTGAATTTCATTCCCATCTCTTGCATAGGACATAGAAATTCACCCAAGGACACACATCTGATTTTTCAAACAACCTTGGTGCACTGGAGCATATTCTTGTAGTTCAAATTTGAATTATGCACATTAAATGCCCAGAAACTCAATTAATGCATAAAAATGCCAAACAGACCCAGAATAATTTAAAATTTTAGCACGATACCTCTATTTGATCTAATCTGCCTGTGTAAAAAAATTAAGGCGGGAGAAGGCAATATACGTATCTAGTTTCTCACACGGAGGTGACACGTTCCCTCTCGGAACCACGAGTCTTCTTGAGGGAAGCTCCGATTTGCAAGATGCTTACACCAAAGCTTGTCCCAATTCTGCCAAAAAATTACCGTAGCATGTTGGTACCATGTCATGACACCATGCCAAGTTTCATGATTTTCAGGTGTGTTTTTGATTTACAGGAATTAAAAAACCAAGTTTCTCAATCTTTCCGGGCGAGCCACGACGCCCAGATGTTTAAATTTCGTTCCCATCTCTTGCATTGGACCTAGAAATTCACCCAAGGACACACATGTGATTTTTCAAACAACTTTGGTGCACTGGAGCATATTCTTGTAGTTCAAATTTGAATTATGCACATTAAATGCCTAAAAACTCAATTAATGCATAAAAATTCCAAATGGACCCACAATAATTCAAAATTTTAGCAAGATACCTCTATTTGATCTAATCTGCCTGTGTAAAAAATTAAGGCGGGAGAAGGCAATATACGTATCTAGTTTCCCACACGGAGGTGACACGTTCCCTCTCGGAACCATGAGTCTTCTTGAGGGAAGCTCCAGTTTGCAAGAAGCTTACACCAAAGCTTGTCCCAATTCGGCCAAAAAAATAACCGTAGCATGTTGGTGCCATGTCATGACACCATGCCAAGTTTCATGATTTTCAGGCGTGTTTTTGATTTACAGGAATTAAAAAACCAAGTTCCTCAATCTTTCCGAGCGAGCCACGACGCCCAGATGTTTGAATTTCATTCCCATCTCTTGCATAGGACCTAGAAATTCACCCAAGGACACACATGTGATTTTTCAAACAACCTTGGTGCACTGGAGCATATTCTTGTAGTTCAAATTTGAATTATGCACATTAAATGCCCAGAAACTCAATTAATGCATAAAAATGCCAAACGGACCCAGAATAATTCAAAAATTTAGCACGATACCTCTATTTGATCTAATCTGCCTGTGTAAAAAAATTAAGGCGGGAGAAGGCAATATACGTATCTAGTTTCTCACACGGAGGTGACACATTCCCTCTCGGAACCACGAGTCTTCTTGAGGGAAGCTCCGATTTGCAAGAAGCTTACACCAAAACTTGTCCCAATTCTGCCAAAAAATTACCGTAGCATGTTGGTACCATGTCATGACACCATGCCATGTTTCATGATTTTCAGGTGTGTTTTTGATTTACAGGAATTGAAAAACCAAGTTTCTCAATCTTTCCGGGCGAGCCACGACGCCGAGATGTTTAAATTTCGTTCCCATCTCTTGCATTGGACCTAGAAATTCACCCAAGGACACACATGTGATTTTTCAAACAACTTTGGTGCACTGGAGCATATTCTTGTAGTTCAAATTTGAATTATGCACATTAAATGCCTAAAAACTCAATTAATGCATAGAAATTTCAAACGGACCCACAATAATTCAAAATTTTAGCACGATACCTCTATTTGATCTAATCTGCCTGTGTAAAAAAATTAAGGTGGGAGAAGGCAATATCCGTATTCAGTTTCCCACACGGAGGTGACACGTTCCCTCTCGGAACCACGAGTCTTCTTGAGGGAAGCTCCAGTTTGCAAGAAGCTTACACCAAAGCTTGTCCCAATTCGGCCAAAAAAATTACCGTAGCATGTTGGTGCCATGTCATGACACCATGCCAAGTTTCATGATTCTCAGGTGTGTTTTTCATTTACAGGAATTAAAAAACCAAGTTTCTCAATCTTTCCGGGCGAGCCACGACGCCCAGATGTTTGATTTCCATTCCCATCTCTTGCATTGGACCTAGAAATTCACCCAAGGACACACATGTGATTTTTCAAACAACTTTGGTGCACTGGAGCATATTCTGGTAGTTCAAATTTGAATTATGCACATTAAATGCCTAAAAATTCAATTAATGCGTAAAAATTCCAAAAGAACCTAGAATAATTCAAAAAATTTGCACGATACCTCTATTTGATCTAATCTGCCTGTGTAAAAAAATTAAGGCGGGAGAAGGCAATATACGTATCTAGTTTCGCACACGGAGGTGACACGTTCCCTCTCGGAACCATGAGTCTTCTTGAGGGAAGCTCCGGTTTGCAAGAAGCTTACTCCAAAGCTTGTCCCAATTCGGCCAAAAAAATTACCGTAGCATGTTGGTGCCATGTCATGACACCATGCCAAGTTTCATGATTTTCAAGCGTATTTTGATTTACAGGAATTAAACAACCAAGTTTCTCAATCTTTCCAGGCGAGCTACGACGCCCAGCTTTTTGAATTTCATTCCCATCTCTTGCATAGGACCTAGAAATTCACCCAAGGACACGCATGTGATTTTTCAAACAACTTTGGTGCACTGGAGCATATTCTTGTAGTTCAAATTTGAATTATGCACATTAAATGCTCAGAAACTCAATTAATGCATAAAAATGCCAAACAAACCCAGAATAATTCAAAATTTTAGCACGATACCTCTATTTGATCTAATCTGCCTAAGTAAAAAAATTAAGGAGGGAGAAGGCAATATACGTATCTAGTTTCGCACACCGAGGTGACACGTTCCCTCTCGGAACCACGAGTCTTCTTGACGGAAGCTTCGGTTTTGCAAGAAGCTTACACCAAAGCCTGTCCCAATTCGGCCAAAAAAATTACCGTAGCATGTTGGTGCCATGTCATGACACCATGCCAAGTTTCATGATTTTGAGGCGTGTTTTTGATTTACAGGAATTAAAAAACTAAGTTCCTCAATCTTTCCGAGCGCGCCACGACGCCCAGATGTTTGAATTTCATTCCCATCTCTTTCATGGGACCTATAAATTCACCCAAGGACACACATGTGATTTTTCAAACAACTATGGTGCACTGGAGCATGTGCTTGTAGTTCAAATTTGAATTATGCACATTAAATGCCCAGAAACTCAATAAATGCATAAAAATGCCAAGCGAACCCGGAATAATTCCGAAATTTAGCACGATACTTCTATTTGGTCTAATCTGCCTGTGTAAAAAAATTAAGGCGGGAGAAGGCAGTATACATATCTCGTTTCGCACACGGAGGTGACACGTTCCCTCTCGGAACCACGAGCCTTCTTGAGGGAAGCTCCGGTTTGCAAGAAGCTTACACGAAAGCTTGTCCCAATTCGGACAGAAAAATTACGGCAGCATGTTGGTGCCATGTCATGACACCATGCCAAGTTTCATGATTTTCAGGCGTGTTTTTCATTTACAGGAATTAAGAAACCAAGTTTCTCAATCTTTCCGGGCGAGCCACGACGCCTAGATGTTTAAATTTCGTTCCCATCTCTTGCATTGGACCTAGAAATTCACCCAAGGACACACATGTGATTTTTCAAACAACTTTGGTGCACTGGAGCATATTCTTGTAGTTCAAATTTGAATTATGCACATTAAATGCCTAAAAACTCAATTAATGCATAAAAATTCCAAACGGACCCACAATAATTCAAAATTTTAGCACGATACCTCTATTTGATCTAATCTGCCTGTGTAAAAAATTAAGGCGGGAGAAGGCAATATACGTATCTAGTTTCCCACATGGAGGTGACACGTTCCCTCTCGGAACCATGAGTCTTCTTGAGGGAAGCTCCGGTTTGCAAGAAGCTTACTCCAAAGCTTGTCCCAATTCGGCCAAAAAAATTACCGTAGCATGTTGGTGCCATGTCATGACACCATGCCAAGTTTCATGATTTTCAGGCGTATTTTGATTTACAGGAATTAAACAACCAAGTTTCTCAATCTTTCCGGGCGAGCCACGACGCCCAGCTGTTTGAATTTCATTCCCATCTCTTGCATAGGACCTAGAAATTCACCCAAGGACACGCATGTGATTTTTCAAACAACTTTGGTGCACTGGAGCATATTCTTGTAGTTCAAATTTGAATTATGCACATTAAATGCCCAGAAACTCAATTAATGCATAAAAATGCCAAACAAACCCAGAATAATTCGAAATTTTAGCACGATACCTCTATTTGATCTAATCTGCCTAAGTAAAAAAATTAAGGCGGGAGAAGGCAGTATACATATCTCGTTTCGCACACGGAGGTGACACGTTCCCTCTCGGAACCACGAGCCTTCTTGAGGGAAGCTCCGGTTTGCAAGAAGCTTACACAAAAGCTTGTCCCAATTCAGACAGAAAAATTACGGCAGCATGTTGGTGCCATGTCATGACACCATGCCAAGTTTCATGATTTTCAGGCGTGTTTTTGATTTACAGGAATTGAAAAACCAAGTTTCTCAATCTTTCCGGGCGAGCCACGACGCCCAGATGTTTAAATTTCGTTCCCATCTCTTGCATTGGACCTAGAAATTCACCCAAGGACACACATGTGATTTTTCAAACAACTTTGGTGCACTGGAGCATATTCTTGTAGTTCAAATTTGAATTATGCACATTAAATGCCTAAAAACACAATTAATGCATAAAAATTCCAAACGGACCCACAATAATTAAAAATTTTAGCACGATACCTCTATTTGATCTAATCTGCCTGTGTAAAAAATTAAGGCGGGAGAAGGCAATATACGTATCTAGTTTCCCACACGGAGGTGACACGTTCCCTCTCGGAACCATGAGTCTTCTTGAGGGAAGCTCTAGTTTGCAAGAAACTTACACCAAAGCTTGTCCCAATTCGGCCAAAAAAATTACCGTAGCATGTTGGTGCCATGTCATGACACCATGCCAAGTTTCATGATTTTCAGGCGTGTTTTTGATTTACAGGAATTAAAAAACCAAGTTCCTCAATCTTTCCGAGCGAGCCACGACGCCCAGATGTTTGAATTTCATTCCCATCTCTTTCATGGGACCTATAAATTCACCCAAGGACACACATGTGATTTTTCAAACAACTATGGTGCACTGGAGCATGTTCTTGTAGTTCAAATTTGAATTATGCACATTAATATGCCCAGAAACTCAATTAATGCATAAAAATGCCAAACGAACCCGGTATAATTTCGAAATTTAGCACGATACTTCTATTTGGTCTAATCTGCCTGTGTAAAAACATTAAGGCGGGAGAAGGCAGTATACGTATCTCGTTTCGCACACGGAGGTGACACGTTCCCTCTCGGAACAACGAGCCTTCTTGAGGGAAGCTCCGGTTTGCAAGAAGCTTACACAAAAGCTTGTCCCAATTCAGACAGAAAAATTACGGCAGCATGTTGGTGCCATGTCATGACACCATGCCAAGTTTCATGATTTTCAGGCGTGTTTTTGATTTACAGGAATTAAAAAACCAAGTTTCTCAATCTTTCCGGGCGAGCCACGACGCCCAGATGTTTAAATTTCGTTCCCATCTCTTGCATTGGACCTAGAAATTCACCCAAGGACACACATGTGATTTTTCAAACAACTTTGGTGCACTGGAGCATATTCTTGTAGTTCAAATTTGAATTATGCACATTAAATGCCTAAAAACACAATTAATGCATAAAAATTCCAAACGGACCCACAATAATTAAAAATTTTAGCACGATACCTCTATTTGATCTAATCTGCCTGTGTAAAAAAATAAGGCGGGAGAAGGCAATATACGTATCTAGTTTCCCACACGGAGGTGACACGTTCCCTCTCGGAACCATGAGTCTTCTTGAGGGAAGCTCTAGTTTGCAAGAAACTTACACCAAAGCTTGTCCCAATTCGGCCAAAAAAATTATCGTAGCATGTTGGTGCCATGTCATGACACCATGCCAAGTTTCATGATTTTCAGGCGTGTTTTTGATTTACAGGAATTAAAAAACCAAGTTCCTCAATCTTTCCGAGCGAGCCACGACGCCCAGATGTTTGAATTTCATTCCCATCTCTTTCATGGGACCTATAAATTCACCCAAGGACACACATGTGATTTTTCAAACAACTATGGTGCACTGGAGCATGTTCTTGTAGTTCAAATTTGAATTATGCACATTAATATGCCCAGAAACTCAATTAATGCATAAAAATGCCAAACGAACCCGGTATAATTCCGAAATTTAGCACGATACTTCTATTTGGTCTAATCTGCCTGTGTAAAAAAATTAAGGCGGGAGAAGGCAGTATACATATCTCGTTTCGCACACGGAGGTGACACGTTCCCTCTCGGAACCACGAGCCTTCTTGAGGGAAGCTCCGGTTTGCAAGAAGCTTACACGAAAGCTTGTCCCAATTCGGACAGAAAAATTACGGCAGCATTTTGGTGCCATGTCATGACACCATGCCAAGTTTCATGATTTTCAGGCATGTTTTTGATTTACAGGAATTAAAAAACCAAGTTCCTCAATCTTTCTGGGTCAGCCACGACTCCCAGATGTTTGAAGTTCATTCCCATCTCTTGCATGGGATCTATAAATTCACCCAAGGATACACATGTGATTTTTCAAACAACTATGGTGCACTGGAGCATGTGCTTGTAGTTCAAATTTGAATTATGCACATTAAATGCCCAGAAACTCAACTAATGCATAAAAATGCCAAACGAACACGGAACAATTCCAAAATTTAGCACGATACTTCTATTTGGTCTAATGTGCCTGTGTAAAAAAATTAAGGCGGGAGAAGGCAGTATACGTATCTCGTTTCGCACACGGAGGTGACACGTTCCCTCTCGGAACCACGAGCCTTCTTGAGGGAAGCTCCGGTTTGCAAGAAGTTTACACCAAAGCTTGTCCGAATTCGGACAGAAAACTTATGGCAGCATGTTGGTTCCATGTCATGACACCATGCCAAGTTTCATGATTTTTAGGCGTGTTTTGGATTTACAGGAATTAAACAACCAAGTTTCTCAATCTTTCCGGGCGAGCCACGACGCCCAGATGTTTGAATTTCATTCCCATCTCTTGCATAGGACCTAGAAATTCACCCAAGGACACACATTTGATTTTTCAAACAACCTTGGTGCACTGGAGCATATTCTTGTAGGTCAAATTTGAATTATGCACATTAAATGCCCAGAAACTCAATTAATGCATAAAAATGCCAAACGGACCCCGAATAATTCAAAAATTTAGCATGATACCTCTATTTGATCTAATCTTCCTGTGTAAAAAAATTAAGGCGGGAGAAGGCAATATACGTATCTAGTTTCTCACTCGGAGGTGACACGTTCCCTCTCGGAACCACGAGTCTTCTTGAGGGAAGCTCCGATTTGCAAGAAGCTTACACCAAAGCTTGTCCCAATTCGGCCAAAAAATTACCGTAGCATGTTGGTACCATGTCATGACACCATGCCAAGTTTCATGATTTTAAGGCGTATTTTGATTTACAGGAATTAAAAAACCAAGTTTCTCAATCTTTCCGGGCGAGCCACGACGCCCAGATGTTTGAATTTCATTCCCATCTCTTGCATAGGACCTAGAAATTCACCCAAGGACACGCATGTGATTTTTCAAACAACTTTGGTGCACTGGAGCATATTCTTGTAGTTCAAATTTGAATTATGCACATTAAATGCCTAAAAACTCAATTAATGCATAAAAATTCCAAACGGACCTAGAATAATTCAAAATTTTAGCACGATACCTCTATTTGATCTAATCTGCCTGTGTAAAAAAATTAAGGCGGGAGAAGGCAATATACGTATCTAGTTTCGCACACGGAGGTGACACGTTCCCTCTCGGAACCATGAGTCTTCTTGAGGGAAGCTCCAGTTTGCAAGAAGCTTACTCCAAAGCTTGTCCCAATTCGGCCAAAAAAATTACCGTAGCATGTTGGTGCCATCTCATGACACCATGCCAAGTTTCATGATTTTCAGGCGTATTTTGATTTACAGGAATTAAACAACCAAGTTTCTCAATCTTTCCGGGCGAGCCACGACGCCCAGATGTTTGAATTTCATTCCTATCTCTTGCATAGGACCTAGAAATTCACCCAAGGACACGCATGTGATTTTTCAAACAACTTTGGTGCACTGGAGCATATTCTTGTAGTTCAAATTTGAATTATGCACATTAAATGCCCAGAAACTCAATTAATGCATAAAAATGCCAAACGAACCCAGAATAATTCAAAATTTTAGCACGATACCTCTATTTGATCTAATCTGCCTATGTAAAAAATTAAGGAGGGAGAAGGCAATATACGTATCTAGTTTCGCACACCGAGGTGACACGTTCCCTCTCGGAACCACGAGTCCTCTTGAGGGAAGCTCCGGTTTTGCAAGAAGCTTACACCAAAGCATGTCCCAATTCGGCCAAAAAAATACCGTAGCATGTTGGTGCCATGTCATGACACCATGCCTAGTTTCATGATTTTCAGGTGTGTTTTTCATTTACAGGAATTAAAAAACCAAGTTTCTCAATCATTCCGGGCGAGCCACGACGCCCAGATGTTTGATTTTCATTCCCATCTCTTGCATTGGACCTAGAAATTCACCCAAGGACACACATGTGATTTTTCAAACAACTTTGGTGCACTGGAGCATATTCTTGTAGTTCAAATTTGAATTATGCACATTAAATGCCTAAAAACTCAATTAATGCATAAAAATTCCAAACGGACCTAGAATAATTCAAAATTTTAGCACGATACCTCTATTTGATCTAATCTGCCTGTGTAAAAAAATTAAGGCGGGAGAAGGCAATATACGTATCTAGTTTCCCACACGGAGGTGACACGTTCCCTCTCGGAACCACGAGTCTTCTTGAGGGAAGCTCCAGTTTGCAAGAAGCTTACACCAAAGCTTGTCCCAATTCGGCCAGAAAAATTACCGTAGCATGTTGGTGCCAAGTCATGACACCATGCCAAGTTTCATGATTTTCAGGTGTGTTTTTCATTTACAGGAATTAAAAAACCAAGTTTCTCAATCTTTCCGGGCGAGCCACGACGCCTAGATGTTTGAATTTCATTCCCATCTCTTGCATTGGACCTAGAAATTCACCCAAGGACACACATGTGATTTTTCAAACAACTTTGGTGCACTGGAGCATATTCTTGTAGTTCAAATTTGAATTATGCACATTAAATGCCTAAAAACTCAATTAATGCATAAAAATTCCAAACGGACCTAGAATAATTCAAAATTTTAGCACGATACCTCTATTTGATCTAATCTGCCTATGTAAAAAAATTAAGGCGGGAGAAGGCAATATACGTATCTAGTTTCGCACACGGAGGTGACACGTTCCCTCTCGGAACCATGAGTCTTCTTGAGGGAAGCTCCAGTTTGCAAGAAGCTTACTCCAAAGCTTGTCCCAATTCGGCCAAAAAAATTACCGTAGCATGTTGGTGCCATCTCATGACACCATGCCAAGTTTCATGATTTTCAGGCGTATTTTGATTTACAGGAATTAAAAAACCAAGTTTCTCAATCTTTCCGGGCGTGCCACGACGCCCAGATGTTTGAATTTCATTCCCATCTCTTGCATAGGACCTAGAAATTCACCCAAGGACACGCATGTGATTTTTCAAACAACTTTGGTGCACTGGAGCATATTATTGTAGTTCAAATTTGAATTATGCACATTAAATGCCCAGAAACTCAATTAATGCATAAAAATGCCAAACGAACCCAGAATAATTCAAAATTTTAGCACGATACCTCTATTTGATCTAATCTGCCTATGTAAAAAATTAAGGAGGGAGAAGGCAATATACGTATCTAGTTTCGCACACCGAGGTGACACGTTCCCTCTCGGAACCACGAGTCTTCTTGAGGGAAGCTCCGGTTTTGCAAGAAGCTTACACCAAAGCTTGTCCCAATTCGGCCAAAAAAATACCGTAGCATGTTGGTGCCATGTCATGACACCATGCCTAGTTTCATGATTTTCAGGTGTGTTTTTCATTTACAGGAATTAAAAAACCAAGTTTCTCAATCATTCCGGGCGAGCCACGACGCCCAGATGTTTGATTTTCATTCCCATCTCTTGCATTGGACCTAGAAATTCACCCAAGGACACACATGTGATTTTTCAAACAACTATGGTGCACTGGAGCATGTGCTTGTAGTTCAAATTTGAATTATGCACATTAAATGCCTAAAAACTCAATTAATGCATAAAAATTCCAAACGGACCTAGAATAATTCAAAATTTTAGCACGATACCTCTATTTGATCTATTCTGCCTGTGTAAAAAAATTAAGGCGGGAGAAGGCAATATACGTATCTAGTTTCGCACACGGAGGGGACACGTTCCCTCTCGGAACCATGAGTCTTTTTGAGGGAAGCTCCGGTTTGCAAGAAGCTTACTCCAAAGCTTGTCCCAATTCGGCCAAAAAAATTACCGTAGCATGTTGGTGCCATGTCATAACACCATGCCAAGTTTCATGATTTTCAGGCGTATTGTGATTTACAGGAATTAAACAACCAAGTTTCTCAATCTTTCCGGGCGAGCCACGACGCCCATATGTTTGAATTTCATTCCCATCACTTGCATAGGACCTAGAAATTCACCCAAGGACACACATGTGATTTTTCAAACAACTCTGGTGCACTGGAGCATATTCTTGTAGTTCAAATTTGAATTATGCACATTAAATGACCAGAAACTCAATTAATGCATAAAAATGCCAAACGAACCCAGAATAATTCAAAATTTTAGCACGATACCTCTATTTGATCTAATCTGCCTATGTAATAAAATTTAGGAGGGACAAGGCAATATACGTATCTAGTTTCGCACACCGAGGTGACACGTTCCCTCTCGGAACCACGAGTCTTCTTTAGGGAAGCTCCGGTTTTGCAAGAAGCTTACACCAAAGCCTGTCCCAATTCGGCCAAAAAAATTACCGTAGCATGTTGGTGCCATGTCATGACACCATGCCAAGTTTCATGATTTTCAGGCGTGTTTTTGATTTACAGGAATTAAAAAACTAAGTTCCTCAATCTTTCCGAGCGAGCCACGACGCCCAGATGTTTGAATTTCATTCCCATCTCTTTCATGGGACCTATAAATTCACCCAAGGACACACATGTGATTTTTCAAACAACTATGGTGCACTGGAGCATGTGCTTGTAGTTCAAATTTGAATTATGCACATTAAATGCCCAGAAACTCAATTAATGCATAAAAATGCCAAGCGAACCCGGAATAATTCCAAAATTTAGCACGATACTTCTATTTGGTCTAATCTGCCTGTGTAAAAAAATTAAGGCGGGAGAAGGCAGTATACATATCTCGTTTCGCACACGGAGGTGACGCGTTCCCTCTCGGAACCACGAGCCTTCTTGAGGGAAGCTCCGGTTTGCAAGAAGCTTACACCAAAGCTTGTCCGAATTCGGACAGAAAACTTATGGCAGCATGTTGGTGCCATGTCATGACACCATGCCAAGTTTCATGATTTTTAGTCGTGTTTGGGATTTACAGGAATTAAACAGCAAGTTTCTCAATCTTTCCGGGCGAGCCACGACGCCCAGATGTTTAAATTTCGTTCCCATCTCTTGCATTGGACCTAGAAATTCACCCAAGGACACACATGTGATTTTTCAAACAACTTTGGTGCACTGTACCATATTCTTGTAGTTCAAATTTGAATTATGCACATTAAATGCCTAAAAACTCAATTAATGCATAAAAATTCCAAATGGACCCACAATAATTCAAAATTTTAGCACGATACCTCTATTTGATCTAATCTGCCTGTGTAAAAAATTAAGGCGGGAGAAGGCAATATACGTATCTAGTTTCCCACACGGAGGTGACACGTTCCCTCTCAGAACCATGAGTCTTCTTGAGGGAAGCTCCAGTTTGCAAGAAACTTACACCAAAGCTTGTCCCAATTCGGCCAAAAAAATTACCGTAGCATATTGGTGCCATGTCATGACACCATGCCAAGTTTCATGATTTTCAGGCGTGTTTTTGATTTACAGGAATTAAAAAACCAAGTTCCTCAATCTTTCCGAGCGAGCCACGACGCCCAGATGTTTGAATTTCATTCCCATCTCTTTCATGGGACCTATATATTCACCCAACGACACACATGTGATTTTTCAAACAACTATGGTGCACTGGAGCATGTGCTTGTAGTTCAAACTTGAATTATGCACATTAAATGCCCAGAAACTCAATTAATGCATAAAAATGCCAAACGAACCCGGAATAATTCCGAAATTTAGCACGATACTTCTATTTGGTCTAATCTGCCTGTGTAAAAAAATTCAGGCGGGAGAAGGCAGTATACATATCTCGTTTCGCACACAGAGGTGACACGTTCCCTCTCGGAACCACGAGCCTTCTTGAGGGAAGCTCCGGTTTGCAAGAAGCTTACATGAAAGCTTGTCCCAATTCGGACAGAAAATTACGGCAGCATGTTGGTGCCATGTCATGACACCATGCCAAGTTTCATGATTTTCAGGCGTGTTTTTGATTTACAGGAATTAAAAAACCAAGTTTCTCAATCTTTCCGGGCGAGCCACGTCGCCCAGATGTTTAAATTTCGTTCCCATCTCTTGCATTGGACCTAGAAATTCACCCAAGGACACACATGTGATTTTTCAAACAACTTTGGTGCACTGGAGCATATTCTTGTAGTTCAAATTTGAATTATGCACATTAAATGCCTAAAAACTCAATTAATGCATAAAAATTCCAAACGGAGCCACAATAATTCAAAATTTTAGCACGATACCTCTATTTGATCTAATCTGCCTGTGTAAAAAATTAAGGCGGGAGAAGGCAATATACGTATCTAGTTTCCCACACGGAGGTGACACGTTCCCTCTCGGAACCACGAGCCTTCTTGAGGGAAGCTCCGGTTTGCAAGAAGCTTACACCAAAGCTTGTCCGAATTCGGACAGAAAACTTATGGCAGCATGTTGGTGCCATGTCATGACACCATGCCAAGTTTCATGATTTTTAGTCGTGTTTGGGATTTACAGGAATTAAACAGCAAGTTTCTCAATCTTTCCGGGCGAGCCACGACGCCCAGATGTTTAAATTTCGTTCCCATCTCTTGCATTGGACCTAGAAATTCACCCAAGGACACACATGTGATTTTTCAAACAACTTTGGTGCACTGGACCATATTCTTGTAGTTCAAATTTGAATTATGCACATTAAATGCCTAAAAACTCAATTAATGCATAAAAATTCCAAATGGACCCACAATAATTCAAAATTTTAGCACGATACCTCTATTTGATCTAATCTGCCTGTGTAAAAAATTAAGGCGGGAGAAGGCAATATACGTATCTAGTTTCCCACACGGAGGTGACACGTTCCCTCTCAGAACCTTGAGTCTTCTTGAGGGAAGCTCCAGTTTGCAAGAAACTTACACCAAAGCTTGTCCCAATTCGGCCAAAAAAATTACCGTAGCATATTGGTGCCATGTCATGACACCATGCCAAGTTTCATGATTTTCAGGCGTGTTTTTGATTTACAGGAATTAAAAAACCAAGTTCCTCAATCTTTCCGAGCGAGCCACGACGCCCAGATGTTTGAATTTCATTCCCATCTCTTTCATGGGACCTATATATTCACCCAACGACACACATGTGATTTTTCAAACAACTATGGTGCACTGGAGCATGTGCTTGTAGTTCAAACTTGAATTATGCACATTAAATGCCCAGAAACTCAATTAATGCATAAAAATGCCAAACGAACCCGGAATAATTCCGAAATTTAGCACGATACTTCTATTTGGTCTAATCTGCCTGTGTAAAAAAATTCAGGCGGGAGAAGGCAGTATACATATCTCGTTTCGCACACAGAGGTGACACGTTCCCTCTCGGAACCACGAGCCTTCTTGAGGGAAGCTCCGGTTTGCAAGAAGCTTACATGAAAGCTTGTCCCAATTCGGACAGAAAATTACGGCAGCATGTTGGTGCCATGTCATGACACCATGCCAAGTTTCATGATTTTCAGGCGTGTTTTTGATTTACAGGAATTAAAAAACCAAGTTTCTCAATCTTTCCGGGCGAGCCACGTCGCCCAGATGTTTAAATTTCGTTCCCATCTCTTGCATTGGACCTAGAAATTCACCCAAGGACACACATGTGATTTTTCAAACAACTTTGGTGCACTGGAGCATATTCTTGTAGTTCAAATTTGAATTATGCACATTAAATGCCTAAAAACTCAATTAATGCATAAAAATTCCAAACGGAGCCACAATAATTCAAAATTTTAGCACGATACCTCTATTTGATCTAATCTGCCTGTGTAAAAAATTAAGGCGGGAGAAGGCAATATACGTATCTAGTTTCCCACACGGAGGTGACACGTTCCCTCTCGGAACCACGAGCCTTCTTGAGGGAAGCTCCGGTTTGCAAGAAGCTTACACCAAAGCTTGTCCGAATTCGGACAGAAAACTTATGGCAGCATGTTGGTGCCATGTCATGACACCATGCCAAGTTTCATGATTTTTAGGCGTGTTTCGGATTTACAGGAATTAAACAACCAAGTTTCTCAATCTTTCCGGGCGAGCCACGACGCCCAGATGTTTGAATTTCATTCCCATCTCTTGCATAGGACCTAGAAATTCACACAAGGACACACATTTGATTTTTCAAACAACCTTGGTGCACTGGAGCATATTCTTGTAGGTCAAATTTCAATTATGCACATTAAATGCCCAGAAACTCAATTAATGCATAAAAATGCCAAACGAACCCAGAATAATTCAAAATTTTAGCACGATACCTCTATTTGATCTAATCTTCCTGTGTAAAAAAATTAAGGCGGGAGAAGGCAATATACGTATCTAGTTTCTCACTCGGAGGTGACACGTTCCCTCTCGGAACCACGAGTCTTCTCGAGGGAAGCTCCGATTTGCAAGAAGCTTACACCAAAGCTTGTCCCAATTCGGCCAAAAAATTACCGTAGCATGTTGGTACCATGTCATGACACCATGCCAAGTTTCATGATTTTCAGTTGTGTTTTTGATTTACAGGAATTAAAAAACCAAGTTTCTCAATCTTTCCGGGCGAGCCACGACGCCCAGATGTTTAAATTTCGTTCCCATCTCTTGCATTGGACCAACAAATTCACCCAAGGACACACATGTGATTTTTCAAACAACTTTGGTGCACTGGAGCATATTCTTGTAGTTCAAATTTGAATTATGCACATTAAATGCCTAAAAACTCAATTAATGCATAAAAATTCCAAACGGACCCACAATAATTCAAAATTTTAGCACGATACCTCTATTTGATCTAATCTGCCTGTGTAAAAAAATTAAGGCGGGAGAAGGCAATATACGTATCTAGTTTCCCACACGGAGGTGACACGTTCCCTCTCGGAACCACGAGTCTTCTTGAGGGAAGCTCCAGTTTGCAAGAAGCTTACACCAAAGGTTGTCCCAATTTGGCCAGAAAATTTACCGTAGCATGTTGGTGCCATGTCATGACACCATGCCAAGTTTCATGATTTTCAGGTGTGTTTTTCATTTACAGGAATTAAAAAACCAAGTTTCTCAATCTTTCCGGGCGAGCCACGACGCCCAGATGTTTGATTTTCATTCCCATCTCTTGCATTGGACCTAGAAATTCACCCAAGGACACACATGTGATTTTTCAAACAACTTTGGTGCACTGGAGCATATTCTTGTAGTTCAAATTTGAATTATGCACATTAAATGCCTAAAAACTCAATTAATGCATAAAAATTCCAAACGGACCTAGAATAATTCAAAATTTTAGCACGATACCTCTATTTGATCTAATCTGCCTGTGTAAAAAAATTAAGGCGGGAGAAGGCAATATACGTATCTAGTTTCGCACACGGAGGTGACACGTTCCCTCTCGGAACCATGAGTCTTCTTGAGGGAAGCTCTAGTTTGCAAGAAGCTTACTCCAAAGCTTGTCCCAATTCGGCCAAAAAAATTACCGTAGCATGTTGGTGCCATCTCATGACACCATGCCAAGTTTCATGATTTTCAGGCGTATTTTGATTTACAAGAATTAAACAACCAAGTTTCTCAATCTTTCCGGGCGAGCCACGACGCCCAGATGTTTGAATTTCATTCCCACATCTTGCATAGGACCTAGAAATTCACCCAAGGACACGCATGTGATTTTTCAAACAACTTTGGTGCACTGGAGCATATTCTTGTAGTTCAAATTTGAATTATGCACATTAAATGCCCAGAAATTCAATTAATGCATAAAAATGCCAAACGAACCCAGAATAATTCAAAATTTTAGCACGATACCTGTATTTGATCTAATCTGCCTATGTAAAAAAATTAAGGAGGGAGAAGGCAATATACGTATCTAGTTTCGCACACCAAGGTGACACGTTCCCTCTCGGAACCACGAGTCTTCTTGAGGGAAGCTCCGGTTTTGCAAGAAGCTTACACCAAAGCTTGTCCCAATTCGGCCAAAAAAATACCGTAGCATGTTGGTGCCATGTCATGACACCATGCCAAGTTTCATGATTTTCAGGTGTGTTTTTGATTTACAGGAATTAAAAAACCAAGTTTCTCAATCTTTCCGGGCGAGCCACGATGCCCAGATGTTTAAATTTCGTTCCCATCTCTTGCATTGGACCAACAAATTCACCCAAGGACACACATGTGATTTTTCAAACAACTTTGGTGCACTGGAGCATATTCTTGTAGTTCAAATTTGAATTATGCACATTAAATGCCTAAAAACTCAATTAATGCATAAAAATTCCAAACGGACCCACAATAATTCAAAATTTTAGCACGATACCTCTATTTGATCTAATCTGCCTGTGTAAAAAAATTAAGGCGGGAGAAGGCAATATACGTATCTAGTTTCCCACACGGAGGTGACACGTTCCCTCTCGGAACCACGAGTCTTCTTGAGGGAAGCTCCAGTTTGCAAGAAGCTTACACCAAAGCTTGTCCCAATTTGGCCAGAAAATTTACCGTAGCATGTTGGTGCCATGTCATGACACCATGCCAAGTTTCATGATTTTCAGGTGTGTTTTTCATTTACAGGAATTAAAAAACCAAGTTTCTCAATCTTTCCGGGCGAGCCACGACGCCCAGATGTTTGATTTTCATTCCCATCTCTTGCATTGGACGTAGAAATTCACCCAAGGACACACATGTGATTTTTCAAACAACTTTGGTGCACTGGAGCATATTCTTGTAGTTCAAATTTGAATTATGCACATTAAATGCCTAAAAACTCAATTAATGCATAAAAATTCCAAACGGACCTAGAATAATTCAAAATTTTAGCACGATACCTCTATTTGATCTAATCTGCCTGTGTAAAAAAATTAAGGCGGGAGAAGGCAATATACGTATCTAGTTTCGCACACGGAGGTGACACGTTCCCTCTCGGAACCATGAGTCTTCTTGAGGGAAGCTCCAGTTTGCAAGAAGCTTACTCCAAAGCTTGTCCCAATTCGGCCAAAAAAATTACCGTAGCATGTTGGTGCCATCTCATGACACCATGCCAAGTTTCATGATTTTCAGGCGTATTTTGATTTACAGGAATTAAACAACCAAGTTTCTCAATCTTTCCGGGCGAGCCACGACGCCCAGATGTTTGAATTTCATTCCCATCTCTTGCATAGGACCTAGAAATTCACCCAAGGACACGCATGTGATTTTTCAAACAACTTTGGTGCACTGGAGCATATTCTTGTAGTTCAAATTTGAATTATGCACATTAAATGCCCAGAAACTCAATTAATGCATAAAAATGCCAAACGAACCCAGAATAATTCAAAATTTTAGCACGATACCTGTATTTGATCTAATCTGCCTATGTAAAAAAATTAAGGAGGGAGAAGGCAATATACGTATCTAGTTTCGCACACCAAGGTGACACGTTTCCTCTCGGAACCACGAGTCTTCTTGAGGGAAGCTCCGGTTTTGCAAGAAGCTTACACCAAAGCTTGTCCCCATTCGGCCAAAAAAAATACTGTAGCATGTTGGTGCCATGTCATGACACCATGCCAAGTTTCATGATTTTCAGGTGTGTTTTTCATTTACAGGAATTAAAAAACCAAGTTTCTCAATCATTCCGGGCGAGCCACGACGCCCAGATGTTTGATTTTCATTCCCATCTCTTGCATTGGACCTAGAAATTCACCCAAGGACACACATGTGATTTTTCAAACAACTATGGTGCAATGGAGCATGTGTTTGTAGTTCAAATTTGAATTATGCACATTAAATGCGTAAAAACTCAATTAATGCATAAAAATTCCAAACGGACCTAGAATAATTCAAAATTTTAGCACGATACCTCTATCTGATCTAATCTGCCTGTGTAAAAAAATTAAGGCGGGAGAAGGCAATATACGTATCTAGTTTCGCACACGGAGGTGACACGTTCCCTCTCGGAACCATGAGTCTTTTTGAGGGAAGCTCCGGTTTGCAAGAAGCTTACTCCAAAGCTTGTCCCAATTCGGCCAAAAAAATTACCGTAGCATGTTGGTGCCATGTCATAACACCATGCCAAGTTTCATGATTTTCAGGCGTATTTTGATTTACAGGAATTAAACAACCAAGTTTCTCAATCTTTCCGGGCGAGCCACGATGCCCATATGTTTGAATTTCATTCCCATCTCTTGCATAGGACCTAGATATTCACCCAAGGACACACATGTCATTTTTCAAACAACTTTGGTGCACTGGAGCATATTCTTGTAGTTCAAATTTGAATTATGCACATTAAATGACCAGAAACTCAATTAATGCATAAAAATGCCAAACGAACCCAGAATAATTCAAAATTTTAGCACGATACCTCTATTTGATCTAATCTGCCTATGTAAAAAAATTAAGGAGGGAGAAGGCAATATACGTATCTAGTTTCGCACACCAAGGTGACACGTTCCCTCTCGGAACCACGAGTCTTCTTGAGGGAAGCTCCGGTTTTGCAAGAAGCTTACACCAAAGCTTGTCCCAATTCGGCCAAAAAAATACTGTAGCATGTTGGTGCCATGTCATGACACCATGCCAAGTTTCATGATTTTCAGGTGTGTTTTTGATTTACAGGAATTAAAAAACCAAGTTTCTCAATCTTTCCGGGCGAGCCACGACGCCCAGATGTTTAAATTTCGTTCCCATCTCTTGCATTGGACCAACAAATTCACCCAAGGACACACATGTGATTTTTCAAACAACTTTGGTGCACTGGAGCATATTCTTGTAGTTCAAATTTGAATTATGCACATTAAATGCCTAAAAACTCAATTAATGCATAAAAATTCCAAACGGACCCACAATAATTCAAAATTTTAGCACGATACCTCTATTTGATCTAATCTGCCTGTGTAAAAAAATTAAGGCGGGAGAAGGCAATATACGTATCTAGTTTCCCACACGGAGGTGACACGTTCCCTCTCGGAACCACGAGTCTTCTTGAGGGAAGCTCCAGTTTGCAAGAAGCTTACACCAAAGCTTGTCCCAATTTGGCCAGAAAATTTACCGTAGCATGTTGGTGCCATGTCATGACACCATGCCAAGTTTCATGATTTTCAGGTGTGTTTTTCATTTACAGGAATTAAAAAACCAAGTTTCTCAATCTTTCCGGGCGAGCCACGACGCCCAGATGTTTGATTTTCATTCCCATCTCTTGCATTGGACCTAGAAATTCACCCAAGGACACACATGTGATTTTTCAAACAACTTTGGTGCACTGGAGCATATTCTTGTAGTTCAAATTTGAATTATGCACATTAAATGCCTAAAAACTCAATTAATGCATAAAAATTCCAAACGGACCTAGAATAATTCAAAATTTTAGCACGATACCTCTATTTGATCTAATCTGCCTGTGTAAAAAAATTAAGGCGGGAGAAGGCAATATACGTATCTAGTTTCGCACACGGAGGTGACACGTTCCCTCTCGGAACCATGAGTCTTCTTGAGGGAAGCTCCAGTTTGCAAGAAGCTTACTCCAAAGCTTGTCCCAATTCGGCCAAAAAAATTACCGTAGCATGTTGGTGCCATCTCATGACACCATGCCAAGTTTCATGATTTTCAGGCGTATTTTGATTTACAGGAATTAAACAACCAAGTTTCTCAATCTTTTCGGGCGAGCCACGACGCCCAGATGTTTGAATTTCATTCCCATCTCTTGCATAGGACCTAGAAATTCACCCAAGGACACGCATGTGATTTTTCGAACAACTTTGGTGCACTGGAGCATATTCTTGTAGTTCAAATTTGAATTATGCACATTAAATGCCCAGAAACTCAATTAATGCATAAAAATGCCAAACGAACCCAGAATAATTCAAAATTTTAGCACGATACCTGTATTTGATCTAATCTGCCTATGTAAAAAAATTAAGGAGGGAGAAGGCAATATACGTATCTAGTTTCGCACACCAAGGTGACACGTTCCCTCTCGGAACCACGAGTCTTCTTGAGGGAAGCTCCGGTTTTGCAAGAAGCTTACACCAAAGCTTGTCCCCATTCGGCCAAAAAAAATACTGTAGCATGTTGGTGCCATGTCATGACACCATGCCAAGTTTCATGATTTTCAGGTGTGTTTTTCATTTACAGGAACTAAAAAACCAAGTTTCTCAATCA
This sequence comes from Aegilops tauschii subsp. strangulata, assembly GCF_002575655.3. Lineage (NCBI taxonomy): Eukaryota > Viridiplantae > Streptophyta > Magnoliopsida > Poales > Poaceae > Aegilops > Aegilops tauschii. The sequence goes on from NC_053041.3 coordinate 289,951,759, forward strand.
TTCCGGGCGAGCCACGACGCCCAGATGTTTGATTTTCATTCCCATCTCTTGCATTGGACCTAGAAATTCACCCAAGGACACACATGTGATTTTTCAAACAACTATGGTGCAATGGAGCATGTGTTTGTAGTTCAAATTTGAATTATGCACATTAAATGCGTAAAAACTCAATTAATGCATAAAAATTCCAAACGGACCTAGAATAATTCAAAATTTTAGCACGATACCTCTATTTGATCTAATCTGCCTGTGTAAAAAAATTAAGGCGGGAGAAGGCAATATACGTATCTAGTTTCGCACACGGAGGTGACACGTTCCCTCTCGGAACCATGAGTCTTTTTGAGGGAAGCTCCGGTTTGCAAGAAGCTTACTCCAAAGCTTGTCCCAATTCGGCCAAAAAAATTACCGTAGCATGTTGGTGCCATGTCATAACACCATGCCAAGTTTCATGATTTTCAGGCGTATTTTGATTTACAGGAATTAAACAACCAATTTTCTCAATCTTTCCGGGCGAGCCACGATGCCCATATGTTTGAATTTCATTCCCATCTCTTGCATAGGACCTAGATATTCACCCAAGGACACACATGTCATTTTTCAAACAACTTTGGTGCACTGGAGCATATTCTTGTAGTTCAAATTTGAATTATGCACATTAAATGACCAGAAACTCAATTAATGCATAAAAATGCCAAACGAACCCAGAATAATTCAAAATTTTAGCACGATACCTCTATTTGATCTAATCTGCCTATGTAATAAAATTAAGGAGGGAGAAGGCAATATACGTATCTAGTTTCGCACACCGAGGTGACACGTTCCCTCTTGGAACCACGAGTCTTCTTTAGGGAAGCTCCGGTTTTGCAAGAAGCTTACACCAAAGCCTGTCCCAATTCGACCAAAAAAATTACCGTAGCATGTTGGTGCCATGTCATGATACCATGCCAAGTTTCATGATTTTCAGGCGTGTTTTTGATTTACAGGAATTAAAAAACCAAGTTCCTCAATCTTTCTGAGCGAGCCACGACGCCCAGATGTTTCAATTTCGTTCTCATCTCTTGCATGGGACCTATAAATTCACCCGAGGACACACATGTGATTTTTAAACAACTATGGTGCACTGGAGCATGTGCTTGTAGTTCAAATTGGAATTATGCACATTAAATGCCCAGAAACTCAATTAATGCATAAAAATGCCAAACGAACCCGGAATAATTCCGAAATTTAGCACGATACTTCTATTTGGTCTAATCTGCCTGTGTAAAAAAATAAAGGTGGGAGAAGGCAGTATACGTATCTCGTTTCGCACACGGAGGTGACACGTTCCCTCTCGGAACCACGAGCCTTCTTGAGGGAAGCTCCGGTTTGCAAGAAGCTTACACCAAAGCTTGTCCGAATTCGGACAGAAAAATTACGGCAGCATGTTGGTGCCATGTCATGACACCATGCCAAGTTTCATGATTTTTAGGCGTGTTTTGGATTTACAGGAATTAAACAACCAAGTTTCTCAATCTTTCCGGGCGAGCCACGACGCCCAGATGTTTGAATTTCATTCCCATCTCTTGCATAGGACCTAGAAATTCACCCAAGGACACACATGTGATTTTTCAAACAACTTTGGTGCACTGGAGCATATTCTTGTAGTTCAAATTTGAATTATGCACATTAAATGCCTAAAAACTCAATTAATGCATAAAATTTCCAAACGGACCTAGAATAATTCAAAATTTTAGCACGATACCTCTATTTGATCTAATCTGCTTGTGTAAAAAAATTAAGGCGAGAGAAGGCAATATACGTGTCTAGTTTCGCACACGGAGGTGACACGTTCCCTCTCGGAACCATGAGTCTTCTTCAGGGAAGCTCCGGTTTGCAAGAAGCTTACTCCAAAGCTTGTCCCAATTCGGCCAAAAAAATTACCGTAGCATGTTGGTGCCATGTCATAACACCATGCCAAGTTTCATGATTTTAAGGCGTATTTTGATTTACAGGAATTAAACAACCAAGTTTCTCAATCTTTCCGGGCGAGCCACGACGCCCAGATGTTTGAATTTCATTCCCATCTCTTGCATAGGACCTAGAAATTCACCCAAGGACACGCATGTGATTTTTCAAACAACTTTGGTGCACTGGAGCATATTCTTGTAGTTCAAATTTGAATTATGCACATTAAATGACCAGAAACTCAATTAATGCATAGAAATGCCAAACGAACCCAAAATAATTAAAAAATTTAGCACGATACCTCTATTTGATCTAATCTGCCTATGTAATAAAATTAAGGAGGGAGAAGGCAATATACGTATCTAGTTTCGCACACCGAGGTGACACGTTCCCTCTCGGAACCACGAGTCTTCTTGAGGGAAGCTCCGGTTTTGCAAGAAGCTTACACCAAAGCCTGTCCCAATTCGGCCAAAAAAATTACCGTAGCATGTTGGTGCCATGTCATGACACCATGCCAAGTTTCATGATTTTCAGGCGTGTTTTTGATTTACAGGAATTAAAAAACCAAGTTCCTCAATCTTTCCGAGCGAGCCACGACGCCCAGATGTTTGAATTTCATTCCCATCTCTTGCATGGGACCTATAAATTCACCCAAGGACACACATGTGATTTTTCAAACAACTATGGTGCACTGGAGCATGTGCTTGTAGTTCAAATTTGAATTATGCACATTAAATGCCTAAAAACTCAATTAATGCAAAAAAATTCCAAACGGAACTAGAATAAATCAAAATTTTAGCACGATACATCTATTTGATCTAATTTGCCTGTGTAAAAAAATTAAGGCGGGAGACGGCAATATACGTATCTAGTTTCGCACACGGAGGTGACACGCTCCCTCTCGCAACCACGAGTCTTCTTGAGGGAAGCTCCGATTTGCAAGAAGCTTACACCAAAGCTTGTCCCAATTCGGCCGAAAAATTACCGTAGCATGTTGGTACCATGTCATGACACCATGCCAAGTTTCATGATTTTCAGGTGTGTTTTTGATTTACAGGAATTAAAAAACCAAGTTTCTCAATCTTTCCGGGCGAGCCACGACGCCCAGATGTTTAAATTTCGTTCCCATCTCTTGCATTGGACCTAGAAATTCACCCAAGGACACACATGTGATTTTTCAAACAACTTTGGTGCACTGGAGCATATTCTTGTAGTTCAAATTTGAATTATGCACATTAAATGCCTAAAAACTCAATTAATGCATAAAATTTCCAAACGGACCTAGAATAATTCAAAATTTTAGCACGATACCTCTATTTGATCTAATCTGCTTGTGTAAAAAAATTAAGGCGAGAGAAGGCAATATACGTGTCTAGTTTCGCACACGGAGGTGACACGTTCCCTCTCGGAACCATGAGTCTTCTTCAGGGAAGCTCCAGTTTGCAAGAAGCTTACTCCAAAGCTTGTCCCAATTCGGCCAAAAAAATTACCGTAGCATGTTGGTGCCATGTCATGACACCATGCCAAGTTTCATGATTTTCAGGCGTGTTTTTGATTTACAGGAATTAAACAACCAAGTTTCTCAATCTTTCCGGGCGAGCCACGACGCCCAGATATTTGAATTTCCTTCCCATCTCTTGCATAGGACCTAGAAATTCACCCAAGGACACGCATGTGATTTTTCAAACAACTTTGGTGCACTGGAGCATATTCTTGTAGTTCAAATTTGAATTATGCACATTAAATGACCAGAAACTCAATTAATGCATAGAAATGCCAAACGAACCCAAAATAATTAAAAAATTTAGCACGATACCTCTATTTGATCTAATCTGCCTATGTAATAAAATTAAGGAGGGAGAAGGCAATATACGTATCTAGTTTCGCACACCGAGGTGACACGTTCCCTCTCGGAACCACGAGTCTTCTTGCGGGAAGCTCCGGTTTTGCAAGAAGCTTACACCAAAGCCTGTCCCAATTCGGCCAAAAAAATTACCGTAGCATGTTGGTGCCATGTCATGACACCATGCCAAGTTTCATGATTTTCAGGCGTGTTTTTGATTTACAGGAATTAAAAAACCAAGTTCCTCAATCTTTCCGAGCGAGCCACGACGCCCAGTTGTTTGAATTTCATTCCCATCTCTTGCATGGGACCTATAAATTCACCCAAGGACACACATGTGATTTTTCAAACAACTATGGTGCACTGGAGCATGTGCTTGTAGTTCAAATTTGAATTATGCACATTAAATGCCTAAAAACTCAATTAATGCAAAAAATTTCCAAACGGAACTAGAATAAATCAAAATTTTAGCACGATACATCTATTTGATCTAATCTGCCTGTGTAAAAAAATTAAGGCGGGAGACGGCAATATACGTATCTAGTTTCGCACACGGAGGTGACACGTTCCCTCTCGGAACCATGAGTCTTCTTGAGGGAAGCTCCGGTTTGCAAGAAGCTTACTCCAAAGCTTGTCCCAATTCGGCCAAAAAAATTACCGGAGCATGTTGGTGCCATGTCATAACACCATGCCAAGTTTCATGATTTTCAGGCGTATTTTGATTTACAGGAATTAAACAACCAAGTTTCTCAATCTTTCCGGGCGAGCCACGACGCCCATATGTTTGAATTTCATTCCCATCTCTTGCATAGGACCTAGAAATTCACCCAAGGACACACATGTGATTTTTCAAACAACTTTAGTGCACTGGAGCATATTCTTGTAGTTCAAATTTGAATTATGCACATTAAATGACCAGAAACTCAATTAATGCATAAAAATGCAAAACGAACCCAGAATAATTCAAAATTATAGCACGAAACCTCTATTTGATCTAATCTGCCTATGTAATAAAATTAAGGAGGGAGAAGGCAATATACGTATCTAGTTTCGCACACCGAGGTGACACGTTCCCTCTCGGAACCACGAGTCTTCTTTAGGGAAGCTCCGGTTTTGCAAGAAGCTTACACCAAAGCCTGTCCCAATTCGGCCAAAAAAATTACCGTAGCATTTTGGTGCCATGTCATGACACCATGCCAAGTTTCATGATTTTCAGGCGTGTTTTTGATTTACAGGAATTAGAAAACCAAGTTCCTCAATCTTTCCGAGCGAGCCACGACGCCCAGATGTTTGAATTTCTTACTCATCTCTTGCATGGGACCTATAAATTCACCCAAGGACACACATGTGATTTTTCAAACAACTATGGTGCACTGGAGCATGTGCTTGTAGTTCAAATTTGAATTATGCACATTAAATGCCCAGAAACTCAATTAATGCATAAAAATGCCAAACGAACCCGAAATAATTCCGAAATTTAGCACGATACTTCTATTTTGTCTAATCTGCCTGTGTAAAAAAATAAAGGCGGGAGAAGGCAGTATACGTATCTCGTTTCGCACACGAGGTGACACGTTCCCTCTCGGAACCACGAGCCTTCTTGAGGGAAGCTCCGGTTTGCAAGAAGCTTACACCAAAGCTTGTCCGAATTCGGACAGAAAAATTACGGCAGCATGTTGGTGCCATGTCATGACACCATGCCAAGTTTCATGATTTTTAGGCGTGTTTTGGATTTACAGGAATTAAACAACCAAGTTTCTCAATCTTTCCGGGCGAGCCACGACGCCCAGATGTTTGAATTTCATTCCCATCTTTTGCATAGGACCTAGAAATTCACCCAAGGACACGCATGTGATTTTTCAAACAACTTTGGTGCACTGGAGCATATTCTTGTAGTTCAAATTTGAATTATGCACATTAAAAGACCAGAAACTCAATTAATGCATAAAAATGCCAAACGGACCCAGAATAATTCAAAATTTTAGCACGATACCTCTATTTGATCTAATCTGCCTGTGTAAAAAAATTAAGGCGGGAGAAGGCAATATACATATCTAGTTTCTCACACGGAGGTGACACGTTCCCTCTCGGAACCACGAGTATTCTTGAGGGAAGCTCCGATTTTCAAGAAGCTTACACCAAAGCTTGTCCCAATTCGGCCAAAAAATTACCGTAGCATGTTGGTACCATGTCATGACACCATGCCAAGTTTAATGATTTCCAGGTGTGTTTTTGATTTACAGGAATTAAAAAACCAAGTTTCTCAATCTTTCCGGGCGAGCCACGACGCCCAGATGTTTAAATTTCGTTCCCATCTCTTGCATTGGACCTAGAAATTCACCCAAGGACACACATGTGATTTTTCAAACAACTTTGGTGCACTGGAGCATATTCTTGTAGTTCAAATTTGAATTATGCACATTAAATGACCAGAAACTCAATTAATGCATAAAAATGCCAAACGAACCCAGAATAATTCAAAATTTTAGCACGATACCTCTATTTGATCTAATCTGCCTATGTAATAAAATTAAGGAGGGAGAAGGCAATATACGTATCTAGTTTCGCACACCGAGGTGACACGTTCCCTCTCGGAACCACGAGTCTTCTTTAGGGAAGCTCCGGTTTTGCAAGAAGCTTACACCAAAGCCTGTCCCAATTCGGCCAAAAAAATTACCGTAGCATTTTGGTGCCATGTCATGACACCATGCCAAGTTTCATGATTTTCAGGCGTGTTTTTGATTTACAGGAATTAGAAAACCAAGTTCCTCATTCTTTCCGAGCGAGCCACGACGCCCAGATGTTTGAATTTCTTACTCATCTCTTGCATGGGACCTATAAATTCACCCAAGGACACACATGTGATTTTTCAAACAACTATGGTGCACTGGAGCATGTGCTTGTAGTTCAAATTTGAATTATGCACATTAAATGCCCAGAAACTCAATTAATGCATAAAAATGCCAAACGAACCCGAAATAATTCCGAAATTTAGCACGATACTTCTATTTTGTCTAATCTGCCTGTGTAAAAAAATAAAGGCGGGAGAAGGCAGTATACGTATCTCGTTTCGCACACGAGGTGACACGTTCCCTCTCGGAACCACGAGCCTTCTTGAGGGAAGCTCCGGTTTGCAAGAAGCTTACACCAAAGCTTGTCCGAATTCGGACAGAAAAATTACGGCAGCATGTTGGTGCCATGTCATGACACCATGCCAAGTTTCATGATTTTTAGGCGTGTTTTGGATTTACAGGAATTAAACAACCAAGTTTCTCAATCTTTCCGGGCGAGCCACGACGCCCAGATGTTTGAATTTCATTCCCATCTTTTGCATAGGACCTAGAAATTCACCCAAGGACACGCATGTGATTTTTCAAACAACTTTGGTGCACTGGAGCATATTCTTGTAGTTCAAATTTGAATTATGCACATTAAAAGACCAGAAACTCAATTAATGCATAAAAATGCCAAACGGACCCAGAATAATTCAAAATTTTAGCACGATACCTCTATTTGATCTAATCTGCCTGTGTAAAAAAATTAAGGCGGGAGAAGGCAATATACATATCTAGTTTCTCACACGGAGGTGACACGTTCCCTCTCGGAACCACGAGTATTCTTGAGGGAAGCTCCGATTTTCAAGAAGCTTACACCAAAGCTTGTCCCAATTCGGCCAAAAAATTACCGTAGCATGTTGGTACCATGTCATGACACCATGCCAAGTTTAATGATTTCCAGGTGTGTTTTTGATTTACAGGAATTAAAAAACCAAGTTTCTCAATCTTTCCGGGCGAGCCACGACGCCCAGATGTTTAAATTTCGTTCCCATCTCTTGCATTGGACCTAGAAATTCACCCAAGGACACACATGTGATTTTTCAAACAACTTTGGTGCACTGGAGCATATTCTTGTAGTTCAAATTTGAATTATGCACATTAAATGACCAGAAACTCAATTAATGCATAAAAATGCCAAACGAACCCAGAATAATTCAAAATTTTAGCACGATACCTCTATTTGATCTAATCTGCCTATGTAATAAAATTAAGGAGGGAGAAGGCAATATACGTATCTAGTTTCGCACACCGAGGTGACACGTTCCCTCTCGGAACCACGAGTCTTCTTTAGGGAAGCTCCGGTTTTGCAAGAAGCTTACACCAAAGCCTGTCCCAATTCGGCCAAAAAAATTACCGTAGCATTTTGGTGCCATGTCATGACACCATGCCAAGTTTCATGATTTTCAGGCGTGTTTTTGATTTACAGGAATTAGAAAACCAAGTTCCTCATTCTTTCCGAGCGAGCCACGACGCCCAGATGTTTGAATTTCTTACTCATCTCTTGCATGGGACCTATAAATTCACCCAAGGACACACATGTGATTTTTCAAACAACTATGGTGCACTGGAGCATGTGCTTGTAGTTCAAATTTGAATTATGCACATTAAATGCCCAGAAACTCAATTAATGCATAAAAATGCCAAACGAACCCGAAATAATTCCGAAATTTAGCACGATACTTCTATTTTGTCTAATCTGCCTGTGTAAAAAAATAAAGGCGGGAGAAGGCAGTATACGTATCTCGTTTCGCACACGAGGTGACACGTTCCCTCTCGGAACCACGAGCCTTCTTGAGGGAAGCTCCGGTTTGCAAGTAGCTTACACCAAAGCTTGTCCGAATTCGGACAGAAAAATTACGGCAGCATGTTGGTGCCATGTCATGACACCATGCCAAGTTTCATGATTTTTAGGCGTGTTTTGGATTTACAGGAATTAAACAACCAAGTTTCTCAATCTTTCCGGGCGAGCCACGACGCCCAGATGTTTGAATTTCATTCCCATCTCTTGCATAGGACCTAGAAATTCACCCAAGGACACGCATGTGATTTTTCAAACAACTTTGGTGCACTGGAGCATATTCTTGTAGTTCAAATTTGAATTATGCACATTAAATGACCAGAAACTCAATTAATGCATAAAAATGCCAAACGGACCCAGAATAATTCAAAATTTTAGCACGATACCTCTATTTGATCTAATCTGCCTGTGTAAAAAAATTAAGGCGGGAGAAGGCAATATACGTATCTAGTTTCTCACACGGAGGTGACACGTTCCCTCTCGGAACCACGAGTCTTCTTGAGGGAAACTCCGATTTGCAAGAAGCTTACACCAAAGCTTGTCCCAATTCGGCCAAAAAATTACCGTAGCATGTTGGTACCATGTCATGACACCATGCCAAGTTTCATGATTTTCAGGTGTGTTTTTGATTTACAGGAATTAAAAAACCAAGTTTCTCAATCTTTCCGGGCGAGCCACGACGCCCAGATGTTTAAATTTCGTTCCCATCTCTTGCATTAGACCTAGAAATTCACCCAAGGACACACATGTGATTTTTCAAACAACTTTGGTGCACTGGAGCATATTCTTGTAGTTCAAATTTGAATTATGCACATTAAATGACCAGAAACTCAATTAATGCATAAAAATGCCAAACGAACCCAGAATAATTCAAAATTTTAGCACGATACCTCTATTTGATCTAATCTGCCTATGTAATAAAATTAAGGAGGGAGAAGGCAATATACGTATCTAGTTTCGCACACCGAGGTGACACGTTCCCTCTCGGAACCATGAGTCTTCTTTAGGGAAGCTCCGGTTTTGCAAGAAGCTTACACCAAAGCCTGTCCCAATTCGGCCAAAAAATTACCGTAGCATTTTGGTGCCATGTCATGACACAATGCCAAGTTTCATGATTTTCAGGCGTGTTTTTGATTTACAGGAATTAGAAAACCAAGTTCCTCAATCTTTCCGAGCGAGCCACGACGCCCAGATGTTTGAATTTCTTACTCATCTCTTGCATGGGACCTATAAATTCACCCAAGGACACACATGTGATTTTTCAAACAACTATGGTGCACTGGAGCATGTGCTTGTAGTTCAAATTTGAATTATGCACATTAAATGCCCAGAAACTCAATTAATGCATAAAAATGCCAAACGAACCCGGAATAATTCCGAAATTTAGCACGATACTTCTATTTGGTCTAATCTGCCTGTGTAAAAAAATAAAGGCGGGAGAAGGCAGTATACGTATCTCGTTTCGCACACGAGGTGACACGTTCCCTCTCGGAACCACGAGCCTTCTTGAGGGAAGCTCCGGTTTGCAAGAAGCTTACACCAAAGCTTGTCCGAATTCGGACAGAAAAATTACGGCAGCATGTTGGTGCCATGTCATGACACCATGCCAAGTTTCATGATTTTTAGGCGTGTTTTGGATTTACAGGAATTAAACAACCAAGTTTCTCAATCTTTCCGGGCGAGCCACGACGCCCAGATGTTTGAATTTCATTCCCATCTCTTGCATAGGACCTAGAAATTCACCCAAGGACACGCATGTGATTTTTCAAACAACTTTGGTGCACTGGAGCATATTCTTGTAGTTCAAATTTGAATTATGCACATTAAATGACCAGAAACTCAATTAATGCATAAAAATGCCAAACGGACCCAGAATAATTCAAAATTTTAGCACGATACCTCTATTTGATCTAATCTGCCTGTGTAAAAAAATTAAGGCGGGAGAAGGCAATATACGTATCTAGTTTCTCACACGGAGGTGACACGTTCCCTCTCGGAACCACGAGTCTTCTTGAGGGAAGCTCCGATTTGCAAGAAGCTTACACCAAAGCTTGTCCCAATTCGGCCAAAAAATTACCGTAGCATGTTGGTACCATGTCATGACACCATGCCAAGTTTCATGATTTTCAGGTGTGTTTTTGATTTACAGGAATTAAAAAACCAAGTTTCTCAATCTTTCCGGGCGAGCCACGACGCCCAGATGTTTAAATTTCGTTCCCATCTCTTGCATTGGACCTAGAAATTCACCCAAGGACACACATGTGATTTTTCAAACAACTTTGGTGCACTGGAGCATATTCTTGTAGTTCAAATTTGAATTATGCACATTAAATGCCTAAAAACTCAATTAATGAATAAAAATTCCAAACGACCTAGAATAATTCAAAATTTTAGCACGATACCTCTATTTGATCTAATCTGCCTGTGTAAAAAAATTTAGGCGAGAGAAGGCAATATACGTGTCTAGTTTCGCACACGGAGGTGACACGTTCCCTCTCGGAACCATGAGTCTTCTTCAGGGAAGCTCCGGTTTGCAAGAAGCTTACTCCAAAGCTTGTCCCAATTCGGCCAAAAAAATTACCGTAGCATGTTGGTGCCATGTCATAACACCATGCCAAGTTTCATGATTTTAAGGCGTATTTTGATTTACAGGAATTAAACAACCAAGTTTCTCAATCTTTCCGGGCAAGCCACGACGCCCATATGTTTGAATTTCATTCCCATCTCTTCCATAGGACCTAGAAATTCACCCAAGGACACATATGTGATTTTTCAAACAACTTTGGTGCACTGGAGCATATTCTTGTAGTTCAAATTTGAATTATGCACATTAAATGACCAAAAACTCAATTAATGCATAAAAATGCCAAACGAACCCAGAATAATTCAAAATTTTAGCACGATACCTCTATTTGATCTAATCTGCCTATGTAATAAAATTAAGGAGGGAGAAGGCAATATACGTATCTAGTTTCGCACACCGAGGTGACACGTTCCCTCTCGGAACCACGAGTCTTCTTTAGGGAAGCTCCGGTTTTGCAAGAAGCTTACACCAAAGCCTGTCCCAATTCGACCAAAAAAATTACCGTAGCATGTTGGTGCCATGTCATGACACCATGCCAAGTTTCATGATTTTCAGGCGTGTTTTTGATTTACAGGAATTAGAAAACCAAGTTCCTCAATCTTTCCGAGCGAGCCACGACGCCCAAATGTTTGAATTTCGTTCTCATCTCTTGCATGGGACCTATAAATTCACCCAAGGACACACATGTGATTTTTAAACAACTATGGTGCACTGGAGCATGTGCTTGTAGTTCAAATTGGAATTATGCACATTAAATGCCCAGAAACTCAATTAATGCATAAAAATGCCAAACGAACCCGGAAAAATTCCGAAATTTAGCACGATACTTCTATTTGGTCTAATCTGCCTGTGTAAAAAAATAAAGGCGGGAGAAGGCAGTATACGTATCTCGTTTCGCACACGGAGGTGACACGTTCCCTCTCGGAACCACGAGCCTTCTTGAGGGAAGCTCCGGTTTGCAAGAAGCTTACACCAAAGCTTGTCCGAATTCGGACAGAAAAATTACGGCAGCATGTTGGTGCCATGTCATGACACCATGCCAAGTTTCATGATTTTTAGGCGTGTTTTGGATTTACAGGAATTAAACAACCAAGTTTCTCAATCTTTCCGGGCGAGCCACGACGCCCAGATGTTTGAATTTCATTCCCATCTCTTGCATAGGACCTTGAAATTCACCCAAGGACACACATGTGATTTTTCAAACAACCTTGGTGCACTGGAGCATATTCTTGTAGTTCAAATTTGAATTTTGCACATTAAATGCCCAGAAACTCAATTAATGCATAAAAATGCCAAACGGACCCAGAATAATTCAAAATTTTAGCACGATACCTCTATTTGATCTAATCTGCCTGTGTAAAAAAATTAAGGCGGCAGAAGGCAATATACATATCTAGTTTCTCACACGGAGGTGACACGTTCCCTCTCGGAACCACGAGTCTTCTTGAGGGAAGCTCCGATTTGCAAGAAGCTTACACTAAAGCTTGTCCCAATTCGGCCAAAAAATTACCGTAGCATGTTGGTACCATGTCATGACACCATGCCAAGTTTCATGATTTCCAGGTGTGTTTTTGATTTACAGGAATTAAAAAACCAAGTTTCTCAATCTTTCCGGGCGAGCCACGACGCCCAGATGTTTAAATTTCGTTCCCATCTCTTGCATTGGACCTAGAAATTCACCCAAGGACACACATGTGATTTTTCAAACAACTTTGGTGCACTGGAGCATATTCTTGTAGTTCAAATTTGAATTATGCACATTAAATGCCTAAAAACTCAATTAATGCATAAAAATTCCAAACGGACCTAGAATAATTCAAAATTTTAGCACGATACCTCTATTTGATCTAATCTGCCTGTGTAAAAAAATTTAGGCGAGAGAAGGCAATATACGTGTCTAGTTTCGCACACGGAGGTGACACTTTCCCTCTCGGAACCATGAGTCTTCTTCAGGGAAGCTCCGGTTTGCAAGAAGCTTACTCCAAAGCTTGTCCCAATTTGGCCAAAAAAATTACCCTAGCCTGTTGGTGCCATGTCATAACACCATGCCAAGTTTCATGATTTTAAGGCGTATTTTGATTTACAGGAATTAAACAACCAAGTTTCTCAATCTTTCCGGGCGAGCGACGACGCCCAGATGTTTGAATTTCATTCCCATCTCTTGCATAGGACCTAGAAATTCACCCAAGGACACGCATGTGATTTTTCAAACAACTTTGGCGCACTGGAGCA